>NC_140989.1:315837885-316503049 GCF_052327205.1 Somniosus microcephalus
CTCTCTCCTCCCTCTCCCCTCTCTCTCTCTCCTTCCCCCTCTCTCTCCTTCCCCCTCTCTCTTCCCCCTCTCTCCTCCTTCCCTCTCTCTCTCTCTCTCCTTCTCCCTCTCTCTCTCCTTCCCCCTCTCTCTCTCTCTCTCCTTTCCCCTCTCTCTCCTTCCCCTCTCTCTCTCTCTCCTCCTTCCCCCTCTCTCTCTCCTTCCCCCCTCTCTCTCTCCTTCCCCCCTCTCTCTCCTTCCTCTCTCTCTCTCTCTCCTTATCCCCCTCTCTCTCTCTCTCTCCTTCCCTCTCTCGCTCTCCTTCCCTCTCTCTCTCTCCTTCCCCCTCCCTCTCTCTCTCTCCTTCACCCCCTCTCTCTCTCTCCTTCCCCCTCTCTCTCTCTCCTTCCCCCCTCTCTCCTTCCCCCTCACTCTCTCTCCTTCCCCCCTCTCTCTCTCTCTCCTTCCCCCTCTCTCTCCTTCCCCTCTCTCTCTCTCTCTCCTTCCTCTCTCTCTCCTTCCCTCTCTTTCTCTTCTTCCCCCCCCCTCTCTCTCCTTCCCCCTTTCTCTTTCTCTCCTTCCCCCTCTCTCTCCTTACTGTTAAATCTGTGTATCTTGATGTATGGTGTCCTTCAATAAATAGACAGAGACTGCAGATGACAAACAACAGGTGTTTACTGGATGAGGGTTACTCTAAAAACTAACAGTGCAGATCCCGACTCAGGGTTTATATACAGGTGTGGTCACTGCCGGTACTACAGTATACAGGAGCTGTAAAAAGTAGTTCTCCCCTTAAAGGTACATACACTACAATTCCTCCCCTTTTAGATTAACAGTACCATAATATTCATTTAACAATTAACACTTTGAACATACAACATTAACTGCAAATAGTCCATTTATACATTCAGTCTTTGGGGCGGCTTCCTGATCCTTTCTGGATAGCGCCTTTCCTGAGTGTCTTGCTCTTGGTGCAGAGGCGATTCTGGCCCCCTGTCATCGGTTGGTTCATCAGCTTCCGATGCTACTGTTTCTGGGGTAGATGCTACCAGTATGTTGGGTTCATCACAAGGTACGCGAGACCTGGGGTTGACTCGTACCTGTGACTCTAGGATCTGGTCGACATGGCGTCTCACAATGTTCTCCCCAACATCCACTGTGTACATTAGTGGCCCCTGCCGTGTGCATATCGTTCCTGGTTGCCATTTCTCTGTTCGGTAGTCGCGGGCCAAGATTGGTTGCCCTACATTGAAGCTCCTTGTCGGCTTCTCATTGATGTGCTGGAATTGCTTATTCTCAACATCTCTTCGTACATTTGGTCTGAGCAAATCCAAACGAGATCTCAACCTTCGGTTAAAGAACATCATGGCCGGGGTCTGGTTGGTGACTGCATGTGTCGCATTTCTGTAGGCTAACAGGAAATTGTCCACCTTATGCTGCAGTGGAATGTCGTCATCGCACATGGCCCTTACTGCTTTTTTAAAGGTTTGTACGAATCTCTCAGCCAATCCATTTGTGGCTGGATGATACGGGGTGGGTGTGTAATGCCTTACCCCATTCCTTTTCATAAATCTTCGAAACTCTTCGGACACAAACTGTGGTCCGTTATCAGAGCAAATCTGCCTTGGCAAGCCGTTCCTGGCAAATATGGTCCGTAGGACTGCAATAATTTTCTCCGTGGTGGTGGAGGACATTTTGATCACCTCAGGCCATTTCGAGTGCGCATCCACGGCTATTAAAAACATTGAGCCCATGAATGGACCAGCAAAATCAATATGCACCCGTTGCCATGGAGATGAGGGCCACTCCCATGGGTGTAGAGGGGCATGTGGTGGTGCATTTTGGACCTTCTGGCATCCTGAGCAGCTCTTTGTCAGATCCTCCATTTGCTGATCGATCCCCGGCCACCACACATAAGCCCTAGCAAGGCTTTTCATTTTCACCCCTCCCAGATGGCCTTCGTGAAGCTCATTGAGCACTCTTTCCCTTAACTTGGGTGGAATTACCACTCGGGATCCACACATCAAGGTCCCCTGGCATACTGACAGCTGTTCTCTTCTGGATGAGAATGCTGGCAACAATGAGGCGCCATGTGTTGGCCATCCCTTCACCGTCAAGTCATATACCCGAGACAGTGTCGGGTCATTTCGGGTCTCCTTCTCTATATCAGCGTTAGTTACTGACAAGCGTTCAATCATAGTTGAATAAAATATTTCGACAGGGTCCACTGCTGGTACTTCCTCCGCAGTAGGCAGTGGCAGGTGTGATAGCCCATCAGCGTTTCAATGCTGCTTCGTGCCCTTATACTCGATTTCATATTGGTTCGCCCCTAGAAAAAGGGACCATCTTTGTAGCCGTTGCGCAGTCATCACCGGAACGCCCTTCTTTGGATTAAAGATGGAGACAAGTGGTTGGTGGTCAGTCAGCAAGGTGAACTTCTGCCCATGCAGATACTGGTTGAACTTTTTTACTCCCCACACTAGGCTGAGGGCCTCCCTGTCAATCTGGGCGTAGTTACGCTCGGCTGAGGTTAGTGACCGAGACGCAAAGGCTACTGGCCTCTCCGAGCCGTCCGGGAATTTGTGCGACAGCACCGTTCCAATGCCATAGGGTGATGCATCACACGCCAACCGAATTGGTAGTGCTGGGTTGAAATGAGCCAACACCTCTTTTGATGTGATCAATTCTTTGCACTTCTGGAAAGCTCATTTACATTCGTCATTCCACTTCCATGGTACCCCCGTTTGCAGTAGGGTGTTCAGTGGGTGTAGTACTGTAGACAAATTCGGCAAGAACTTATGGTAGTAGTTCACCAACCCGAGGAACGACCTCAGTTGTGACACATTTTCCGGTGCTGGAGCCTTGACTACTGCCTCAATCTTTTCAGGGGACTTATGTAACCCCTCTTCATCAATAATGATTCCACAATACGAGACCTGCTTCTGGAAAAACTCGCATTTGTGTCGATTAGCTCGGAGCCCATAATCCTTCAATCTAGTGAGTACCTGCTCCAGGTTGGCGAGGTGATCACTGTCATTTTCGCCCGTGACCAGGATGTCATCCAAATAACACTGGGTCCCTGGAATCCCTTGCAGGACTTGATCCATTGCCCGTTGCCAAATAACCGGAGCTGATGCTACCCCGAACACCAGCCGATTGTATTGGTAGAGACCTTTATGAGTGTTGATCGTGAGGTACTGTTTCGAGGCTTCTTCTACCTCCATTTGCAGGTACGCCTGGGCCAGATCATTCTTAGTGAAGCGTTTCCCTCCAGATAGCGAGGCGAAAATATCTTCAATCCGCGGAAGCGGATATTGTACAGTGTGAAGGACTGGGTTCACTGTCATCTTAAAGTCCCCACAGATGCGAACCTTCTTTGGTTCCCCAGGCGTATTACTCAACGACCTCTTCATTACAAGAACGATGGGTGTAACCCACTCGCTCCAGTCCACTTTGGACCGTACTCCTGAACGTTCCAAACCTTCCAGCTCTGCTTCGACGGCTGGCCGAATCGCATAAGGTATCGGACTGGCCTTAAAAAACTTTGGGCTTGCATTTTCCTCTATTTTGACCGTCGCTGCTATGCCTGTTAGTGTTCCGAATCCCTCCTGGAACACTTCTTGTGCGTCAGTTAGCATTTTTGACAGTCGTCCAGGTGTGACATCGTCATCCTTTTTGGCTTCTACAGTCTGTGCTTGTATGGAATGCCAATCTAGCTGTATCTTCTGGATCCATTCACGCCCTAGTAGTGGTGGTCCTCCATCTGGCAATACATATAGGTCCATTTTTGGTGTTTCCTTGCCGTTATATATAACGTTCACCCTTATTTTTCCTTTGGGTAGACTTTTTGCCCCGTGTATGTCTTCAAGACAATGTCCATATCTCTCAAGGGTATATGTGAGATTAGCCGCTTGTAGTCCCTTCGGTTTATGACTGTTAGGGCTGATCCTGTGTCCAATTCCATTTTCACTTGGACTCCGGCTATCTTGAGCGTGACCCAGATAGTTTGGTGATCCTCCGTTTTGATCACATTATGTAGTTTCAGACAACCCAGCTCCTTGCTTCCGGAGTCTGTGTCACTCTGCAGTTCGTCTGAACTACTCTCCGTCACCTTATGTACCTTTTTTACTTCTCCTGTGGGGATTTCTTGCTGCTGGTTTCCTTTTCCGACCTGCAGACTCTTGCTATGTGTCCTACTTTTCCACACTGCCTGCACACTTGGTCCTTGAACCAGCAATCCTTATGGTCGTGTGTTGTTCTGCCGCAGCGATAGCACTTTACTGTTCCGTATGACATTTCATTTGTGCCACATTCTTGCGGTCTCCATTGTATCTCTGCCACGCCCCGTGCTGCTGCTTCGTGTGCTACTGCCATGCTGAAAGCCTTGTCCAGCGTAAGATCCTTTTCTGATAGAAGCCGTTTCTGGGTTCCTTCACTTTGAAGCCCACACACACACCTGTCCCTTAAAGTATCTGCTAGTCCCGTTCCAAACTGGCAGTGTTTCGATAGCTTGCGCAGTTCCGTTAAATACTCAGCATTACTTTCATCTTTATGCTGGTTCCTTTTGTGAAACTTAAATCTTTCCGCTATCAGCAGCGGTGTGGGGTCTAAATGGTCCTGTAGTATTGACACTATGTTTTCAAAATCCTTTTCCGCTGGCTTCTCTGGGGTTACTAGGTTTCGCAGCAAGCCATACGTTTTTGCATCCATTGAATTCAACAATACCAGCACTTTCCTGTCATCTGGCACTTCATTCGCCTTGCAGTACACTTCTATGCGTTCGACATTTGTCGTCTAATCTTCAACTTCACTGTCGAACGCTGTGACACTGCCACTCTTCGGCATCTCTGGGTGTGGTTAGACTGGCTCAAAATGGTGTCTCCCGCGCTCTCCCTTCTTCTCCGCTGCGGCTCAAAAAAAATGGCGTCTCCTGCGCTCTCCCTTCTTCTCCGCTGCGGCTCAAACAAAATGGCGTCTCCCGCGCTCTCCCTTCTGCTCCGCTGCGGCTAAAAATAAATGGTGTCTCCCGCGCTCTCCCTTCTTCTCCGCTGCGGCTCAGATGGTGTCTCCCGCACTTCCCTTTCTTCTCCGCGGACGCTGTTCGGCCCTTAATCACTGACTGCGCTCTGCGCGTTTTCCTGCGCGCCTCTCTCGTTGACGCCGCTCAGTCCCAAACCCTGGCTGCGCCCTGTGCACTTTACCCTCTCTCTTACCCCGTCGACGCTGCTCGGCCTTTATCTGTGCCGTCGCTGTCCGGGAAGGGTCTGCGCCGTTCCTGTTGCCAGCCCTTTGCGCTGGATCGTAGTGACTGGAGAACCAAGCCCAGCTCTTAACAGCCTCCTCTGCGATGCTCAAGTCTTCTCTGGATGGTCGACGCCCGTATTTCTGGACTCGGCCTTTTTTTTTCTTCTTTCAGGTAGGTTTGAATCCACTTCTCATCGCCACTGTTAAATCCGTGTATCTTGATGTATGGTGTCCTTCAATAAATAGACAGAGACTGCAGATAACAAACAACAGGTGTTTACTGGATCAGGGTTACTCTAAAAACTAACAGTACAGATCCCTACTCAGGGTTTATATACAGGTGTGGTCACTGCCAGTACTACAGTATACAGGAGCTGTAAAAAGTAGTTCTCCCCTTAAAGGTACATACACTACACTTACCCCCCCTCTCCTTCCCCCCCCTCTCTCTCTCTCTCTTTTTCTCTCTCTCTCTCCTTCCCCCTCTCTCTCTCTCCTTCCCCCCCTCTCTCTCCTTCCCCCTCTCTCTCTCTCTTTCCCCCTCTCTCTCTCTCCTTCCCTCTCTCTCTCTCTCTCTCCTTCCCGCTCTCTCTATCTCTCCTTCCCCCTCTCTCTTTCTCTCTCCTTCCCCCTCTCTCTCTCTCTCCTTCCCCCTCTCTCTCTCCTTCCCCCTCTCTCTCTCCTTCCCCCTCTCTCTCTCTCCTTCCCTCTCTCTCTCTCTCTCCTTCCCCTTTCTCTCTCTCTCCTTCCCCCTCTCTCTTTCCCTCTCTCTCTCTCTTTCCCTCTCTCTCTCTCTCTCTCCTTCCCACACAGGCAGACAGACAGACAAACTCATTTATATATATAAAAATTATTTGTTCTTTTTTCATAACAGCATGCCCTCAAAAAAACATAACAGACTTGGACGCAGCATTAACAAAAAATGAAGTTAAAGAACCACCTCCTGGGTGCTTAGGAAGAGTTCTTCAATCCCAACAGTTTCATAAACAGTTTTATAAACATGGCAGAGGTTTCTTCATTTCCCTCAGCAATGCCGGGTACTCCAGCTAGTCTCATTATAAGCCAGAAGATGAAACAGGATTTTTTTTTTAATGCTTCACCCATGCAGAAGACAGAAGATCAACAAAGAATGCTCAGGTGGGAAAACTGCTAAGAAGCATTTGTGTTCATGTAGTGTATAGTGTGCTGTATCATTGAAACTCCATTAAACTCTACTTATTCACGCTGGCGGTTAATTGAAATTTTTTTAATGCATAAAGTGGCTTCCAATTAGGTGGAGTAGATTGAATTCCTTTACTTTAGCAAAGATAAGGTAGGAAACATTATATTAACCTTCAGCAAAGCATAGTTAATTCACTGATTCCTTAACTGGAATAGCTGGACATCCAAATTAAATTAAACCATTTCTTTGCCATTAATTTAATGAAGGATATTGGGTCTATCTCTGCCGGAAGTTACGGTATTATTGCAGATGTAGGCCTAGATTTTCTGCTTCCGCAGAATTAGAATCTCCCTTGGAGTAGGACCTTGGTCCGCCCCAGAGAACCACCCACCCCCCGTGCCCCCAACCTATCTCTCCTTTGCCCCTTTCTCTCAATGGAAGGACCAGTGGACATGCCCTGGCACAAGAGGGCTGAGGCTAAACAGAATCATTGGCCACAATCATGGTGATGTGTGAGTCAAAATAGAATGTTACCGGGGAATCAGAATTTAGCAGGCCTATCCTGTCAACATTTCTTTAGAACCAAATTAAAATATCAAGCAGTTAGTGCTATAGTTATTCATTTTCAGTGCTTTGTTGTAGATTTCAGTGGATTACAATTTATCATTCAGTAAAGCTTCTGGAAAAGTACAATTGCTGTTGACTAAACAGCAAGTACATATTCAGCATACCGCTCCCAATGAAGGCTGTGATAGGCCAAGAAACTGGCATAATACAGACCCCACATCTGAAATGTGTCCTTTAACTATATGCAGACGGTTACGGAATTTGAAAGGCTTGTTGTTAAATGTTCACATGTGTAAAAGAAAAACAAAAAAATCCACAGCTGCCCAAATAAAAATAACTTCTTATTGCTCAGAGTTCTCACGCATCAGAATGTGATAAAATATTTAATACATATGTAGTGTAATTGAATTTGGCCCAAAGCTAATTTGCAGCTTGGCACTAAATGTGGATCTTTGTACTCATGTATGTTTAATGATTCCAAAAAGTAATTTTATTTTCTACTTTTTGTTTTAAATGTTATTTTTCTTACACTATTTAGTTGCGCTTGCATTGGACAGCACTCCAATGGTGAAGGCTGGCAGTAACTTGCTCCTTAGTTTCTTTGCTAAAGCTTTATTCATTTTCAGGATGTGGCATCGCTGGCAAGGCCAGCATTTATTGTGCATCCCTAGTTGCCCTTGATAAGATGGTGGTGGGCCTTCTTGAACCGCTGCAGTCCGTAATTCTTTGTAGAGGTTTGATACAACTGAGTGGCATGCTAGATCACATTAGAGGGAAGTTCAGAGTCAACCACATTGGTGTGAGACTGGGGTCACATATAGACCAGGCTAGTTAAAAACAACAAGTATCCTGCCCTAAAGAATTTTTCTTGAACCAGTTGTGATTTTATTACAATCGTACATCTTCATGGTCACTTTTACTAATACAGTTTTTAAAAAAAAACTGAATTACAAATTCTCAAACTGCCATGGTGGATTTTGAACTCAGGTTCTTTGGTTATTAGTCCAGGCCTCTGGATTACTAGCCCAGTAACATAACGACTGCATCCTCAGCTGCTTTATAAATGAATGCTGTAGAATGGATGAAAGTGACATAAGTTGACTAACCCTCCAATTTTCCCATCTTCTGATGGTGTATTCAACAATTCTTTAGCTAATCATTGGATTCAGCCATATCCTACTGCTCTGTTGTGAAAAGGGCTGGTACATCAATGTAATACCCCACTGGGATGTCTCCATAACCAGGATTTAAAACTAATTGATTGCATCAATTTAACACACAAATCACAAAGATAAATACAAAATGAGGGAGTCCAATTGGCTCACCTAGTTCGTCTTTCCATAGAAAACTGTAGCCTGCCAACTGTCTCTTGAATATTTCCAGAATTTGTCTTCACTTCTCTACCTGGAAGATCATTGCAAGTATTAATCATTCTTTGTTTGAAGAATTACTTTCAGATTTTTTAAATTTATTCATTCATGGGATGTGGGTGTCGCTGGCAAGGCCAGCATTTATTGCCCATCCCTAATTGCCCTGGAGAAGGTGGTGGTGAGCCGCCTTCTTGAACCGCTGTAGTCCATGTGGTGAAGACACTCCCACAGTGTTGTTAGGGAGGGAGTTCCAGGTTTTTGACCCAGTGACGATGAAGGAACAGCGATATATTTCCAAGTCAGAATGGTTGGTGACTTGGAGGGGACCTTGGAGGTGGTGGTGCTTCAATGCACCTACTGCCCTTGTCCTTCTAGGTGATAGAGGTCACAGGTTTGGGAGGTGTTGTTGAAGAAGCCTTGGTGAGTTGCTGCAGTGCATCTTGTAGATGGTACTCACTGCAGCCACGGTGCGCCAGTGGTGGAGAGAGTGAATATTTAAGGTGGTGAATCAGGTGCCAATCAAGTGGGCTGCTTTGTCCTGGATGGTGTCGAGCTTCTTGAGTGTTGTTGGAGCTGCACTCATCCAGGTAAGTAGAGAGTATTCCATCACACTCCTTACTTGTGCCTTGTAGATGGTGGAAAGGCTTTGGGGAGTCAGGAATTGAGTCACTTGCTGCAGAATACCTAGCCTCTGACCTGCTCTTGTTGCCACAGTATTTATGTGGCTGGTGCAGTTAAGTTTCTGGTCAATGGTGACCCCCAGGATGTTGATGGTGGGGAATTCGACAATGGTAATGCCATTGAATGTCAAGGGGCAGTGGTTAGACTCTCTCTTGTTGGAGATGGTCATTGACTGGCACTTATGTGGCTCAAATGTTACTTGCCACTTATCAGCCCAAGCCTGGATGTTGTCCAGGCCTTGCTGCATGTGGGCACGGACTGCTTCATTATCTGAGGAGTTGCAAATGGAACTGAACACTGTAATCATCAATGAACATCCCCACTTCTGACCCTATGATGGATGAAAAATCATTGATGAAGCAGCTGAAGATGATTGGACCTAGGACACTGCCCTGAGGAGCTCCTGCAGAGAGGACCTGGGGCTGAGATGATTGACCTCCAACAACCACAACCATCTTCCTTTGTACTAGGTATTACTCCAGCCAGTGGAGAGTTTCCCCCTGATTCCCATTGACTTCAGTTTTACTAGGGCTCCTTGATGCCACACTCGGTCAAATGCTGCCTTGATGTCAAGGGCAGTCACTCTCCCCTCACCTCTGGAATTCAGCTCTCTTGTCCATGTTTGGACCAAGGCTGTAATGAGGTCTGGAGCCGAGTGGCCCTGGCTTAACCTAACTGAGCATCGGTGAGCAGGTTGTTGGTGAGTAAATGCCGTTTAATAGCACTGTCGACGACACCTTCATCACTTTGCCGATGATTAAGAGTAGGCTGATGGGGCGATATTGGCCAGATTGGATATCGATCTTAAACTTGCCATTTACTGGGTTGTGCCCAGATCCCCTTGTCCTGCTGTTGTGATTTAAGTTAAAAAGTGTTCCACATTGACCTTCTCCATTTTGGATAGTGCAGTCCTCACCACTAGTGCCGCACACAGGGCAGCCTATATTGGTCAAATAGTGCTAACCATTTGCAAGTTATTCACCAGGTACAGGATTGGAATCCACTCAGCCATTTGTTTCCTCCTCTGTTCCCATTCTCTCTAGGTGCCTTTAAATGATGATACAATGTTTGGATTGGGAATCGAGTTCAGATCAGCCCTGTGACTAGAATCCATCAATGAATCACCGGGACACATGGAATGCCATTAAATTTACTCTAGGGACTCTTTCATTAGTAGTGAGGAGGCTTCATAAACAGTGGGAACTGTACTTGGTAATACAGTACTTATCACCAACCTATTTTGGTTTTACTGCCCAACGCTTATAGTGGGCTAATTGCGTTAACACCAATTAGTTCAAAGCCCACATTAGTTCAAATCCCACCAGGGCAGCTGGGGAATTTAAATTCAGTTAATTAAATGAAAAAAAGTATCAGTAATGGTGACCATGAAACTATTGGGTTGTCGTAAAAACCCATCTGGTTCACTAATGTCCTTTAGGGAAGGAAATCTGCCATCCTTACCCGGTCTGGCCTATATGTGACTCCGTACCCACAGCAACGTGGTTAACTCTTGAGAAATGGCTCTCCACCACCTTCTCAAGGGCAATTAGGGATGGGCAATAAATGCTGGCCTTGCCAGCGATGCCCACATCCCGTGAACAAATTAAAATAAAGCCCCACCCTGAGTTTCTCCTTGGGTCATTTTTCAACGTTAAATATATAAATGCAAGCTGTTGTACAGAAAAGTCAGAATTTGTGTTATTGAAACAAAGCTGCGATAGTCACCTTGAAAAATACCCAATTCTCCTCCTTGGAGTGTTGTGTTTAGCATCTGTTATTATGCTGAGTTTAGTGAGGACGCTTCATAATGGCACTAAGTCAACTAGCTCACATGCACTGGGTCTTTCAGAGTGTAATGCAATCTATGCATAACTCTGGATGCTGGGGACTTCTACAGATAAAAAATGTATTAAAATATCCATGTTTAGTTATGGGTGAGTGTCACTACAGAAATGTGTCTATAAATTAAAGACATCTAATACTTAACTAAACAGAGTTGATTATAAGGAACAGCTAAAGAAAACAAAGACTGCTATTTGATCAGCTCAGAGGCTAATGGAAAAGAGGATCATAGACACCTATGGAAGTAATGGGAAAAGCTTTTTCATTTATGTGAAGAATCAGAGAACTGCAAAAGACTGTATTGGGCCATTGAAGGATGTTCAAGAGCAGGTTACAAAGGTCGTAGTGGGTATGGCGGAAATATTAAATGAGTACAATGTATCAGTCTTCACTCTTTAGGGTGCTGCTCAACTATTAGAATTGAATGATTTTAATAATAAAACTAGTTAAATTAGATGAACATATCATTTTAGATAGAATTGAGACCTTGAAAGTAGCCAGGCCGGAAGATATCAGCTGCACAGGAGGGGAGGAAAAAGAGTGGGAGAGCAATAGTGATAGGGGATTCTATCGTAAGGGGAACAGATAGATGTTTCTGTGGCCACAGACGTGACTCCAGGATGGTATGTTGCCTCCCTGGTGCCAGGGTCAAGGATGTCACTGAACGGCTGCAGGGCATTCTGAGCGGGGGAGGGTGAACAGTCTGAGGGTCCTCAGGTTGATGGGGCTCGTGCTGTGCGAGCCCCTAGCCTGTATTTTTAATAGCTCACTGCACTCATGGATGGTTCCTGTAGACTAGGAGGAGGCTAATGTAGTCCCCATCTTTAAGAAAGGTGGCAAGTCAGACCTGGGTAACTATAGGCCCATTAGTTTGACATCAGTAATAGGAAAGATGCTTGAGGGAATTACTAGGGATGCAATATATGATTGCTTGGATAGAGGGGGACACCCAGCATGGCTTCACAAAAAGGTCATGTCTTACAAATCTGTTTGTATTTTTTTGAAGAAGTTACGAAGATGGTGGATGAGGGAAGTGTTAGATCCGTGTATCTTGATGTTGTGTGTCCTTCAATAATCAGACAAGAGAATGCAGGGAACAATCAACAGGTGTTTGCTGGATGAGGGTTACTCTAAAACTAGCTGTACAGATCCCTACTCAGGGTTTATATACAGGTGTGGTCACTGCCGGTACTACAGTATACAGGAGCTGTAAAAAGTAGTTCTCCCCTTAAAGGTACATACACTACAATTCCGCCCCTTTTAGATTAACAGTACCATAACATTCATTTAACAATTAAATATCAACTAATTACAATTAACACTTTTAACATGCAACATTAACTGAAAATAGTCTATTTATAAATTCAGTCTTTGGGGAGGCTTCCTGATCCTTTCTGGATAGCGCCTTTCCTGAGTGTCTTGCTCTTGGTGCGGAGGCGATTCTGGCCCCCTGTCGTCGGTTGGTTCATCAGCTTCCGATGATACTGTTTCTGGGGTAGATGCGACCTGTATGTCGGGTTCATCACCAGGTACGCGAGACATGGGGTTGACTCGTTCCTGTGACTCTAGGATCTGTTCAACATGGCGTCTCACAATGTTCTCCCCAACATCCACTGTGTACATTAATGGCCCCTGCCGTGTGCATATCGTTCCTGGTTGCCATTTCTCTGTTCGGTAGTGGCGGGCCAAGACTGGTTGCCCTACATTGAAGCTCCTTGTCGGCTTCTCATTGATGTGCTGGAATTGCTTATTCTCAACATCTCTTCGTACATTTGGTCTGAGCAAATCCAGACAAGATCTCAACCTTCGGTTAAAGAACATCATGGCCGGGGTCTGGTTGGTGACTGCATGTGTCGCATTTCTGTCGGCTAACAGGAAATTGTCCACCTTATGCTGCAGTGGAATGTCATCATCGCACATGGCCCTTACTGCTTTTTTAAAGGTTTGTACGAACCTCTCAGCCAATCCATTTGTGGCAGGATGATAGGGGGCGGATGTGTAATGCCTTACACCATTCCTTTTCATAAATCTTCGAAACTCTTCGGACACAAACTGTGGTCCGTTATCAGAACAAATCTGCTCTGGCAAGCCGTTCCTGGCAAATATGGTCCGTAGGACTGCAATAGATTTCTCCGTGGTGGTGGAGGACATTTTGATCACCTCAGGCCATTTCGAGTGCGCATCCACGGCTATTAAAAACATTGAGTCCATGAATGGACCAGCAAAATCAATATGCACCCGTTGCCATGGAGATGAGGGCCACTCCCATGGGTGTAGAGGGGCATGTGGTGGTGCATTTTGGACCTTCTGGCATCCTGAGCAGCTCTTTGTCAGGTCCTCGATTTGCTGATCGATCGCCGGCCACCACACATAAGCCCTAGCAAGGCTTTTCATTTTCACCCCTCCCAGATGGCCTTCGTGAAGCTCATTGAGCACTCTCTCCCTTAACTTGGGTGGAATTACCACTCGGGATCCACACATCAAGGTCCCCTGGCATACTGACAGCTGTTCTCTTCTGGATGAGAATGCTGGCAACAGTGAGTCGCCATGTGTTGGCCATCCCTTCACCGTCAAGTCATATACCCGAGACAGTGTCGGGTCATTTCGGGTCTCCTTCTCTATATCAGCATTAGTTACTGGCAAGCGTTCAATTATAGTCGAATAAAATATTTCGACAGGGTCCACTGCTGGTGCTTCCTCTGCAGTAGGCAGTGGCAGGCGTGATAGCCCATCAGCGTTTCCATGCTGTTTTGTGCCGTTATACTCGATTTCATATTGGTTCGCCCCTAGAAAAAGGGACCATCTTTGTAGCCGTTGCGCAGTCATCACCGGAACGCCCTTCTTTGGATTAAAGGTGGAGACAAGTGGTTGGTGGTCAGTCAGCAAGGTGAACTTCTGCCCGTGCAGATAGTGCTTGAACTTTTTCACTCCCCACACTAGGCTCAGGGCCTCCCTGTCAATCTGGGCGTAGTTACGCTCGGCTGAGGTTAGTGACCGAGACGCAAAGGCTACTGGCCTCTCCGAGCCGTCCGGGAATTTGTGCGACAGCACCGCTCCAATGCCATAGGGTGATGCATCACACGCCAACCGAATTGGTAGTGCTGGGTTGAAATGAGCCAACACCTCTTTTGATGTGATCAATTCTTTGCACTTCTGGAAAGCTCGTTTACATTTGTCATTCCACTTCCATGGTACCCCCGTTTGCAGTAGGGTGTTCAATGGGTGTAGTACTGTAGACAAATTCGGCAAGAACTTATGGTAGTAGTTCACCAGCCCGAGGAACGACCTCAGTGTGACACATTTTCCGGTGCTGGAGCCTTGACTACTGCCTCAATCTTTTCAGGGGACTTATGTAAGCCCTCTTCATCAATAACGTGGCCACAATACAAGATCTGCTTCTGAAAAAACTCGCATTTGTGGTGATTAGCTCGGAGCCCATATTCCTTCCATCTAGTGAGCACCTGCTCCAGGTTGGCGAGGTGATCACTGTCATTTTCGCCCGTGACCAGGATGTCGTCCAAATAACACTGGGTCCCTGGAATCCCTTGCAGGACGTGATCCCTTGCCCTTTGCCAAATAGCCGGAGCCGATGCTACCCCGAACACCAGCCGATTGTATTGGTAGAGACCTTTATGCGTGTTGATCGTGAGGTATTGTTTCGAGGCTTCTTCTACCTCCATTTGCAGGTACGCCTGGGCCAGATCAATCTTAGTGAAGCGTTTCCCTCCAGATAGCGAGGCGAAAATATCTTCAATCCGCAGGAGCGGATATTGTACAGTGTGAAGGACTGGGTTCACTGTCACCTTAGAGTCCCCACAGATGTGAACCTTCTTTGGTTCCCCAGCCGTATTACTCAATGACCCCTTCATTGCAGGAACAATGGGTGTAGCCCACTCACTCCAGTCCACTTTGGACAGTACTCCTGAATGTTCCAAACCTTCCAGATCTGCTTCGACGGCTGGGCGGATCACATAAGGTACTGGTCTGGCCTTAAAAAACTTTGGGCTTGCATTTTCCTCTATTTTGATCATCGCTGTTATGCCTTTTAGTGTTCCGAGTCCCTCCTGGAACACTTCTTGTGCGTCAGTTAGCATTTTTGACAGTCGTCCAGGTGTGACATCGTCATCCTTTTTGGCATCTACAGTCAGTGCTTGTATGGAATGCCAATCTAGCTGTATCTTCCGGATCCATTCACGTCCTAGTAGTGGTGGTCCTCCATCTGGCAATACATATAGGTCCATTTTTGGTGTTTCCTTGCCGTTATATATAACGTTCACCCTTATTTTTCCTTTGGGGTAGACTTTTTGCCCCGTGTACGTCTTCAAGACAATCTCTGTATCTCTCAAGTGTATATGTGAGAATAGCCACTTGTAGTCCCTTCGGTTTATGACTGTTAGGGCTGATCCTGTGTCCAATTCCATTTTCACTTGGACTCCAGCTATCTTGAGCGTGACCCAGATAGTTTGGTGATCCTCCATTTTGATCACATTATGTAGTTTCAGACAAACCAGCTCCTTGCTTCCAGAGTCTGTATCACTTTTCTGTTCATCTGCACTACTCTCCGTCACCTTTTGTACCTTCTTGTACTTCTCCTGTGGGGATTTCTTGCTGCTGGTTTTCTTTCCCGACCTGCAGACTCTTGCTATGTGTCCTACTTTTCCACACTGTCTGCACACTTGGTCCTTGAACCAGCAATCCTTATGGTCATGTGTTGTTCTGCCGCAGCGATAGCACTTCACTGTTCCATATGACATTTCATTTGTGCCATATTCTTGCGGTCTCCGTTGTATCTCTGCCGTGCCCCGTGCTCTGCTTCGTGTGATACTGCCAAGCTGAAAGCCTTGTCCAGCATAAGATCCTTTTCTGATAGAAGCCATTTCTGGGTTCCTTCACTTTGAAGCCCACATACAAACTTGTCCCTTAAAGTATCTGCTAGTCCCGTTCCAAACTGGCAGTGTTTCGATAGCTTGCGCAGTTCCGTTAAATACTCAGCATTACTTTCATCTTTGTGCTGGTTCCTTTTGTGAAACTTAAATCTTTCCGCTATCAGCAGCGGTGTGGGGTCTAAGTGGTCCTGTAGGATTGACACTATGTTTTCAAAATTCTTTTCCACTTGCTTCTCTGGGGGTACTAGTTTTCGCAGTAAGCCATACGTTTTTGCACCCATTGAATTCAACAATACCAGCGCTTTCCTGTCATCTGGCACTTCATTCGCCTTGCAGTACACTTCTATGCATTTGACATATGTCGTCCAATCTTTGACTTGATTGTCGAACGCTGTGACACTGCCACTCTTCGGCATCCCTGGGTGTGGTTAGACTGGCTCAAAATGGCATCTCCCATGCTCTCCCCTCTTCTCTGCTGCAGCTCAAAATGGCGTCTCCCGCGCTCTCCCTTCTTCTCTGCTGCGGCTCAAAATGGCGTCTCCCGCGCTTTCCTTTCTTCCCCGCTGACGCTGCTCGGCCCTTGAACACCGGCTGCGCTCTGCGCTTTTTCCTGCGCCCCTGTCTCTCTCGTTGACGCTGCTCGGCCCTTGAACACCGGCTGCGCTCTGCTCTCTCTCATTGACGCCGCTCGGTCCTGAACACCGGCTGCGCCCTGTGCGCTCTACCCTCTCTCTTCTCCCATTGACGCCGCTCGGTCCTGAACACCGGCTGCGCCCTGTGTGCTCTACCTTCTCTCTTCTCCCGTCGACGCTGCTCGGCCTTTTTCTGTGCCGTCGGTCGGCTCTAGCCGCCGCTGTCCGGGAAGGGTCTGCGCCGTACCTGTTGCCAGCCCGTTTCACTGGACCACCGTGACTGGAGAACCAAGCCCAGCTCTCAACAGCCTCCCCTGCAATGCTCAAGTCTCCGCTGGAAGGTCGACGCCCGTGCTTCTGGACTCGGCCTTCTTCTTTCACTGTTCTCCAGGAGCGAATCCCTGGGAGGTGATGCAAAGTTGCAGGTAGGTTTGAATCTTCTCGTCGCCAATGTTAGATCCGTGTATCTTGATGTTGTGTCTCCTTCAATAATTAGACAAGAGACTGCAGGGAACAATCAACAGGTGTTTACTGGATGAGGGTTACTCTAAAACTAACTATACAGATCCCTACTCAGGGTTTATATGCAGGTGTGGTCACTGCCGGTACTACAGTATACAGGAGCTGTAAAAAGTAGTTCTCCCCTTAAAGGTACACTACAGGAAGTGCAGCAGACATTGTCTATTTCAACTTCCAAAAAGCTTTTGATAAGGTATCGCACAAGAGGCTTCTCTACAAGATTAAAGCCTCTGATATTAGTGGTAATATATTGAGCTGGATTGACAACTGGCTGTCAGGACGTAGGGAAAAAGTAGTTATAGATGGATTTGGATCTGTTTGGAAACCGATCACCAGTGGTGTCTCGCAGGGATCGGTGTTGGGACCATTGCTCTTTATGGAGTGCAGCTCAGAACAGAGTGTTAAGCTGCGAGTTCGGGGAGAGAGGTGTTCCTTTCTTTTTCTATCTTTGTCAGCTTCCAGGACCTGGTGAGTATTTCTACCATCCAATCGTTAAAGTAAAAGTAAGGTCTCTAGTTTAGAGTAAGTAGTGTTTAAAGGGAAGTAAGGTCCCTAGTATATTTAATATTCTTTAATTTAAGGGAAGTAAAGGGAGTAAATTAAGGGTAGGACATGGCAGGGCAGCTCGGCAATGTGGAGTGCTCCTCCTGTGCTATGTGGGAAGTCAGGGACACTTTCAGTGTCTAGGGCGAACACATGTGCAGGAAGTGTCTCCAGCTGCAGCTACTCAAAATCCACCTTTCGGAGCTGAAGCTGCAGCTGGAGTCACTGTGGAGCATCTGCGAGGCTGAGATCTTCGTGAATAGCACGTTTAATGAGGTAGTCACACCGCAGGTAAAGAGTACACAGGCAGACAGGAAATGGGTGACCACCAGACAGAGTAAAAGAACTAGGAAGGTAGTGCAGGAGTCCCCTGGGTCCATCTCCCTCTCCAACAGATGTTCCATTTTGGATACTGCTGGGGGAGATGGTTTCTCAGGGGAATGCAGCAAGAGCCAGGTCCATGGCACTACGAGTGGTTCAGCTGCACAGGAGGGGAGGAAAAAGAGTGGGAGAGCAATAGTGATAGGGGATTCTATCGTAAGGGGAACAGATAGATGTTTCTGTGGCCACAGACGTGACTCCAGGATGGTATGTTGCCTTCCTGGTGCCAGGGTCAAGGATGTCACTGAACGGCTGCAGGGCATTCTGAAGGGGGAGGGCGAACAGTCTGAGGGTCCTCAGGTTGATGGGACTCGTGCTGTGCGAGCCCCTAGCCTGTATTTTTAATAGCTCACTGCACTCATGGATGGTTCCTGTAGACTAGGAGGAGGCTAATGTAGTCCCCATCTTTAAGAAAGGTGGCAAGTCAGACCTGGGTAACTATAGGCCCATTAGTTTGACATCAGTAATAGGAAAGATGCTTGAGGGAATCACTAGGGATGCAATATATGATTGCTTGGATAGAGAGGGACACCCAGCATGGCTTCACAAAAAGGTCATGTCTTACAAATCTATTTGTATTTTTTTGAAGAAGTTACGAAGATGGTGGATGAGGGAAGTGCAGCAGACATTGTCTATTTCAACTTCCAAAAAGCTTTTGATAAGGTATCGCACAAGAGGCTTCTCTACAAGATTAAAGCCTTTGATATTAGTGGTAATATATTGAGCTGGATTGACAACTGGCTGTCAGGACGTAGGCAAAAAGTAGTTATAGATGGATTTGGATCTGTTTGGAAACCGGTCACCAGTGGTGTCTCACAGGGATCGGTGTTGGGACCATTGCTCTTTATGGAGTGCAGCTCAGAACAGAGTGTTAAGCTGCGAGTTCGGGGAGGGAGGTGTTCCTTTCTTTTTCTATCTTTGTCAGCTTCCAGGACCTGGTGAGTATTTCTACAGTCCAATCGTTAAAGTAAAAGTAAGGTCTCTAGTTTAGAGTAAGTAGTGTTTAAAGGGAAGTAAGGTCCCTAGTATAGTTAACATTCTTTAATTTAAGGGAAGTAAAGGGAGTAAATTAAGGGTAGGACATGGCAAGGCAGCTCGGCAATGTGGAGTGCTCCTCCTGTGCTATGTGGAAAGTCAGGGACATTTTTGGTGTCCAGGGTGAACACATGGGCAGGGCAAACACATGTGCAGGAAGTGTCTCCAGCTGCAGCTACTCAAAATCCACCTTTCGGAGCTGAAGCTGCGGCTGGAGTCACTGTGGAGCATCCGCGAGGCTGAGATCTTCATGGATAGCATGTTTAACGAGGTAGTCACACCGCAGGTAAAGAGTGCACAGGCAGACAGGAAATGGGTGACCGCCAGATAGAGTAAAAGAACTAGGAAGGTAGTGCAGGAGTTCCATGGGTCCATCTCCCTCTCCAACAGATTTTCCATTTTGGATACTGCTGGGGGAGATGGTTTCTCAGGGGAATGCAGCAAGAGCCAAGTGCATGGCACTACGAGTGGCTCAGCTGCACAGGAGGGGAGGAAAAAGAGTGAGAGAGCAATAGTGATAGGGGATTCTATCGTAAGGAGAACAGATAGATGTTTCTATGGCCACAGACATGACTCCAGGATGGTATGTTTCCTCCCTGGTGCCAACGTCAAGGATGTCACTGAACGGCTGCAGGGCATTCTGAAGGGGGAGGGTGAACAGTCAGAGGTCGTGGTTCACATTGGTACCAACAACATGGGTAGAAAGAGGGATGAGGTCCTGCAACAAGAATTTAGGCTGCTAGGTAGCAGATTAAAAAGCAGAACCTCAAAGGTTGTAATATCTGGATTACCCCGGTCCCACATGCTAGTGAGTATAGGAATAGGAGGAGAGAGCAGATGAATGCGTGGCTAAAGAGTTGGTGCAGGAGGGAGGGCTTTAGTTTCCTGGATCACTGGGTCTGCTTCTGGGGAAGGTGGGACCTGTACAAGTCGGGCGGGTTGCACCTGAACCGGAAAGGGGCCAACATCCTTGCAGGGAGGTTTGCTAGTGCTGTTGGGGGGGGGGGTTTAAACTAACTTCGCAGGGGGACGGGATACGGAGTGGAGCTATAGTAGGGGGTGATGCACAGCCAAATATAGAAGAAAAAACAAGTCAGCCTGGAAGGCAGAGCAAATATGTAATGGCACAAGGGAGTATGGCAAGGCTGGATGGCATTTATTTTAATGCAAGGAGTCTTGCGAGTAAGACAGATGAATTGAAGGTATTAATGAACACATGGGAGTATGATATTGTTGCTATCACAGAGACATGGTTGAGGGAGGGGCAGGACTGGCAGCTCAATATTCCGGGGGATAGAATCTTCAGGTGAGATAGAAGTGGGTGTAAAAGAGGAGGGGGTGTCGCAATTTTAATCAAGGAGTCAATTACTGCTGTAAGGAGGGATGATATCTTAGCAGGTTCCTCTAATGAGGCCATATGGGTAATACCTAAAAACAAAAAGGGGGCAAGCACTTTGCTGGGACTATACTATAGGCCCCCAAACAATCAGGGGGAGATAGAGGAACAGATATGTAGGCAATTCTCAGAGAAGTGTAGAAATAATAGGGTAATAATAGTAGGGGGTTTCAACTTCCCCAGTAGTAACTGGGATAGCCAGAGTGTGAAAGGCTTAGAGGGTGCGGAATTCTTAAAGTGCATCCAGGAGAGCTTTTTGAGCCAGCATGTAGAAAGTCCTACAAGAGAGGAGGCGGTACTGGACCTAATTCTAGGGAATGTAGCCGGGCAAGTGGTAGAAGTGTCAGGAGGAGAGCATTTTGGGAACGGTGACCATAATTCGGTGAGATTTAAGGTATTCATGGAAAAGGACAAAGATGGACCAGAAATAAAGGTTCTAAGTTGGGGGAAGGCCGATTTTAAAATGACAAGGCAGTATCTGGCCAAAGTGGACTGGGATCAGCTACTTGTAGGAAAATCCATATCAGAGCAGTGGGAGTCTTTCAGAAAGGAAATAGAGAGAGTACAGCGCCAACATGTTCCCGTAAAGGTCAAGGGTGGGACCAACAAGCCCAGGGAACCCTGGATATCAAAGGATATACAAGAATGGATTAGGAAAAAAAGGGAGGCTTTTGGCAGATACAAAGGACTAAAAACATTGGAAGCCCTAGAGGAGTATAGAAAGTGCAGGGGGGTACTTAAAAAAGAAATTAGGAGAGCAAAGAGGGGGCATGAAAAAACACTGGCGGGCAAAATAAAGGAAACTCTCAAGGTGTTTTATAAGTATATTAAGAGCAAGAGGATAACCAGGGAAAGAGTAGGGCCCATTAGAGACCAAAGTGGCAATCTTTGTGTAGAGCCGGAAGATTTAGATGAAGTTTTAAATGAATATTTTGCACTGTGTTCACTATGGAGATGGACGATGTAGGCATAGAAATCAGGCAGGGGGATTATGATATACTTGAACAAATTAGTATTGAGAGGGAGGCGGTACTAGCGGTTTTAGCGTGAAGGGATCATTACTAGTCCTAGCCCTTTTTGGGCTACCCCAGATCAGGCGTATTCCCCAGAAGTTCACCTTCAACTAATGTTAGTGATAGCTGAATTCTATAAGATGCTTAATTGGGTCTAAAGGTCCAGGCCATCTCTCCCTAAAGGAAAGGAACGACTGAAGATGTTACTGTCCTCCGGATAGCACTTTTAATAAGTTTAACTAAACTGTAACCTTCCGGATATTATGCGGGTCTAGAAACCCACCACCCCCCCCCAGAATTCTGCAACTCCTTACAAAAGAGTGTACAGAAATTGAGTTTGTGAGTTTGATACAGAAATACTCTGTGAGATAATTCTAAAAATATATGAATTTATTAAAGAACCGACATTCGGTTAACAGCTGATAAGTAAATCGCAACTTTAATAGTTCAAAATACAAATAGCTTACATTTCTTATCCTCATAGATTCTCATTCTAAAATCTTAACTTCATACATTTTTACATTTCTTATTTTAATTCTAATCCAGAATATCCACCAAAATCAAATTAAAAGTACCTTTTTGATCCCCGAGACTCAAAGTTAAAAACTTATAGAGCGTGCCTCTGAAGTTGAGAGAATTGCTCGCCCTTTCCAGCGACTTCTGACAGTCTATCTGGAAAGCTCTATTTTTATACCTTTTTGTTAGTGGTATATTCTTTGAAGTTTTCTGTTGATGTAAGCTAATTATCTTTATTCATTCTGTCTGTTTAATTCTTACTATTCTTACTGTAATTTCAGCTGCCAACTCTCAGACTTCTGTCTGTTGTTTAGGTGTTTCAAAAACTTATCATAAAACAATATGACAGTAGTATTTATTTGCTGTCATTCTTATCAAAGGTCTTCCATTCAATTTCTAAATCACCTCTGCTGTTTGAAAACAGACGTCGTGTCTACTAACTGTTCCAAGTTCAACACAAACACAATGTGATTGCTTTGTGCAGCTATTGAAATCATATCTTCAAAGTGTTCTATTGGTATCATATTTACAACATGTAAATTAAAGACACTGCAACTAGGGTGTTTGTTTTCCTAGCCATCTTAGTTGGTTATATTATAATCGTGTTTCCTGTTTCATTTGATGTTACTTTTATAAAGGCACATGGTTCTTTAATATTCTGTGTTCCTGTTCAAACTGTTAGTTTTTAACACTTTACTTTGGACATTCCATTGTGTTTCTCCCAAACTCCAGACCTTCTGGAAGTGCCAAACTGCTATTTCAATAGGACCATTGTTTTAGTATTTTTAACCAATTCCCATTTCAAAAGCTTGTGGTGTTTACAACTTTTGTGTTATCAAACCATCCCATCTCAGAAGCCTGTTTGCACAGCTTGTGTCATTGAGACTTTAGATTTTTAAACCCAGTAAATCATGTATTAATAAAATCAGAATTCTGTTCATATGATGGTGTATTATTCAGAAATATAGCTTATTCCTTCACAAGTGGGCTTAAAAGTGGATAAATCCCCAGGCCCAGACAAGATGTATCCCAGGCTGCTGTGTGAGGTAAGGGAGGAGATTGCAGGGGCTCTGACACAAATTTTCAGAACCTCTCTGGCCACAGGGAAGGTGCCAGAGGACTGGAGAACAGCTAACGTAGTACTATTGTTCAAGAAGGGTAGTAGGGATAAACCAGGGAATTACAGGCCAGTGAGCCTAATATCAGTGGTAGGGAAATTATTGGAAAAAATTCTGAGGGACAGAAACAGTCTCCACTTGGAGAGGTAGGGATTAATCAGGGATAGTCAGCATGGCTTTGTTAGGGGGAGACCATGTCTGACCAATTTGATTGAATTTTTCGAGGGGGTGACTTGGTGTGTGGATGAGGGTAGTGCAGTTGATGTAGTCTACATGGACTTCAGTAAGGCTTTTGACAAAGTCCCACATGGAAGACTGGTCAAGAAGGTAAGAGCCCATGGGATCCAGGGCAATTTGGCACATTGGATCCAAAATTGGCTTAGTGGCAGGAGGCAGAGGGTTTGTTTTTGTGACTGGAAGCCTATGTCCAGTGGTGTACCGCAGGGATCAGTGCTGGGTCCTTTGCTGTTTGTAGTGTACATTAATGATTTAGATATGAATGTAGGAGGTATGATCAATAAGTTTGCAGATGACACGAAAATTGGTGGAGTGGTAAATAGTGAGGAGGGAAGCCTCAGGTTACAGGATGATATAGACGGGATGGTTAGATGGGCAGAACAGTGGCAAATGGAATTTAACCCTGAAAAGTGTGAGGTGATGCATTTTGGGAGGACTAACAAGGCAAGGGAATACACAATGAATGGTAGGATCCTAGGAAGGACAGAGGATCAGAGAGATCTTGGTGAGCATGTACATAGATCCCTGAAGGCAGCAGGACAGGTAGATAAGGTGGTTAAAAAGGCATATGGGATACTTGCCTTCATTAGCCGAGGCATAGAATATAAGAGCAGGGAGGTTATGATGGAGCTGTACAAATCACTAATTAGGACACAGCTGGAATACTGTGTGCAGTTCTGGTTACCACACTATAGGAGGGATGTGATTGCATTGGAGAGGGTGCAGAGGAGATTCACCAGGATGTTACCTGGGCTGGAGCACTTCGGCTATGAAGAGAGACTGGACAGGCTGGGGTTGTTTTCCTTAGACCAGAGAAGGCTGAGGAGGACCTGATTGAGGTGTACAAAATTATGAGGGGCATAGATAGGGTAGATAGAAAGGAACTTTTTCCCTTTATAGAGGGGTCAATAACCAGGGGGCATAGTTTCAAGGTAAGGGGCAGGAGGTTTAGAGGGGATTTGAGGAAAAACGTTTTCACCCAGAGGGTGGTTGGAATCTGGACCTCACTGCCTGAAAGGGTGGTAGAGGCAGGAACCCTCACAACATTCAAGAAGCATTTAGATGAGCACTTGAAACGCCATAGCATACAAGGCTATGGACCAAGTGTTGGAAAATGGGATTAGAATAGACAGGGCTTGATGGCCGGTGCAGACACAATGGGCCGAAGGGCTTCATTCTGTGCTGTATAACTCTATGGGTGAAAAATTCAGTATCGCACCGTTTGGGGTGTGATTATCGGCCATGCGCAAAGTTTAGCACCTGGCACTAATTAACGCCTCCGACGGCATACTTGGCTTTTATCGCCCCTGGAGCTGATTGGAGCGCTAAATCAGGCGCTTCACACCTCTCTTAAGGCGCAAAGGCCGAGGAGCGAGGCGCTAACTCAGAGCGCGTGCACAGCGCAGGTGCTGTCTGTTTGCCATGGAACACAGACACACCGGCGACGGACAGTTCTTAAAAGGGAGGGTCGATCTTGCTCTCCAGCCACACCCTGCTCATTGGAGCCTTGAATCTCGGCCTGGAGAGACCTGTGCCTAAATCTTGCAGCCAAGGACTATGGAGAGGGCCAGGGAGCGAGCACAGCGCTTCAGCGAGTGGGCCTTGGAGGCTCTGGTTGGTGTGGTGGACCGCAGAAGATCTATACTGTACCCAGAGAGTGGCAGGAGGCCTTTGCCGTGCGATTACAGAAGAGTGTGGAGGGAGGTGGCACAGAGCATCTCCTCCAGGAGCATGGTGCCCAGGACCCAAATACAACATAGAAAAATGTTCAACGACCTCACTCGGGTCTTCAGGGTGAGTGGCTTTTTTTCAATACCTCTCCATCCCTCCATCTCAACCTCACTCTATGGTCAGAGGGTCTTAAAACCCCAATGCCCAACACTCATCCAACACCTATGGCCCTCTCATAAAACACACATGCACATTCCACACTTTGCATACAGTAAGGGCTATTCACCTATGGGAGGCACATCAGGCAAGACCATGGCTGCATACAGTAAGGGCTATTCACCTATGGGAGGCAAATCAGGCAAGACCATGGCTGTATATTTACTCAGACGCCATCCTTTTTCTTGCAGGCCAAGCTATCTCATAATAGGAGACAGCAGCAACGGACGGGTGGAGGGCGGCCTCAGCTGCAACCCCTCAGCGATCTTGAGGAGCGCATCCACAGGATTGTGGCAAGCCGGGTGATCAGTCCTGTCACCACTGGAGAGGCCGACCCCGTTCTGGACAGCAATGGTAAGGTCATCACTTTTTTGTCCTCTCTCCTTCCACTTGTCCCTCAGAACACCAGCCTTTGACACTTTCAATCAAACTTACAAAATCGCTGCACTCATTCCTCCCTTACTGCCACCCTGTCCTCACACTAAAGCCACTCTTGTACCTCCCTGCTTTCAGATGGTGATTCACCAGCTGAGGAGACGGGCCCTCAAGCTGCCAGTGGGAGTGAAGCTGTAGGCGAGGAAGAAGATGAAGTCAGAGCATCAGCACCACCCTCTCCCGAGGAAGCCCATGCCCACACCGGGAACACGCCTTCCCTGGAGGGGAGCAGGGGGGAAGGGTCTGATGAGGGTGAAGCTCCAGGACCCAGTGGGCTGCAGCAACGCGATGGGGGTAGGGAAGCTTGGGGGCCTTCTCCCCGGAGGGAGAGTATGCCAACGAGTCCTATTGCACTGGACGCAGAGGAGGAGCGGCTCATCGCTGAAATGAACACCCAGGTGGTGGACATGCACACTGAGCTCATGGGTGCAGTGGGAAGGGTGCCCGAATGCATTGAATCTCTGGCAAGGAGTGTGGAGCACTTCGCTGTAGCACAGGCCGATGCCACGCAAATGTTTAGTGCTGCAATTCAGTCACTGGCTGCCATGACCCCATCTCTGACTGCTCTCATGCAGACTCAGATTGAGGCCACGCGAGCACTGACTGCTGCCATCCTCGCTGGTTCGGACACATTTCCCCGGGGCTCTCACCGCGCCGCAGCAGGCCAGCAATCTGTGCTCCAGCAGATTGCTCCAGATGCTGAAGTGCTGCCCCTTGGGAGTGCCTGTGTGTCGGTCGAGCAGGGAGTTGCTGTCCTCTCTCAAGATGACAGCATTCCTGCTGCCACCACTGTCACTTCTCCACTGCACTGCCACCGCCTGTAGGACAGACTGCTGCCACCCATGCAGAGTTGGTGCAGTCTGCAGCCGGGCCCTCCAGGCCCAGAGCTGGTCGAGGCCGTCCTTCAAGGGCATCTGCAGTCTCAGTTTCTGACAATCAGCAGCCTTCCACCAGCCTTGCTGCAGCCACTGGGGTCCCATTATGGAGGAGCAGTAGGGTGGGAAGGGGAGAAGTGCGCAAGGGAAGGAGATCACCCTCGAAGGGCAAAAAGTAGGAGGTGTGACGAAATGTTGTTCATTTTTTTATTAAAGGCCGAGGTTCATGGTCAAACTTTTGTTTAGTGTTTTGGACATTATCTCCAGGTTGTGAGAACCAGTTATGTTAATGACTTTTTTTTTGTGTTTCTTTCTATCAGTTTGTCATGAGGAATTGACACACACAGAGTTTGTAAAATATATTTTAAAGGCCCAGAAATTCGGGTCCCAACGCGTGAGCACACATTGGGTACTCATGCGTAGGCCCAACGAAAGTGCCGGTTTCGTGCATGCACTGCGCATGCGTGGGAAACCGGCACTTCCGTTCCCCTGAAAGAAGGGGTTGACAGGTGGAAGGCGTGCGCCGGAGAGTCAGCGCGTGCGCATTAAACTTATGTTTTTTTCCAGGTTTTTCCGGGAGGGTAAGTCTCCAGCAGTTACACTTTTAAAAAGTAGGCACAAGGCCTGCTTTTAACAAGATAAGTGGTGAATTAATTAATATTTAAACATTTTTTCCACATGTTTATTATTTTTAAATACTTTAAAGAAAGTTAAGTTTATTTTTAGCCCCGTTAGAAAATGTAATTTATTTTTTCAAAAATTTAAGTTATTGTTTAAAATAGTTATTTCATGTAATTTATAGTTATTTTAAAAATGTGATGTTTTTATTTAAATTTATTTGAAGTTTTAGTGATGTTTTAGGGCTTATAGTATTTATAGGTTTGACAGCTCTTCCTGTCAAACATATGAATGAAGCATTCCCTGCTACCATTGGCTCTCCATGGCCCACGTGATCCCAGGGGATGCATCGAACTAACTACACCCCTGGGATACGCAAGCACTGCGCGCCGGCAGTTGCAGAAGGCCCAGGATCGGAATCCCACGCGGGCCCACAGCTCAACGGCCGGTGTGCTAGGTAAGTGCAAGTTGGGAGCTTGCGCCCACGGGAAGCCCCCGACCCGAATTTCTGGGTCATTAAGTTTTTGTATTCAAAATGTACATGTTTGGTCTTTGCAATCATTGCTGCCTTGGCCGGCTTAGGGGTTGCGGTTTGGTTTCATTCATGTTGTTCTCAATGGCAGAAGCCATTTCCTCAGCAGGGGCCCAGAAGCGGCTTGCTATCAGCCGTTGACGGACGGCCCTTCCAGTTTCTACATTGTGGGTCTCCCTCCCGCCTTGGTGCTGCTGATGATCATCCTTCTCCTCTTCCTCCTCCTCTTCCTCCTCCTCCTCTGGTGGTGCTCCAAGGCCTGGTGGCATTGGCTGGGTCCTGAGGATTGCCAGGTTATGCAGCATGCAGCACACAACAATGAAGTGGGAGACTCGCTCAGGTGAGTACTGCAGGGTTCCACCAGAATGGTCCAGACAGCGGAACCATTGCTTGAGCACGCCAATTGTGTGCTCAACAAAGTTCCTGGTAGCTTGATGGCTCTCGTTGTACCGCAGCTCAGCAGGGGTGTTGGGCGTACGGAGCGGTGTCATCAGCCACGTGCACAGTGGATATCCCTTGACCCCAAGAAGCCAACCATCTGGATGATGCGGTGCCTGGAAAAGTTCTGCCACAGTAGTCTGGCGCAGGATGTATGCATTGTGGCTGCTGCCAGGATAGCAGGCATTGACAGCAAGTATCAGCTGTCTGTGGTCACAGACCAATTGAACGTTTAAGGAATGGAACCCCTTTCGGTTGCGGAAATCCTCTGCATTCTCATACGGAGCACGCAAAGCCACATGCATGCAGTCAATGGCGCCCTGCACCATGGGGAAGGACGCTATCCTCGCAAAGCCCATAGCGCGTTCATGCTGCTTGGCTGGGGTCATAGGGAAAGAGATGTACTCTTGTCTCCTTTTATAGAGGGCATTTCTGACCTGACGGATGCAACAATGGACCGCGAACTGGGAGATATTGGCGATGTCCCCAGTAGCTGATTGAAATGAGCCAGTGGCATGAAAGTAGAGAGCCACTGTTAGCTTCACTGCCACCGACAGAGACGTCCTGCTCCTCAGTTGTGGCTGTCAATCTGGCTGCAGCAGGTGGCAGAGCTCAGTGGCCACCTCCTTGCTGAATCGCAGCCTTCGCAAACACTGCTGCTCAGACATATTAATGTATGAGAATTGTTGGCAAAATACCCTGGGAGGGTAAGGTCTCCTGTACAGAGGCCTGTTGGCCCTCCTCCGTCTGGCCATGATTGCCACTCTCTCTCTGCGCCTCTGTGGCCTCCGAATCTGCTGGCGCAGAACGATGCCCCCAATTAGTACAGCCCCCTATGACTCAGCATTTTAGAAGGCTGTGCTTCAGCAAGGAGAACATAAGAACATAAGAACATAAGAAATAGGAGCAGGAGTAGGCCAATCGGCCCCTCGAGCCTGCTCCGCCATTCAATAAGATCATGGCTGATCTGATCCTAACCGCCAATCTACTATCACAGAACTATCTCCTGAATCTAACAGAATTAGACACATGAAATCGGAGCAGGATCAGGCTACACGGCCCCTGGGCCCGCTCCGCTATCCATAGGGCCATGTCGGATCCGAACCTAGACTCATGTCCAAATTCCTGCCAGCTACCCGTAACCCTTAATTCCCTTTACTTCTAGGAAACTGTCTATTTCTGTTTTAAATTTATGTAGTGATGTAGCTTCTACAGCTTTTTGGGGCAGCATATTCCATGGACCTACCACCCTCTGAGTGAAGTAGTTCCTCCTCATCTCAGTTTTGAAAGAGCAGCCCCTTATTCTAAGACTATGCCCCCTAGTTCTAGTTTCACCCATCATCGGGAACATCCTCCCCGCATCCACCCGATCCAACCCCTTCACAATCTTATATGTTTCAATAAGATCACCTCTCATTCTTCTGAACTCCAATGAGTAGGGTCCCAATCTACTCAACCTCTCCTCATATGTCCATCCCCTCATCCCCGGGATTAACCAAGTGAACCTTCTTTGTACTGGCTCGAGAGCAAGTATGTCTTTTCTTAAGTATGGACACCAAAACTGTATGCAGTATTCCAGGTGTGGTCTCACCAATACCTTGTACAACTGAAGCAACACCTCCCTATTTTTATATTCTATCCCCCTAGCAATGAAAGCCAACATTCCATTGGCCTTCTTAATCACTTGCTGCACCTGCATACTAACCTTTTGAGTTTCGTGCACCAGGACCCCCAGATCCCTTTGTACTTCAGTACTTTCCAGTTTCTTGCCATTAAGATAATAACTTGCTCTACGATTTTTCCTGCCAAAGTGCATAACCTCACACTTTCCAGTATTGTATTCCATCTGCCAAATCTCTGCCCATTTACTTAGCCTGTCTATGTCCCCTTGCAGGTTTTTATGTCCTCCTCACTCACTACTTTCCCTCCCATCTTAGTATCATCTGCAAACTTTGATATGTTACACTCGGTCCCCTCCTCCAAATCATTAATATAGATTGTAAAGAGTTGGGGACCCAGCACTGACCCCTGCGAAACACCACTAGTTACTGATTGCCAGTCTGAGAATGAACCATTTATCCCAACTCTCTGCCTTCTGTTAGATAGCCAATCCTCTATCCATGCCAGAATATTACCCCCAATCCCGTGATTTTTTATCTTAAGCAATAATCTTTTGTGTGGCACCTTGCCAAATGCCTTTTGGAAGTCTAAATACATGGCCTAGAAATTCGGTATGGCCCCGCCAGGTCTTTTGCACCCGAAATTTTGCGCTCGCCAGGATTCCCGTAGCGCCCGCCTAAAATTCAGTTGCGACGGGCCAAGACGGCGGCGGGCGCTATTGCACGGTTTGGCCGCCTCGCTCGGGGCGATGAATGTCACTTTCAGGCGTCCAGCTCCCGCTGAGGCACCCGATGCGGTGCGGCAGGCTGGGGTACTGCAGGCCTCCTCCTTCTCTTAAGGAGGGGCTGCCTGCAGCCATCAGATCGCCGGTGGATTCCCCCGGCAAATGAGCCCGGCACCACGGAGAAGTGCCGGGCTCGCGGGACTCAGACATCAATGCCGCGGGGGGGTGGTGCAGGAGTCCGGGGAGGGAGGTGCGGGCAGGCGGCCGCTGGGAAAGCGGCCGGCCGCCGCTCCACCTTTATGCGCTGGCCTTTCGGAGCTGCAAGACCCCGTTTCACAAACGCTGTTTGCGGCTGCCACGGGCGAGGCGGCCGCAACTGAATTTGGCCATCGGGCCGGAATAGCATTGCAACCGGGGCGCTGCGCACACCGATGACGTCATCGGTGCTGGCGCGGCGCTACCGGCTAATGCCGATGTTAGGGTCCATCTGAATTTCGGGCGATAAAAAACTTCAGGCGCAAACCACTTTATAGCCAATAAGTGGGCGCAAACGCAACTGAATTTCTAGGCCACTATGTCCATTGGTTCCCCTTTATCCACCCTATATGTTACTTCCTCAAAGAACTCCAGCAAATTTGTCAAACATGACTGCCCCTTCATAAAACCATGCTGACTTTGTCCTATTAAATTATGATTATCCAAATGTCCTGTTACTGTGTCCTTAATAATGGACTCCAACATTTTATCTACCACAGATGTTAGGCTAACCGGTCTATAATTTCCAGCCTTCTGTCTACTGCCCTTTTTAAATAAGGGCGTTACATTAGCAGTTTTCCAGTCTGCCGGGACCTTTGCTGAGTCCAGGGAGTTTTGGAAAATTATTACCAATGCATCCACAATCCCTACCGCCACTTCCCTCAAGACCCTAGGATGTAAGCCATCAGGTCCAGGTGATGTATCCGCCTTGAGTCCCATTATTTTACCGAGTACCACTTCCTTAGTGATTTTGATCGTGTTTAGCTCCTCCCCCCCTATAGCCCCCTGTTTGTCCAGTGTTGGGATATTCTTAGTGTCCTCTACTGTAAAGACTGATACAAAATACTCATTCAGTGTTTTTGCCATCTCCATATTTCCCACCATTAATTTCCTGGTCTCATCCTCTAAGGGACCAACATTTACTTTAGCCACCCTTTTTCTTTTTATATAACTATAAAAACTCTTACTATCTGTTTTTATATTTTTTTCTAATTTACTTTCATAATCTATCTTCCCTTTCTTAATCAATCTTTTTGTTATTTTTTGCTGTCTTTTAAAGTTTTCCCAATCCTCTATCCTCCCACTAGATTTGGCTACCTTATATGCCCTTGTTTTTAGTCGAATATTATCCTTAATTTCTTTACTTAGCCACGGATGACTGTCTTTTCTTTTACACTCTTTTCTTTTCAGTGGAATATATATTTTTTGGAAGTTGTAAAATAACTCCTTAAATGTACACCACTGATCATGTATCGTCTTACCCCTTAATCTATTTTCCCAATCCACTCTACTCAATTCCGCTCTCATACCTTCATAGTCTCCTTTATTCAAGCTTAGCACGCTTGTTTGAGATCCAACCTTCTCACCCTCTAATTGAATATGGTCACTCATTCCAAGGGGATCCTTTACTAGGACATTTTTAATTCATCCTGTCTTGTTACACAGGACCAGATCTAAGGTTGCTTGCCCCCTGGTCGGTTCAGTTACATACTGCTCAAGAAACCCATCCCTAATACACTCAATGAACTCATCCTCAAGGCAGCCCTGCCCAATTTGATTTGTCCAATTAATATGATAGTTAAAATCCCCCATAATTATAGATGTTCCCTTATTACAAGCCTCAACTACTTCCTGATTGATACTCCGTCCAACAGAGTTGCAACTGTTCGGAGGCCTATAGACTACGCCCACTAGTGTTTTTTTCCCCTTATTATTCCTTATCTCCACCCAAACTGTTTCATTATCCTGATCTTTTGACCCAATATCATTTCTCTGTATTACAGTGATTCCTTCCTTTATTAACATAGCCACCCCACCTCCCCTTCCTTCCTGCCTGTCCTTCCTGATCGTTAAATAACCTGGTCTGTTTAATTCCCAGGCATTGTCAACCTGCAGCCATGTTTCTGTAATGGCCACAAGGTCATACACATATGTAGTTATTTGTGCCATTAACTCGTCTATTTTGTTACGAATGCTACGTGCATTCAGATAGAGAACTTTCAAATATGTTTTGTGACACTTAGCTCCTGCTTTTGCCCTTTTTATTACTTTACCTTTTACTCCATACCTTCTGCCCCTTCCTGACACACTCTGGTTTTTAATTTCCCCACTGCTACCTAAGTCGCCTGGCACCTTCCCGTGCAAGCGGAGGAGATGTAACACCTGCCCCTATACCTCCCCCCTCCCCACTGTCCAGGGCCCCAAACACCCCTTCCAGGTGAAACAGCGATTTACTTGTACTTCTCGCAATCTAGTATACTGTATTCGCTGCTCACGATGCGGTCTCCTCTACATTGGGGAGACCAAACGCAGATTGGGTGACCGCTTTGCGGAACACCTCCGTTCAGTCCGTAAGGGTGACCCCGAGCTTCCGGTCGCCTGTCATTTCAATTCACCGCTCCATTCCCACTCGGACCTCACCGTCCTTGGCCTCTTGTACTGTTCCACGGAAGCTCAACGTAAACTTGAGGAACAGCACCTCATCTTCCGATTAGGCACTCTGCAGCCTTCCGGTCTCAATATCGAGTTCAACAATTTCAGATCATAACCTCGGCCCCTATTTCATTTTTACTTATATTTTTCCACTCCTTTCCTCCCCCCCCCTTTCCTTTTGTTTCTCTCTCACACCTGGCAGCTATCTTTTGCCCTGCCAGTACACTTTACACCTAATCCCAGCACATTACCATCTCGTCTAGCTTCTAATCTCTTTTACTTCTTTTGGTTCTTTCATTCTTTTGTCCGATCGCAGCCCTGCCTTCGATCTAGTTCCTTTTCTCTCCAGTTTTGAAGAAGGGTCAAACCCGAAACGTCAACTCAAATTTCTCTCCACGGATGTTGCCTCACCTGCTGAGTTTTTCCAGCATTTTCTGTTGTTATTTCTATGACCTTCTCTGTTGTCATTTTTATTATTTGCTCTCTAGGAACCTCCCCCCCCATTAGTTAGTTTAAAGCCCTCTCTACAGCCCTAGTTATATGATCCGCCAGGACTCTAGTCCCAGCACTGGCCAAATGAAGCCCGTCCCGACGGAACAGCTCCCTCCTGCCCCAGTACTGGTGCCAGTGTCCCAGGAAGCAAAACCCATTTCTCCCACACCAGTCTTTGAGCCACGCATTTAACTCTCTAATTTTATTTGTCCTAGCCAAATTCGCTCGTGGCTCAGGTAATAATCCAGAGATTATTACCCTTGTGGTTCTGTTTTTTAATTTGACCCCTAGCTGCTCATACTCCTTTAACAGAACCGGCTTCCTAGCCCTATCTACGTCGTTTGTACCAACATGGACCATGACGACTGGATCCACCCCTCCCACTGCAAGTTTCTTTCCAGCCCAGAGGAGATGTCCTTAACCCTGGCACCGGGTAGGCAACACAGCCTACGGGACTCTCGCTCTTGGCTGCAGAGAACTCTATCTATCCCTCTAATAATACTATCCCCTACCACTACAACATTTCTATTTACTCCCCCCTCTTGAATGGCCCCCTGTTCCACGGTGCTGTGGCCAGGTTGCTCATCCTCCCTGCAGTCCCTGCTCCCGTCCCCACAGGGAGTAAGAACCTCAAACCTGTTGAATAAGAGCAAGGGCTGCGGCTCCTCCAACACTGCCTCCTGGATGCCCGTACCTGCCTCGCTCGTAGTCACACCGTCCTGACCCTGGCCATGGGCTACATCTGAATTAATTAACTTCATAGGTGTGACCACCTTCTGGTACACTGAGTCCAGGTACTTCTCCCCCTCCCTGATGTGTCGCAGTGCCTGAAGCTCAGACTCCAGCTCATCAACACGGAGCTGGAGATCCTGTAGCAGCAGACACTTGTCACAGATGTAATCACCGTGAGCCTCAATGGGGTCTACCGGCTCCCACATCTCGCAACAGTAACACATCACCTGCTCCATTCTATGTAATTAATTAAACTTTTTATTGTTAGTTATGGACACCCTCTACCCGATTTTAGATGCTAGTATCCCCTTTAATTAATTTGGATTTAAATTAAATCAATCCCTCTAATTACACCAGTTAAATAGTTTACCAACAGTCACTCTGCACCAGAAAGGCCTTATTAAGTACAACCAGTTAAAGATATACTCTAGGGCACTTATTTACCAACTGTCCCCACTACACCACGGAGACCCTAGAAAAAAAAACGCAGAATTTAAGCTTGTAATGAAAAGGAGAAAGAAAGAAATACTCACCAACCAATCCAACCAATCACTTACCTGCTTCCTGGTGACGTCACACGTGGATTACTTTTTACCTCTCTCCTCTGCTGCTGAGTTGGTATGCCTCACCTCGCAACTGCCGGTGGAGGTGGTCACTGAGCTCTGCCACCTCCTGCAACCAGAGGTCCAGCCTCAGCTCAGGACCAGGACGTCTCTGTCGGTGGCAGTGAAGGTGACAGTGGCTCTCAATTTCTATGCCAACGGCTCCTTCCAGGCTTCAACAGGGGATATTGCGAACATCTCCAAGTTCGCTGTCCTTTGTTGCATCAGGGAGGTCACAAATGATCTCTACAAATGGAAAAGGGAGTACATCTCAATCCCCATGACCCGAGATAAACAGCGTGAACACGCATGTGGCTTTGCTAGGATAGCGGGCTTCCCCATGTTTCAGGGCGCCATTGACTGCACGCACGCACGTGGCATTGCAGGTATCTCATGAAAATGCAGAGGTTTTCCACCACCGCAAAGGCTTCCACTCTCTGAACGTCCAGTTGGTGTGCGACCACAGACAGCGCATCCTCGCCGTCAATGCCCACTATCCTGGCAGCCACGATGCATTCATCCTGCGCCAGACTGGTGTCCCAGACCTGTTCCAACCACCACATCAATCTCGTGGCTGGCTCCTCGGGGACAGGGGTTATCCACTCTGCACATGGCTGATGACAGCGCACCATAGCCCCAACACTCCTGCTGAACTCGCATACAATGAGAGCCATAGCACTACTAGGAACCTAATTGAACAGACGATGGCATCTTGAAGCAAAAGTTCCGGTGTCTTAACCACTCTGGAGGAGCCCTGCAGTACTCCCACGATTGCGTATCGGTTTTCATTGTTGTGTGCTGCATGCTTCACAACTTTGCAATTCTGAGGACCCAGCCGTTGCCAGCAGGGATTGGTGGACCACCTCAGGAGGAGGAAGAGGGAGAGGAGGAGGAGGAGGATGAAGAGGAGGATGAGCAGCAACAATGTGGGAGGAAGGCGTTCAATGTTGCTTCTGCAAGGGCCGTTCATGAACACCTCATAAGACACCACTTCTGAGGAATGACAGAGAAGATGGCTTTTGAGAGCAACAAGCACATCATTACAGCCATCCCGCAGCCCCTATTACTGGGGAAAGTTCCAATGACTAACATGAGGAAATTTGCAATGTTTCAATAAAATGTTTAATTTATCTGACCAACTGTGTCTTATTAAGCACAACCAATAACAAACAAAAACAACAATTCATTAACAAACAAAACTAGTTCTTACCATATTGAGATAAGTGTTAACACAGTGAACAATATATTTACATACACATCCAACTTTGGTACAAACACTCGCCCCATATGTTCGAAAAATTTTAGTTATTCGCCCTTCTTGAATGATCTCTCTCCCCTGCGCCCTTCCCCCCTTCCCACCCTACAGCTCCTCCGTAATGGGGCTCCAGTGGCTGCAGCAAGACTGGCAGAAGGCTGCTGAATCTCGGATCCAGAGACTGGAGATGGCCTTGAAGGATGCCCTCAACCAGCTCTGGGCTTGGAGGGCCCGGCTGCAGGCTGCACCAACTCTACATGGGCAGCAGCATTCTGGGCTGGCTGGGTTATAGGCTATGGCAAGTGCAATGGCAGAGTGGCAGTGGTGGGAGAAGGAATGCTGTCATCCTGAGAGACAACAGGACCTTCCTGCTCGACCGACACACTGCCACTCTCCCAGAGCAGAACCTCAGCATCCGGAGCAATCTGCTCGAGCACAGATTGCTGGCCTGCTGTGGAGCCGTCAGATCCCCGGTGGACAGTGGTCGACCCAGCTACGATGGCAGCAGTCAGCGCTTGCGTGGAATCAAGCTGAGACTGTATCAGAGCAGTCTGACATTGGATGGCACCAACCAATGACTCGATTCCAGCACTAAGCCATTGTGTTGCCTCAGCCTGTGCTGCAATAGATGCTGCCACCTCACCCATTACACACGGCATGGGCCTTGGTTCCCCAAGGTCTCTCTGCAATTCAACCATTCTCGACAACGAGGCAAGGATTGGATTAAGGGTTTGCGCACAGATGACAACTGTGCTGGCAATGGACTCCTCCACGCTCCTAGCCAGTGCATCCATGCTCTCGGGCACCCTTGCCATTGCACCCTTGAGCTCTGTATGCATGCTCATCGCCTGAGTATTCATTGCCGCGATAGCGAGGTCCTCATCCGAGTCCTGTGCAGCAGAACTCGTGCGCGCACTCACCCTCCGGGGAGATGGCCCCCGAGCTTCCCTTTCCCCATGGCGTTGCTGCATCCCGCTGGGTCCTGGAACTTCACCCAGATCAGATCCTAACCACCCTGCTCCCCTCCAGTGAACGTGTGGCCCCAGTATCGGATGTCTCGTCCTCGGGAGACACAGGCGGTGAGGCGCTGGCATCGTGTTCCTCCTCCTCTCCCACGTCGCTGCCACTGGGAGGCTGAGGGACAGGCTGGTCAGATGGTGACTCACTATCTGAAAGCAGGAAGGTAGAAGAGTGGCTTTAACGTGAGGGCAGGGGGGCAGGAAGGGAGCAAGAAATGGAGACAGCATAGTTAGATGGAAAGTGGGAAATGCTGGTGTTGTGAGGGGGAAGTGGTATGAGAGAGGAGAGAGAGATGATGAACATACCATTGCTGTCCTCAAGGGGGTCGACCTCTCGAACTGCCACAGTGTCCACGACATGGCTTGTGATTAGTCTGTGCACTCGCTCCTCCAGCTGTGTGAGGGGGTGCAGCTCCGCCCGACCTCCTCCCGTGCTTTGTTGCTCCCTCCGGTTATGTGAAAGCTTGGCCTGCCAGAAAAAGGACAGCGTGTGAGTGAGTGTGCAGCCATGTGTTTGGCAGATGTGCCTACCATAGTTGAATAGCCATTAATGTCTGCAAGATGTGAGATGTGGATGTGACTTTTAGTAGATGGGCATAGTTGTTGGGTGAGTGTTGGGAATTTGGGACTTTACACTGTCTGTGCACAGAGTGAGGTTGAGTTGGTGGGATGTAGAGGTATTTCATGCATCTACTCACCCCGACCACCCGAGTGAGGCCATTGAACTTTTTGCGGCACTGCGTATGAGTCCTTTGGACCAGGCTCCTGGATGAAACGTACTGGGCAACCTTCCTCCGTGCCCTTGTAAACTCCCGGGGCAATGGCCTCCTGCCAGTGTCTGGAAACAGCCCTGCCCGTCGGCATTCCACAGCGCCAACCAGAGCCACGAATATCTGGTCACTAAACTGGCGAGCTCTCTCCCTGGGCCTCTGAACAGCCATGATAATCTTTGGTGAAGATTTGCACCTCCTTGCAGGCCCAGGTCAAAAGCAGCAAAGATCAGGGTGAGGTGCAGCATGATGGACCCTCCCTTTTAAGAACTGGAAGGCGCCAGTCTGTCTGAGTACAAGGTAATTGACATTGCCTGAGCTTGAGTAGCGCTCTGAGGTAGCGCCCCGTTCCCCGATGATAGCGCCCTAAGAGAGGTATGCAGCACTTGATTTAGCGCTCCAATCACCTCCAGGAGCGCTGGAGACAAATTTCCCGGTGGCCGGCGATAATTTGCATCGGGCGCTAAATTTTGCGCCCAGCCGACATTAGCGCCCCAAAATGGGCGATACTGAATTTTTCCACTATGTTCTTTAATATATATACTATATATATATAGATATATATCTATCTACCATCTTCTCCAAGTGAATAATGAACCCTTTATATTAACTGATATTCTACAGGAATTCCACTAGATATCATGTCAATTCAGAAAGTGGCTAATATGAATCACATTAGACAGTTTTGTAATCAGAATTGAGATTTCTACAGGTGCAAAGGGTAAAGTGAGATACTGAAATCAATCCAAAAAATGTGTTTGTTGACAGTTCATGAAGGGTTAAACAGACAAACCAATCAAATGAGGTCCTTTGAAAACTTCCCTGTAAAACTTGATAAAACTGATAGTCTGATGCTTTGACAAATCAAAAGGATTTTACAAAATATACATACACATAAATCTATGGAGTCCTATTCTGCCTCCACATGTCTTAGCTAGACCTACCCAATTGCTGATATATTAAATATATGGGATCTTTATAACTATAAAACTCTTTGAAAAACAATGGCCTAGAAATTCAGTCGCGTTTGGGCCCACTTATTGGCTATAGAGTGGTTTGCGCCAGAAGTTTTTTAGCGCCCGCAATTCAGTTGGTCCCTAACATCGGCGTTAGCCGGTAGCGCTGCGCCGGCACCAATGACGTCATCGGTGTGCGCAGCGCCCCGGTTCCAATGCTATTCCGTCCCGATGGCCAAATTCAGTTGCGGCCGCCTCGCCCGTAGCGGCCGCAAACAGCGTTTGAAAAACGGTGCCTTGCAGCTCCGAGAGGCCGGCGCATAAAGGTGGAGGGGCGGCCGGCCGCTTTCCCGGTGGCCGCCTGGCCGCACCTCCCTCCCCGGACTCCTGCACCACCCCCCCACGGCATTGGTGTCTGACTCCCGCGAGCCCGGCACTTCTCCGTGGTGCCGGGCTCATTTGCCGGGGGAATCCAGCGGCGATCTCATGGCTGCAGGCAGCTCCTCCTTAAGAGAAGGAGGAGGCCTGCAGTACCCCAGCCTGCCGCACCGCATCGGGTGCCGCAGCGGCAGCTGGACGCCTGAAACTGACTTTCATCGCCCCAAACGAGGCGGCCAAACCCTGCAATAGCGCCCGCCTCCGTCTTGGGGCGGCGCAACTGAATTTCAGGCGGGCGCTACGGGAATCCGGGCGAGCGCAAAATTTCGGGCACTGAAGACCTGGCGCAGCGATACCGAATTTTTAGCCCAGTCTGTTTTGAAGGTCAACCTGTGGGAAAGAGGCAATCTGCTCCAACATAATCATCAATCCTCCCAGCCTATAAACACAAGGTATAATACTGCCAACTTTTCACATGTCCCTTTGACACCTGGCTCAAAGCAAGTAGCTATTATAATTGGATTAAGTGAGTTATTTGTGATACATTTGATATTAATGACCTTGTAATCAAAATATTTGCATATTAAAGAATATCATAGGACAGATCAGGCAAACAAATGTTTATTTAATTTATTTTGATTAACTCTTTAGCAACAGCTTCATTATTTGTTTTCATTCAGAGGGTAATTTGTTGCAATTAAGGAACATAATATTCCTATGGCAACATGCCCTACTGTTCTATTGATTTCATTGCAGCAGTCTGACTCAGCTCAACAACAACAACTTGTATTTATATAGCGCCTTTAATGTAGCAAACCGTCCCAAGGCGCTGCACAGGAGTAATTTAAGACAAAAAATTTGTCACCGAGCCACATAAGGATAAATGAGGGCAGGTGACCAAAAGCTTGGTCAAAGGGCTAGGTTTTAAGGAGCGTCTTAAAGGAGGAAAGAGAGGTAGCGAGGCAGAGAGGTTTGGGCAGGGAATTCCAGAGCTTAGGGCCCTGGCAACAGAAGGCACGGCCAACTTCAAATGGTCACCATAGGAGGGCTTGGGGAGAATGAGAAAGCGATTAGTGTTACCTTCATGGACAATTCACAGCAGCGGTGGCTCATCATATTAGGCCATTTAATTAGCAACAGTTGCATTGGTTCGCCGAGCTACTTTCCAAAATAACACTTTGATCTGATTCAAATGTAAAGTAGACATGCACACATTCATAGTTAATGTGAAAGACATTATTTAAAGAGGATTTTATGCTGTGCAGTTATATTGGAGAGCACCTTCAGACAGATGGACAGTTCTTTGATTCTTGGGAATATTACATAAAATTTGAACTTTTAGCAAGTATGCCATTTTAAATGGATGATCTATATCATATAGCTGTATAATTGATTGGGATTATGACTTTAAATGGATTCGTCATTGAAACATTTTTTGTTCCAAATTGCTTCATTTTCCAACCTTCTTTCATGGAGTTGTCCAACCCCTGACCCAACATGTCTAATATAACTGCTGCCACGTCTAGGAGTCTGGACATGTTGGGCCCTCCTACAACAGAAAGCTTGCGTAGCTGCGGTGCATTGATTATCTGTTGCAAGGGCACCTTTTGCTAGTTACCTAGATTTAAACAGTACAGATGGTATCCAAAAGCAATACAACAAAGCATCTAACTATTGTCATTATTCATTGATAAAACTGGACTTTCAAACTCCAAACTGCCTAGTCTTTGGCCCTACATTAACCACAATATTTCTGTAGCTGTTGATTTGTTCAACCACTCCCTCACCTATGCATTTGATGCTCATGTCCTCAGAAAAACTGTCCCTGATCCCAGTTGTTCCCTCGAATATGGCCCCCATCTTCATTCCCTCAAGTCCAAGAGTTCAGTCTTAAGGCAGAGCTTACCATCTACACCACTACATCTCAAATGTTTCATTTCTCTCTCTTTTGCCTTTCTTCAAGTAGGGCTTTTGCTGACTGTAAAGTATTCTGGCGATGTTGAATCCCCTCATGTTTCAGAGTTCCGTTGATATTTTGGACTAGTAATTAAACTTCACTTTCATTGCAGGAGATTACCATCACCAAGACCGTCTACTTCCATTGCCCGTCTCCGCCCCTGCCTCAGCTGCTGCTGAAACCCTCATCCATGCCTTTTTTACTTCTATACTCGACTATTCCAATGCACTCCTGGCCGGCCCCCCACCTTGCACCCTCCATAAACTTAAGCTCATCCAAAACTCTGCAGCTAATATTTTGACTCATACCAAGTCCGGTTCATCCGTCACCCCTGTGGTCCCTGACCTAAATTGGCTCCCGGTCTGGCTATGCCTCGATTTCAAAATTCTAAATCCCTCCATGGCTTCGCCCCTGCCTATCTCTGCAACCTCTTCCAGCCCTACAAGCCCCTGAGATCTCTGCACTGCTTCAATTCTGGCCTCTTGCGCATCCCCGATTTTAATCACTCCACCATTGGCGGCCGTGCCTTCAGCTGCCTGGGCCCTGTGTTCTGAAATTCAAGTTGTTGTTGTTGAGTTACACAACCGAAGGACGGTAACTGTAGCATCAAGTATAGTTTCAGTGGTACAGCTGTATTTTATACTTGCCAACAGAATTATTATACTTTACGACCTGTTACAAGTGAAAAGCAAATTTATTGTCCATGTTGGCAGTGTATACCCTTGCACAAATCACATCACTGTGAGTTCAGGACAAATTGATCTAGAAGTTAGGCAAGAGACAATGCTTGCAAGTAAACTGAGACAAGCTAATGAATGAACAGGCAAATGTTATGTCTGTGGGTAAACACTAGGCTGAGATGGTTCAATTTGAAAAATGACTTATTAAGCAAGCTATTAGAGGGCTAATCATATCTTAACATCAGTCACCACTTTCAGGAGAGGAGAGCAAAAGGAGAAAAATCTGATGAAGAATAATTAAAACAAGTAAACAATGTCCTACACATGTGAAGCAACTGCAGCCCAACATTGGCATAGTGGTTAGCACTGTTGCCTCATAGCGCCAGGGACCCGGGTTCGAATCCGGCCTCGGGTGACTGTCTGTGTGGAGTTTGCACATTCTCCCCGTGTTTGCGTGGGTTTTCTCCGGGTGCTCCGGTTTCCTCCCACAGTCCAAAGATGTGCGGGTTAGGTTGATTGGCTATGATAAATTGAACCTTAGTGTTAGGGGGATTAAATACGTGGGGTTACGGGGATCGGGTGGGATATGTGTCGGTGCAGGCTCGATGGGCCGAAATGGCCTCTATCTGCATTGTTGGGTTTCTGTGATTTCTGTGAAAAGTGTGTGTGCAGTCAGGCCTCTCCCGAGCCACTGTATGTCCTAACTCTGAATGTGGACATATCTGTACACATGCAGCTTGTATCCTTTACTAAGCTACAGTACTTACAGACTTGGGGAAGGATTTACCAAATGGACTGCCTGTGTTAAATGTGACAATGGCAACTCAGTACCCTGTACTACAATTCCACATTTTGTGTGAAAACAGCTGCAGTCCTTTAGTGCCCAGCAGCTGTGTGAGGCTGTGCATTTAAACAATCTTCAACCACCTGATAGCCAAAATAGTCTTTTAATTAACAGTCTTATCAGATGATATTACAGGCAGCACAGCCATCCTCTGTTTCTGATGGCCCTTTCGACAGAATTGTGGGCCAAAGTATGGATTATCCAAGTGATTCAGTTACATAGCTATAATTTCTTATCTAACAGAAGGCTGATATTCTTTAATCAAGGGTGCAATCCAGAACCCACACTGAGGCAACCTCACTGAATAGTGCACATCTTATCCTTCTCCCTCACCTTGAGCTCAACTGTATGGGGGAGCATGTTGAATCATAGAGCTAGAAATTCGTCTCGGGCGGGCGGTGGCACAAAACAGGTGCTATCGGATCGGCTCCCGGTATTCACAGCGCCTGATATTCACTTCCATTGCAGTCAATCACTGGGCCGCCGATCAATACCGCCCGTTTTGCGTCACTGCCTGAGCACTGAAGGAGACCATTTGGCCCATAGACCCACTCCCCCACTCTTTCCTCATAGTCCTTTCAAGTATTTATCCAATTCCCTTTTGAAAGTTACTATTGAATTTGCTTCCACCACTCTTTCAGGCAGTGCATTCCAGATCATAACAACTCGCTACGTAAAAACATTTCTCCATATCTCCCCTCTGGTTCTTTTGTCAATTATCATAAATCTGTGTCCTCTGGTTACCGGCCTACCCGCCAGTGGAAACAGTTTCTCCTCATTTACTCTATCAAAACCCTTCATAATTTTGAACACCTCTATTAAACAATATCAGCTTCTCTAGTCTCTCCATATTACTGAACTCCCTCATCCCAGGTATCATTCTCTCCAAGGCCTTGACATCCTTCCTAAAGTGTGGAGCTCAGAATTGGACACAATCTGAGGCCAGTGAGTCATAAAGGTTTAGCATAACTTCCTCACTTTTGAACTCCATCTCTATTTATAAAGCCATTTATCCCATGTGCTTTTTTAATAGCTTTATTAACTGTGTGAGCTTGCTGTGTGCAAATTGGCTGCTGCGTTTCCTACATTACAACAGTGACTGCACTTCATTGGCTGTAAAATGCCTTGGGACGTCCTGAGGTAGTGAAAGGTGCTATATAAATGCTAGCCTTTTGTAATGTATACAACATTGAAGGGACTACTTTGTTTTGCAGATGTACATCCTTAGTTGCGAGCGTATATAACAGACGCGTATCGATTTGTATAGTCAGTGCCGAAGTTCCAGTTACCCAGTAAAGATCACTTGAAGTTACTCTCAGTCTCTGCTGCTTTATTATTTTATGTAGTTGTGTATAGCGGTACAAACACAACATCTTTCTTTTCTTTTTCTTCTTTTTGTCCTGCCACCTTCGAAGATTTGTGTACATGAACCCACCAGGCCTTTCTGTTCCTGCTCCCCCTTTACTATTGTACCATTTAGCTTATATTGCTCATTTTTTGTTCCAAAATGCATTATTTCACACTTCTCTGCATTACATTTAATCTGCTATGTATCTGCCTCTTTCACCAGTTTCGTGTTTTTATTGGATAGGCTAGGTTTATCAATTCCACTGCCAACCTGTACCATTTCTTCTGACCAGTATCTGATGGAAGAGCTATTTTCCTGCCAAGGAGTTCTTTTTATAAGTCCATACTGTATGGACTTGGTGAAAAGATCTTAGCTATGTTTTCTTTATACTGCTCAATCCAGTTTGATACTCGGAGGTTTTCCCCTGAATGTCAGTTGTGTGTTGTTGATTCAATAAGGTGTCAGCCCTGGCTCAGTGGTAGTGCACTTGGCTCTGAGTCAGAAGGCCCTCAGTTCAAGCCCCACTCCAGGTGCTTGAGCACTTAATCCAGACTGACACCAGTGCAGTATTGAGGGAGCACTGCACTGGTGGAGGTACCGTCTTTCAGATGAGATGCTAAATCGAGGTTCTGTCTGCCCTCTCGAGTAGACGTTAAAGATTTCATGCCACTATTCGAAGAAAAAGAAAGAAAGACTTGCATTTCTATAGCGCCTTTCACGACCATCAGACATCCCAAAGCGCTTTACAGCCAATTAAGTACTTTTTGAAGTGTAGTCACTGTTGTAATGTAGGAAATGTGGCAGGCAATTTGCACACAGCAAGCTCCCACAAGCAGCAATGTGATAATGACAAGATAACCTGTTTTTGTTATGTTGATTGATGGATAAATATTGGCCAGGACACCGGGGATAACTCTCCTGCTCTTCTTTGAAATAGTGCTATGGGATCTTTTACATCTGAGAGAGAGCAGATGGGGCCTTGGTTTAACGTCTCATCCAAAAGCCGGCGCCTCCGACAGTGCAGCATTCTCTCAGTACTGCACTGGAGTGTCAGCTTAGATTTTTGTGCTCAAGTCTCTGGAGTGGGACTGTGAACCCACAACCTTCGTGATTCAGAGGCGAGAGTGCTACCACTGAGCCACTGGCTGACACAGAAGAAAAAGGGGGTTCTCCTGGTGCCCTGGCCAACACTATTCCCTCAACCAACATCTCTAAAACAGATTATCTGGACATTTATCCTGTTGCTGTTTGTGGGACCTGGCTGCACGCAAATTGGCTGCTGCATTTCCCTATATTACAACAATGACTGCACTTCACAATGACTTCATTGACTGTGAGGCACTTTGGGAGATCCTGAAGTCATGAAAGACGCTATGTAAATGTGCGTTCTTTCTTTCCTTACCCCTCACTGTAACCAGTTCTGTGCAGCATTTCCTGACACTGTGCCCATTAACGGCAGGATTGCTGCAATTTGTGGAGCCACTACTGATTCTACTGTTGCTGCCAATCTCTGTTAGAAGGTCACTACAGGAGTCTGCTGACTATTGCACAACCTTTTCTTGGCAGGCTGTAAAGTTTTTTTTAAGGAGTTGGCTAGAACAGAGTGTTCCTACTTGAGAAATGTAAATTTTCCTTTTTTAATGTGTGGTGTTGCTGATTTACTATTTCTAAAATATTATCAACAAATTGGCATTGATGATTATGATTAGTGTTATTGCCCTTGTTAAGCTGCTTACTTTTTTTGGATTAATCATGTGACAATGTCCAAGTGGTAAATTGTTTCTCCTGATATTAATCCTGATAAATGCATGTTGTGGATTAATTCTTCTGAATTCCTTACCTGTTACAAGGACAAGAGGTTTATATGTGAGAAAGCGACATGAGCAGCAAAGGCTCTTTCACATGAAAGCAAAAAAAAAGTCACAAATCTCTCTCGTAATTTAAATGACTTGTTTTAAAAGTGAGGCTTAGTCCCAGTTACCCTCTGTGCTGAGCTGTTAGGAATTCAAGCTTTTTAATCTGGTTCAGTCTCTTGTCATGTGCCATTACTTAAAAAGGATGAAAAGCTGTAGTTGTAATAATATTCCTTGACAATATGCTTTAGGAAGGTTTAGTTCAACAATTTAAAAAACGGAAGAGTGTTTCATGTTTGTTTTAATGTTCTTCAATTATTTTGTCTTGCCATAAGATAGACCGGAAGTGTAATAAAACAAAGAAATATTTGGGCAATCCGTGTAGCTCTTTTCATGGCTGTTCATCATTTCTTTCTCCCCATCCATAGGTCAGAACACTCAATGAAGCAGTGACAGATACCAAGTGCACCAGCTTGCTTGACGTTTTAAACAATAGTTTTATGGGGAGAGACTTGGCAAGTTCCATTCTATAACTAGTACGATAGCAACCGAGGTTTATCAACTCGGGTTACCTGGATAGGAAGACGCCGCCATTCCAAGGGACCAGGGGCCTAGAGAAGATTCTCCAAAGTTGACGATGTCTATAAGGACACAGGAGAAGCAACTCTTGTAACAGTCGAAGAGACTGCACCATCCAATAACTGTCCGAGACATAACCACCAGAGCCCCAAAACGTGAGTATGGAACCATGGGAGGTGTTTAGGGAGGATGACAGGTGCCACAGCATGTTAGTGCTCCAATGCATAGTTTTTGGGGATATGTTTGTGATGGCTCATAGGGTTCTTGGCTTCACCAGTGCCATTCTATAACTACTTGCTTACTGTAGTGTATGTACCTTTAAGAGGAACTATGTTTTTGAAGCCCCTGTATACTGTAGTACCAGTAGTGACCACTCGGGTATATAAGCCTGTGTAGCGTCTTGTGTTGTTAGTTCACCTCCAGACTTTGTTCAGTAAACACTTGTTAAATCAACTCCTGCATTCCGTGTCTCCATTAACACACGGATCTAACAGTGGCGACGAGTTAGAAACGAACTTACCTGCAATTCGGCAGCACCTCAAATGGATCGATTCCTCAGACGAAGGTCGAAGCCAGAAGCAAGAAAAAATAACAAAATAAAAATAACTCGAAGAAACTCGAAAACGAGGGCCAGGCTTGGTCTCCAGTCTGTGGTTTCCCCAGCTAAACAGGCTGGTGGCAGGTAGTGCACTGATCCTTCCTGGGCTGCGGCGGGCTACAGCTCGATCGGGTGGCTCTGCAACGGGGCCGGGCAGCGAGTCGGGAAGCAGAAGCAAAAAGAGAGAGGGTGGAGCACTCAGGGCGCAGCCGGCGTTCGGACCGAGCAGAGGGAGGGGAAAGTCCCAGAGGGTCCGCTCCACGACGGGAACGGTTCTTCAATTACGGAGAGAATATTGAAGCGATATATTAAAAAAAATAGAAATACCGCGAAAAGCTGCACGTCGCAACGGGAACCGCGGAGAACAGCGTTGGCAGCAGCGGCAGCGGCGGGAAAGTGCGGGAGGCGCCATCTTAACTTGGCGGGGAAGAAAGAAAAGCGCGGAAGCGCCGTTTTAGATTTTCAAGATGCCGAAGACTGGCAATATTACTGCTTTCGATAGTGATATAGAAGATTGGACCACATATGTGGAAAGAGTGGAGGTATATTGCAAGGCGAATGAGGTAACGGATGATAAAAAGGCATCGGTACTTCTAAATCTGATGGGCGCAAGGACATACGGGCTGTTACGAAACTTGATCACTCCAGCCAAACCGATGGACAAGAATTTTAAGGAGATTGTTGATACCTTACAGGAGCACTTAAACCCAACACCGCTGCTGATAGCGGAACGATTCAAATTCTTCAGGAGGAATCAGCACAAGAATGAAAGTAACGCTGATTACCTCACTGAATTACGAAAGCTGTCAAAGCACTGCCAATTCGGGGCAGGACTGGCAGATTCTCTACGAGACAAATTCGTCTGCGGTCTCCTAAGCGAAGGAACACAGAAAAAACTACTTTCTGAGAAAGATTTGACACTGGACAAGGCTTTCAGTATGGCTGTATCATACGAAGCAGCAGCAAGAGGAGCTGCAGAGATACAGCAAAAGCCACAGGACTTCGGCACCCATGAAATGACATGGGGTTTCGAGAGATGTTATCGCTGCGGCAGATCCACCCATGACCAGAAGGACTGCTGGTTCAAGGACAAAGCATGCAGGCAATGCGGAAAGATGGGACACATTGCACGTGTATGCAGATCTGGAAAGAAATCCGCTGATGGTAAAAAGGTCAATAAGGAAAAGTACAGAAAGGTACAAATGATGACGGACAGTAGCTCCGAAGACCAGAAGAGCGATAGCGACTCCGGAAACAAGAGACTAAGCTGTCTCAAATTACATAATGTAATTGCCAAAGAAGATTACCAGACCATTTGGGTTACCCTCACGATAGCGGGGTCCCCAGTCAAAATGGAGCTAGATACAGGATCAGCTCTGACCGTCATGAGTCGACGGGATTACGAGCGGCTATTTCTGCATATACCTTTGAAAGACACATCCATTGTCTTGAAGACATATACGGGGCAGAAAGTACACCCCAGAGGGAAAATAAGGGTGCCTGTTGTATACAACGGCAAGGAAATACAGAAGTTATATTTATACGTTCTGCAAGATGGTGGTCCACCGTTGTTGGGACGTGAATGGATCAGAAAGATAAGTTTAGACTGGCACTCCATTCAGGCACTGACAGTGACCAGTAAGAAAAAAAACGATGATGACGTCAAACCTGGACGATTAAAAGAAATCTTGGCTAACGCCAAAGAAGTGTTTCAACAGGAACTAGGAACCCTGAAAGGCGCCACCGCCTCAATAAAAGTGGAAGATGCGGCAATTCCCAAGTTTTTTAAGGCAAGGCCGGTGCCATACGCAATTCGTCCAGCCGTCGAGGCAGAGCTGGAGAATTTGGAAAAAGCAGGCGTGTTATCCAAGGTAGATTGGAGCGAGTGGGCAACACCCACCGTCCCGGTCATGAAGAAAACATTGAATAATGATAAATATGAAGAACAGAGAAAAGTTCGCATCTGTGGGGACTTCAAGGTGACTGTAAACCCGGTTCTTCACACGGTACAGTATCCTCTTCCGAGGATAGAAGATATTTTCGCCTCACTATCCAGAGGGAAACGTTTCACCAAAATTGACTTAGCACAGGCATATCTACAGATGGAGGTTGAGGAGGCCTCTAAATAGTATCTCACGATAAACACACACAAAGGCCTGTACCAGTACAATCGACTGGTTTTCGGAGTGGCATCAGCTCCGGCTATCTGGCAAAGAGCTATGGAGCAAGTCCTGCAAGGGATTCCGGGGACTCAATGCTACCTAGACAACATCCTTGTAACAGGAGAAAACAACAACGAGCACCTTGCCAACTTGGAGCAGGTGCTCACGAGGCTGAGAGAACGGGGCCTATGAGCAAATCGCTCCAAGTGCGAATTTTTCCAGGAACAAATATCATATTTTGGCCATGTCATTAACGAAGAAGGGTTGCATAAGTCATCTGAAAAAATTGAAGCGGTCGTAAAGGCCCCAGCACCTAAAATGTCTCACAATTAAGGTCGTTCCTGGGATTAGTAAATTACTATCATAAATTTTTACCAAACTTGTCGACGGTTCTGCACCCGCTTAACGCACTGCTACAAACGGGAATAGTTTGGAAATGGAGCGAAGACTGTAAACGTGCCTTCCATAAATGCAAAGGCTTGATCACGTCCAAGGAAGTGTTGGCTCATTACAACCCATCACTGCCAATCAGACTGGCGTGCGATGCATCCCCTTATGGCGTGGGAGCGGTATTATCGCATAGATTCCCTGATGGCTCGGAGCGTCCGATAGCTTTTGCATCACGCTCATTAAACTCAGCTGAGCGTAACTATGCCCAGATCGACAGGGAGGCACTCAGCCTGGTGTGGGGGGTGAAGAAATTCAACCATTACCTACACGGACAAAAATTTACCTTGTTGACTGACCATCAACCCCTCATCTCCATATTCAACCCTAAAAAGGGCGTTCCCATTATGACAGCGCAAAGGCTACAGAGGTGGTCCCTTTTCCTAGGAGCACACCAATATAACATAGAGTACAAAGGAACAAAACAGCATGGGAATGCTGATGGGTTATCGCGCCTACCGTTGCCAACGGTGGAAGAGGCGCCTACAGTGGACCCAGTGGAGATATTCCACTCGACCATAGTGGAATGTCTACCGGTGACAAATTCTACCATTGAAAAGGAAATGCGAAATGACCTGACTCTCTCACGAGTCTACGATTTAACGGTGAAGTGATGGCCAGCACATGGCGAACCACTGTTGCCAGCATTCTCGCAAAGAAGAGAACAGCTGTCAGTGTGCCGAGGAACCTTGATGTGTGGATCCAGAGTGGTGATTCCACCCAAACTCAAGGATAGAGTGCTAAAGGAGCTTCACGAGGGGCATCTGGGTGGAGTGAAAATGAAGAACTTAGCCAGAACGTTTGTGTGGTGGCCAGGTATCGATGGAGACATTGAAGAAATGACCAAGGGCTGCCTAGGATGCCAGAAGGTCCAAAACGCCCCACCACAAGCCCCTCTACATCCATGGGAGTGGCCCTCATCTCCATGGCAAAGGGTACATATCGACTTTGCTGGTCCATTTATGGACTCAATGTTCTTAATCACGGTGGATGCACACTCCAAGTGGCCGGAGGTAATAAAGATGTCCTCCACCACCATGGAAAAAACCATCACAGTATTAAGGACCATATTCGCCAGGAATGGGCTGCCTGAACAGATCTGTTCTGATAATGGACCGCAATTTTTATCCGAAGAATTCAGGAAGTTCTTAAAAAACAACGGGGTTAAGCACTACACGTCCGCCCCATACCATCCCGCCACCAATGGATTGGCTGAAAGGTTTGTCCAGACCTTCAAGAAGGCCATAAAGGCCATGGGTAATGAAGACATAAATCTACAACATAAGGTAGATAGGGCTAGATTTTCAGTATAGGCAGTTTTGGGGCGCTAACCTTAGCGCCCGCCCGAAGTTAGCGCCCGCCCCAAAGTAGCGCCCCGTTGCCGGGAATTCAGTGGCTTCGCCCTAAGAGGTTGGTGGAGCGCTAAAAGAGGCGTTCCACTACTCTCTTTAGGCGCTAAGCCGGCGGTCCAGAGGGATAGCGCCCAGGCGGGGCGCAGCACGGGTGCGGTCATTTTTGCACTGACAGCAGACCCCGTGGTGCCGACCAGCTCTTAAAGGGGGAAGGGACGAATTGGTCTGCTGCCACGCCCTGCACACTGCAGCCTTGCAAAGAGGCCTCAACACTACTGCTCAGCCCCAGGGAGTCATGGCAACGCCAGAGAAGGCCCGTCAGCGTGCCCTGCGCTTCTCAGAGGGTGATCTGGACATCATGGTCACAGCTCTGGAGGTGAGGCGCAAGATCTTGTTTCCAGACAGTGGGAGGAATCCAACCCACCACGACTACACCAAAGCCTGGAAGCAGATCGCCCAGAGGGTGACGTTCACCGGCGAGGCCCCCAGGACCCACACACAATGCCGTAAGAAATACAACGATCTGACCAGGATTGTGAGGGTGAGTAGCCTTTCCAGTCTCCTCCTCATTCTTGCATGTACACCTGACATGATGGGCAAAGGGACCTGAAAGTCCTTTTGGCCAGCCCTCAGCCAGCAGCATTGGGACAGTCATGAGCATCAAATGGCCATTCGGCACTCTACACTTTGGCCAAGCTATTCCACCATGGGAGGCAGTGGACAGTACATCAGGGCTTCACTCTGTCCAAGCTATTCCACCATGGGAGGCAGTGCACACTACATCAGGGCTTCACTGCGCACTTACAGCCCGTCCTTTCTCTTGCAGGCTAAAGTAGCGTTTAATCGCCAGGCCCGTGCCAGGGGTGGCCGCGCCAAGCTGCAGAAGCTCACTCAGCTGGAGGAGCGCGTGTGTGTGCTCATGGGAGCACGTGTGATTGTCCCCACAGCGTGCGGTGTATCCGACCCTCCACTGCCCGGCAATGGTAAGGACCTCGCCTTTTGGCCCTCTCGCGTCGCACTGGCCCATCCGAGCTACCTCCTTTGCCACTGTCCCACCAATGCGCTGAATCCCACCAGTCCTAACTCCCTCGCTGACGCCGTCTCCTCACTCTGAAGCTACTCTTGTGCATTCCTGCTTTCAGCTGGTGACGACCAGGACCCTGAGGCTGCCAGTGACAGCACCTCCAACCAGGAGGAGGAGGAGGAGCAAGCCGGACCTTCGGGGGAACAGTCACGTCCCGCAGGAGAGGAGGAAATGCTCGACACCTCCTCACTGGACGAGTGCCTGGAGGAACTGTCGCAGGGCAATGCAGCTTCTGGGACCAGTGGCGTCCAGCCACCCAGCAGCCGTGCGCGTGGCCCGCGGCCTTCCCCCCAAAGGGGGGAAGGATCAGAGGGGAGTGCTGCTGCTCGGCACACTCGCCGTCACCAACGCGGCAAGGGTCCCCTAGTTCGGCCCCCTCCTCCCCAGCGGGAGAGTCGCAACTCCAGTCCGGACACCTTCACTTCGGAGGAGGTGCGGAAGCTCGATCAGATGGCTGACGACTCGGACCGGCGCCACACGGAGCTCATGAGCGTGGTGGGGCGCATGCCTGAGGCCATCGAGTCGCTGGCGACCAGTGTGCGCGAGTTCGGGGCAGCAACTGCCGCGACTGGCCGCATGCTAACTGATGCCGTCAAGACCCTGGCGGATGTGATGCGCGCGCACACCAGGACCACAGGGCCACTCACTGCTGCCACACGCGCTGTCTCAGGCAGGCATCGCCAGGGCAGGCGCCGCGCTGGACCATCCCAGCAAGCCGGCCGTCGGCTGATTGCTGCGGATCCTGCAGTGCGGGCCCGGCCGAGTGCCACCGCGCCACAGCACCAGCCAGCGCATCCCAGACGCCTGCTGGCCCACATTGCGCCATCCGTCGCCGCCATTCCCCCTCTGGGCCGTCAAGGGCAAGCGGCTGCAGCTGATGGTGGCCAGGCTCAGGTGCGCCACTCAGGAGACGGCCCCTCGAGGCCCAAACGCCGTGTAGGCCGCCCCCCAGCGGCATCTGGCGGAAGGGCATCTGAGCCTCAGGCGCCTTCCCCCAGCCTCGCAGCAGCCACTGGGCAGAGCTTGCGAAGGAGCAGCAGGCAGGGCAGGGGAGGCAAAATGCTGGCCAAGGTCTCGCCCTCGCGGGCCACTCAGTAGAGGGTGTGGCCAGCTTTCCTTTAATATGGCGGTGGCCATCTTTATTTTGCCCATGGTTGTGCTTTTGGAGGGCTTTTTTTTTGCGTTAGGCCGACGTTGAGGCCCGGTTTCAATAAAGGTGGAGTGGCTCCTCCCCAGTTTGTGGGAGTGAGTCGTTTGTTGGGCTTTTTGTGGGGCCCGTTTATTGTTTTTGGGGATTCATGTGGGAAGGACTTTTCATTTTTGTTTAATAAAAAATTATCTTTATTCATGCAGTCTCCATGGTTGTTCTTCTTAGTGTTTGTTGGCTTCGCCGGCTGAGGGCTTGCGGAGCAGCTGCATTCATCTTCCCTCATGGCCCCTGGCCATTCCCTGACAGGGGGCTTAGAAGTACCGTGTAATAAGGTGGCGTCGTGCGGCCCTTGGCCCTGGTCGCTCCCTCCTGGGAACGTACTCCTGCTCCTCCTCCTCCTCCTCCTCCTCCTCCTCATGCTCCTCCTGCTCCTCCTCCTGAGGTGCTGGTCCAACGTCAGGTGGCAGTGCCTGAGTCCTGCGGATAGCCAGGTTGTGTAGCATGCAGCAAACCACCACAAATTGGGAGACCTGGTCCGGCGAATACTGGAGAGCTCCTCCGGAGCGATCAAGGCAGCGGAACCGCTGCTTGAGGACCCCAATAGTTAGCTCGATGATGTTGCGGGTGGTTTGATGGCTCTCGTTGTAGGCCTCTTCAGCAGCGGTCCTGGGCGCGCGGAGCGGGGTCATGAGCCAGGTGCACAAAGGATAGCCTTTGTCCCCGAGTAGCCATCCTCTTGGGGGAGGCTGTGCCTGGAACATGTCATGCACAGTACTCTGCCGCAGGATAAAGGCATCGTGGCTGCTGCCTGGGAAGCTGGCATTGACTGCCATGATGCGCTGCTTGTGGTCACAGACCAGCTGCACATTCAGAGAATGGTAGCCCTTCCTGTTGCGATACTGCTCGCCATGCTCCAGAGGGGCCCGCAAAGCCACATGCGTACAGTCAATGGCGCCCTGCACCAAGGGGAATTCCCCGAGTCTGGAAAATCCCAATGCGCGCTGATGCTGGCTCTCCAGGGCCATGGGGAAGGAGATGAATTGGCTTCTCCTTCTGAACAGTGCTTCGGTCACCTGGCGGATGCAGCGATGCGCGCCGTACTGGGAGATGTTTGCTATGTCCCCAGCAGCGTATTGGAAGGAGCCGGTGGCATAGAAGTTCAATGCCACTGTCACCTTCACTTCCACCGACAGAGACGTCCTGCACCTGAGCTTTGGCCGCAGATCTCGGCGAAGCAGGTGGCAGATCTCTGCAATCACCCCCTTCCGGAATCGGAGCCTTTTAACACATCGCGCGGCACTCATGTTTAGGTAGGAGCGCTGCTGGCGGTATAGCCTGACTGGGTAAGGCCTACGTGGCCGACGCCTGTAGCCCCCTCTGCCTCTAGCCAGGGCTGCCCCTCTCACAATGCGTCTGCGAGCCCTACGGACATGGAGCTGCAGCTCCGCGTTGGCACCCCATGCAACCCCCATCAAATCCTGGCAAACACTCTAATTTCCAAATGGCCACTTGCAGCGCTGTTGCCTGAGTCCAAAAATACCTGGCTCTTGCTGCTTGAAACCAGTTAGCTATCCTCCTTGTTGTGTCTCCAGAAATGCGTTGCACAAGACTGTTTTCTGAAATAATGGATGGCCTTTATACTGGAGAGGACGTTCCCTTTAATTAGCGCCCCCCGGGGCCCGCGCTGGTTGTGTTGCGTTCCTTTTTCCAAACGCTCCGGCCGCCCGCCGCACAATGGGGCGGTCCGACTGAAGTTTGCAATCGGGGCGGCCAAAGGGCGTTGCACGAGGATGTGACGTCATTTTCTGCGCGCGCATCCGGGCGGGCGCTAAACTTTGCGCCGGCGCTAACGGGCAACTTAATTTGGGGCGGGGCGCAAACTGCGCTGCGCCCGGGCGCTACACGCATAGCGCCCGGAAATCACTTCTCTTAAGGCGCTAACTGCTGGCGCAAGCAACTGAAAATCTAGCCCATAACTTCTTGTTTGCGTACAGGAATGCAACACATGTGGTTACAAACCAAACCCCCGCCATGATGTTTTTCAATAGAAGACTAAGATGCTGGCTGGATTTGGTCAAGCCAAACATCAGACGGGACGTAGAGAACCGGCAATTTCAAAGCATGAATGAAAGGCCAACTAGAACCTTCCAGATAGGTCAACCAGTTTTGGCCCGGGACTACCGTACCGAGAAATGGCAGCCTGGAACTATTTGCACATGACTAGGACCGCTGATGTATACCGTGGACATTGGAGAAAGCATCATAATAAGGCGCCATGCTGACCAGATCATAGAGTCATCCGAAAAAGGACAACCTACACCACAACTCTATACGCCTAGTGATGAAGCAGAGATACCCATAGTATCTACCTCCGATCCGGTGATACTGGAACCAGATGAACCCGACACTGGCATTGAAGCCGAATCGACCTTTCCAAAAGAACCTACTACACCACCGAGGCGTTATCCGGACCGAGTCAGGAAGCCTCCAGAGAGACTGAATTTGTAATTGATTAACTTCAGCAAATGTGTATATTATTGTTCTTGTAAAAATGTTATTTAATGATTACTTAAAATGTTATGTACTATTTATCTAAAAGGGGAGGAATTGTAGTGTATGTACCTTTAAGAGGAACTATGTTTTTGAAGCCCCTGTATACTGTAGTACCAGTAGTGACCACTCGGGTATATAAGCCTGTGTAGCGTCTTGTGTTGTTAGTTCACCTCCAGACTTTGTTCAGTAAACACTTGTTAAATCAACTCCTGCATTCCGTGTCTCCATTAACACACGGATCTAACGCTTATGGTAATCCTGCTGGCTACTTTCTTTGATTAAGTCTCAGGATAGTCACCTGGAGCTTTCGAAAACACCTTAGTTTATATAAAGCATCAAACATTATGCAAAGTCATTTCCCCTGTAATTCCGCTTGATGTCCTAATCACTAGGTTCAGAGACCGTTGACCAATACATGGATGAACATCATGATAGACTATTCAAACCATGCAAAGCCAAAGATGGAGGTGTTTAGGGAGGATGACAGGTGCCACAGCGTGTTAGTGCTCCAATGCATAGTTTTTGGGGATATGTTTGTGATGGCTCATAGAGTTCTTGGCTTCACCAGTTCCATCAAGCTACTAACATGATAATGACCAAGAAGACAGAAAGTAAAATGAGAGCGGAAATCAAACTGGAGAAAGAAAAGGGGAGAAAGCCAAGTCTGAGCCATTTTTTTCTGTGTTTTTTTAATTAAATCTTTCCATTCCTTCTCAGCTTGGCGTAAAGGAACACAAGCACAGCACAAAGAGACATATCAATGATTGTTTCCCTCTTTTGATGAGTAATTTCTCTCCATTTAGACCATAGTACTGAATGTTCTATCTAATTGAGCTTTACTTTCTAAAGCACTGTCTCCCATATATTTTCAGTGCTAACCTTCTAAGTGTAGCTCCATGATTTTCCAGGTCTCCCTCCATTAAATATATCAGAAAGCAGCCTTTGATTTTAAACAAATTGAAATCACAGAATTGAAAATAGTGTCTGTTGATTGTGTTGATGAATTTTGGGAGCCACTGTAATTTTTCCGTGTCACAGACAAATGTAAACCTGCTTCAAGGGTTTTTGTTTCAGGCTGAAAAATTGCTGGACATTTTGTAGCACTTTGAAAATCAAGTTTGTGTATATGAAATAATTTTGGATAAGCGTTGAAAGAGAACATCTAGACATTGTAAGGATGATTATTTTAATCGGGGTCACCTTGCTCACATAAGTGGAATGTTGTGCAAGAAATCAACATTTCAATTTCTTTCTGCTCAATCATTGGATATTCTCTTTCAATGGTGGTCTTGGCTGAATAAATTATGGAAAAATTGTCACCGGATTGAAGGAGTGAGGGAGCCATTTTTGTTTGTAGAAATGGTTTCCTCCTCTAGAATTGCATATTACATTGGCACCATGGTTTAAATTAACCCAGCACTATTGGACATGACAACATAAGATTCATACAACAACTTGCATTTATATAGCGCTTTTAACATACTAAAATGTCCTGAGGCACTTCACAGGAGCATTATCAAACAAATATTGACACCGAGCCACATAAGGAAATATTAGGACAGATGACTAAAAGCTTGATTGAAGAGGTAGGTTTTAAGGAGCGTCTTATAGGAGGAGAGAGAGGTGGAGAGGCAGAGAGGTTTAGGGAGGGAATTCCAAAGCTTAGGGCCTGAGTAGCTGAAGACACGGCCGCCAATGGTGGAGTGGTGAAAATTGGGGATGCTCAAGAGGCCAGAATTGGAGGAGCGCAGAGATCTCTGAGGTTTGTAGGGCTAGAGGAGGTTATAGAGATAGGGAGGGGCAAGGCCATGGAAGGATTTGAAAACAAGGATGAGAATATTAAAATTGAGTCATTGCCAAACCAGGAGCCAATGTAGGTCAGCGAGCACAGGGGTGATGGGTGAATGGGACTTGGCAGATGAGCTGAGGCAGGCGTGGAGACAGGCAATGTTACGAAGGTGGAATTAGACAGTCTTGGTGATGGAGTGGATATGTGATCGGAAGTTCATGTCAGGGTCAAATATGGCACCAAGGTTGTGAAGGGTCTGGTTCAGCCTCAGACAGTTGTCAGGGAGAGGGATGGAGTCATTGGCTAGGGAACAGACTTTAACACCCACTTCTACAGACCTTCCCTGTACTGTTTGACTGCTGTAAATCATTTTACATTGATTTGATTCAGATACAGGCTTACTGAGAAGTATGCTTCAGCAAACTATGGCAGTTGTATAAATGAGACTCTTGACATGACAATTTTTAAACACTTCTGAGGCATGTACTCTATCTATCAGAGACAATTTGCTGAGATATGAAGGAATTAGGAGTATCATATTGCGTTAATCACTCATCATCAGATGTATAAATATATTTCCTTCACAATTGGATTATGTGATTATTTATGATTGAGAAGGATTTACATGGTTTAGCTGATGATGTGCTTTAGGATAGGAGAGGGCCTAAATTCTAGTGCAACATATATATTGTTCTGTATTAATCTGGTGTTGAACCCCAATGGTGCCAGGGTGCCACTTCTGAAATCAAACTTGCATGTGGCTGCCAGGCCTCAGTCACCTTCAGTTCCCAAAGGTGAAAGTGAAATAAATCTCGTGTCGTTGAATATTATTTTTCAGGATCAATGTGGAATGTATTATGAGGAATTTAATAGCGAGTCATGGCTGTCACGGTTATTACCGGAAAATAACAAAAGATGTTCAAATTATATCAGCAACTCAAAATTATTTTCTTGTAATTGCTCTTTCTCATCCATTTTATTTTGCACTATATGTATGCATTATTTTTGATTCCATCACTGAAGGATTAAATTTGAAAAGTCATCACCAGAAGATTATAAGAGTTTCATCTGTAGTGGATTTCTGAGATATAACACCACTTACTCTATATTTTTTTGAAATTTCCTTTGTTTTCTTTTGTTTTCCGTTTTGTTGTCCCTCACCGAGGCAGCAGGCAGAGAAACCCCAGATTTCTGTCAGGGCCTTAATCTAGTTGCCGGTAGATGTACGAAAGCAGCCTGACTTCCCATCTGACTGCCCTCAGCTTGCTGCCCCTGCACATTATATAGCTGAGATTGGGAACTTGTCACAGGAGGATTTGAATCATGTCGCTCAGTTGCTCAATGTGCCGGTACTTCCTCTGCCAAAGTCACACTGCACTTGATGTTTATTTGTCTGTTTGTTTACAACAGAGAATCAACTGTCTGTTCTCTGAGTCTGGAACAATAGGGCATTTACCTCTATCTCTATTTTCATGAATGCATCCAGATCACCTCATCTTCTAGTGAATTAATACCTTTCTCGCATTGTCTCACTAAAAATTTCTTTTAAAGGGAAGTGACAAGGTAGCTAATTAGTTTTTCCCCTTTAAATCAATGTACTGAAATAACTCATTAGAGGAGATGCTCTGTCGTTTCCTGCCTTCATTTGTTTCAGGGATTTGCACCTGATGAATTAATGTGAGGCCAGGGGTTCTTTACTGCATCGACCCTATAACATTGCTGACAATGGAACTGATCTTTTCTGGACACTGATTGTGGGACCTATTCAGTCTCTACTAAATTTCTGAATGTTGTGCTTACGATCCCTGATAGTCCTACACTGTAGATCCCTTTCAAATGTGTTTCTTACTTAACAGGATTATTTCTTATCAACACAACCAAGTTATTTTGGTGCTCTGCAGAGTCTTGGAAATAATTCAGCATCAGGTGTGAACACAGATTTATTGAATTGTTCCAGTTCTAATATTTGACCTGAGTAAGTCATTCGTCCTCTGTTATGCAATTTCTCAATTCAATTTACCACATCATTTCTAAATTTCTATTATGTAGCACTGTATAAATGCATGTTGTTTTCGTATATGTTTTGATTTTTTTATTCTCAACTTGTTTGAAAATAATCCAGTCATTGCAGCAATATATATTTTTTGTTATCAGTCAATTGCACTCCCCCAACACACAGAAAGATATAATTTACTTGTGTCAGCCAAATCTTATACTTAGATCTCCAGTCATGATGTGCTCTAAGTAATGGACTCTTTTCATTAGGTTATATCTCCACCATAAAGGAAGGACACAGCCTTGTGAAATGGCAGGATTCTTAAGAGTTTTTTTGTTTGCAGCTGAAGTGTATTTTTTTTAAATAGTCATATCTTTATTATTAGGAACAAGAAAAGGTCATTCATGTTCACCTCAACCTCTTGTTCTTTTGCATTCCATTTCTCTGGATCAACACTTCAAACAATGACATGTTTGAACAGCACTGAAAGCTCTGAGAAACCATCAGTCTCCATACTGCAGGAAGCCTTTGTTCCACTGAAAATGAAAGATGTGGTTATTTACATCTTTTTTGCAATTCTGATGCACAACTTGCTTCGGCTGCCTAAAGGGATGTTACTTTTGTAACATAGGAATCCATTATGATGTATTTTTCCCCTCAAAGGTGCTTACCATTGCCAACAAAAACATATAATTAACCCTAAACAGTAATTCTAGGAAGATTACTGTGCCCTATAAAGCCTTGTCAATCGGCAGGAAGCATTTGGTTTTCAGCACAGAGCCTTGTAAGTGCGCAGTAATTACAGAGCTTTTATGTATAATTAATCTTTTTGTAGTCCAGTTTGGTTGTAACTCAAAGTAAGCACTCTGTTGCTACAGAGTGGTAGCTTTTTGTCTTCCTCCTGCCATCCCCCTTCTTTATTTGCACCTCCAATATACCAAGCCCTATCTCTCCAGCTGACCTGTCAAGCAGGTTACAGAACTGTAAAATAACTTCTTGGTTTAGTTTTATAATAACTGATTGAATTGCTGACCTTATACTGGTATGCTAATCTATTACACAAGTGATTGCACAAAAAGTGTGTTTATGGTAATTATACTTCACCTCGTCCTCACCAATCTACATGTCACAGATGCATCTGTCCATGACAGCATTGGTAGCAGTGACCACTGCACAGTCCTGGTGGAGACTGTAGTGTATGTATCCGTCTACCTTTAAGAAAACCATTGTATGTTCACCTTTAAGAGAACTATTTTAGGTGTGGCACTACTTTGTTGGCTTCTGTATACTGTAATACTGACGGTGACCACACCGGTATATAAGTGCTGTGTCAGGATTTATTTGGCAGATTCGCCCTGACCTTCGAATAGTAAAGTCCTGTTTTAAGTTACTCTGGTAGTCTGTGTATTAATTAACTAAACAACTCACAGACTTTACAGTGGCGACGAGTCCGATCGTACCCTGCGGCAACAATACTTCCGAAGCAGTTAACGAGCGTCGAGAAGAGGCAACCGCCCTCGTCGTTCTGCTGGGAGAAAACTCGAGGCTGCAGAACTAGAAAGGAAGAAGAAGTTAGAGACAAAGACTTCCATCAGCAACAGGCACTGACTGTCCCTTCTGCCACGGTGAGGAGTGAGCCGATCAGCACGAGAAGCAAGGCGGCCACGGTGACTGTGAGTAAGGGAAAGTAAAAAGAATAACCGGAGGATAAGGGCGGTGCACTCGACCACGGTCGAGGGGGAAAGGAGCCGGACAGAAGTCGGGTCCAGAGGCGCTGCGACCGGGAGCGTAGGCGCGGGAAGAGATAAACTCAGCCGCAGCCGGGGAGGGAAGCACCGGACTGCGAGAGGGCTGGGAGGCGCGATTGGGAGCCGAGTGAGCGGGAGAGGCAGAGCCGACCAAGGGGGAACTGAGCGAGAGCCAGTCCAGCGGCTGAAACTGTTCTCCGTCAACGGGGTGTACCCAGCGCCGGTAGAGCCGAGCGAGCGGGAGAGAGACAGAGCCCGAGCAAGGGGAACCGAGCGAGAGCCAGCCCAGCGGCTGAAACTGTTCGCCGTCAACGGGGTGTACCCAGCGCCGGTTGCCCTGCCGAGAAAAGGGAAAGCCCTGAAGCCGACGCGCAGGCTGTGAACCTGAAAGCCAGCGGCCGTCGCCCGTGGGGAAAGTGTACCCCTCCCGCTAGGGAAGAAACGCGGGAAGCCGCCATTAGGCAGGGAAGAAGACAGAAGCGGGAAACCGCCATTGAAGTGGGCGGGGAGAGAAGATAAGCGCGGGAAACCGCCATTTTCGCGGGAACCGCCATCTTGGAAAAAAAAAGAAAAGAAAATTTAAAGAAATAATTCGTGGTGTTATCAGGAAGAGAGGAAGATGCCTAAGCGTGGTAACATCAACGATTTTAATTCCGAGGTAGAAGACTGGGCCACGTATGTGGAACGCATTGAGATCTATTGTGAGGCCAATAAAATAGAAGAAGATGACAAAGCTATAACCTTGCTAAACTCGATGGGCACGAAGACATACGGGCTCTTGAAGCATCTACTAGCACCAGCTAAACCGGCGGATCAGACTTTCGATGATATTGTGACTGTTCTGAAGGATCACTTGAACCCCACACCGTTGATGTTGGCGGAACGATTCAAATTCTATGCGAGAATGCAAAGGAAAGACGAAAGCAACGCAGAATACTTGGTCGAACTGCGTAGACTAGCGAAACACTGCCAGTTTGGAGGGAATCTGACAGAGGCATTGCGAGACAAGTTCGTGTGCGGGTTGTCAAAGGAAGGAACGCAAAAGCGACTACTCGAAGAGAACGACCTTACACTTGACAGGGCTGTCCTTATTGCAGCATCGCACGAAGCCGCAGCGAAGGGAACTGCGGAAATGCAGCTAAAGGCAGCGGCACTCAGTGTGGATCAAATTACCTCGAGTACAACAAAATGCTATCGTTGTGGGAAGACAACACACGACCAGAACCAATGCTGGTTTAAGAACCAGGAATGTAGGAAATGTGGCAAACTGGGTCACATAGCTAAGGTATGCCGGTCAGGGAAGAAGACCAACAACCAAAGGAAGCCATCACAGGAAAAGTACAACAAGGTACACAAGGTGGCTGAGAAGAGTTCAGACGAACAGAATTCGGACTCAGACCCAAACAGCCAGGAGCTGGGCAGTCTGAGAATTCACAATGTGAGTAAGGAAGCTGACCCTCAAACTATCTGGGTCATGCTAAAAATAGCTGGAGTCCAAGTGAAAATGGAGTTGGACACTGGATCAGCTCTATCAGTCATAAATCGAAGGGATTACCACCGGCTATTCTCACATATACCCTTAAGAGATACCAAGTTCGTATTGCAGACATACACGGGGCATAAAGTATACCCCATGGGGAAGATAAGAGTCAAGGTGAGAGATGGGGGTAAAGAACACCCAAGAATGAACTTATACGTACTACCTGAGGGAGGACCACCACTTCTGGGACGGGAGTGGATCAAGAAAATAGACATGGAATGGCACTATCTAAAAGCCATAACGAGTGAGGACTCGGTGCAGACAATCAGCTCAGATTCTGAAACGGATGACGATAAGACCAACCCAAATATGAAAGACAAGGCTAAAATGGACTTGCCGACTAAGGTTGGAAGAACGAAGGCATGCATAAAGGCTTATGCTCCAGAGAAGAACAAAGTTTCAGAACAGAACTCCACCGAACAACGACAACATAGTTTGACAGAGAATTCTGAGTCTGTTCAGTTTACGGACATATCCATGACTGACGAACACCGAGCTCGGACTCAACTTTATTTCAAATTACGACAGCAAGTAGAACAAGTGAGTTACCGTCTCGAACAAGAGATGAAAACAATGAAAAAGTTCTATGACACCGAATGGGAGAATCTGGAAAGACAACAGAAGCAGCTAGCTCAAGCAGAGAGCGACCATAGAGCCATTGTGACCAATTACCGATCACATCTCCCTTATGCTGTTCAGGAGTTAGAATATTTGCAGGAAGGAGCAAATGAAGAGGAATCTTCAGGAAGCCAGGATTTTATTCCCGTTCTTCTCTACGACTCCTTACAAGCAGAGTTTGAGAAGTTGAAGGAACAGTATGAACAGGCCCAGGCTACAATCCTGGAGGGGATTAACTCGGCAACCTCCGAAAAGCTAGTTTCAGTGGAAGCATATGAGCAACTAAAGGTTGAACATGAGCAAGAAGTCCAAAGGCTGCGGGAAATTCTTGATGAGCTCAAGGCCAAGACAGACTCATCAGTAGAAGTTCCATGCATAGATGAGAAATTAGAGGTGAAAGACATGGCAGAACATGGAGGACAAGATGTCCAAGAACTCATAAAAATATTGAAGGAAACCCAAGACAAATATGAGGCGGCAATGACCGAGGTTCAACAACTTGAAGAACAGATTCAACTGGGAATCCTTTCAGTGGAAGAAAAGGAAACTGTAAGAAACACAGAGACTGTAAGAATGGCCCCTGAACATGAGCTAGAGAGCATCAAGGCGCAACTTCTCCGAGCGCTGAAAGCCAAAGTACAAGAGGAAAAGAAGGTGAAAGCATTGGAGGAAAAGGTGGATGAAATGGAGAAGACTCTGATCCACAGTGTTCCCGTGGAAGAGTTAACGGTCAGCCAACTCCTTCATATGCTGAGGGACAAGACTCTGCAATGGGAACAATCTGAACACGAGCTTCAATCTTCAAAGGGAAGGAGTTTGGAGCTCTCAAAAGTTATGGAAATAGCTGAGGTTGCAACACAGATTTTACTGGGATGCCAAAAGTACGCTGAATCACGTCTATGTGAACAACAGAATGTTGAAACAGCTGCTCCAGTAGAAGGGTTGAATAGCCCGATCAATCAATCCCCAATGGAAGGGGAAGTATTGAAATCACAAATGAGGTCATTAGTGAAGGATTTGCAGGAAACCCAGGAAGAGCGGGATGAATATGAACGCATGAAGAAGTCTCTTCAGGAAAGATGTCTAGGGAGGGAACAACAGTCGGCTAACGTCCAGTTGGGTAAGGAAGAAGTAGCAGGCCCTCTCGCTAGACTAGTTCAGGACGACACCGAATATTACCATGACCTGTTGAGTGACACGGAATATTACGAGGACTTGGTCTGCCCAGCTTGTGATGAAAACTCCCAAAGTGCAGAAATCAGGATGAAGCACTTAAAGTCTAAGGAACATAGGGAGATGGTGGCGCTACAGCTGGCAGCTGATAAGGGAGCCCCGAGAGTCTCCAAGAAGCAGAAAAGGAAAAGACGAAGCAGAAGGTGATAACCATCTAAATCATTATCACTTCTACCAGATCATGTACGTGGGCCCTACGAAGGGAGCCAAATCAGTTGGCAAGTAGGAAAAATTACCAAGGCAGTCCAGCTGTTTGTAAAAGTCAGCACTACTGGTTCAGCAGGGCGGAAGTTCAAGCTGTTAAGTCAAGGGAAAGACTATTGGATGAGTCACGCTAGCAATGTGAACCGACTACACCACAGAGATGTTGTTCGGACCGAGTCAAGACCAGAGACTGAATCTGTGAACTGTTCCCGCAGAGACTGAATCTGTAAACTGTTTCCCGCATAGATTATACCTGTGAATTGTTTTACATGAAGTTGAATATATGTTATGTTTAATGGGGGACTAAGTATGTTGTAAGCTAAAAAGGGAGGATTGTAGTGTATGTATCCGTCTACCATTAAGAAAACCATTGTATGTAACCGTTCACCTTTAAGAGAACTATTTTAGGTGTGGCACTACTTTGTTGGCTTCTGTATGCTGTAATACCGACGGTGACCACACCGGTATATAAGTGCTGTGTCAGGATTTATTTGGCAGATTCGCCCTGACCTTCGAATAGTAAAGTCCTGTTTTAAGTTACTCTGGTAGTCTGTGTATTAATTAACTAAACAACTCACAGACTTTACAGAGACGAAGTCCTATCTTCACACTGAGGACACCCGCCATCGAGTTATGTGGCACTACCACCGTGCGAAATGGGATAGATTCGGAACACATCTAGAAGCTCAAAATTGGGCATCCATGAGGTGCTGTGGGCCATCAGCAGCAGCAGAATTGCATTCCACCACAATCTGTAACCTCATGGCCCGGCATATTCCTCACTCTACCATTACAATCAAGTCAGGGGACCAATCCTGGTTCAATGAGGAGTGCAGAAGAGCATGCCAGGAGCAGCACCAGGCATACCTAAAAATGAGGTGCCTACCTGGGGAAGCTGCAATACAGTACTACATGCATGCTAAACAGTGGAAGCAGCATGCTATAGACAGATCTAAATGATCTCACAATCAACGGATCAAATCAAAGTTCTGCAGTCCTGCCACATCCAGTCGTGACCGTTAGTGGACAATTAAATAACTAACGGGAGGAGGAGACTCCATGAATATCCCCATCCTCATTGATGGCGGAGTCCAGCATGCGAGTGCAAAAGACAAGGCTAAAGTGTTTGCAACCATCGTCAGCCAGAAGGGCAGAGTGGATGATCCCTCTCGGCCTCCTCCTGAGGTCCCCACCATCACAGAAACCAGTCTTCAGCCAATTCGATTCACTCCACGTGATACCAAAAATTGGCTGAGCGCACTGGATACAGCAAAGGTTACGGGCCCTGACAACATCCCGGCTGTCGTGCTGAAGACTTCTGCTCCAGAACTAGCCACATCTCTAGCCAAGCTGTCCCAGCAGAGCTACATTGTGGAAAACTGCCCAGGTATGTCCTGTCCACAAAAAGCAGGACAAATCCAATCCGGCCAATTACCGCCCCATTCGTCTGCTCTCAATCATCAGCAAAGTGATGAAGGTATCGTCAACAGTGCTATCAAGTGGCACTTACTCACCAATAACCTGCTCACTGATGCCCAGTTTGGGTTCCGCCAAGACCACTCAGCTCCAGACCTCATTACAGCCTTGGTCCAAACATGGACAAAGGAGCTGAATTCCAGAGGTGAGGTGAGAGTGACTGCCTTAACATCAAGGCAGCATTTGACCGAGTGTGGCATCAAGGAGCCCTAGTAAAATTGAAGTCAATGGGAATCAACGGGAAAGTCACCACTGGCTGGAGTCATACCTATGAAAAAGGAAGATGGTTGTGGTTGTTGGAGGTCAATCATCTCAGTCCCAGGACATCGCTGCAGGAGTTCCTCAGGGCAGTGTCCTAGGCCCAACCATCTTCAGCTGCTTTATCAATGACCTTCCCTCCATCATAAGGTCAAAAGTGGGGATGTTCGCTGATGATTGCACAGTGTTCAGTTCCATTCACAACTCCTCAGATAATGGAGCAGTCCATGCCCGCGTGCAGCAAGACCTGGACAACATTCAGGCTTGGGCTGATAAGTGGCCGGTAACATTCGTGCCACACAAGTGACAGGCAATGACTATCTCCAACAAGAGAGAGCCTAACCACAGCCCCTTGACATTCAACAGCATTACCATCGCCGAATCACCCACCATCATCATCCTGGGGGTCACCATTGACCAGAACTTTAATTGTACCAGGCACATAAATACTGTGGCTACAAGAGCAGAGGCTGGGTATTCTGCGGCGAGTGTCTCACCTCCTGACTCCCCAAAGCCTTTCCACCATCTACAAGGCATAAGTCAGGAGTGTGATGGAATAATCTCCTCTTGCCTGGATGAGTGCAGCTCCAACAAACCTCAAGAAGCTCGACACCTTCCAGGACAAAGCAGCCCGCTTGATTGGCACCCCATCTACCACCTTAAACATTCACTCCCTCCACCACCGGTGCACCGTGGTTGCAGTGAGTACCATCTACAAGATGCACTTCAGCAATTCGCCAAGGCTTCTCCGACAGCACCTCCCAAACCCACGACCTATGACCTCTACCACCTAGGAGGACAAGGGCAGCAGGCACATGGGAACACCACCACCTCCAAGTTCCCCTCCAATACACACACCGTCCTGACTTGGAAATATATCGCCATTCCTTCATCGTCACTGGGTCAAAATCCTGGAACTCCATCCCTATCAGCACTATGGGAGTACCTTCACCACACGAACTGCAGCGGTTCAAGAAGGCAGCTCACCACCACCTTCTCAAGGGCAATTAGGGATGGGCAATAAATGCTGGCCTTGCCAGCGACACCCACATCCCAGGAATGTATTTAGAAAAGACTGGCTTGGGACTGGAGGAGGGGGGGTGGAGGGGGTGTGGTTGAGGAAGATTGAGGCCATTGTGGGGCCTTGGTGGGGGGGGGCTTGGGGAGATCGAGTCTGGTGACCAGACGATTGTGGCTGGCCTCAAGGTCATTGGTGAGCGGGACGGGGGAGGAGGAAAGATCACATCGGGGCCAGCCACTGGAGGATCGGACCGGCCTCAGGATCGTCAGGGGTGGGCAATAAATGCTGGCCTTGCCAGCGACACCCACATCCCAGAATGAATAAATAAAAATTATAACAAAAGTAGGGTTAATAATAAAATAAGCATTCTGGTTCAAATAGTAAATGTGTAGGGTTCTCAAAATTCCCACATTCCCCGAAAAGTTATGGATAAAGGGACCTTGTTTGGACAAGTTATTAAAAAGGGTACCCAAAAATGGCTTCTGAAACCTCGTGACCAAAACCGACAGGATTTTAAAAGCAAGGCCCTGCAAAAAGGCAGGCCCTGAAACAAAACCTAACATGCATGAATCTGTGAAAGACTTTGTAGAGCCAGACAGTTAGGTAAACACAGAATATGCATTCTTCACCTTGGAACAGATCAAGCCAGGATGGCTCTAATCTGAAAGTCATCAACTCTTCGCATAAATAATTGGTAACAGCTCACAGGTAGCTGCCAAGCCAGGAAACCCGATTAAATTTCATAAATGACAAACAGCCAGGATATCAAAGCCATTATACCAGGAGACAACCGCCCCAGAAGTCATTAAAGTAAATGGCTGTACTCATTTTAAACGAGCTTGCCAAAAGTTAGACAAAGGACTGGCCTGATTTGGCACGCAGATAAGGGGTGAAGAACCAAGTATAATTGTAGGCCCATCGGCAGTGAGCGGTCTTTTATCTCTTAGCTCTTGCCGCTTGCCCCTTGCTCCGGGCTCCTGCCTCTTGCTCTCGCTCCGTGCCTCATGGCGGGCCCTCTTCTCCCTCCCTGTGCCGCTCGACACCAAGGACGCCCATTGCTACACCGGGGCCGAACGCAGGAGGAGAACGAGACCCGAATTCAAAGATGCACAGGACACACGGGGCCACAAACAGATGAAATGAGACGAGAAAAGACGGTAAAAACCGATAAAGGCAGAGAAGGGCAGCGGAAAGACGCATTGGGGGCAAACGGCCTAGTTATTAAACTGGCGTTTGATGAATAAGTTGGCGTTCGATGCATGGACAGTAAAATCAAGGCAAACGGCCTAGTTATAAGCTGGCATTTGATGCATGGACAGTAAAGCCTAATTAAGAATAAACTGGTGTTCGAAGCTTGGGTAGGAAAATCTTGACGGTAAAGACCGCCAACCGAACCACAACCGTAGCAATACCGTCGGCGACCACCCGAAGAAGAAGACCCATCGTGACAAAGTACCCAACGAAGACGTTAACGGAGGAAAAGGAGGGTGTTTCGCACAAACAACTCCATTGCCGCGCCCTGCGACCACGTGACGACGACGAACCCCAAAGGACAACAAGAGTGAACTTCAAAACCCACTACCAGTTAAATCAACAGGTTCCGAATTGGTGAGCATGAATTCCTGGCCCCTTATAGCTTAATCTAGTTAGGTATTGGAGGTGGGGTAAGGATAAAGGGATTTTTAATGTATTTGTTTCCCTCGATGTGCCGTGTGTTCCCCATTCCCATATAAGTGTAATTGTATATGCCTGTAATTATATCAGTAATTCTCAGTAAAATTGTGTTTTATTGTGCCTTAATAAAATTTGCGGTTTTCTTGCACCAAACCACTTGTCTACTCGATTTTCTGTATCGCCGCCTGTACCTAAGTCTGGTGTCTAGAACCCAGGGGTGTGGGAGCGATTCGAACCGCTCAGAGACAGTCAGAGGCGAAGCTGACTGGGCACACGCCACCCCCCTACAAATGGAAGGAAAGAAACTCATAAGACAATTCCACTTTTTTATAAAAAAGGTTACATTTTGTTCCCATGATGGAGAGGAATGTTAACACAGGAAATGGAACCCTTTCTCATTGTAAGTACCTACTGTGCCACCTCATCAGATATAGCACAGCTAGTTCCAAAGTAAAGCTCACTTTGATCTCTTCGACAATGTGACCTTGCCCCAATTTTGGAAGATCACCAAGGCGAGATTTCCATTTTGTACACTAAGAAAGATCTTGCATTTATATGGTGCACTCCGGACATCCCAAAGTGCTTTACAACCAATAAATTACAAACCATTCTCGTGGCTTGAGTGAATGAGTTTGCCACTCTAAAGCAAAATTGTATGCACTACACCCAGCCCACGATGAAGTGGGTTGAGACTATGTAAGTTCATTTATGTATAATTCCTACAGTCAGCACACAACAAAGACTTCCACATGGAAGCTTAACAGAACTAGTTAAAATAAGCTGATAATACTCCTAAAAGCACACATGGCAAATATGTTTAGAACTGATTAATAAAAAGGCATTGAACATAAGAACATAAGAACTAGGAGCAGGAATAGGCCATTTGGCCCCTCAAGCCTGCTCCGCCATTCAATAAGATCATGGCTGATCATCAATCTCAACTCCACTTTCCCGCCCGATCTCCATATCCCTTGATTCCACTAGAGTCCAAAAATCTATCTATGTCAGCCTTGAATATACTCAAAGACTCAGCATCCACAGCCCTCTGGGGCAGAGAATTCCAAAGATTTACAACCCTCTGAGTGAAGAAGTTCCTCCTCATCTCAGTCTTAAATGGCCTACCCCTTATCCTGAGACTATGTCCCCTAGTTCTAGACACTTCAGCCAGGGGAAACAAACTCTCAGCATCTACCCTGTCAATCCCCTTCAGAATTTTGTATGTTTCAATGAGATCATCTCTCATTCTTCTAAACTCCAGAGATTATAGGCCCATTCTATACAATCTATCATAGGACAGCCCTCTCATCCCAGGAATCAGTCTAGAGAAACTTTGTTGCACCACCTCCAAGACAAGTATATCCTTCCTTAGATAAGAAGACCAAAACTGTGCACAGTACTCCAGGTGTGGTCTCACCAAGGCCCTGTACAATTGTAGCAAGACTTTCTTACTCTTAAACTCCAATCCCCTTGCAGTAAAGGCCAACATGCATTTTGCCTCCCTTATTGCTTGCTGTACCTGCATGCTAGCTTTCTGTGTTTCTTGCACGAGGACACCCAATTCTCTCTGAACACCAATATTTGAAAGTTTCTCACCATTTAAAACATATTCTGTTTTTCTATTCTTCCTACCAAAGTGAATAACCTCACATTTGCCTACATTATACTCCATTTGCCACCTTATTGCCCACTCTGGGCTATATCCCGTAGCAAACTCTTTGGGCTGAATTTTGCCAATGGGGAGCTTTTGGAGGCGGGACTCCCAATTGTTGGGTTTTAGTCCCGCCTCCATCGACTTCTGGCCAACCCACGCTATTTTCCCTTGATTGACCTTGATAAGCCCACCCAGCGAACATCAGCGTATGACGTTTCATCTGTCAAAAATTTTTGACAGATGAATTGTCATCGTTTGACAGCTTGTGAAGCTGTCAAACACTGACATTCTCTGTAGTTTGATGAGTTCTTGTATTCAAGACCTCATCAAACCTCTTTCTTTAGCAGAAATTAGATGGATGTTGCATTGGAGAATGCAGCGGCCATCTGTCATCTCTGCCGTGGAGATGCAAGACTCTCCGCATCCCCAACGATTGAAGCCTGCAGGAAGAAACAAAGGTAAGTAAACTTTTTCTAACACTTTTCACTTACCTCACATACTCACCTCTTCACACTTGCACCCATCACTTATCTTCACAGTACACTTTTACACCCCTCCGACCCCCGCAGGCCCACTGCTCGCCTCGGTGACCCTGGCCGGGTTTGCAGCCTTCGGGAAGCCCGCACTTGTGTGGGTAAAATGGGGATAATCCTCTTATCTGCCTGTTAACTACCTGTTAACAGGCAGTTAAGTGGCTGTAATCCCCTTCCCGCCTCCAGGAAACGGGACCTGGCGCGGGTCGGCTACCTGTTTCCAGGGAAGATGGCATGGAGGCGGGTTGGGTGCGGGCTGGAGCTGGGAATGGGACTGGAGCCCGCCGGCTGACATTCCCGATGCCAACCCGCCTCCACTCGGAAAATCCAGCCCTATGTATATAGAAGTGAAACTGCATCATGTATATCAGAACACATTTAGTCTTCAATCTAAAATAACAACAGAAAATGCTGGAAAAACTCAGCAGGTCAGGCAACATCCGTGGAGAGAAATTTGAGTTGACGTTTCGGGTCGAACCCTTCTTCAAAACTGGAAAGAAAAGAAAATAGATCGAAGGCAGGGCTGCGATCGGACAAAAGAAGTAAAAGAAACAAAAGAGTGTAAAGGAGACAATAAAAGGTATACGAAGCTAGACGTGATGGTAATAGGCTGAGATTAGGTGTGAAGTGTACTGGCAGGGCAAGAGATAGCTGCCAGGTGTGAGAGAGAAACAAAAGGAAAGGGGGGTGGGGGGCGAAAGGAGTGGAAAAATTACAAGTGAAAATGTAATAGGGGCCGAAGTTATGATCTGAAATTGTTGAACTCAATATTGAGTCCAGAAGGCTGCAAAGTGCCTAATTGGAAGATGAGGTGCTGTTCCTCGAGTTTACGTTGAGCTTCCGTGGAACAATAGTTCTTAGCCAGATATTTATCCAGCTCCTTTGTTCAATAAACGCCATTTAGATGGTAAGCCAAGTGCCTTAACCCCTAAAAACGTTTGTGTATAAAAAGCTCAATTTACAATACAAGTGGTAATGACATCCTGTGGGGTCTATTCGACTGACACTGGACATTTTTACTTTGTTCAGATCACATGGCCACAAAGATGCAGGTGGGTCTTGATGGAGAAGGACAATTGTATATCAAGTACAGAACTAAAATGTATGGACCTGGACATTAGTAAAAGTCAAGGGTTAAAGTGGGCTGGAATAATAGTACTGTATGTTGTTCTGGTTGTAACATGAGGAATGTGTTTTTTTTTTAGCTAAATCTATTTAAACTATTCCCCTACTTTTTGAGTGAGTAGAAGGCATTTATTTATAATTATATAAGTGGTCAAAATTCACGGAGTGTGAGGGGGGCAGTAGAAGTCTTAGGCCGGAGCAGCTACATAGCTGTGCAGTGCTACTGTACGTCAATCACTTGAGGTGGAGTGAGTATTGCATAACTGAACCTTGCTTCCCTCAGGGTTCTGCTTCCTTCTTGAACCAATCTTATCCCCAAATTCTTTCTCACAATCTTATAGCATTACTTTAACAAAAATGTGGCCCCAGTTTAAAGTCCCCCCTGCCCCCATGCATGCCTACATTTTGTTCAGAAACTTTCAGCAAGGTTTTAACTCTTTACTTTTAAAATAATGTCAGGTGTAGGGCTAATCATGTACCTCGGCTTCAGGATTTTTTTTAAGTCATGTTAATATTCCTCCAGTTTTGTACCACATTTTCCCCACCACATGGACCACTGCAGCACAAAGGTAAACTCCGTGCCATTGCTTCCACCTGGGAGGCAAAACAAAGATGATCATTGCTGGGCATTAGAGCAAACCCTCCATTTGTTCCAGCACCAAACCTCAAAGCACATTTAGTGCTGGCTACCCGCTGAGCTCGGCGATAAATTCTGCCCAAAGGTACTGGAAATAGCCAGTATATCAGTAATGTGGTGGAACTAAATAACTTTCTAAGCTATGAAGTAGATTCTCTGAAATGGTTAGTTGTTTATTTGTGAATCATTGATGCTGGTGAAGCCCACCAACTCACTTCTTAAACACATTTGACCTGAAGGGTCAATAAAATTCCAAGTCCCAAGGTTGCTTGAGTGGTTGCAATGACATCAGAAAAATTGTCACATTTCTTAATGCAATAGTCCTTGGCTGAGTAAATGATTGAGTGCGGATTTAATTCCCTGCACTCTGTATCCATGGAGAGTTAAATTGCTGCAGTGCAATCATTGAGTGACCACAAAAGACAAAATCGACAGTGCTTTCTCAGTAATGGATTAATGCTCTTGTGACCCTTCTTTACATCAATTGAAACACAAAGTCAGGTTCTTTATTGGTTCTTTTAATGTGAAAGCTGTATCATCTATTTTCCAGCGATCTATATTTAATTGGTTCTTGTGTATCTGAATCTGACTTATGTTATTGCCTAAATATGTTCTGATATACATGATGCAGTTTCACTTCTATATACACAGGGCTGGATTTTCCGAGTGGAGGTGGGTTGGCGTCGGGAATGTTAGTCGGCGGGTTACGGTCCTGCTCCCAGCTCCAGCTGGCCTGCTGAAACAATTTTCTGTTAATTAGGCTCGTTAAGCCCGCCATGTGCGTTCCCCGCCCTGATCACAAGGTGCGGGTCTGCTGAGCTGCTCTGCTGACGCATTTGCAGCAGGTGTATTTAAGGGGGCCATTTCACAATTAGATCTCACATTGTTTCTGATGCTCCTGAGTGCTGCTGCTCTCCCCGATGTCTGCAGAGACACCAAAGGCAGCTCCCCGCTTCAACGATAACTCCCTCCATGTTCTTGTGGAGGGAGTCAGAGGCCGTCGGGGTGTCCTATACCCAGCTGATGGAAGAAGGAAACCTCCTCAGCAGACAAAGGCAGCCTGGCTGCGAATAGCTGAGGAGGTCAATGCCAGGTCTATGTTCAGACGCACCTGGGCCCAATGCAGGTCCAATCCTGTCATCACATCCCCATCACTCTGCATTGCCAACCCTACTCCTGCACATCCTGACTCACCCCAACATTCCTTGCACCATCACTCATATTTAAGAAAGGAGGGAGAGAGAAAACAGGGAATTACAGGCCAGATAGCTTGACATCAGTAGTAGGGAAAATGCTAGAATTTATTATTAAGGACGTGGTAACAGGGCACTTAGAAAATAATAATAGGATTGGGCAGAGTCAATACGGATTTATGAAAGGGAAATCGTGTTTGACAAATCTGTTAGAGTTTTTTGAGGTTGTAACTAACAGAATAGATAAGGGGAACCAGTGGATGTAGTGTATTTGAATTTTCAGAAGGCATTCAATAAGGTGCCAAACAAGAGGTTATTAAACAAAATTAGGGCTCATGGGATTGGGGGTAATATACTAGCATGGATTGAGGATTGGTTAACGGAAAAAAAAAAGAGTAGGAATAAACGGGCCATTTTCGGGTTGGCAGGCTGTAACTAGTGGGGTACCACAGGGATCAGTGCTTGGGCCTCAGCTATTCACAATCTATATCAATGATTTGGGTGAGGGGACCAAATGGAATATATCCAAGTTTGCTGATGATACAAAGCTAGGTGGGAATGTAAGTTGTGAGGAGGATGCAAGGAGGCTTCAAGGAGATATAAACAGGCTAAGTGAGTGGGCAAGAGCATAGCAAATGGAATATAATGTGGAGAAATGTGAAGTTATCCACTTTGGTAGGAAAAATAGAAAAGCAGAGTATTTTTTAAATAGTGAGAGATTGGGAAATGTTGGTGTTCAGTGGGACCTGGGTGTCCCTGTACATGAATCACTGAAAGTTAACATGCAGGTACAGCAAGCAATTAGAAAAGCAAATGGTATGTTGGCCTTTATTACAGCTGAGTGTCAGCTGTGGCTCAGTGGGTAGCACTCTCTAGGTGGGAGGGGTTAGGAGTGAGCCAGGTGTGACTGGTTGCCTAGTTGCAGCTGGGTGTTGGAGGAAGTTTTGTAAAAAGTTGGTGGAGGGTTTTGGGGTGTTGTTTTCAGGTTTTAGGGCCTTTTTGGCCCACAAAAAACAGCCAGATGGCTGCTGAGGGGTCCCGAGTGCTGGGCCCCTCAGAGGACAATATTCCTGAGAGGAATTTTATTAGGGAAGAAACTGTGGTGGGAAGGGGAAAAAAAGGCCCAAAGATTTGGGCCGGGACCTCAGGAGGTTTGGTAAAGAAAATACGGTGGTGGTGCAATGTGAAGATAAGAAGATTCGAGCCTGGGATATAATCCAGGCGGTTCATAAGGACTGTGGTGAGGGAAGCTGTTTTGCCTGCCGACCAAAACCAAATGTGGGATTTGAGGTGACGGTCAGTGGCCGTGAGGAGGTGGAAAAACTGCTGCTCAGTCTGAAAGTTGGGGAGAAATTTTTGGAGGTGACTCTGCTATATTGAGAGGAGGTGGTGGTTTCATTTTTGAACTTGCCTGTGTACATCGAGGACGAAGTGCTGAGCAAAAAGTTGGAGCCGTAGGACATTAAAATCTGTTCCGAAGTAAAGAGGAGGTACTATCTGGGAACACGGGTAGCAGACGGAACCCGGTATGTAAAGGTGCGGTTCCCAGAGGGGGTGAGGTCTTTGCCTTACAGTATGAAGTTCGAGACACTGGAAGGAGTACAGTACTTTCGTGTGCTGCACAATAACCAAGTAAAGGTGTGTTACTATTGTCTGGGACATGACTATCTTGTAAGAAACTGTCCTGATTTGTATTGTTACAATTGCGGTGAGTCAGGACATATCGCGCGGATCTGCAAGGCGGAGAGCTGTGGGGTGTGTCATAAAGACCCCGCCCGCTGTGAGTGTGTGGTAGAAGGGAGCGAAATGAGTGATGAGGAGATGGGAGAAGGAGCAGGAGAGGAGTGTGGAATGGCCGGAGGTGCGGTGCAGTCGGAGGACACAGCCGGTAAAATGAAGGAAAAAGGAGCACAGGAAGAGGCAGAGGTTGGCGGAGCGGAGATCGAGATTGAGATGGCGGAAAACACGGCGAGTGCTATGGAGGGGAACAAAGACAGCAGCGGGCAGCAAGGGTCGAGTGCAGATTCGAGCCTTAGTGCAGTTCGGCTCCCCCTGGGGAGTCTGGTGTCTGCGGGGGGAGAGGAGGCAGGAGCGGGGTGTGTGGTGGAAGTGAGTGCTCCGGGGAGAGGCGGGGAGTCGGATATTTTGCTGAGCGGGAGGGGGCAGGGCGGGGAGAGGGTGCAAGAGGAAGGAGCCTTAAAGGGACAGCAGAATGGGATCGGCGAGATAGAGACGTCAGAAGGGAACAATTTAGGTGCGCCATTGTCCCATGGAGTGAGGGAACAAGGTGCAAGGGTCAGAGGTAGAGACGTGGTCAAAGGGGGTGGCACAGTGGGAGAAACTGTGCTAGCAGGAAGACTCTCTATGGGAGATGAAGTATCTGACGGGGAGCAGGATTATGTATCTGACGGGGAGCAGGCACAGTGGGTTGCAGAAGAGCTTGAGTGTGAGGAATTAGAGGGGGACAGAGACATGGAAGTCGGGGATCGGGTAGCATCATGAGGAAAGGGAAAGGTTAGTCAGTGGCAGAAGGAGGGAGAAAGGGCAGCTCCTGGGTCCAAACTTAAGGCAAGGAAGAGGCTGAAACAGCGGGTTGGGGTCAAACAGGAGGGGAAAAAGAGCTGGAGGCTGCAGGAAAAAGCAACAGCTGCCCAAAAAGTTGAGAAGGAGCATGAGAGGAGGGAAGAGCCAGAGATTAAATGATGGGGAGATTATTGGGCATACTTCCCTTCTTTGGAGCCATGATTACATTGGTCTCATTCAATGTGAACGGACTGAGGGGTGAGAAGAAATTGCAGCAGTTGTTGCAGGGTTTTAAAGGCATGGACTTGTTGTGTCTGCAAGAAACCTTTTGGGATGAGGATATTCTAGAAAGAGTTCAGAAGGTTTGGAAGGGAGAGGTGTTTGCAAGTTGTGCAAACAATAACCGTAGAGGGGTGGCTGTTTTGGTGAGTCCGTCCATAGAAGAGAACGTTGCCTTGGTGGACAAGGACACTGAGGGGAGATTTTTACGGCTAAGGGTAAAATTGGAGGGATTTAATTGTGATCTTTTTAATATCTATGCACCGAACGACCATTGCAAGCGTCGCGAGTTTTTTCGGGGGTTATTCACTGAAGTGGCAGAGGTGGAAAATCCTTGTATAGTGGGGGATTTTAATGTATTTTTATCTTGGATGGACATTTCAGCCCAGATGACCTTTAAAGAGGATAACTCCAGAGGGATGATTATAAAAATGATGGCAAATTTAAATTTGAGAGACTTATGGAGGGACCAGAACCCCATAAAAGGGGAGTTCTCCAGAGCAGGTTGGCTGGGTGATGTTTTAAAACAGAGCCGAATAGATTTTGTGTTAATACGGGAAGGGTTAAGTTCGGAGGTGATGGAGATTTATTATAAAAAAGTATTTTTTAGTGATCACGCGGCTTTGGTTCTTAGAATTAGGAACAGCAGAGTTAAGATCGGTTCAGGGGTGTGGATTTTAAACAATCAATACCTGAAGGAAAGTGCTTATAAAGAAGGGATTATAAATATAATAAAGAATGCTCAGAAGGAACTTTTGTTCTTGAAAGAAAGAATAGTTTGGTGGGACAATTTCAAATATGAGGTAAAAGTTTTTTCGGTACGTTATGGGAAAAAGAGGGCGGCAGCTAACTGTTACGTCCGTGTAATAATAAGAAAAGGACGGCAGAGAATGGTACAACAGGTGTTCACTCAACGTGGTTCAAACTGCAACTGAAACAACAGATTACTACTCAGCGTTATATACAGGTGTGGTCACTGCCGGTACTACAGTATACATGAGCTGTAGAAAGTAGTTCCCCCTTAAAGGTACATACATTACAATTCCTCCCCTTTTAGATTAACAGTACCATAACACTCATTTAACAATTAAATATCAAACTAATTACAATTAACACTTTTAACACGCAACATTAGCTGAAAATAGTCTATTTATAAATTCAGTCTTTGGGGAGGCTTCCTGATCCTTTCTGCACAGTGCCTTTCCCGAGTGTCTTGCTCTTCGTGCGGAGGAGATTCTGGCACCCTGTCGTCGGTTGGTTCATCAGCTTCCGATGCTACTGTTTCTGGGGTAGATGCGACCTGTACGTCGGGTTCATCACCAGGTACGTATGGGCGAGGCATGGGGTTGACTCATTCCTGTGACTCTAGGATCTGGTCAGCATGGCGTCTCACGATGCTCTCCCCAATGTCCACTGTGTACATTAGTGGCCTCTGCCGTGTGCATATCGTTCCTGGTTGCCATTTCTCTGTTCGGTAGTCGTGGGCCAAGACTGGTTGCCCTACATTGAAGCTCCTTGTCGGCTTCTCATTGATGTGCTGGAATTGCTTACTCTCAACATCTCTTCGTACATTTGGTCTGAGCAAATCCAGACGAGATCTCAACCTTCGGTTAAAGAACATCATGGCCGGGGCCTGATTGGTGACTGCATGAGTCGCATTTCTGTAGGCTAACAGGAAATTGTCCACCTTATGCTGCAGTGGAATGTCGTCATCGCACATGGCCTTTACTGCTTTTTTAAAGGTTTGTATGAACCTCTCAGCCAATCCATTTGTGGCTGGATGATACGGGGTGAATGTGTAATGCCTTACCCCATTCCTTTTCATAAATCTTTGAAACTCTTCGGACACAAACTGTGGTCCGTTATCAGAGCAAATCTGCTCTGGCAAGCCGTTCCTGGCAAAAATGGTCCGTAGGACTGCAATAGTTTTCTCCGTGGTGGTGGAGGACATTTTGATCACATCAGGCCATTTCGAGTGCGCATCCACGGCTATTAAAAACATTGAGTCCATGAATGGACCAGCAAAATCAATATGCACCCGTTGCCATGGAGATGAGGGCCACTCCCATGGGTGTAGAGGGGCATGTGGTGGTGTATTTTGGACCTTCTGGCACCCTGAGCAGCTCTTTGTCAGGTCCTCGATTTGCTGATCGATCCCCGGCCACCACACATAAGCCCTAGCAAGGCTTTTCATTTTCACCCCTCCCAGATAACATTCGTGAAGCTCATTGAGCACTCTCTCCCTTAACTTGGGTGGAATTACCACTCGGGATCCACACATCAAGGTCCCCTGGCATACTGACAGCTGTTCTCTTCTGGATGAGAATGCTGGCAACAGTGAGTCGCCATGTGCTGGCCATCCCTTCACCGTCAAATCATATACCCGAGACAGTGTCGGGTCATTTCGGGTCTCCTTCTCTATACCAGCGTTAGTTACTGGCAAGCATTCAATTATAGTCGAATGAAATATTTCGACAGGATCCACTGCTGGTGCTTCCTCCACAGTAGGCAGTGGCAGGCGTGATAGCCCATCAGCGTTTCCATGCTGTTTCGTGCCCTTATACTCGATTTCATATTGGTGCGCCCCTAGAAAAAGGGACCATCTTTGTAGCCGTTGCGCAGTCATCAGCGGAACGCCCTTCTTTGGAGTAAAGATGGAGACAAGTGGTTGGTGGTCAGTCAGCAAGGTGAACTTCTGCCCGTGCAGATAGTGATTGAACTTTTTCACTCCCCACACTAGGCTGAGGGCCTCCCTGTCAATCTGGGCATAGTTACGCTCGGCTGCGGTTAGTGACCGAGACGCAAAGGCTACTGGCCTCTCCGAGCCGTCCGGGAATTTGTGCGACAGCACCGCTCCAGTGCCATAAGGTGATGCATCACACGCCAACCGAATTGGTAGTGCTGGGTTGAAATGAGCCAACACCTCTTTTGATGTGATCAATGCTTTGCTCTTCTGGAAAGCTCGTTTACATTCGTCACTCCACTTCCATGGTACCCCCATTTGCAGTAGGGTGTTCAGTGAGTGTAGTATGGTAGACAAATTCAGCAAGAACTTATGGTAGTAGTTCACCAGCCCGAGGATCGACCTCAGTTGTGACACATTTTCCGGTGCTGGAGCCTTGACTACTGCCTCAATCTTTTCAAATCAAATCAAATCAAATCAAATCAACTTTTATTGTCATTGTTAATGCACAAATGCAGTACAACGAAATGTAGGCTTGCGGCTCCCGAGAGTGTACAATTTGGATTAGGACACTTAAACATTTCAACATACATTTGTACATATATATTAGCATAAATATGACCATAATAAAGTGCATCGGCAGATGTGCAGGCTTCAGTGTTTATTTGTGGAGTTCAGTAGGATGACAGCCCTGGGAAAGAAGCTGTTCCTAAATCTGGTCGTACGGGTGCGAATGCATCTGTAGCGTCTTCCAGATGGTAGGAGGGCGAACAGACTGTGGCTGGGGTGGGTAGGGTCTTTGATGATGGACCGTGCCCTCCGTAGGCAGCGTTTCTGATGTATATGTTCTATGGTCGGTAGCCGGGTGCCGGTAATGCGTTGGGCAGTTTTGACTACCCGCTGCAGGGCTTTCCGGTCATGGGAGCTACAGCTGCCGTACCATACCGTGATACAGTTTGTCAGGATGCTCTCTATAGTGCAGCGGTAGAAGTTAGAGAGGATCGGGTGTGACAGATTACATCCCTCAGCCTCCTCAAGAAATATAGGCGCTGCTGGGCCTTCTTCACCAGAGAGGAGGTGTTGAGCGACCAGGAGAGGTCTTCCGTGATGTGGACTCCGAGGAACTTAAAGCTGGCCACCCTTTCCACCTCTGCCCCATTTTATCAATAACATGGCCACAATACGAGATCTGCTTCTGGAAAAACTCGCATTTGTGGCGATTTGCTCGGAGCCCATATTCCTTCAATCTAGTGAGCACCTGCTCCAGGTTGGCGAGGTGATCACTGTCATTTTTGCCCGTGACCAGGATGTCGTCCAAATAACACTGGGTCCCTGGAATCCCTTGCAGAACTTGTTCCATTGCCCTTTGCCAAATAGCCGGAGCTGATGCTACCCCGAACACCAGCCGGTTGTATTGGTAGAGACCTTTATGAGTGTTGATCGTGAGGTACTGTTTTGAGGCTTCTTCTACCTCCATTTGCAGGTACGTCTGGGCCAGATCAATCTTAGTGAAGCGTTTCCTTCCAGATAGCGAGGCGAAAATACCTTCAATCCGCAGAAGCGGATATTGTACAGTGTGAAGGATTGGGTTCACTGTCACCTTAAAGTCCCCACAGATGCGAACCTTCTTTAGTTCCCCAGGCGTATTACTCAACGACCTCTTCATTACAGGAACGATGGGTGTAGCCCACTCGCTCCACTCCACTTTGGACAGTACTCCTGAACGTTCCAAACCTTCCAGCTCTGCTTCGACGGCTGGGCGAATCGCATAAGTTACCGGTCTGGCCTTAAAAAACTTTGGGCTTGCATTTTCCTCTATTTTGATCGTCGCTGTTATGCCTTTTAGTGTTCCGAGTCCCTGCTGGAACACTGCTTGTGCATCAGTTAGCATTTTTGACAGTCGTCCAGGTGTGACGTCGTCATCCTTTTTGGCATCTACAGTCAGTGCTTGTATGGAATGCGAATCTAGCTGTATCTTCCGGATCCATTCATGTCCTAGTAGTGGTGGACCTCCATCTGGCAATACATATAGGTCCATTTTTGGTGTTTCCTTGCTGTTATATATAACGTTCACCCTTATTTTTCCTTTGGGGTCGACTTTTTGCCCCGTGTACGTCTTCAAGACAATCTTTGTATCTCTCAAGGGTATATGTGAGAATAGCCGCTTGTAGTCCCTTCGGTTTATGACTGTTAGGGCTGATCCTGTGTCCAATTCCATTTTCACTTGGACTCCTGCTTTCTTGAGCGTGACCCAGATAGTTTGGTGATCCTCCGTTTTGATCACATTATGTAGTTTCAGACAACCCAGCTCCTTGCTTCCGGAGTCTGTATCACTCTTCTGTTCGTCTGAACTGCTCTCCGTCACCTTATCTACCTTCTTATACTTCTCCTGTGGAGATTTCTTGCTGCTGATTTTCTTTCCCGACCTGCAGACTCTTGCTATGTGTCCTACTTTTCCACACTGTCTGCACACTTTGTCCTTGAACCAGCAATCATTATGGTCGTGTGTTGTTCTGCCGCAGTGATAGCACTTCACTGTTCCGTATGACATTTCATTTGTGCCATATTCTTGCGGTCTCCATTGTATCTCTGCCGCGCCCCGTGCTGCTGCTTCATGTGATACTGCAATGCTGAAAGCCTTGTCCAGCGTAAGATCCTTTTCTGATAGAAGCCGTTTCTGGGTTCCTTCACTTTGAAGCCCGCACACAAACCTGTCACTTAAAGTATCTGCTTGTCCCGTTCCAAACTGGCAGTGTTTTGATAGCTTGCACAGTTCCGTTAAATACTCAGCATTACTTTCATCTTTATGCTGGTTCCTTTTGTGAAACTTAAATCTTTCTGTTATCAGCAGCGATGTGGGGTTTAACTGGTCCTGTAGGATTGACACTATGTTTTCAAAATCCTTTTCTACTGGCTTCTCTGGGGTTACTAGGTTTTGTAGTAAGCCATACGTTTTTGCACCCATTGAATTCAACAATACCAGCGCTTTCTTGTCATCTGGCACTTCATTCTCCTTGCAGTATACTTCTATGCGTTTGACATATGTCGTCCAATTTTCGACTTCATTGTCGAACGCTGTGATACTGCCACTCTTTGGCATTTTTGGGTGTGGTTAGACTGGCTTAAAATGGCGTCTCCCGCGCTTTCCTTTCTTCCCCGCTGCGGCTTAAAATGGCGTCTCCCGCGCTGCTGCCAACGCCGCTCTCGGCGGTCCTCGTGGCAAATGGCGATGCCCTGTGTGTTCCGTGCGCTGCTCCTGCTCTGCTGCCAACGCCGCTCTCTGCGGTCCTCATGGCAATGGCAGCGCCTCGTGTTTTCCTGCGCACCTCTCTCCCCCGTTGACACTGCTCAGCCCTTGACCACCGGCTGCGCTCTGCTCTCTCTCGCCTCTCTCCCCCATTGATGCCGCTCGGTCCTGAACACTGGCTCGCCCTGTGCGCTCTGCCCTCTCTCTCTCCCCTGTCGATGTTGCTTGGCCTTTTTCTGTGTCTCTCAGTCAGGCTCTAGCCCGCCGCTGTCCAGGAAGGGTCAGCGCAGTAACTGTTGCCAGCCCGTTTCGCTGGATCACCGTGACTGGAAAGCCAAGCCTGGCTCTCGACAGCCTCCCCTGCAATGCTGAAATCTCCGCTGGATGACTGGGCGGTTGCCCGTGGTCGAGGCCCGTGCTTCTGGACTCGACCTTCTTCCACTGTTCTCCAGGAGCGAATCCCTGGGAGGTGATGCAGAGTTGCAGGTAGGTTCGAACTTGCTCGTCGCCACTGTTACATCCGTGTAATAATAAGAAAAGGACTGCAGAGAACGGTACAACAGGTGTTTACTCAACGTGGTTCAAACTGCAACTGAAACAACAGATTACTACTCAGCGTTATATACAGGTGTGGTCACTGATGGTACTACAGTATACATGAGCTGTAGAAAGTAGTTCCCCCCTTAAAGGTACATACATTACACTAACCGGCATCGAGAAGAGAATATAAACAAAAGGTTTACGGATGTCTGTAAAGCAGTTGACGGAGGGGATAAGGGAGCTGAGACTAAGTTCCGGGTGCTAAAGGAAGAGTGGGAATTATTGCAAGGGGGCCATTCTCCGTGCAAAGGCTAGAGATGCATTGGAGGGTGAAAGATGCACGAGATATTTTCTACAGCAAGTGAAGCTGCGACAGAGATTATCGTTAATTGAGGAGTTGAAGGTTGGGGAGAAGATCATTCATGAAAGTGAGGAGATTTTGGAGGCGGCTAGCAGCTTTTATCAAGAGCTATATACAAAAGAAGACATTTCCAATTTGGAGATGGAGAAGGTTACTGCTTTTATTGAAAAGGGTTTAAAGGAGGATGAGAGAAGCATGTGTGATAAAGAAGTAGGATTAGCGGAAATAAAAATAGCAATAAGTGGAATGAAGGGGGGAAAAGCCCAGGGTCCGATGGACTAAGTGCAGAATTTTATAAGGAATTTTTTGAGATTTTAAGTCCATTGCTCTTAGGAGTTTTTAAGGAAATTAAAATTGAGGGAAGCCTGGCCCCATCTATGAGGAGAGGTATCATAAGCTTAGCTTATAAAAATAAAGGGGATAGACGGAATCTGAAGAATTGGAGGCCCATCACACTATTAAATGTGGATTATAAGATCTTGGCGAGGGTTATGGCAAATCGTTTGAAGGAGGTGTTACCGGAGATAGTTTGGCCCTCTCAGTCCTATGGAGTCATAGGCCGGGACATCGCAGACTCTGTGGTCTCAATCCGAGATGCGATAGAGCTCATGGAAGAGAGTGGGAGGGAGGCTTATGTATTAAAGATAGATCAAGAGAAAGCCTTTGATAGGGTGTCTCATGAGTTTTTATTGAAGGTTTTGGAAGCATTTGGTTTCAAGGAAAATTTCATTCAGTGGATAAGGATTTTTTATTCAAACATATTTAGCTGTGTTAAATGTAATGGTTTTTTATCTAAGTATTTTCCGATACAGAGATTAGTGAGACAGGGTTGTCCCCTGTCCCCACTGCTGTACACATTGGTAGCAGAACCATTAGGTTACATGATGCGAAAGAAACAAGGTGTAGTTGGGATTGTGTTACCCAGTTCCGGGCTGGTGTCGGTGATACACCAATATGCAGATGACACAACCTTAACATTGAGAAATGGGGAGTCAGTGAGGAAAGCTATGGAGGTAGTGGAGGAATATTGTAGAGCTTCAGGTGCCAGAGTGAATTACAGTAAGTCCCAATGCCTGGTTGCAGGGAGGGGTTGGGGGGAATGGTTGGGGGAATGTCCCTTTAAGGTGGTGGAGGTTTAGGAAGTTCTGGGGGTGCATATGGGGTGCAAGGAAGACAGGGAAGAAGTGGATCGATTAAATTGGGAACCGAAGGTTATGAAAATTAAAAAGATTTTGGGAAGATGGGAAAGAAGGTGGTTGAAAGTGCAAGGAAGAGCGACAGTGGTGTCTGCTCTCCTGCTATCTAAACTATGGTACTTATTGACGGTGGAGGATAATCCTGAGTGGGCAGAAAAGTCCATCCGAGAGGCTTGTGTGAGGTTTTTATGGGAAGGGAAACCAGCCTTGGTGGCTTACAATACCATAATTGGACGGAGAAATCAGGGAGGACTCAACTGCCCAGATATTGATTTGAAGAAAGAATCCTTTAGAATCAAATGGGTGAAGAGATTTCTTCAGAAGTCAAATTCAAGTTTTTGGAAGAGTTGTTTTGAGCATTTTTAAAAACGAAGTGGGATAGGAGGGCAGGGGATATTGTATATGGAATACAATAATATGTTTTTGAAATCAAATAAGCTTCTCCCTCGGTTTTATAAGGGGGTTGTAGAGACATGGGCTCAATTTTTAAAAAGTGTGCAGTTTATGCCCAAGGGGGCTGAGGAATTTTTAGAACAGCCCTTATTTTTGAACAGGTGGGTCAACATCGAAGGAGATGTTTTATTTAATCAAGCTTTTATAAAAGCTGGGATTATATCGGTGAAAGATGTATTATACAAGGTGATTCCAGGTTGGTTGCCAGAAGCGATAGTGAGGGACATGGTGTGGGAGGAGGATCAGGAGGTAGAAGGAAAAGCAATAGGAATCATGTATGAGAAGATTGTGAGGGCAATGCCACAGGATTGGATGGAAGAAATAAATGCGGAAATCTCCAAAGGAAGTAAAATGCGTCCTGCTTTTCCAAGCTTTGTACTGGAGAAAGGGGGAGAGTTAGTTCAATTTGACAACTGTAATACTCGAGATTTCTGAGGTATTCAGAGAATGGAGATTCAAGACACCTGCTGGTCAGGAGTTTTGGCAGAGTATATACCCACAGCTGGACTTCAACAGGATTTGGAAGGGAGTATGGGCGAATTTTAAATGCCCAGAATGGATTGAACTGGATTTCAAATTGGCTCATAACCGGATTTTTACCATGACGGTCTTGTGCAAGATTGGACGAGTGGAGGCGGCAACTTGCCCAATGTGTGGGACACAGGATGAGACTCTATCCCATTTACTGGTGTTATGTCCGCAGTTAAATGACTTTAAGTACTATGTTCGACAGTTGTGTGAAGCTTTTTTGCTGGGTGGGGACCGAACAGCGAGAATGGGAATCCCGTGGGACCCAATTTTGAGATGGGGATTGCAGGGGAGTCTGCCAGAGTCTAGCGGAGTGGCAATTAATTTAATGTTCAGTCTGGCTAGATTTGTGATTGTGCAAAGAAGGAATGCTCTGTTTTTTAAGGGGAGGAGAATCAATCTAAAAGAGTATTTTAAATATAAGCTAAAAGACCATTATAAGGCTCTGTGGATGTTTTATTCAGAAAGGAATTTAAGGACAGTATTTTACAACCAGTTTTTAAAGTACAATCGATCATTATATGTTACAGGTGACAAATTAAACTTCAGGTTTTGATGTTAAAATGTGGTGGCGGAATGGCTGTGCAGGGCGGTGGAATTGATTTGTATCATACAATGAAATGATCACGATGTTGTAAATGTTCTTTGATATACCTATCAATTCCTCCAATAAAAGGCGAAGAGTCACGAAGGTGACTAAAGGTTTTTATTGACTAAATAACAGAGCCCACTCTCGTGGGTGATCCGATCCAAGCAGGAGGAATACCAGTCAGTCGCTCACCTTTATACCTGGCCTGGTGGGTGGAGCCAAGGCGGAGTCGGCGGTGGTCATCCCAGGTATAGCAGTGTGGCAAGAGGCGACCTCGTACCGTGATACAATAGTGGTCAGTGATACAGTTATAACGAACAGTGGTGAACAGTGCTAACTACTAACAGTGATACGATAATGAACGTGGTTTACCACATTCACCCCTTGTTTAGAATTAAGTCCGGCGGGGTGAAGTGTACTACCAATTCTGGTAGGTCAGTCTGTCCGGAGGCTTCGTAAGCCTCTCCGATCGCCGCAGCGGTGGTGTTGCCTTATCCGGTGCTGGTGCCTTATCCGGTGTTGATGCTGGTGTTTGCGTGGTCGGCGAGGGCTCGTGGGGTTCCGGCATGCCGTCTACCTGGGCTGGGGTTGGGGGGGGTGGTGGCGGTGTTTCCGGATCGGCTGAGGGTGCGAGGTCTCGTAGGGAGACAGTGTCCTCCCGCCCGTCTGGGTACGCCACGTAGGCGTACTGGGGGTTGGCGTGCAGGAGGTTCACCCTCTCGACCAGGGGGTCCGTTTTATGGGCCCTCACGTGTTTCCGCAGCCAGACCGGCCCCGGGGCGGTCAGCCAGGTTGGTAGAGTGGTTCCCGTAGTCGACTTCCTGGGGAAAACGAACATTCGTTCATGGGGGGTGGTGTTAGTGGCCGTGCAAAGTAATGACCGGATGGAGTGCAGCGCTGTCGGGAGGACTTCTTGCCAGCGGGAGGTTGGGAGGCCCTTAGACTTTAAGGCTAAGAGGACGGCCTTCCATACCGTCGCGTTCTCTCTTTCCACCTGACCGTTACCTCTGGGGTTGTAGCTGGTGGTCCTGCTTGCTGCAATACCTCTCTCTAGGAGGAATTGCCGGAGTTCCTCGCTCATGAAGGAGGAGCCCCGGTCGCTGTGTATATAGTTCGGGAACCCGAACAAGGCGAAGAGGGCATTCAGGCACTTAATGACCGTGCTACTGGTCATGTCGGGGCAGGGGAAGGCAAAGGGGAAACGGGAGTACTCATCAACGATGTTGAGGAAGTACACATTACGGTCAGAGGACGGGAGGGGCCCCTTAAAGTCGATGCTCAGGCGCTCGAAGGGGCGGGTGGCCTTGATCAGGCTTGCTCGGTCCGGCCTATAGAAGTGCGGTTTGCACTCCGCACAGGTCTGGCAGTTCCTGGTCATGGTCCTGACCTCCTCGATGGAGTAGGTCAGGTTGCGGGCCTTAATGAAATGGTAGAGTCTGGTGACTCCGGGGTGGCAGAGCTGGTCGTGGAGGGTCTGAAGCCTATCGATATGCGCGCTGGCGCATGTCATTCGTGAAAGGGCATCAGGGGATTCGTTCAGCTTGCCTGGCCGGTACAAGATCTCATAATCGTAGGTGGAGAGCTCGATTCTCCATCTCAAAATCTTGTCATTCTTGATTTTGCCCTTCAGCTTGTTATTAAACATGAAAGCCACCGAACGCTGGTCGGTGAGGAGGGTAAATCGTTTGCCTGCCAGGTAGTGCCTCCAGCGCCGTACTGCCTCCACGATCGCCTGGGCCTCTTTCTCGACCGACGAATGTCGGATCTCGGGGCCCTGTAGGGTCCTTGAGAAGAAGGCCACTGGCCTCCCCTCCTGGTTTAGGGTGGCGGCTAAGGCGAAGTCGGATGCGTCGCTCTCCACCTGGAAGGGGATGGACTCGTCCACTGCGTGCATCGTGGCCTTGGCTATGTCTCCCTTAATGAGGGAGAAGGCCGCGCACGCCTCCTCCGTGAGGGGGAAGGAAGTGGCTTTCAGGAGGGGTCTGGCTTTGTCCGCGTAATTGGGTACCCATTGGGCATAGTAGGCGAAAAGCCCCAGGGTTCTCCTAAGTGCTTTAGGGCAGTGGGGGAGGGGTAGCTCCATGAGGGGGCGCATTCTTTCTGGGTCGGGGCCGATGATTCCGTTCTCCACTACGCAGCCGAGGATGGCAAGGCGCGTGGTGTTAAACACGCATTTCTCCTTATTGTAGGTGAGGTTCAGCCGTTGGGCCGTACGGAGGAATTTCTCCAGATTCGCGTCATGTTCCTGCCGGTCGCGGCCGCAGATAGTGACGTTATCTAGGTAGGGGAATGTAGCCTGCAGTTCGTTCTGGTCAACCATCTGGTCCATCTCCCTTTGGAAGACCGAGACCCCATTAGTGACACCGAAGGGGACCCTAAGGAAGTGGTATAGGCGCCCATTCGCCTCGAAGGCGGTATACTGGCGGTCCTCAGGGTGGATAGGGAGTTGGTGGTAGGCCGACTTCAGGTCGATGGTCGAGAATACTTTATACTGTGCAATCTGATTGACCATGTCAGATATGCGGGGGAGGGGGTATGCGTCCAGCTGGGTATATCTGTTTATGGTCTGGCTGTAGTCGATGACCAGGCGGTTTTTATCGCCGGTCTTTACGACTACGACCTGGGCACGCCAGGGGCTGCTGCTCCCCTCGATAATGCCCTCTTTCAGGAGGCGCCGCACCTCAGAGCTAATGAAGGCTCTGTCCCCGGCGCTATACCGCCTGCTCTTGGTAGCGACGGGTTTGCAGTCAGGGGTAAGGTTAGCAAACAGAGAGGGTGGCGGGACCTTGAGGGTGGAGAGGCTGCAGGTGTTACGCGGTGGGCGGTTTAACGTTTGCTGGTTGTTGACTGTGAGTGGGGGGAGGGGTCCACCGTATGCTAGGGTTACGCTTTGGAGGTGGGATTGGAAGTCCAGCCCTAGTAGGACGGCAGCGCAGAGATGGGGGAGGACGAGGAGTTTAAAGTTTTTATACTCCGTGCCCTTAACCGACAGGGTCACGACACAGTAGCCGCTGATGTCCGTGGCGTGGGACCTCGATGCCATCGAGATTCGGCTGCGCGTTGGTAGGACAGAGAGGGAGTAGTGGCTCACCGTGTCTGGGTGGATGAAGCTCTCCGTGCTTCCGCTGTCGAACAGGCAGGTCGTGGCGTGGCCGTTCACTTTGATGTCCATCATTGACTTGGACAGATGGTGCGGGCGGGCTTGGTCCAGGGTGACGGAAGCTAGTGTGTAGCTGAGCGAGTCGTTGTCATCTGCGGGCGAGGCGGTCGGGCGTGGTGAGTAAAATGGCGTCTCCCACGAGGTAGGGCAAAATGACGGAGAAGATGGCTGCCCCCGTAGCTCACATGAGGCACTATTGGGGTCGGTTGCCTTAATCAAAGATGGCCGCCCCCATGACTCATGTGTGGGGATGCTGGCCTCAGTTGCCCTAAACAAAGATGGCCGCCCCCATGACTCATGTGTGGGGATGCTGGCCTCAGTTGCCCTAAACGAAGATGGCCGCCCCCATAGTTCGCATGCGGCACTGCTGGCCTCTGAGGATCCGCTCCTGCAGGCCTTGGAGAAGTGGCCTTTCTTCAGGCAGGTTCTGCATATGGAGTTCTTGGCTGGGCAGCGCGACCTCGGGTGCTTCTCCTGGCCACAAAAAAAACAGCCGGCGGCCCGATCGCGGATGCCCGATGTCGGGGCCGGTGCCGGGGGTGGCGGGGCCGGTCGGGTCCGGGACGCCGACGCAGAGGTAGGTCCCGGGGGCGGCGCTGGGAAGGGTGCTGTGGTAGGGGTCGGGCCCGAGTCCCAGGGTCGCGAGCAGTACCTGGTGAATGCTTCCTGATCTTGGTGGGCCACTTCCAGGGAGATAGCGAGGGCTTCAGCTTTTTCCATGCTGAGGTCTTTAGCTTCCAGCAGTCTTTGCCGTGAGTACTCGGACCGTAGGCCTTTCAGGAATGCGTCGCGGATATTATCTTCAGTATTTTCGGCTGCCGACACCGATTTAAAGTCACAGTTCCTGGCGAGTGCATACAGCGCCTGTGAGAATTCGGCTACTGATTCTCCTGGCTGTTGCGGCCGTGATCTTAGGAGGTGCCTAGCGTACATGTAGTTTACCGGGGTCCGGTACTTCTGTTTCAGCAGGTTGATGGCGGTCTCGTAGGTAGTCATGTCCTCGATGAGAGTGTATACTCTTGGGCTCAGTTGCGCCTGCAGGACACTTAGTTTGGATGCCTGAGGGACGCTGGATTCTCTCAGGTATGATTCGAAGCAGACCAGCCAGTGTTTAAAGTCTGCGGCTGAGTTTGCTGCTCGTGGGTTCAGGTCCAGGTACGGCGGTCTGAGGGCTCGCAGCCAAGCTGGCTGGTGTGGCTGTGCTCCTGGGAGCTGCGCTGGTGGCTCCTCCGCCGGTTGTGACTCGTTGTCGGACATCATTAAATTTAGTCAATAAAATTGATATACCTATCAATTCCTCCAATAAAAGGCGAAGAGTCACGAAGGTGACTAAAGGTTTTTATTGACTAAATAACAGAGCCCACTCTCGTGGGTGATCCGATCCAAGCAGGAGGAATACCAGTCAGTCGCTCACCTTTATACCTGGCCTGGTGGGTGGAGCCAAGGCGGAGTCGGCGGTGGTCATCCCAGGTATAGCAGTGTGGCAAGAGGCGACCTCGTACCGTGATACAATAGTGGTCAGTGATACAGTTATAACGAACAGTGGTGAACAGTGCTAACTACTAACAGTGATACGATAATGAACGTGGTTTACCACATTCTTAATGTTCAATAAAGTATAATTTAAAAAAAAAGTGGGTAGCACACTCGCTTTCAGTCAGAAGGTTGTGGGTTCAAGTCCCACTCCATGAGACTTGAGCACATAAAGCTAGGCTGACACTCCAGTCTAGTACTGAGGGAGTGCTGCACTGTTGGAGGTGCCGTCGTTCGGACGAGACTTTAAACCGAGGCCCCATCTGCTCTCGCAGGTGGATGTAAAAGATCCCATGGCAGTATTTCGAAGATGAGCAGGGGAGTTATCCCTGGTGTTCTGGCCAATATTTATCCCTCAATCAACATCACTAAAACAGATTATCTGGTCATTATCACATTGTTGTTTGTGGAAGCTTGCTGTGTGCAAATTGGCTGCCGCGTTTCCTGTGGTGTATGTAACCTGTTCCACCTTAAGAGAACTACCTTAAGAGATGTACTACTTTCTCTTGGCTGCTGTATACTGTAATACTGGTGGTGACCACACCGGTATATAAGTGTTGTGTAGGGATTTGCTGGGCAGTTCAGCCCTGACCTCCGAATAGTAAAGACCTGTTAAAGTTATTCTTGTGGTCTGTGTCCAGTGATTTATAATAAGCATAACTGGGACACACAGACTTAACAGTGGCGACGAGTCCGATCTTACCCTGCGGCAGTTTTACATCCAAGGCAGCTTCGTCCTCAGAACGGGCGTCGAGAAGAGGCATCCGCCCTCATCATCCTGCTGAGCACCATCGCACGGGAGGCATCGAGAACCCGGGTTAAAAAGAAAAATTCTGACCACGAAGCCCTCCATCAGCGACAGGCAGTGATCATCCCTTCTACCACGGTGGTGGGTAAGCCGATCAGCGACACGAGCAGAAAGTCGGCCGCGTTGACTGTGGAGTGGGGGAGGGAAAACGGAGGAAAAAGGGCGGAGAACTCGACCACGGCCGGTGAAAAGGGCCAGGCTGCAATCGAGGCCGAGAGGCGCAGCGACTGGGGCAGCTTAAGGCACGAGAGCCGCGGAGAACTCAAACGCAGCCGGTGTAAAGGACCGGGCTGCTTGCGGGGCTGAGAGGCGCAACAGCAGGGGAAGCGTGAATGCCCACGGGAACCGCGGGGGAGTAAAAGCAGCGTCGGGGAATTGAGAACCACTGGGGAGGCGAGAACGGCAGCAGCACGGCAATCGCCATTGCAGCCAGCGGGGGAAGAAGGCAAAACACGGGAATCCGCCATTGTAGTCGGCGGGGGAAGAAGACGAGCGCGGGAAAGACCGCCAAGCGCGGGAAGCCGCCATTTTAGTAGGCGGGGGAAGAAGACAAGCGCGGGAAGCCGTCATTTTGAGAAAAAGAAAAATTTAAAAACTTGCAAGGATGCCTAAACATGGGAATATTAATACCTTTGATAGCGATATCGAAGATTGGACCACGTATGTAGAACACATGGAAGTTTATTGTAAAGCAAATAAGGTACCAGATGATGAGAAAGCACTAACCTTATTAAGCTCAATGGGTGCGAAGACATACGGGCTATTGAAGCACCTTCTGTCACCAGATAAACCGGCGGATCAGACTTTCGCGAATATTGTTACTGTCCTGAAAAATCATTTAAACCCCACGCCGCTGATGATAGCGGAACAATTTAAATTTTACAGAAGAATGCAGCTGAAAGACGAAAGCAACGCTGAATTTTTAATTGAACTGCGTAAGCTATCAAAGTACTGTCAGTTTGGAACAGGACTAGCAGATGCGCTGAGAGATAAATTTGTGTGTGGATTGTTAAAAGAAGGAACACAAAAGCGACTGCTTGAGGAGAATGATCTTACGCTTGATAAAGCTGTCACTATTGCAGCATCGCATGAAGCCGCAGCGAGAGGCACTGCGGAAATGCAGCTACGGTCACCGGAACTCAGCACCAATCAAATGGTCTTGGGTACAGTAAAATGTTATCGTTGTGGAAAGACAACGCACGATCAGAACCAGTGCTGGTTCAAAAATCAGGAATGCAGAAAATGTGGCAGACTTGGTCACATAGCTAAAGTATGCCGGTCAGGAAAGAAGACCAGCAACAAAAAGTCACCGCAGGAAAAGTACAGAAAGGTACACAAGGTGACAGAGAACAGTTCGAATGAACAGAAGTCAAATTCAGACTCCAGCAGTAATGAACTGGGTAGTCTAAGAGTACACAATGTTGGTAATGAAGCAGACCTCCAAACAATCTGGGTCACACTTCAGATAGCAGGAGTCCAAGTGAAGATGGAATTGGACACTGGATCGGCATTGACGGTCATGAATAAGCAAGATTGCAAAAGGTTATTCCCACATATTCCCCTATGGGATACGGAGATTGTATTGAAAACATACACGGGGCAAAGAGTATACCCCATCAGGAAGATAGAGGTAAAGGTGGTCCACAAGGGCAAAGAAAGCCGAGGAATGGACTTATATGTGCTACCTGAGGGAGGTCCACCACTACTGGGACGGGAGTGGATTAGGAAAATAAATATGGACTGGCATTCCTTAAAAGCACTAACGGTAGATTCCGGTAAAAAAGATGTCAAACCTAAACGATTGTCCAGAATATTGGACGATGCTAAAGAGGTGTTCCAACAGGGACTGGGAACACTGAGAGGAATTACGGCAAACATCAAGGTTGAAGAACATGCAAACCCGAAATCTTTCAAAGCCAGACCGGTACCTTATGTGATACGACCTGCTGTGGAAGCTGAGCTGGAAGGGCTAGAACGTTCAGGAGTACTGTCTAAGGTAGACTGGAGTGAGTGGGCCACGCCCATTGTCCCCGTCATGAAGCGTTCATCGAGCAACAAGCCGGGGGAACCGGGGAAGGTTCGCATCTGTGGAGATTTCAAGATCACTGTTAATCCGGTGCTTCACACGGTGCAGTATCCGCTTCTGCGGATTGAGGATATCTTCGCTTCGTTGTCTGGTGGGAAACACTTCACCAAGATAGACCTGGCGCAGGCGTACTTACAGATGGAAGTTGAGGAAGAGTCACGCCAGTATCTCACGATCAACACGCATAGAGGCTTGTACCAGTGTAATAGACTGGTTTTTGGAGTGGCATCGGCTCCAGCAATTTGGCAGAGGGCCATGGAGCAGGTATTACAGGGAATTCCAGGCACACAACATTACCTGGATGATATTCTGATTACAGGAGATGATGACGAGGAACACCTTGCAAATTTGGAACTGGTGCTCACCAGATTGAAAGAATATGGACTTCGAGTTAATCGCCAGAAATGTGAGTTATTTCAGAAGCGGATCTCGTACTGTGGTCATGTCATTGACCAGGAGGGGCTTCATAAGTCTCCTGACAAGATCGAAGCTGTTGTGAAGGCTCCCGCTCCGGATAATGTATCCCAGTTGAGGTCGTTCCTAGGGTTGATTAACTATTACCATAAGTTTCTGCCAAATTTATCCACGGTGCTGCACCCTCTGAACGCTCTTTTGCAGAAGGGAGTACCATGGAAGTGGAGTGAGGACTGTAAGAGGGCCTTTCGCAAAAGCAAGGCATTGATCACCTCAGAGGAAGTGTTGGCTCACTTCAACCCAACGCTGCCTATTCGTTTGGCTTGTGATGCTTCTCCATATGGTATTGGGGCAGTACTCTCACACAAGTTGCCAAATGGCCTGGAGAGGCCAGTTGCGTTTGCATCCAGATCATTGACCTCCGCTGAGCGCAACTATGCTCAGATAGATAGGGAGGCTCTCAGCCTTGTGTGGGGAGTAAAGAAGTTTAATCATTACCTGCAGGGCCAAAAGTTTACACTTCTGACAGACCACCAGCCGTTGGTATCCATTTTTAACCCTAAGAAGGGTTTTTCGGTGATGACAGCACAGAGACTCCAGAGATGGTCCCTTTTCCTAGGGGCACATCAATATCAGATCGAATTCAAAGGTACAAAGCAGCATGGTAATGCTGATGGGCTGTCGCGCCTGCCACTACCTACAGAGGAGGAGGCACCGACGGTTGACCCTGTTGAGTTATTTCACTCGACCATCATCGAATGTTTACCAGTCACCAATGCAAGTATTGAAAGAGAAACCAGGAACGACCCGACACTGTCCCGGGTCTACGAAGTGACAGTGAAGGGATGGCCAGCACATGGTGATCCACTGTTACCGGCATTCTCAGCAAGACGAGAACAGCTGTCCGTCTGTCAAGGAACATTGATGTATGGAACAAGGGTGATTATTCCTCCTAAGTTAAGAGAGAGAGTTCTAAAGGAACTGCATGAAGGTCATCTGGGGGGAGTCAAGATGAAAAGCCTTGCTAGGGCTTATGTGTGGTGGCCGGGTATCAACCAACAGATAGAGGATCTGACGAAAAGCTGCTCAGGGTGCCAAAAAGTGCAAAATGCACCTTCGATTGCACCGCTGCATCCATGGGAATGGCCTTCAACCCCATGGCAACGTGTACATATTGACTTTGCTGGTCCATTCATGGACTCCATGTTTTTAATTGCGGTGGATGCACATTCTAAATGGCCAGAAGTGATTAAGATGACTACCACTACCTCGGAAAAGACGATCGCGGTGCTAAGAACGATATTTGCAAGAAATGGATTGCCAGAACAAATATGTTCAGACAACGGACCGCAGTTCGTGTCAGAAGAATTCCAGAAATTCATGAAGAAGAATGGGGTGAAACATTATACCTCTGCCCCATATCATCCGGCTACAAACGGGTTGGCCGAGAGATTTGTACAAACGTTCAAAAAAGCAATAAAGGCCATGAGCGAAGATCAGATTCCACTACAACACAAGGTGGACAAATTCCTACTGGCATATCGAAACGCCACTCATGCAGTGACAAACCAAAGTCCTGCCATGATGTATACAGGAGGTTGCGGTCCAGGTTGGACTTGTTAAAACCAAATGTGCGGAGGGAAGTTGAAAACAAACAGTTCCAGCATATAAATAACAGACCACTCGGAGTTTCGAAATAGGACAACCAGTGTTAGCCCGGGACTATAAAAACGAGAAATGGCAATCTGGAACAATTCGGGCCAGACAAGGACCCCTGATGTACATGGTAGATATTGGTGGAAATGTAATACGGCGTCATGCTGACCAACTGGTAGAATCGAGAACAAGGGTCGAACCCATGGTTACGGCAGAGACAACCGTGGAAGAAGTTAGTGAACCTGAAGCATCTACCTCAGAAGTGAATGTACCTGATGATGATGTCCAATCCATAAGAGACCAACTAGATGAGTCACCCCAGCAACGAGAATCAGAGACCCCTGAAAGGCGTTATCCAACTCAAATCAGGAGGCCCCCTCAGAGACTGAATCTTTGAACTGTTTTGCATGAAGTTGTATATATATATGTTATTATGTTATGTTAAATGGGGATATAACTGTTAAGCTAAAAAGGGAGGATTGTGGTGTATGTAACCTGTTCCACCTTAAGAGAACTACCTTAAGAGATGTACTACTTTCTCTTGGCTGCTGTATACTGTAATACCGGTGGTGACCGCACCGGTATATAAGTGTTGTGTAGGGATTTGCTGGGCAGTTCAGCCCTGACCTCCGAATAGTAAAGACCTGTTAAAGTTATTCTTGTGGTCTGTGTCCAGTGATTTATAATAAGCATAACTGGGACACACAGACTTAACATTTCCCACATTACAACAAAGACTCCACTTCAAACAGTATTTCATTGGCTGTAAAGCGCTTTGAGATGTCCGATGGTCGAGAAAGACGCTATATAAATGCAAGCATTGCTTGCTTACAAGAGGATTTGAGTATAAGAGTAAAGGGGGGAAAAATTCGGTATCGCCCCATTTGTGGCGCAATTATCGGCTGTGTGCGAAGATTAGCGCCTGGCGCTAATTATCGCCTCCGACAGCAAACTTGGCTTTTATCCCCCCTGGAGGTGATTGGAGTGCTAAATCAGGCACTACACAACTCTCTTAAGGCGCTAAGGCCGAGGAGTGAGGCGCTACCTCAGAGGGCGGGCGCAGTGCAGGTGCTGTCAGTTAGCGATTGAACACAGACACACTGGCGCCGGTCAGTTCTTAAAGGGGAGGGTCGATCTTGCTCCGCAGCCACACCCTGCTCAGTGGAGCCTTGAATCTCGGCCTGGGCAGACCTGTGGCTAAATCTAGCAGCCAGACACTATGGAAACGGCCATGGAGCGAGCACAGCACTTCTGTGAGCGGGCTTTGGAGGCTCTGGTTCGCGGGGTGGAGCGCAGAGGATACATTCTGTACCCAGAGAGTGGCAGGAGGCCTTTGCCATGCGAGTACAGAAAAGTGTGGAGGGAGGTGGCTCGGACAGTGTCCTCAAGCAGCATGGTGCCTATGACCCATGTGCAAAGTAGGAAAAAGTTCAACGACCTCACTCGGGTCGTCAGGGTGCGTGCCTTTTTTTCAAAACCTCTTCATTCCTCCATCTCAACCTCACTTTATGGCCAGAGGGTCTTGAAAGCCCCAATGCCCAACACTCATCCAACACCTATAGCCCTTTCATCATACACACATGCACATTCCACACTTTGCATACAGTAAGGGCCATTCAACCATAGGAGGCATTTCAGGCGAGATCATGGTTGCATACAGTAAGGGCTATTCAATCATGGGAGGCATTTCAGGCAAGATCATGGCTGCATATTTACTCAGACTCCGTCTTTTTTCTTGCAGGCCAAGCTGTCTCACAATAGGAGACAGCAGCAATGAACCGGTGGAGGGCGGCCTCACCTTCAAAACCCTCAGCGATCTTGAGCAGCGCATCCACAGGATTGTGGCAAGCCGGGTGATTCGTCCCGTCACCACTGGAGATGCCGACCCCGTTCTGGACAGCAATGGTAAGGTCATCACTTTTTTGTCCTCTCTCCTTCCACTTGTTCCTCACAACAGCAGCCTTTGACACTTTCAATCCAAATCACTAAATCGCTGCACTTATGCCTCCCTTGCTGCCACCCTGTCCTCACACTAAAGCCACTCTTGTACCTCCCTGCTTTCAGATGGTGATTCACCAGCTGAGGAGACGGGCGCTCAAGCTGCCAGTGAGAGTGAAGCTGGAGGCGAGGAGGAAGAGGAAGCCGGACCATCAGTGTCACCCTCTATCGAGGCAGCCCATGCCCATACTGGGGACACGCCTTCCCTGGAGGGGAGCAGGGGGGAATGGTCTGATGAGGGTGAAGCTCCAGGACCCAGTGGGCTGCAGCAATGTGAGGAGGGTAGGGAAGCTCGGGGGCCTTCTCCCCGGAGGAAGAGTATGGCCTCGAGTCCTGCTGCACTGGACGCAGACGAGGAGCGGGTCCTTGCTGAAATGAGTGCCCAGGTGGAGCAAAGGCACACTGAGCTCATGGCTGCAGTGGCAAGGATGCCCGAATCCATTGAATCACTGGCAAGGAGTGTGGAGCACTTCGCTGTACCACAGGCGGCTGCCACGCAAATGTTAAGTGCTGCAATGCAGTCAGTGGCTGGTCTCATGCAGACGCAGATTGAGGCCACGCGAGCACTGACTGCTGCCACCCTCGCTGGATCGGGCAGATTTCCCCAGGGCTCTCACCGCGCCGCAGCAGGCCAGCAATCTGTGCTCCATCAGATTGCTCCAGATGCTGAAGTGCTGCCCCATGGGAGTGCCAGTGTGTTGGTCGAGCAGGGAGTTGCTGTCCTCTCTCAAGATGACAGCATTCCTGCTGCCACCACTGGCACTTCTCCACTGCAGTTGCCACCACCTGTAGGACAGACTGCTGCCGCCTATGCAGAGCTGGAGCAGTCAGCAGCCGGGCCCTCTAGGCCCAGAGCTGGTCCAGGCCGTCCCTCAAGGGCATCTGCAGTCTCAGTTTCTGACACTCAGCAGCCTTCCCCCAGCCTTGCTCCAGCCACTGGGGTCCCATTACGGGGGAGCTGCAGGGTGGGAAGGGGGGAATTTCGCAAGGGAAGCAGATCACCCTCGAAGGGCAAAAAGTAGGAGGTGTGGCAAAAATGTTTTCATTGTTTTATTGAAGGCCGAGGTTCGTGGTCAAATTTTTGTTACTGTTTTGGACATTGTCTCCAGGTTGTGAGAGCCAGTTATGTGAATGACGGCTTTTTTTGTGTTTCTTTCCATTACTTTGTCATGCGGAAATGAGACACAGTTTGTGAAATAAAGAAGTGTCTGTATTCAAAATGTACATGTTTGGTCTTTGCACTCATTGTTGCCTTGACCGGCTTAGGGGTTACGGGATGGTTTCATTCAGGTTGTTTGAATGGCAGAAGCCATTCCCTCAGAGGGGACCTAGAAGTGACTTGCTATGAGCCTTTGATGGACAGTCCTTCCACTTTGTGCCTCCCTCCCGCCTTGGTGCTGCTGATGATCATCCTCCTCATCTTCCTCCTCCTTCTCCTCCTGCTCTGCTGGTGCTCCAATGTCCAGTGATATTGGCTGGGTCCTGAGGATTGCAAGGTTATGCAGCATGCAGCACACAACAACGAAGTGGGAGACTCGCTCAGGCGAGTACTGCAGGGCTCCTCCAGAATGGTCCAGACAGCGGAACTGTTGCTTAAACATGCCAATTGTGTGCTCAACGATGTTCCTGGTAGCTTGATGGCTCTCGTTGTATCGTCGCTCAGCAGGGATGCTGGGCGAACGGAGCAGTGTCATCAGCCAGGTGCACAGAGGCTATCCCTTGTCCCCGAGAAGCCAACCTCCTGGGTGATGCGGTGCCTGGAAAAGGTTTGCCACAGAAGTCTGGCGCAGGATAAGAACATAAGAACATAAGAAATAGGAGCAGGAGTAGGCCAATCGGCCCCTCGAGCCTGCTCCGCCATTCAATAAGATCATGGCTGATCTGATCCTAACCGCCAATCTACTATCACAGAACCATCTCCTGAATCTAACAGAATTAGACACACGAAATAGGAGCAGGATCAGGCTACACGGCCCCTGGGCCCGCTCCGCTACCCACAGGGCCATGACCGATCGGAACCTAGACTCATGTTCAAATTCCTGCCCGCTCCCCGTAACCCTTTATCCCCTTTACTTCTAGGAATCTGTCTATTTCTGTTTTAAATTTATGTAATGATGTAGCTTCTACAGCTTTTTGGGGCAGCATATTCCATGGACCTACCACCCTCTGAGTGAAGTAGTTCCTCCTCATCTCAGTTTTGAAAGAGCAGCCCCTTATTCTAAGACTATGCCCCCTAGTTCTAGTTTCACCCATCATCGGGAACATCCTCCCCGCATCCACCCGATCCAACCCCTTCACAATCTTATATGTTTCAATATGATCGCCTCTCATTCTTCTGAACTCCAATGAGTAGAGTCCCAATCTACTCAACCTCTCCTCATATGTCCATCCCCTCATCCCCGGGATTAACCGAGTGAACCTTCTTTGTACTGACTCGAGAGCAAGTATGTCTTTTCTTAAGTATGGACACCAAAACTGTATGCAGTATTCCGGGTGCGGTCTCACCAATACCTTGTACAACTGAAGCAATACCTCCCTATTTTTATATTCTATCACCCTAGCAATGAAAGCCAACATTCCATTGGCCTTCTTAATCACTTGCTGCACCTGCATACTAACCTTTTGAGTTTCGTGCACCAGGACCCCCAGATCCCTTTGTACTTCCGTACTTTCCAGTTTCTTGCCATTAAGATAATAACTTGCTCTACGATTTTTCCTGCCAAAGTGCATAACCTCACACTTTCCAGTATTGTATTCCATCTGCCAAATCTCTGCCCACTTACTTAGCCTGTCTATGTCCCCTTGCAGGTTTTTTATGTCCTCCTCACTCACTACTTTCCCTCCCATCTTAGTATCATCTGCAAACTTTGATATGTTGCACTCGGTCCCCTCCTCCAAATCGTTAATATAGATTGTAAAGAGTTAGGGACCCAGCACTGACCCCTGTGGAACACCACTAGTTACTGATTGCCAGTCCGAGAATGAACCATTTATCCGAACTCTCTGCCTTCTGTTAGATAGCCAATCCTCTATCCATGCCAGAATATTACCCCCAATCCCATGATTTTTTATCTTAAGCAATAATCTTTTGTGTGGCACCTTGTCAAATGCCCTTTGGAAGTCTAAATACACTACGTCCACTGGCTCCCCTTTATCCACCCTATATGTTACTTCCTCAAAGAACTCCAGCAAATTTGTCAAACATGACTTCCCCTTCATAAAACCATGCTGACTTTGTCCTATTAAATTATGATTATCCAAATGTCCTGTTACTGTCTCCTTAATAATGGACTCCAATATTTTACCTACCACAGATGTTAGGCTAACCAGTCTATAGTTTCCAGCCTTCTGTCTACTGCTCTTTTTAAATAAGGGCGTTACATTAGCAGTTTTCCAGTCTGCCGGGACCTTTGCTGAGTCCAGGGAGTTTTGGAAAATTATTACCAATGCATCCACAATCCCTACCGCCACTTCCCTCAAGACCCTAGGATGTAAGCCATCAGGTCCAGGTGATTTATCCGCCTTGAGTCCCATTATTTTACCGAGTACCACTTCCTTAGTGATTTTGATCATGTTTAGCTCCTCCCCCCCATAGCCTCCTGTTTGTCCAGTGTTGGGATATTCTTAGTGTCTTCTACTGTAAACACTGATACTAAATATTCATTCAGTGTTTTTGCCATCTCCATATTTCCCACCATTAATTTCCCGGTCTCATCCTCTAAGGGACCAACATTTACTTTAGCCATCCTTTTTCTTTTTATATAACTATAAAAACTCTTACTATCTGTTTTTATATTTTTTGCTAATTTACTTTCATAATCTACCTTCCCTTTCTTAATCAATCTTTTTGTTATTTTTTGCTGTCTTTTAAAGTTTTCCCAATCCTCTATCCTCCCACTAGATTTGGCTACCTTATATGCCCTTGTTTTTAGTCGAATACTATCCTTAATTTCTTTACTTAGCCACAGATGGCTGTATTTTCTTTTACACCCTTTTCTTCTCAGTGGAATATATATTTTTTGGAAGTTGTAAATTAACTCCTTAAATGTACACCACTGATCATGTATCGTCTTACCCTTTAATCTATTTTCCCAATCCACTCTACTCAATTCTGCTCTCATACCTTCATCGTCTCCTTTATTCAAGCTTAGCACGCTTGTTTGAGATCCAACCTTCTCACCCTCTAATTGAATATGGAATTCAACCATGTTATGGTCACTCATTCCAAGGGGATCCTTTACTAGGACATTTTTAATTAATCCTGTCTCGTTACACAGGACCAGATCTAAGGTTGCTTGCCCCCTGGTCGGTTCAGTTACATACTGCTCAAGAAACCCATCCCTAATACACTCAATGAACTCATCCTCAAGGCAGCCCTGCCCAATTTGATTTGTCCAATTAATATGATAGTTAAAATCCCTCATAATTATAGATGTTCCCTTATTACAAGCCTCAACTATTTCCTGATTGATACTCCGTCCAACAGATTTGCAACTGTTCGGAGGCCTATAGACTACGCCCACTAGTGTTTTTTTCCCTTTATTATTCCTTACCTCCACCCAAACTGTTTCATTATCCTGATCTTTTGACCCAATATCATTTCTCTGTATTACAGTGATTCCTTCCTTTATTAACATAGCCACCCCACCTCCCCTTCCTTCCTGCCTGTCCTTCCTGATCGTTAAATAACATCATGGCTGCTGCCTGGAAAGTGGGCATTGACAGCGAATATCAGCTGTCTGTGGTCACAGACCAACTGGACGTTTAAGGAATGGAAGCCCTTTCGGTTGTGGAAATCCTCGGCATTCTCTTGCGGCGCCCGCAAAGCCACATGCATGCAGTCAATGGCGCCCTGCACCATGGGGAAGCCCGCTATCATCGCAAAGCCCGTTGCGCATTCTTGCTGCTTGGCTGGGGTCATGGGGAAAGAGATGTACTCTTGTCTGCTTTTAAAGAGGGCATTTGTTACCTGACGGATGCAGCAATGCACCGCGATGCCCCCAGTAGCTGATTGAAATGAGCTGGTGGCATAAAAGTTGAGAGCCACTGTTATCTTCACTGCCCCTCAGTTGAGGCTGCAGATCTGGCTGAAGCAGGTGGCAGAGCTCAGTGACCACCTCCTTGCTGAATCGCAGCCTTCGCAAACACTGCTCCTCAGACATATTAATGTAGGAGAACTGTTGGCGAAAAACCCTGGGAGGGTAAGGTCTCCTGTACCGAGGCCTGTTGGCCTTACTCTGTCTGGCCATGATTGCCACTCTCTCTCTGCGTCTCCGTGCCCTCCGAATGTGATGGAGAAGAACGACGTTCCCATTCATTGCAGCCCCCATAGTATCTGGGCAATCAAAGTTATGAAGGTCAAAAAGCAAAGTACCTGCAAAGTTATGGTCAGAAGCCAAAACTACCTCAGACAGCATTGTCTCAATGCAGAAGTCTCTCTTTCTCTCTTTGTCTCTGTGCAAATCTCTCTCTCTCTCTCAGAATGAGTGGTGCAAAAACAGCTACCACACAAAAGCCAGGAAGAGGCCCCCTTTAAATAGCACCCCCCCCAGCCCCACAGCGACTGGGAAGCGTTCCAGTCAACCTGTCGTTGGTAGCGCCAGGCGGAAAGGAGGGGGGCGCCACTGAATTTCCAGTCCGGGGCGCCCCAAGGGTGTTGCACTCTCGAATGACGTCAAGATCTGCGTGCGCAGGAGATCAGGCGGTATTGTTTAGCGCCGCCGCAAAATGTCCGGTCAATTTCGCGAGAGGCGCAGATATCGCCGTGCCCGGGCGCTAGTTGGTTTGCGCCCCACTTAGTGCCGTCTTAAGGCGCTAACGGGTGGCGCTACCAACTGAATTTTTCCCCCAAGATGTCTTACTGCAATTATATAGGGCCCTGGTGAGACAACACCTGGAGTATTGTGTACAGTTTTGGTCTCTTTACCTAAGGAAGGATATGCTTGCAACGAAGGTTCACCAGGCTGGTTCCTGGGATGGGGGGATTGTCCTATGAGGACAGATTGGGTAGACTAGGCCTATATTCTCTAGAGTTTAGAAGAATGAGAGGTGATCTCAATGAAACATACAAAATTCTTACAGGGCTTGACAGGGTAGATGCAGGGAGGATGTAGGGGTCGGCCATTTAGGACTGAGATGAGGAGAAATTTCTTCACTCAATCTTTGGAATTCTCCACCCCAGAGGGCTGTGGAGGCTCAGTCGTTGAGTATATTCAAAACAGAGATCGATAGATTTTTGTATATTAAGGGAATCCAGGGATATGGGGATAGTTCAGGAAAGTGGAGATGAGATAGAAGATCAGCCATGATCTTATTGAATGGCGGAACAGGCTCGAAGGGCCAAATGGCCTATTCCTGCTCCTATTTCTTCTGTTCTTATATTCTTATCTCTCTCTCTCTATGTACAGAATCGCTTCCCCATCTTACTACTCACCCCTCACACCCACCCTCAAGGTTATACAATGACAACAACTAACAACTCAAAAGGAGGGAACTTGGTAATGGGAACCCATTCCATCATAGTCTCCCTCTAACCATCTATGCTATCCATTCTTTACACTCATTCCATCACTCTCACTGAAACCCACTTCTTTCCCTCATTGCAGGAAAAGAGAGGCCACAATTACAGGAAGAGGGAGAGAACAGGAGGAGGACCACAATCATACTCACAGCTCACCCACGCTCACCCAGCTCGAAGTGGGGGACGGAGAGACGGGCTCAGTAGAACAACGTGGTAACAGAATGCTTCTCCATCCATCTTATTTGGCCTTCATGAGTGACACATATGGGATCTGATGTCAATAGAAATTGAATGCTTTTCATCTGCACAATGGGATGTGTCTGCAATCTACATATCACATGTCTAACTCATGTCTTTATTCTCCCACTGTACCATCAGGAGCCCTCCTCCCCATTGTCTAGGAGGAACAGCAGGAGGACTCCTCAGAGGATGCTGCATCCTCTGAGGGAGCAGCGTCAGCAGAAATGAGCGCACCCAGCACCAGGGCAGAGATGCACACCTCGGTGGTCATTTGCGAGATAGATTAGTGTTATCACCTGGTGTATCACAACTCACAAGCGAGCAAGTGCAGATGGCGGAGACAGAGACAGCAGTGGAGAGTCCTCGTCGGAAGCCACAGGACGCTCCTAGCTCTGCTCGGCTGCATGTAGACGCTGAGCTTCGGGGGCCATCCAGAAAGAGAGCGGTGCTGGAGCTTCAGGAACAGGTGCAGGAGGCTCTGACTGGGTTTGCAACCATGGTGACTGTGAGTGTGCAGAGAATGGAGGAGTCCATCTTAAATATGAGCAATGCCATGGTGCACGCAGTGGTGAATGTAGGTACCGCCATGGAAAGAATGGCAACCTCCATGGAGGAAATAAATCGCCAGACTCAAAACAACATGATAACTCTTCAAAATAGATGTTCAGATATGGAGGATAAAAGGGCATCTATCATGAGAGGAACCAGAGGTTCATGGATGTCCCCGTTATGAGGGCTGTCAGTACAGAAATGGGTCCTCATGGGCCCACTTATATGCAACAAGGTGCTCTCCAGCTACTTGCTAGCAGAGAAGTGTGGGTGGCCCATAACAGGGATGATGGTGGGAGGTGATATGCATTTATGGGCTCCTCTCCAAGTGCTCGAACTTCCATCACCTTGCCAACCCCTCAGTCAGAGCCCCAGATGACTCTCCAAGCAGTGAAGGCCGAGTCTGCCCCTGTGCAGCTGCAGGAGGAGCAGACTTCGGCAGGACCTTCACAGCCTCCAGCAGGGAAGTGAGCAGGCTGTCTCTACATCTGCTGAAGCCACAGGGGTAGCACCGTGTAGAAGCACACGTAACAGAAAGCTGACACATAAATAATCACAAGGGTACTCACTTGGGTGTTCTGCTGGAAATCAGTGCTAAGTTTCTTTTCTTTTATTCTGTTGGAGTAAATTAATGTATGAATGTCTGACATCATTGCCATATGTGTGCTCACAATTTGAGGTGGCACAATGAAGGGTGAGGGCACATTTTATGTCCAACAATGGAGGTGACAGTGGATATAGAGTTAACACCACACACTTAGGGCTCGATTTTGCCAGGCCTGAGGAGGCGGGATTGGAGGTGTGTAAGTTGTTAAAATCGCCAAAAATGGCGGGCGGGCCCTATCCAGCCTCCATCCCGCCTCCGAGCAATTTTCCCAAATATGTGTTTTCTGGCCCTCTTTCTATCCCGCCTCCAAGAGGCGAGCTAGGCCCTTAAATCCCTTAACAACCACTTAATTGCCTCTATAATCCAATTTTGAGAGGCCTTTCTGATTTTTAGACATTCCCCCCATCCTACACGCCGCCTCTGGAACATGCCAGATAATCCTGGCAGCCTCACAAGTGGATTGCTTACTCACAGCTGCCGCTCCACCATTACAAAGGAGTTTTCACCAATGATCATTTGCAGGTGGCAGGACTTTGTTGTTTCAGGTCTGGGGGAACTTTTAGCAGGCCTACTCAGTGTTGTGGAAGTTTGGAGCCTGACACCCATCTACAGTGTGACATCCTGAGAAACTACTTTCCCCACCTTGACTAAGCGCTTCCTCAACTGAGGCATATACCAGAAGCAAGGCGACCATTTAATTCCTTTTCTCCTGGACATCAGATTAGGGGGATGCAGACCAGCCGTGGCAGCAGCAGAACCCTGAACAACAGCAGCACCAACAGCAGGAGCATCAACAGGAGCGCCAAGCTGCTAGTCACCCACCTGAAGATGCACAGGCCAGAAGGCACCAGCGCACGACAACATTGCTGCCCAGGATGCAAGGGACACACTCATCCTGGCCAGATTTGCTTAGCCTACACAATCAAACACTTTAGTCTCGCTCCTTCTTACCAAAGCATCAACAATGGATAAGAACCTGCAGAATCCAAACACTCTGACCACCATTCTGACAATTGCAAGGTGCCCTAAGTCCTCAATGTGAAAGTCCCATTTGCGAAATGACACAGGCCACAACTTCAACAGTTTGCCATCAAGACACTTTATATTACAATCACAATGATGGCTGGTCCAAAAACAAAACAACACAGCACCCAAGTGACTACCCTTGTGACTACTTGTGCTTTATATTCCTCTTACGCGTGCTCCTACGTGGTGCTTCCCCTGTGGCTTCAGTAGATGTGGAGGCCCCTTGCTCACTCTCTTGCTGCTCCTGTCTCGACACCTTTGACGGGCATCCTCTGAGGTTGCGAACCCGCGAGGGCTCGGCAACAGTCTGCTGCTCCTGTGGCTGTGCAGGGGCTGAGATGCCCATCTCAGTTGGGTGAGGACTCCGGTGGAGCTCTGACCAAGGGCTTTGCAGTGGCATGGTCGTGTGAGCGCTTGGAGAGGAGCCCCCACTTCCTTGTTGTCTGCCACCAACATCCCTCTCGTGGGTCAGCCCCACTTCATAGTTAGCAAGTGGCTTGACAGCACCTTGCTGCACTTCAGGGTGGCCATGAGGACCCATTTCTACACTGGAAGTCCTACTCCAGAGGATTTCCATGAAGGTCTGGTTTGTATACTCAATAGCTGACCATCGCTCCTCAAGAGATGTCATTCTATTCTGAACAATGACTTTGTTTTCAAGACCCTGGCAACGAAGCAATCCTCTCCTCTACCATAGCCATCCTCTCCTCTACCGTAGCCATCCTCTCCTCTACCGTAGCCATCCTCTCCTCTACTGTAGCCATCCTTACCACAAAGGTAGCCATCTTTTCCATGGATGTAGCCATCCTCTCCTCTACTGTAGCCATCCTCTCCTCTACGGTAGCCAGCCTTACCACAAAGGTAGCCATCCTTTCCATGGAGGTTGCCATCCTTTCCGTGGTGATGCGTTCATGTGCCAATGCCTCCACATAGGCTCTGCTCATGTTCGCGATGGACTCCTCCATTCGCTCCACACTCACAGTGACCCTGGAGACAAAACCTGCCAGAGACTCCTTCACCTGTTCCTGGAGATCCAGCACCGCTCTCCTTCTGGATGGACCCGGAGGTTCAAGGTCGACATGCAGCTGAGCCGAGCTGGCAGAATCCTGCGCCCTCCGACGAGGACTCTCCACTGCTGTCCCTGTCTCCACCATCTGCTGATGCTCACTTGTGAGCTGTGATACACCAGGTGCCAACACTACTCTATCTCGCGAAGGTCCCACCGAGGTATGAGTGTCTGCGCCGGTGCTGGGTGCGTTGAATTCTGCTGACGCTGCACCCTCAGAGGTTGCAGCTTCCTATGAGGAGTCTGGAAGCTCAGGCTGGTTCTCCTGGACAGTGGGGACGGGGGCTTTCGATGGTCCTGTGGGAGAGTAAAGGAAAGAGATAGAGATGTGAGGTCAAGTTTACATGCACATTGAATAGTGCAGATGATCATAAGTCAATCTGTTAGAGCATCAGAATCATTATCAGTGACTCATGCAATGTCACTGAGAGAGATGCCAAACTATTCTGTCACCAGCTTGCTGTGATCTGCCCGTCTGTCTGTCCCCCACTTGGGAATCATCCTCGATCCCGGCGATTTCCAGGGCCGTCTCCTCCCAGGTGGTGAGCTGGGCTACTGAGGGTGGCCCTCCTCCTGTCATAGCTCTTTCCCTCTTATTGTGAGCTCTCTTTTCCTGCAATGAGGGACACAAGTGGTGTTTGAGTGAGAATGAAGGAATGAGTGTAGAGAATCCATAGCATTGATGCTTAGAAGGAGACAAATGGCCCTCCCTGTGTGTTGTAAGTTGTTGTTGTTGTTGCATCACAGTGAAAGGGAGTGTGAGGGCTACATGGTCGAATAATTAAGTGAATGTGACCATAGAGAGAGAGGCAATGGGTAAGGGTGCAGGGATGTAAGTGTCAAGTGGAATGTGGAGGAAGAAGTTAGCAAAGCAGAGTGCTGGTGAGGAGAGGCGATGGGGATCAGAGTGAGGGTGATGGGAAAGTCATACTCACTTTCCCTGTGCGGAGAAGGTCATGAAACCTCTTCCTGCATTGCAGCCAAGTTCTGCGGTTCATCGATATGGAGTTGACCTCCTGGGCCACTTGCAGCCACACAGCTTTAGTCTGCTGGGGTGGCTTTTTTCTCTCTGAGGAAGGGAAGAGCACCTCCTTATTCGATCTTGCTCCCTCCACCAGAGCTTGGAGGGAGGGCTCATCGAAGCGTGGAGCACATTTTTGCCTGCTGGTGGACATATTTGATCAATGAATTCCTTACTACAATCACCATAAAGTTTGCAGTCTCCAGAAGAAGCAAGGCTGCTTGCAGGCCTTAAATCCAGCAACATTGATGATGTCATCGGAGGCGACTTTCTGTATGAAAAGACTGATTGGACCAGGGGTTCCCACACGCTGGAAATCAATTGCTCAATTAGGGGAAAATCGCACTTTTGCCCCACTTCACTTCAGAGTCGGGGTCCTGACACGAATGCCACCTGACATGCCCCAGCTCGTCCACACTGGCAAAATCGAGCCCCAGTCTTGTGGGTAAGTCACTAAGCCTACAGATCCAAGCGTCTTGGAGGCCGCCGCTCCCTGACAGGATACCGGCGGTCATCGCTGGCTTCCACAGCAGTAGGCGTTGACACAGGCCTGGATGGAGAAGGTGCCTGTGTCAGTCGAAAGTCAGGAGTTTGCACAGGTGGAACAGTCTCTTTGACTTCCTGTGTTGGAGAAGAGCACTGTGGCAAAGGATGCTGGTTTGCGGTATCATCCGTAAACAGTTCAGGCCAACCAGCCTCTGTGGCTGTCTCTGCTCCTAGCAACAGTTGACCTGTGTGTCTTCTCCAGACAACGTCCTCGGCAGTCTCAACCGTGTAAGACACAGGGCCTGTCTGCGCGATCACCGTAGCAGGAACCCATTTCGGTCCAGTGTTGTAGTTTCGAGCTAGGACGTGCTCTCCAGGGTGAAACCGTCTCTCCTTGGCTCTTTTCACTCTCTTTTCAACTTGAGCTTGTTGTTGACAATGGACAACCTGTTCTGCCCTTGGAGGTTTGAGCAAGTCAAAACTTGTCCGCAACTGCCTCTTCATCATGAGCGAAGCGGGGGAAGTTTTGGTTGTGGCATGCGGCTCGTTCCTGTAGGACAACAGGAAGCTGTTCAGACGTTGGTGGATGGAGCCCTGACCTTGCGATGCCTTCAAGGCGTGCTTCAAAGTTTGCACGAACCTTTCTGCCAGGCCGTTAGTAGAGGGATGATAGGGCGCAGGCCTGATGTGTTGGACACCATTCACATGCAGGAAGGTTGCAAACACCTGTGATACAAATTGTGGACCGTTGTCACTTACGAGTTGTTCCGGTGAGCCATAACGGCTGAACATCTCACCAAGTTTCTCAATTGTTTTCTCTGCCGTGGTAGACCTCATCATAGCGACCTCCGGCCACTTGCTACGAGCGTCCACAACCACCATAAACATCTTCTCTTCGAAAGGACCGGCGAAGTCCACATGTACTCGCTGCCACACTTCTGCAGGCCAATCCCAGGGGTGTAGGGTTGCCAGCTGTGGAACATTCCAGACCCTTTGACATGGGGAACATGTTTTGGCTTTCTCCTCAATATTTCCATCAAGACCTGGCCACCAGAAGTAGCTTCTTGCCATTTCCTTCATCCGAACCATCCCACTGTGGCCTGTATGAAGTTGTTGCAGTATAGGTTCCCTCAGAGGTGGCGGAATGATGACACGGCGTCCCCAAAGAAGACAACCTGCCTGGACGGAGAGCTGATTTCTTTTTGAAACGTAAGGTTTCAAACTAGGAGAATCTCCTATAGCTCTCCCTCGAATGACATTGTCCATTACCTCAGACAGGACTGGATCGTTGCGGGTGTACCTTCGCACCTGAACTGCCGTGAAAGGTGCTCCCTCCACTTGTCTAAAGTAGAAGATGTCTATCTGACGAGGGTCTGGGGGAGTAACAGGCAAGGGTAGCCTCGAGAGACCGTCTGCGTTGCCGTGCAAGTCTGATTTGCGATATTTGATGTCGTATGTGTGTCCTGACAACAGTAAAGCCCACCTTTGCATCCTGCTTGCAGCGAGAGATGGAATTCCGGTGTGGGGCCCGAAGATTGAAGTCAATGGACGGTGGTCCGTCAGGAGTGTGAACCTTCTCCCAAACAGGTACTGATGAAATTTTCGAATTCCAAAAACGATTCCCAAGGCCTCGCGCTCAATCTGTGCCTAGTTACTCTCGGCCTTGTTCAAGGTGCGTGATGCGAAGGCGATAGGTTTCTCTTCACCAGAAGGTATGATGTGGGCTATGACTGCTCCCACACCATATGGTGATGCATCACATGCTAGCTGCACGGGTAGCTTTGGGTCGAAGTGTGTCAGGACCTTCGATTTCAGCAATGCTTCCTTTGCTTGGGCGAAAGTTTCGTTGCACAGTTCAGTCCATTTCCATGTTTTGCCTTGACATAGCAACTGATGTAACGGCTTCAGCAATTTTGCTAAGTCTGGAATAAACTTCCCATAGTAGTAAATTAGCCCCAGAAATGAACGTAACTGGCTCACATTCTGGGGTGCTGGGGCCTTCTCGATCGCCTTGACCTTTGACGGCGCCTCATGCAGGCCAGTAGCGTCAATCACATGCCCCAGGTACTCAACTGAAGACTGAAAGAATTCACATTTGTCTTTACGAACTCTGAGTCCATACTCTTTCAGTCGTTGTAGTGTCGTATCCAAGTTCAGAAGATGATCCTCCTCATTTGTCCCAGTGACAAGGATGTCGTCCAGGTAGCACTGGACTCCTGGCAGTCCACTCAAAATCTGATCCATTGCCCTTTGGAATAGAGCAGGGGCCGACGTAATTCCAAACGGAAGGCGGCAGTACCTGTATAGCCCCTTGTGTGTCACAATTGTCAGCAGCTCCTTTGATTTGTCATCGACATGCATTTGTAGATAAGCCTGGCATAAGTCTATTTTGCTGAACTTTTGCCCTCTGGCCAGGCCCGTAAAAAGATCATCAATGAGGGGAAGAGGGTACTGTTCCGCAGACAGCACCGGGTTAATAGTCACTTTAAAATCCCCGCAGATTCGAACAGATCCATCCTTTTTCAGGACAGGAACAATGGGTGTGGCCCATTTGCTCACGCTCACAGGCTCCAGGACTCCATTCTCAACTAAGGCCTCCAAGTTAGCCTCAACTTTTGGCCTAATTGCATATGGTACAGGTCGGGCTTTGTGAAACTTCGGCTTGCTGTCAGGTTTAACGTCCAGTCTCACGCTGATCTTTTTCATGCTCCCAAGTTCCCCATTGAAGAGTTCTGCATAACAACAGAAAATTCTGGAAAAACTCAGCAGGTCAGGCAACATCCGTGGAGAGAAATTTGAGTTGACGTTTCGGGTCGAAACCCTTCTTGAAAACTGGAAAGAAAAGAAAATAGATCAAAGGCAAGGCTGCGATCGAACAAAAGAGACGATAAAAGGTATTCGAAGCCAGACGAGATGGTAATAGGCCCATGGAGACAAAAGGCAGCTGAGATTAGGTGTGAAGTGTACTGGCAGGTAAGAGACTGCTGCCAGGTGAGAGAGAGAAACAAAAGGAAAGGGGTGGGGGGTGGGGGAAAGGAGGACCCAAAACAAAGGGGTGGAAAAAATTATAAGTAAAAAAGTAATAGGGGCCGAGGTTATGATCTGAAATTGTTGAACTCAATATTGAGTGCCTAGTCGGAAGATGAGTTGCTGTTCCTCGAGTTTACGTTGAGCTTCCGTGGAACAATACAAGAGGCCAAGAACGGTGAGGTCCGAGTGGGAATGGAGCGGTGAATTAAAATGACAGGCGACCGGAAGCGCGGGGTCACCCTTACGGACTGAACGGAGGTGTTCCGCAAAGCGGTCACCCAATCTGCATTTGGTCTCCCCAATGCAGAGGAGACCGCATCGTGAGTAGCGAATACAGTATACTAGATTGCAAGAAGTACAAGTAAATCGCTGTTTCACCTGGAAGGGGTGTTTGGGGCCCTGGACAGTGGGAAGGGGGGAGGTATAGGGGCAGGTGTTACATCTCCTGCGCTTGCACGGGAAGGTGCCAGGCGAAGGGGAAGGACTGTTTGGGGTGATAGAGGAGTGGACTAGGGTGTCTCGGAGGGAGTGGTCCCTACGGAATGCTGAAAGGGGAGGGGAGGGGAAGATGTGTTTGGTGGTGGGATCACTTTGGAGGTAGCGGAAATGGTGGAGGATGATCCGTTGAATGTGGAGGCTGGTGGGGTGAAAGGTGAGGACAAGGGGAACCCTATCGTGGTTCCGGGAGGGAGGGGCAGGGATGAGGGCAGAAGTGCGGGAGATAGAACGGACACAGTCGAGGGCCGTGTTGACCATGGTAGAGGGGAATCCTCGGTTGCGGAAAAAGGAAGACATGTCGGAAGCACTGGTGTGGAAGGTGGCATCGTCGGAGCAGATACGGCGGAGACGGAGAAACTGGGAGAATGGAATAGAGTCCTTACAGGAGGCGGGGTGGGAGGAAGTGTAGTCCAGGTCACTGTGGGAGTCAGTGGGCTTGTAGTGAATATTGGTCGATAATCTATCCCCAGAGATGGGGACGGAGAAGTCGAGGAAGGGAAGGGAAGAGTCAGAGATGGACCAGGTGAAGGTGAGGGAAGGGTGGAAATTGGAGGCAAAGTGAATGAAATTGTCTAGTTCGGGGCGAGAGCAGAAAACGGCACCGATACAGTCATCAATGTATCGGAAAAAGAGGTGAGGGAGGGGACCTGAGTAGGACTGAAACAAAGATTGTTCCACATAGCCCACGAAAAGGCAGGCGTAGCTAGGACCCATGCGGGTCCCCATAGCAACACCTTTGATTTGGAGGAAATGAGTGGAATTAAAGGAGAAGTTGTTCAATGTGAGAACAAGTTCAGCCAGGCGGAGGAGGGTGGTGGTGGATGGGAACTGGACGGGCCTCTGTTCAAGGAAGAAGCGGAGCGCCCTCAGGCCATCCTGGTGGGCGATGGAGGTGTAGAGGGATTGTACGTCCATGGTGAAAAGGAAGCGGTTGGGGCCAGGAAACTGGAAACTGTTAAAGTGGCGGAGGGCGTCCGAAGAGTCGCGGATGTAGGTGGGAAGAGACTGGACAAGGGGAGAAAAGATAGAGTCGAGATAGGAAGAGATAAGTTCCGTGGGGCAAGAACAGGCTGAAACGATGGGTCTACCAGGGCAGTCCTGTTTGTGGACCTTGGGAAGGCGGTAGAAGCGGGCTGTGCGGGGTTGGGGAACTATGAGGTTGGTGGCAGCGGGCGGAAGATCTCCAGAGGAGATGAGGTCAGTGACAGTCTTGGAAATGGTGGTTTGATGTTCGGTAGTGCAGTCATGGTCCAGGTGGAGGTAGGAGGAGGTGTTGGAGAGTTGGCGTTCAGCTTCCGCTAGGTAGAGGTCTGTACGCCAAACAACAACAGCACCACCCTTGTCAGCGGGTTTAATGACAATGCCAGGGTTGGATCTAAGAGAATGGAGTGCTGCAAGTTCAGAGGGAGGTAGGTTGGTGTGAGTGAGGGGAGCAGAGAAATGGAGACGGCCGATGTCACGGCGGCAGTTAGTGATGAAAAGATCTAGAGAGGGTAAGAGGCCAGGGGGAGGGGTCCAGGTAGAACGGGAATTCTGCAAGTGGGAGAAAGGGTCAGTCGTGCGGGGGGAAGACTCCTGGCCAAAGAATTGGGCACAGAGCCAAAGGCGGCGGAAAAAGAGCTCAACATCGTGCCGAGCTCGAAATTCATTGAGGTGGGGGTGTAAGGGGATGAAGCTCAGGCCTTTGCTGAGGACTGATCGTTGGGGGTCAGAGAGTGGAAGGTCAGAGGGGATGGTGAAAACGCGGCAGGGGGTGAGACTGGGAGAAGGGGGGGCAGAGGAAAGTGAAGGGGAAGAAGGTTCCGGAGGGGCGTTGGTGTCCAAGAGTTGATGAAGCTTGCGATCCTTGACATCGGAAAGGAAGAGAAAAAGTTTTTTGTTGAAGCGTCGGGTGAGTCGAAGGATGAAATGGAACTGTGGACCTGGACAGCTTTGAGATAGAGTGCACCGGTGTTGCTGAAGAGAGAGGTCGTGAGTATTCATGTGGCGACGCATGGCGTTGAGCGTGGATCTCAGGATGCGGCGAGAGCAGTAGTTCGAGGAACGATGAATATTTTGGAAATATTTGTAATCCTGGGTGGATCCGAAACACGAAGGGTGGAAGTTGAGTTGGAATCCATGTGGAATAAGTCGGAACCGGAGACTGTTGCTGAGGAAAATGATGTGGCTGTGAAACCGAGTCTTGGCAGATACCTGATCAAACACGAGAAGGGAGACTGAAAGTAATGAAGAAGAACAAGGTTGAAGAGCCAAACGGAGATCCCGTCGAAGAGAAGAGCAGAACTTCTTCAAGGTAGGCATTCCTAGAAGAGGTGTGGCAGTGAACCAAACACTAGTATGATAGCAAAATACTGCAGATGCTGGAAATCCAAAATAGCAACAGAAAATGCTGGAAAAACTCAGCAGGTCAGGCAACATCCGTGGAGAGAAATTTGAGTTGACGTTTCGGGTCGAAACCCTTCTTCAAAACTGGAAAGAAAATAAAATAGATCGAAGGCAAGGCTGCGATCGAACAAAAGAGACAATAAAAGGTATTCGAAGCCAGACGAGATGGTAATAGGCCCGTGGAGACAAAAGGCAGCTGAGATTAGGTGTGAAGTGTACTGGCAGGTAAGAGACAGCTGCCAGGTGAGAGAGAGAAACAAAAGGAAAGGAGGGGAGTGGGGGAAAGGAGGACCCAAAACAAAGGGGTGGAAAAAATTATAAGTAAAAAAGTAATAGGGGCCGAGGTTATGATCTGAAATTGTTGAACTCGATATTGAGTCCGGAAGGCTGCAAAGTGCCTAGTCGGAAGATGAGTTGCTGTTCCTCGAGTTTACATTGAGCTTCCGTGGAACAATACAAGAGGCCAAGGATGGTGAGGTCCGAGTGGGAATGGAGCAGTGAATTAAAATGACAGGTGACCGGAAGCTCGGGGTCACCCTTACGGACTGAATGGAGGTGTTCCGCAAAGCGGTCACCCAATCTGCGTTTGGTCTCCCCAATGTAGAGGAGACCGCATCGTGAGCAGCGAATACAGTATACTAGATTGCATGAAGTACAAGTAAATCGCTGTTTTACCTGGAAGGGGTGTTTGGGGCCCTGGACAGTGGGAAGGGGGGAGGTATAGGGGCAGATGTAACATCTCCTGCGCTTGCAGTCAGACCTGACTCCCCTTTTGACATCATGCAGACTGCAGGCCAGTCCAGCATGATTTTCTCTAGCCACGCACGTCCCAGTAGCGATGGGTAATTTCCCTTTACCACATATAGTGGCAGTTTCGCAGTCTGTCCGTTCAATTTAACTGTCACCTCAATGGCGCCTCTCATGGCCACAGGTTCGCCGGTATACGTCTTTAGCACAATGTTTATTGGCTGAAGGGTAAGATGCTTTAGCATTTTGTTGTAGACAGTGTCTGAAACAAGGGACACAGCCGCGCCTGTGTCCACCTCCATCTGCACTGATTGTCCCTCCACCAGTGGTGAAACCCAGTAGCCATTTGAACCACCTGCAAGTGTCAGTATGTGCACCTCTTCCTCCTCAGAGGTGACGCTCCCCTCTGTTTTGCTTGTTCCATCATACTGCACTGAATGAACACTCCTTTTCCTCTCTTGTCCAAATACAGACATTTTGCTTTCATGCTTCCCAGCTCTGTCTGTTCTTTTTTTTACCTCTACAGGCGCGTTCAATGTGACCCTTTTTGCCACAATTTCGGCATTCCAGCTCCGTACGCCAGCAGTCATTAGCATGATGGCCCATTTTCCCACAACGGTAACATGTGCCGTTCTGCGCACCTTTAGGCCCAGACGACACCTTGTGAACTCTCCCTGTTGAACTCAACTGGTGAGCCTCCTTTTCTGCCATCTCCATGGAGACACTAACTTCAATGGCCTTTTCAAGAGTAAGGTTGTCCTCAGTAAGAAGGCGCTTCTGTGTGGCTGCATTGTGCAGACCACACACAAGTCTGTCTCTAATGGTGTCCTTCAGCACCTCCTTGAACTCGCAGTGTTCTGACAACCTTTTTAAAGCAGCAATAAACATCGTCACTGATTCCCCCTCCTCTTGATTCCGTTTGTGAAATCTAACTCTCTCAGCAATAACCAGAGGTTTTGGTGAAAAATGTGCTCCAAGAATTTCCACTATTTGCTTATATGTTTTAGTTCCTGGCTTATCTGGCTGCACGAGGCTGCGAAGTAAATTGAATGTCTTCGGCCCCATTACATCAAAAAGGTAGGCACGACCTTTTCGTTTGCCACTGCATTCGCCAATACAAAATAGTCAAAACATTCCGTATATGTGCTCCATTGCTCCACATTTTCATCAAAATCACCGATGTTTCCTAATATAGTAGCCATCTCACGTTTCAAATTAAAATTTCTGTTTACTCACTGCCATAACGTTAATGTGATGTTGCAATCTTTGTTCCGAGTGTTTTGTAGTCGAAAACAAGAAAGTTCCCACAACGCAGATTCATCCGATCCTCGTCGCCACTTGTTGTGTCGGTACCTTTCTACCTAGACACAATTTAGGACTCAGAACTCAGAGATTCAAACATGAAGTGCTTTATTCAGGAAGGAAAGGAAGTTCTGGAAAGTTCCAAACAAAGAGAGCTAAACTTAACCAAGAGAACACCCAACCATTTATCTGCTGTGACAGCACCACCACAGGTGGGAGGAGAACACACAATACATAACAATTCTCACCACTCTCTGGGTAAAGAAGTTCCTTCTGAATTCCCTATTTGATTTCTTGGTGACTATCTTATATTGATGACCTCTAGTTTTACTCTTCCCCACAAGTGGAAACATTCTCTCTATATCCACTCTATCAAAACCTTTCATAATTTTAAAGACCTCTATTAGGTCACCCCTCAGCCTTCTCTTTCAAGAGAAAAGAGACCCAGCCTGTTCATCCTTTCCTGATAGATATAACCTCACACTTCTGCTATCTTCCTTGTAAATCTTTTTTGCACCCTCTCCAGTGCCTCTATATCCTTTTTATACTATGGCAACCAGAACTGTACACAGTACTCCAAGTATGGTCCAACCAAGGTTCGATACAAATTTAGCATAATTTCTCTACTTTTCAATTCTATCCCTCTAGAAATAAACCCTAGTGCTTGGATTGCTTTTTTTCAATAGCCTTTTTAACCTGTGTCACTACTTTTAGTGATTTGTGTAATTGTACTCCCAGGTCCCTTTGCTCCTCTACCTCATTTAGGTTCTTATTTTCCAAGTAATATGTGACCTCTTCATTTTTCTTACCAAAATGTAATACCTCACACTTATCTGTTGAAATTAATTTGCCTATTATATGCCCACTCTGCAAGTTTATAATGTCTTCTTGTAATTTGTTGCAGTCCTCCTCAGTATTGACCATTCTCCACCTTCCCCTGCCCCCAATTTGGTGTCATCCGCAAATTTAGAAATTGTGTTTTGGATTCCAAAGTCTAAATCGTTAATATAAATTGTGAACAACAGTGGTCCTAGCACTGCTCCTTGTGGGACTCCACTTTCCACCATCTGCCACTCTGAATAGCTGCCCCTTTATCTCTACTCTCTGCTTGCTGTCTTGCAGTCAGCTGGCTATTCAATCTACTATTTATCCCCTGACTCCAAATGCTCTGACCTTATTCATTAGTCTGTTATGTGGTACCTTATCGAAGGCCTTTTGGAAATCTAGATAAATTACATCTACTGCATTACCCTTGTCTACTCTCTCTGTTACCTCTTCAAAGAATTCAATGAGGATGGTCAAGCAAGACTTTCCCTTTTGAAATCCATGCTGACTATTCATTATTATATTTTTGGTTTCTAGATGTTTTTCTATTTTGTCCTTTAGTAGGGATTGCATTATTTTTTTCCTACCACCAATGTTAATCTGACTGGTCTATAGTTCCCTGGACATGTTCTATCTCCCTTCTTAAAGAATGTATTGATGTGGCAGTCCTCTTACATATAAGTCTGCTGACATGTAATATTTTCTCACACTTAAAGTGGGCCAAAGCACTACCTCAGCGTGTTCCAGACCACTTTAGCCACTATTATTTACATCTATGGTATATAGCTGGATTCCACAGTAGATTAATCTGAAAATGAATTTCCTACATAGGAAGAAATACCCAACCATGCTTGTGATTTAATAACTGGTCTGTGAAGCTTTGTTCAGATTATTGTAATTAAGAGATAATGGGGCAATATTATTCTCATTTGCGCCACCGGTGGGAATGGCTTTTAGGCCCACCCCTCCCCCCCCGAGGTGATAATCGTGATTTCGCGGGAGGTTAGCGGCAGCGCTACCAGGTATCATCCCAATCTTCTGCGCCCGGAGATCATGACATCATCTCCGGGCGCAGCGCCCCGGTAGCGCCTCGGGAGAAAAATCCCCCCTCGTGCCCTGCAGCAGCGCCAGACGATGTTACCGCCTGCTGCAGGGGGCGTGAACAGTGAGGCCGGCCGCTCGCGGGGCGCCATTTAAAGGCGCGGTGGCCAGCCAACATGAAAAAAAATGCCGATTTAAAAAAAATAATTTCTGAGCACCGGACGCGGGCTGAGTGCCACGATCGGTCGACCCGGCACTCAGCTTGCTTTAATGCTCCGCTTCCCTTTTGGAGCAAAAAATGGGAATTTCTCAAATGTGTGTGAAGGTTAGCGCCTGCTGCTAACTTTGCAAACATTTTGACTTAGCGCCCCAAATGGCCCTCAAGGGGAATTTCTCCCCCATTTCTGTGCATGTGCGCTGTCTTTTGGCTGGATGGTTGCAAAACAAAGCTTTCATTCTTCTAGTTCTGTACTTTTGCTAGAAGGAACACAACCCTGCCTATTACCACTATTCAATACTTCATAGAATCATAGAAACATACTTAAAAGAATCTTGCATTTTAGTTACATATTTGCCTGACCAAATACGATGCTTTAAAGGAGAACTTTATTCACCTGAATCTGCCCGTCATTCCAAATGTTACAAAGGAGATCTGTAAACTTATTGCTGGCTCAATTCACTCCTCATTACTGTGCCACATGGTTTAAAACTGCTGGTCAAATCTGGGAGCAGATTTTTTTTGTGGAATCTCTTTGTTCCATAGGACTAGAGCTCAAAAACTTGAATATGGAAGATAAAAAGCATGGGTTTCCTTAGCTGCTATCTGCATGTCAGAAAAAAATGATCAAATCAATATGCAATTCTGCAATTAGTAAGTTGGTCTTTTCCTGGTAAATCAATATTTTTTGTACTCGAAAAATTGAGCCATCCAATAACTTCATGCTAAAGGCAGGCAGGGAGCTGGGTGATGTTATGGAGCTGGGTGATGGTACAGAGCTGGGTGATGTTGTGAAGCTGGGTGATGTCACGGAGCTGGGTGATGTCACGGAGCTGGGTGATGTCACGGAGCTGGGTGATGTCACGGAGCTGGGTGATGTCACGGAGCTGGGTGATGGTACGGAGCTGGGTGATGGTACGGAGCTGGGTGATGTTACGGAGCTGGGTGATGTTACGGAGCTGGGTGATGGTACAGAGCTGGGTGGTGTTGTGAAGCTGGGTGATGTCACGGAGCTGGGTGATGTCACGGAGCTGGGTGATGTCACGGAGCTGGGTGATGTCACGGAGCTGGGTGATGGTACGGAGCTGGGTGATGGTACGGAGCTGGGTGATGTTACGGAGCTGGGTGATGTTACGGAGCTGGGTGATGGTACAGAGCTGGGTGGTGTTGTGAAGCTGGGTGATGTCACGGAGCTGGGTGATGTCACAGAGCTGGGTGATGTCACGGAGCTGGGTGATGTTGTGAAGCTAGGTGATGTCACGGAGCTGGGTGATGTTACGGAGCTGGGTGATGGTACGGAGCTGGGTGATGTTACGGAGCTGGGTGATGTTACGGAGCTGGGTGATGGTATGGAGCTGGGTGATGTTATGGAGCTGGGTGATATTACGGAGCTGGGTGATGGTACGGAGCTGGGTGATGTTACGGAGCTGGGTGATGTTACGGAGCTGGGTGATGTTACGGAGCTGGGTGATGTTACGGAGCTGGGTGATGATACGGAGCTGGGTGATGTTACGGAGCTGGGTGATGTCATGGTGCTGGGTAATGGTACGGAGCTGGGTGATGTTACGGAGCTGGGTGATGGTTACAGAGCTGGGTGATGGTACGGAGCTGGGGGATGTTACGGAGCTGGGGGATGTTACGGAGCTGGGGGATGTTATGGAGCTGGGTGATGTCATGGAGCTGGGTGATGTCAAGGAGCAGGGTAATGGTACGGAGCTGGGTGATGTTACGGAGCTGGGTGATGTTACAGAGCTGGGTGATGGTACGGAGCTGGGTGATGTTACAGAGCTGGGGGATGTTACGGAGCTGGGTGATGTCAAGGAGCAGGGTAATGGTACAGAGCTGGGTGATGTTACGGAGCTGGGTGATGGTACAGAGCTGGGTGATGGTACGGAGCTGGGTGATGTTACAGAGCTGGGGGATGTTGTGGAGCTGGGTGATGTTGTGGAGCTGGGTGATGTTATGGAGCTGGGTGATGGTAAGGAGCTGGGTGATGTTACGGAGCTGGGTGATGTTACAGAGCTGGGTGATGTCACGGAGCTGGGTGATGTCATGGAACTGGGTGATGTTACAGAGCTGGGTAGTGTTGTGGAGCTGGGTGATGTTGTGGAGCTGGGTGATGTTACGGAGCTGGGTGATGTTACGGAGCTGGGTGATGTTACAGAGCTGGGTGATGTTACGGAGCTGGGTGATGTTACAGAGCTGGGTGATGTTACAGAGCTAGGTGATGTTACAGAGCTGGGTGATGTTGTGGAGCTGGGTGATGTTACGGAGCTGGGTGATGTTACAGAGCTGGGTGATGTTGTGGAGCTGGGTGATGTTGTGGAGCTGGGTGATGTCGTGGAGCTGGGTGATGTTACGGAGCTGGGTGATGTTTCAGAGCTGGGTGATGTCGTGGAGCTGGGTGATGTCGTGGAGCTGGGTGATGTTGTGGAGCTGGGTGATGTTGTGGAGCTGGGTGATGTCACGGAGCTGGGTGATGTTACGGAGGTGGAAGTAGGTGGGATTTTGGATGGAGAGGATCTGGGGTTAGAAGCTCAGCTTGGGCTCAAATGGAATGCTCGATATTTAATTGGAGAAAATTGTGGCTCATCCAATACTGGATGTCGGACAAGCAGTCTGACATCACAGAGGAAGGGATTGAGAGAGGTGGTGAAGAGATAGAGCTGGGTACCGTCAGCATCCATGAGGAACCTGACACCATGTCTTCAGATGAAGTTGCCAAGGGGCAGCATGTAAATGAGGAAGAGGAGGGGGCCAAGGGTAGATCCTTGGGAGATTCCAGAGGTAATGGGTGGGGCGGGAAGAGAATCCATTGATGGAGATTCTCTGGCTACAATCAGATAGATTAGAGTGGAACCAAGAATAACATCAGCCACAAAGTCCAAATGCAAAGTTTTCCCATCTTTCAATATAATTGTTGGTAGGTTAATGCGGGAGGAAGAGGTATAAGTTTTAATTGTACTCTGCTGGTTGGTTTATGCCTGAGTGTTTTCAGCTGACTGCGATTGTATGTATTCATTGACTGGCGGCCTACAGACTGGCCTGCTATTGAGTCTCCATGACTTGGGGGTGGGGTGGGGGGCAGAGGGAGGGAGGCTATCTGATTCCATACCAATGTACATTTCAGTTTACTGGTCTACTGGAGGCAATCTCTATTTGCACACGAGTTTTTCAAATATGAGCTTTGGATTAAGATTTTGAAATTTGAGGTTTTTGAATCTAAAGTCCTGGGGGGAGAAATTCGGTATCGTCCCATTTGGGCGCAATTATCGGCCGGGCGCAAAGATTAGCGCCTGGCACTAATTATCGCCTCTGACAGCAAAATTGGCTTTTATCGCCCCTGGAGGTGATTGGAGCGCTAAATCAGGCGCTACACAACTCTCTTAAGGTGCTAACGCTGAGGAGCGAGTCGCTACCTCAGAGCGCGGGCGCAGCGCAGGTGCTGTCAGTTAGCGATGGAACATAGACACACTGGCGCCGGTCAGTTCTTAAAGGGGAGGGTCGATCTTGCTCTGCAGCCACACCCTGCTCAGTGGAGCCTTGAATCTCGGCCTGGGCAGACCTGTAGCTAAATCTAACAGCCAGACACTATGGAAAGGGCAAGGGAGCGAGCACAGCGCTTCTGCGAGCGGGCTTTGGAGGCTCTGGTTCACAGGGTGGAGCGCAGATGATCCATTCCGTACCCAGAGAGTGGCAGGAGGCCTTTGCCACGCGAGTACAGAAGAGTGTGGAGGAAGATGGCTCAGAGAGTGTCCTCAAGCAGCATGGTGCCTAGGATCCATGAGCAATGTAGGAAAAAGTTCAACGACCTCACTCGGGTCGTCAGGGTGAGTGCCTTTTTTTCAAAACCTCTTCATCCCTCCATCTCAACCTCACTTTATGGCCAGAGGGTCTTGAAAGCCCCAATGCCCAACACTCATCCAACACCTATGGCCCTTTCATCAAACAAACACGCACATTCCACACTTTGCATACAGTAAGGGCTATTCAACCATGGGAGGCATTTCAGGCAAGATCATGGTTGCATACAGTAAGGGCTATTCAACCATGGGAGGCATTTCAGGCAAGATCATGGCTGCATATTTACTCAGACGCCGTCCTTTTTCTTGCAGGCCAAGCTGTCTCATAATAGGAGACAGCAGCAATGGATTGGTGGAGGGCAGCCTCACCTTCAAGCCCTCAGCAATCTTGAGCAGCACGTCCACAGGATTGTGGCAAGCCGGCTGATTGGTCCCGTCGCCACTGGAGACGCCGACCCTGTTCTGGACAGCATTGGTAAGGTCATCACCTTTTTGTCTTCTCTCCTTCCACTTGTTCCTCAGAACAGCAGCCTTTGACACTTTCAATCCAAATCACTAAATCACTGCACTTATGCCTCCCTTGCTGCCACCCTGTCCTCACGCTAAAGCCACTCTTGTACCTCCCTGCTTTCAGATGGTGATTCACCAGGTGAGGAGACGGGCCCTCAAGCTGCCAGTGAGAGTGAAGCTGAAGGCGGGGAGGAAGAGGAAGCTGGACCATCAGCACCACCCTCTACCGAGGCAGCCCATGCCCATACTGGGGACACGCCTTCCCTGGAGGGGAGCAGGGGGGAATGGTCTGATGAGGGTGAAGCTCCAGGACCCAGCGGCCTGCAGCAACGCGAGGAGGGTAGGGAAGCTCGGGGGCCTTCTCCCCGGAGGGAGAGTATGGCCTCGAGTCCTGCTGCACTGGACGCAGATGAGGAGCGGGTCCTCGCTGAAATGAGTGCCCAGGCGGAACAAAGGCACACTGAGCTCATGGCTGCAGTGGCAAGGAATGCCCGAGTCCATTGAATCACTGGCAAGGAGTGTGGAGCACTTCGCTGTAGCACAGGCGGCTGCCACGCAAATGCTAAGTGCTGCAATGCAGTCAGTGGCTGGTCTCATGCAGACGCAGATTGAGGCAATGCGAGCACTGACTGCTGCCACCCTCGCTGGATCGGGCAGATTTCCCCAGGGCTCTCAAAGCGGCAGGCCAGCAATCTGTGCTCCATCAGATTGCTCCGGATGCTGAAGTGCTGCCCCGTGGGAGTGCCAGCGTGTCGGTTGAGCAGGGAGTTGCTGTCCTCTCTCAAGATGACAGCATTCCTGATGCCACCACTGGCACTTCTCCTCTGCAGTTGCCACCACCTGTAGGACAGACTGCTGCCACCCATGCAGAGTTGGTGCAGTCAGCAGCCGGGCCCTCCAGGCCCAGAGCTGGTCCAGGCCGTCCCTCAAGGACATCTGCAGTCTCAGTTTCTGACACTCAGCAGCCTTCCCTCAGCCTTGCTCCAGCCACTGGGGTCCCATTACGGAGGAGCTGCAGGGTGGGAAGGGGGGAATTTCGCAAGGGAAGCAGATCACCCTCGAAGGGCAAAAAGTAGGAGGTGTGATAAAATGTTTTCCTTGTTTTATTGAAGGCCGAGGGTCGTGGTCAAATTTTTGTTACTGCTTTGGACATTGTCTCCAGGTTGTGAGATCCAATTATGTGAATGACTGCTTTTTTTTGTGTTTCTTTCTATTACTTTGTCATGCGGAAATGAAACACAGTTTGTGAAATAAAGAAGTATCTGTATTCAAAATGTACATGTTTGGTCTTTGCACTCATTGTTGCCTTGACCGGCTTAGGGATTGCGGGATGGTTTCATTCAGGTTGTTTGAATGGCAGAAGCCATTCCCTCAGAGAGGGCCTAGAAGCGACTTGCAATGAGCCTTTGATGGACGGCCCTTCCACTTTGTGCCTCCCTCCCGCCTTGGTGCTGCTGATGATCATCCTCCTCATCTTCCTCCTCCTCCTCCTCCTCCTCCTCCTCCGCTGCTGGTGCTCCAATGTCTGGTGGCATTGGCTGGGTCCTGAGGATTGCAAGGTTTTGCAGCATGCAGCACCCAACGAAGTGGGAGACTCGCTCAGGCGAGTACTGCAGGGCTCCTCCAGAATGGTCCAGACAGCGGAACCGTTGCTTGAGCATGCCAATTGTGTGCTCAACGATGTTCCTGGTAGCTTGATGGTTCCAGTCAACCTGTCATTGGTAGTGCCAGTTGAAAAGGAGGGGGGCGCCACTGAATTTCTGGTCCGGGGCGCCCCAAGGGCGTTGCACTCTTGAATGACGTCAAGATCTGCGTGCGCAGGAGATCGGGCGGTATTGTTTAGCGCCGCTGCAAAATGTCCGGTTAATTTCGTGAGTGGCGCAGATATCGCCGCACCCGGGCACTAGTTGGTTTGCGCCCCACTTAATGCCCTCTTAAGGTGCTAACGGGTGGCACTACCAACTGAATTTTTCCCCCCAAGTGTATCCTTAGGCTCATTGCTATAGTTATCAAAACAAACAGAGCAGCAAACATTTCTTCTATCCTGTAAGCTGACCATTCATTATATGAGCTATTTAAATTTAATTGTGGCACATTGCATATGTAATGATAATTTGATACCTCACACATAATCATTATAACCCTTTGTTCTTTGGTGTGAAATATAATCTACTGCTGGGAAAAACTACTTAAAATAAAATATCATGTTATTTGTGCTAGTGCTTTGTAGTCTTTTATTTTTAACTTTCATATTGAAGTATATATTGTGGTTGCTGATTGCTTTATGGATACTATTCTATAAGTTGCAATCTAAAATTTTGAGTATTATTGAGCCCTAAGCGATAGATCTACCATTAGGAAAAGGGCATATTGGTCTATTACAGAATTTTTTCTGTTTTCTCTGAAGAGGCATTAATCAGTGGTGCCTGCAATTCAGGATATATTACCCACTGACCTATTTTATGCTTTGTTCTGACCTTTTGGCTTCCTGTTGGGTTGGACTTAGAGAGAGCCAAGAGGTATAGTATAAATGAGGGTGTCCACCTTCTGGTGACTAGAATCCAGGACACAAAATTACTCTTACAAGTACTAGTACGGGGCAAGTTCGTGACAATTCTGAACTTACAGGACAGGGAGTGTTCCTTTTCTAACTTCCCCTTCCACAATATACTGCTTTTAAAAAAATACAATTAACTGACAACAGAGTTCCTTTAAATATATGGGCAGTAAGCCCTTAGGATCTAAAAATATATTTTTCCATTCCCATTGCAATTATCATTTTTTACACATTGTAGGATGTTGAATAATACACTAATCTTCCTTCTTAAAACACACACAAATGTAAGTGGAGGAATAGTCCCACAGAGATAACGTTGATAAGAGACATGGCTAAAGGCTGCCAGCATTGAATTATTGCCATAGTTCTGCAGTCATATTCTAAGATTGCCTGTGTGATTCTCCTTGGCAGTTTATATTGCAATATTTGACTCAACAAACCAAATGCAGTCTGCCTACAAGACAGTAACATGTTGAAGCAGATCTATTCAGGTAGGCATTTTACTGTAGGAAAAAAGAACATGTTAATTGTAAATGTATCAAATTGGGTGTACAGATATGGGAATCTATAATGTATTAATAATGGCTTTCTATGGGGAGACTTCATAAGCAGGCCTTTTACAATATTTTTGAGTTGGAGATTGTGTTGTGGAGACTCAATGGAGTGGCTACACAAATTTGGAGTTCTAAAAGGACTGGAACTGGAATCTCTGGAGGAGGAAGGCCCAGCTCCTGTGGCGGCGAGGGCACTTGGAAGCCAACATATGGAGGATCGTGATTCGGAGGAGGTTACTGTCCTGGCTGCCAGGGAAAATATAGGTAGATTATTAGTCAGATATTTTCATAGGAATAACATTCCTCCCTTGACTACAGATCTGTCACATCTACCTAACATTCATGGCTGCTCCAGTGCTTTCATGTGAAAATATTTGTCTTTCGATCTCAATAAACCTTCATGCCTCTAAACCCAAACCAGACCTCAGGAAAACTAATGAGCTCATTGAGCAATAGAGCCAATGCAAACAGCAACATCTGTCTAATTATTATTCTTGAGGACATATCCCATATAAGTCAATCACCATGCTTCCCCTGGGTGCCGAGATGTACTTTCCTATGACCGAGACTAGTTTGTCTTGAAATGTAACCTGAGGGACAGTGTTGCGAAAGGTGGTTGGCCGCATGCACAGGCCAAGAGCCTCTATGGCTTTTAGTCTCATGCCAGCCGAGTCCTGGGAAGGACCACCCGTGGGCTGTATCTCTTTTGCACCTGCCAGGGCAGCCTGGCCCTGTCTCTTATATGCTGTTTAAGTAGGGACTTGGCAGGAAGGCTGGCATGTGCTGCTATCCTGGAGACAGCTGCATAATATCAGAGGAGACTCACTGGTGCTAGCCACAGGTAGAGTGGCCACTGATCAGCAGGATGGCAGATCTAATGTTTATGACAAGATCCTGAAAACCCTAAGAGAGGTTCTATTGTAACCCAGCTCCAGGTATTTGGAAGTGGGAATATAGTGCTCCATCAAATCTGTCTCCCAAAGCCTCAAGGACTGCAGTCTGCATTTCTAAAGAGGAGGCACCTGGATTAGTGGTTGTAAACTGCAATGATGCTGCCACACACTCCATTGATGTTTGTAGTGAGAAAAATGCTACCCAGATGGTGCCACATATGAGAGCAATGGACTCCACTGCTGCTTTCTACTGCACATCCTAGGAGATGGACCTAAGTACATGTAAGTGGGTATGATGCCAGTCAAACATCCTTCTTTCAGAGCAGGGCCATCAGCTCTGAGTCTGTTGCCTTCTCAGCTGAGGGTAGCTGTCTCTCCAGCCTTTGCTCCACTCCCTTTTCCACTGATTCCCTCATGCACTGTGAATCTCCCTGTGCTAATTCCTTGTCCCCACCATCTTCAACCCCCGGGTGAACATCACCTAGCTGGTGAGTGGGAAAAGGCAGCTGAGTGAAGCAAGGGGTGAAAGAGAGGAGCTGTGGCCAGAGGCTGAGGGACCAGTCTCTTCCTCGTAATCATTATCATCTTCCTCATCATCACCCTTCTCCTCCTCTCTGTCTTCCTCATCTGCCTCATTGTACTGTGAATGATCTGTGGGAGAAGAGGAACTTAGTTAAGAATGAGTCAGTACCACACAAAGAGAGGAACCAGCTGGAGACAGCAATATTCTGGAGTTTTCTCACTGTCCGGTCCAGTAAACTACTGTAGTAAATGTTGGCAAAAGACCCACTAATCTCTCCATGTTGATAGTCAATCGGGAGTGTCTCTCCAGCAACACCATTGCTTGTTTCTCATAATGGGCTAGCTGCCTTCCTTATATATCCTCATCTGCCCCATTAGCACCTCTAGTTCAGCACCTGAGAAACTGTGAGCTCTGCATTGGTCTTCTTGTTTCCAGGGATTTGGCTGGAGCTGCTGACACTTGTGACGGGGAGACTGCCATGATGTCACTTGGCACCTGGAAATACTACTACCTCTTCGGAATCTCTTCTTGCAAAGGTTAATATCAAGTGAAGATTAACATGCTGACAAATGCTTCAAGATAATTCACTTACCTGCATTACCTCTACATGTTTCTCCCATTTTATATGGGAATTATGCTCCTGCACCGCACACTATTATGATAATGGACTTAGGTGTCAGCCATGGCTCAATGGTAGCACTCTCACCTCTTATTCCGAAGGTTGCGAGTTCAAGTCCCACTTCAGAGATTTGAACACAAAATCTAGGCTGACACTTCAGTGCAGGACTAAAGAACTGCTGCACAGTCAGAGGTGCCATCCTTCGGATGAGACGAGGCTCTGTCTGCCCTCTAAGGTGAATGTAAAAAATCCCACGGCACTATTGTGAAGAAGAGCAGGGGAGTTATCCCTGGTGTCCTGGCCAATATTTATCCTTCCACCAACACACTAAAAAAAAAACAGAGTATCTGGTCTTTATCACATTGCTGTTTGTGGGACCTTGCAGTGTGCAAATTGGCTGCCATGTTTCCTACATTACAACAGCGACTGCACTTCAAAACTTCATTGGCTGTAAACACTATGGGATGTCCTGAGGTTATCAAAGGCGCTATATAATTGCAAGTTCTTTCTTCTTTCTTTCTTTACCCTGCCAATTCAAATCAAATCAAATCAACTTTTATTGTCATTGTTAGTGCACAAGTGCAGTACAACGAAATGTAGGCTTGCGGCTCCCGAGAGTGTACATTTAGATTAAGACATTTAAACATTCAACATACATTTGGCTTGTAATACATTAACATAAACATAACCATAATAAAGTGCATTGGCAGATGTGCAGGCTTTAGAGTTTATTTGTGGAGTTCAGTAGGATGACAGCCCTGGGAAAGAAGCTGTTCCTAAATCTGGTCGTACGGGTGCGAATGCATCTGTAGCGTCTCCCAGATGGCAGGAGGGCGAACAGACTGTGGCTGGGGTGGGTAGGGTCTTTGATGATGGACCGTGACCTCCGTAAACAGCGTTCCTGGTATATGTGCTCTATGGTCGGTAGCCGGGTGCCGGTAATGCGTTGGGCAGTTTTGACTACTCACTGCAGGGCTTTCCGGTCATAGAAGCTACAGCTGCCATACCATACTGTGATACAGTTCGTCAGGATGCTCTCTATTGTGCAGCGGTAAAAGTTAGAGAGGATCAGGGGTGACAGGTTACATCCCTTCAGCCTCCTTAGGAAATATAGGCGCTGCTGGGCCTTCTTCACCAGAGAGGAGGTATTGAGGGACCAGGAGAGGACTCCGAGGAACTTAAAGCTGTCCACCCTTTCCACCACAGCCCCATTGATGTGGATGGGGGTGTGACTTCCACCTTTAAACTTCCTGAAGTCCACAATGATTTCTTTGGTTTTCTTGATGTTAAGGGCCAGGTTGTTATCGGCGCACCACTTCACGAGATGCTGGACCTCCTCCCTGTAGAGTCAGCGGAGCGGTTACATGACTGACAGAAAAAGTCTTCCCCCACAGTATTTCTAACAGCACCCCCCCCCCCCCAATCCCGTCCCTGCCACATTCCCCAAGGAAATTCAAGGCCTATGCATTTCATGAAACACTTTGGGTTGGAGTGACGCCCATTACATGTATGTCAGATCATTAAAATATATTCCTCTGTTATATGTCCATGTGTGGCATTAAAATAATGCTGGCAAATAATTAATTCTGACAGGAATTAACTGATAGCTCTAGAGGCCCAAATCAAACAAATAATAATCATATGGCATCTGTGGAGGAACTCAAATTGTGTCATGGTACAATCTCTGAAAAAAGAATAAGAAGCTTCTGTTATCGTGAACAAGCCTCCTTAAGTTCAGACAAAAATATAAAAAGACACAAGAGTACTTTGTTTTACTTTAAGCTTTAATTCCCTGTTGGAGAACGATGATGGCACGGTTGCCTGGAAACTAACTGCATTCCTAAGTAGATGCAGGGACACAGTTGCAATGTGCACTTTAGGTAATTTTAAGAATGATGATGTTGTTGTTTATGGACAGTACTTGGTTGTACTTAACAACCCTTATTGTACCTAGGTCATATAGTTCAATACTTCCTAAAAATGAAGGGCCATCTATCTATCCCTACCACTAAACCTACTGAGTTATGTATATTGTGTTGTGTATTCTATTGATTAATGGTTAGTATTGTGTAAAAAAAACACGCTAAATCCAGCCAAACTCTTCTTGGAAAAGATTTTGGAAATTAGAAGACAAGTAGAATTGACTTGATACTGGGGTAATATTTGTATGGTCGTGATATTCCTGGTTATAAGAATTTTATAGATTTTTGTAAAATGGCTAGTTTTCTGCGAACGGCTGGTGGAGCACCATATCCCTTGCTTAATTTCACAAGAACTGAGTTCTTAAATTTGAGGTGGAGAAGTAATTGTTGTTGATCACATTATGTGGTTGTCCTCTAGAAAGAGAATTAGGGAATTCTTAGTATAAACTCCTAGGTTCCAAGATCAATAAGAGTAATTAGGTGCTCGTTAGATGACCTTGGGCACCCATTATTGGGGCAACAGGAACTTCAGCTCATGAGAGTATGAGCAGGAGCTGTACAATCTGTGGTAAGGACATCATCTCAGGACCTGGGATCAGGCAAACTGTCTTATTATGTAGAATGATTACTTCTTAGTAATAATTAATAGTTATGGAAGACGGAGAAGTCATATGCAAGTTTAATTCTATTTCTTTGGCTGTAGAAGATTGAAGATCTTCTGAAGAGAAGGGATTAAACACCCAAAGAAGGAAAGCAAGCCTCCAGGAATGAGGAATCTCATGTAATTACCTAATTTATGTGCTCTCTGCTCTCTCCCTTTGCCTTTAGTGTGCCACACCTAGAGGGAATGATGCTGTGAGTCCAGGGAAAAGTTGCTTTCAAATATTGAGAAGCAGCTACTGATACCCAAAAGTCTGACTGTGAATCCAACCTCTCGTGTGGGAGTTTACAAAGGCTACCTGTGAATTGACTGAGGGCATTCACCACATGTTGGTGAGTGTTACAACTTATTTATTTTTCTAATAAAGGTCAATGTTGCTGCTTGACCCACCGTGGGGAATTGGGCTGGCTGTATATTGCAACCCCAGCTCGTGCCTTTATTTAAATATAAGTTCCCTATAGTGCGGTGTCCTGCACAGAGAGTGCAACTACATTGTGGTGGTGGAGGGGTGTGTGTGGTGTGCGGAGTGGGGGGGAGGGGGGCCTTGTGGGGGAGGCAAATTGGAAATTATGGGAGTGTGCAGCTCTCAGTTCCAATTTAAACTAATGCAGCCACCAACAGACACAAAAAATATTGTTATCCTTTTTAAATGATTTTAAAAAGTTGGCAGTCTTTGCAAAGGCTGTATGCAAGGTAGGAGAAAGTGATGAAAATAGCCAGCATGAAAGAGTGAAATGGAGTTTGTAGGCAAATGTTGGAATGGAGTGGTGAGCCATCCTGGATGGTATCCAGGGTATCGAGGAGACTTGTATCTGCATCAGGTGCCAGAGGGAGGAATCTCTCAAGTGTAAGATAACTGATCTTGCTGGCCAACTCTTGGCAGTCTATAACATCTGGAATCACATGTTCCAGAGGTGGACACCACACTGCGTCATACGAGTAGTCAACTATGAGAGGAGAGTTTTGTGAGAGGACACCACTGGATGACCATCCACGGAAGGAGGCAGTAAGGGATGATAAAACAGAGAGTCGGGATAAATGGGTCATTTTCCAGTTGGCAATCAGTAACTAGTGGGGTGCCACAGGGATCAGTGCTGGGGCCTCAACTATTTACAATCTATATTAATGACTTGGATGAAGTGTACTGTAGCCAAATTTGCTGGTGATACAAAGATAGGTGGGTTAGCAAGTTGTGAGGAGGACACAAAGAGTCTGCAAAGGGATATAGACAGGTTAAGTGAGTGGGCAAAAATGTGGCAGATGGAGTATAATGTGGGAAAATGTGAGGTTATCCACTTTGGAAGGAAGAATGAAAAAGCCAATTATTATTTAAATGGAGTGAGACTACAAAATGCTGTGGTACAAAGGGATCTGGGGGTCCTAGTACATGAAACACAGAGTTAGCATGCAGGTACAGCAAGTAATTAGGGAGGCAAATGGAATGTTGGCCTTTATTGCAAAGGGGGATGGAGTATAAAAGTAAGGAAGTTTTGATGCAACTTTACAGGGCGCTGGTGAGACCGCACCTGGAGTACTGCGTACAGTTTTGGACTCCATATTTAAGGAAGGATATACTTGCACTGGAGGCAGTACAGAGAAAGTTCACTAGGTTGATTCCTAGGATGAAGGGGTTGATGTATGATGAAAGGTTGAGCAGGTTGGGCCTATACTCATTGGAGTTTAGAAGAATGAGAGGTGATCTTATTGAAACATACAAGATTCTGAGGGGGATTGACAGGGTGGATGCTGAGAGGATGTTTCCCCTAGTGGGGTTATCTAGAACTAGAGGGCATAGTTTCAGAATAAGGGGTTGCCCATTTAAGACGGAGATGAGGAGGAATTTCTTCTCTCAGAGGGTCGTGAATCTTTGGAATTCTCTACCCCGGAGAGCCATGGAGGCGGAGTCACTGAATATATTCAATGCTGAGATTGACAGACATTTGAACTACAAGGGAGTCAATGGGTATGGGGAGAGAGTGGGAAAGTGGTGTTGAGGCCAAGATTGGATCAGCCATGATCTTATTGCATGGCGGAGCAGGCTCAAGGGGCCGATTGACCTACTCCTGCTCCTGTTTCTTATGTTCTTATGGGAAACGCAGGAAATCCCTGCTTTCTGGAGCTGTCCAAAAGCTGCATGGTTCTAGAGGAGAACAGTGACAGTGACTCATGGGAGGGGAACCCTCATCAACACTGTGGCACTACGCTGAAAGGGGCTACCCCAAATGGTGAAGGGTAAAGTTCGAAAAGAGAAGATGAAGGTAGCTGTTACAGGAGATTCCATAATCAGAGGCATAGATAGAAGAAGAGGAATAAAAAACTTGCATTTTATTTACCACCTTTCACAACTTCAGAACTTCCAAGATGCTTTGCAGCCAATGATATACCTTTTGGTGTCATCACTGTTGTAATGTAGGGAAATATGGCAACCATTTTGTACATAGAAAGATCCCATAAACACAAATAGTGGTTGGGGAATACATGTTGTCCAGAAAAGCAGGAGCGCTCCCCTGCTCTTCTTTGAATAGTGCAAGCCCAGGAGGCCGATTATAATGTTAATCAATGTGCAACGCTGATTTGATGCCAGCACTGCCATTTTTGAACTCCATGCTCTATCCTACACCCTGTCTTAAGCTTGCGCAGCTAAACATGACGTTAAATGGCATGAAGCACCCACACCAACACTACTTAAAGGGATCATCAACTACTTACAGATTAGTTGCTGGATTATTTCTTCTGGCTGCTGGTGCAATTGCATGCACTTTTGAGAGCTTTCCTATAATTGCCTAAAGATTCAATAGTCTACAGAGAGTGGTCTGGCTGGTGCTGAAGTACATTTTTGTTGATTTAAAAGCTTGTGCTGAAACAAGTTGCTTCCAGACATGAGTGGCCTGGTAGGCCTTCCTCTTGGAATTAAGCATGACTGGGAGAATGAACAGAGACCACGCAGTGCAGGACAAGCTGCTAGAAGAGGGAGGAGGAGGAGGGAGGGAAGGGCTCTCACAGGAAGCCATATCCACTGAGGGTCTTTAGGGAGCAATTCTCTTACTTCAACTTCAATGACAACCAATGCTTGAGACATCTTCGATGCACTAAAGAGGCCGTGACTGAAATCTGCCAACTGACGCAGCCACAACTGCAAACTCAAAATAGGGTACGGACCGCATTGCCTGTGGCTGTCAAGGTGACTGTGGCTCTTAACTTTTATGCATCTGGCTCTTTCCAGGCTGCTGCTGGAGATATAAGCAACATCTCGCAGTTTGCAGTACACTGCTGTATAAGGGAGGTCGCTGAGGCTCTCTATGCAAAGGGAGACAGCTTCATCTTATTTTCTCTTGCCAGAGACAAGCAGGCAGAGTGAGCACAAGGGTTTGCATGGATTTCAGGCTTCCCCATGGTGCAAGGTGCCATTAGCTGCACGCACATTGCCTTGCGTGCGCCTCATGTCATTTTCATGAACCGAAAGGAATTCCACTCCCTCAATGTGCAGCTGCTGTATGACCACAAGCAGCACATCAAACAGGTGAATGCCTGCTAGCCTGGCAGTAGTCACAATTTCTTCATTCTGTGACAGTCCTCTGTACCAGCTGTAGTTGACCCACCATAGCAAGTAAAATGCTGGTTACTGGGCCACAAGGGCTGCTGATGACATAGCTCATGACTCTGGTCTGGAATGCACATGCACAGCAGGCCTACAATGCTGCCACAAGGAAAAATATAGAGCACATCAACGGCATCCTCAAGCAATGCTACCGCTGCCTGGACCGCTCTGGAGGAGCCCTGCAGTGCTCAGCTGAGTGGGCAACAAGATTTGTGGTATTATGCTGCATGCTGCACAACCTTGCCATTATGAGGGAACAGTCTTTGCCACCACCTATAAGGTGAGAAGCTGAGGAGCAGGAGCGTGAGGAGGAGGAGGATGAAGTAGAGGAGGAGGAAGTGCAGCAGGAAGTGAAGGACCAGGAAGTGGAAGGGAGGCTACAATGTAAACAGTCCATAAGAACATAAGAAATAGGAGCAGGAGTAGGCCATTCGGCCCCTCGAGCCTGCTCCGCCATTAGTAAGATCATGGCTGATCTGATTTTGGCCTCAATGCCACTTTCCCGCCTGCTCCCCATAACCCTTGTTTAGTGTATGTGCCTTTAAGAGCCCCCTGTGTACTGTAATGCCGGTAATGGCCACTCGGGCTATATAAGCCTGTATATTGTGTTGTATCAGTTAGTTCACCTCCAGACTTTGTTCAGTAAACACCTGTGAAACTAACTCCTGCCTTCAGTGTCTCTATTAACACACGGATACAACAGTGGCGACGAATTGGAAATGGACTTACCTGCAATTCGGCAGCACCTCAAGGACATCGATTCCTCAGACGTCCAAAGTCGAAGAAAAGCAAGAAAAAAAAACCAAAAAAAACTGTGGTTTCACCAGCTAGCCGAGCTGGTGGCAGGTACTGCAATAATCCTTCCTGGGCAGCGGGCTGGGGCTCCATCGGCTGGCTCTGCAGCGAGGCCAAGCAGCGAAGGCGGAGGCAAGCAGAAACAGACAGGGGGGAGCACTCAGGAGACGGCCAGCGCTGCAAAGCAGGTCGGCGTTCGGACCTAGCAGAGGGGGGGAAAAGTCCCAGAGAGTCCGGTGGGAACGAGTCTCCAGCTGTAAATAAAAAAAAAAAAAATTAAATTTAAAACCGTGGAAAACAGCGTTGTCAGCAGCAGCAGCGGCGGGAACGTGCGGGGAGCGCTGTAAAGTCTGTAGGTATTATGCCGAAGTAATACACAGACTACAAGAGTAACTTTAACAGGACTTTACTATTCGAAGGTCAGGGCGAATCTGCCCAATAAATCCTGACACAGCACTTATATACCGGTGTGGTCACCGTCGGTATTACAGTATACAGCAGCCAAGATAAAGTAGTGCCACACCTAAAATAGTTCTCTTAAAGGTGAACGGTTACATACAATAGTTCTCTTAAAGGTAGAACAGTTACATACACTACAATCCTCCCTTTTTAGCTTACAACATACTTATTCCCCATTAAACATAACATCATAACATATACCCAACTTCATGTTAAAACAGTTCACAGATGTAGTCTCTGCGGAAACAGTTCACAGATCCAGTCTCTGCGGGAAACAGTTCATAGATTCAGTCTCTGCGGAAAACAGTTCACAGATTCAATCTCGGTGGATGCGCCTTCCGTGCTTCTTGACTCGGTCCTGACAACACCTCAGTGGTGTAGCAGTTACCTGCGGTGTAGTCGGTTCACGTTGCTGGAGTGACTCATCCAATAGCCCTTCACTGGACTTAACAGCTTGAACTTCCATCCTTCTGAACCAGCATTGTTGGCTTGTAAAAACTTGAGTACCTTGGGAAGTTTTTCTACTTCCAAACTGATTTGGCTACGTTCGAAGGGACCCCGTGCGTGATCTAGTAGTGATGATGATGGTCCAGATGATCATCATCTTCTGCTTCGTCTTTTCCTTTTCTGCTTCTTGGAGACTCTCTGGGCTCCACTGTCAGCTGCCAGCTGCATGCACAGTTCCTCCTTCTCGTCCTCCTTTTTCCGTAGTAGCGCCACCATCTCCCGATGTTCCTTAGACTTTTTGTGATTCTTCATGGTTTCTGCACTTTGGGAGTTTTCATCACAAGCTGGGCAGAACAGGTCATCGTAATATTCGATGTCGTCCAACAGGTCATGGTAATATTCGGTGTCATCTTGAGCTAGGCCAGTGAGAGGGTCTTCTATTTCCTCCATACCCAGCTGGACATTAGCCAGCTTTTGTTCCAAATCCAGACATCTTTCCTGAAGAGACTTCTTCAGGCGTTCAGCTTCATCCAGCTTTTTCTGGGCTTCCTGCAAGTCTTTTACTAATGACGTCATTTGTGATTTCAATACTTCAACTTCATTCGGAGATTGGTTGATCGGACTATTCAATCCCTCTACTGCAGCAGCTGTTTCAACCTTCTGTTGTTCAACATTGACGTGAGTCAGCGTACTTTTGGCATCCAAGGGTTGCTCTGCTGCCATCTTCTCAGTCTGTGTTGCAACCTCAGCTATTTCAATAACTTTTGGGAGCTCCAAACCCCTCTCCTTTGAAGATTTAAACTCCTGTTCAATTTGTTCCCATTTCAGAGTCTTGTCCTTCAGCATATGAAGGAGTTGGCTGACCATTAACTCTTCTGACCTCATACGTTTCCCAGTAGCTGCAGGGCTGTTTATAACCTTGCCCTGGGGCTCCTTTGCTGTTTCTACTTCGCCATCATCCGCAGCCTCCACCATTCGAATTTCCCCACTTGAATCGTCCGGTGATGCTGCACCCAACTTCAGTAGGAGCTCGGAGTTCATGGCGACCAAATCAGTCTTTTCTGCCTGCAATCCGCTAACAAGCGCTTTCAGTTGCTGAACCTCTTGCTCCACCAGATTAAAGCACGCACCTTCTGAAACCGAATCAGCTTTGATTCGTTTGGCCTCCTTGCCCCGACGGTTTGTGTGCTCCTGCTCCTTTATCTCCATCAGCTGTTTCTGTTGTCTTTCCAGGTTCTCCCACTCTGTGTCACAGAACTTTTTCATTGCTTTCATCTCTTGTTCGAGACGGCAACTCAATTGTTCTAATTGCTGTTGTAATTTGAAATGGAGTTGAGTTCGAGCCCGGTGTTCCTCAGAATTGTGCATATCTGTAAACTGGACAGACTCAGAATTCTCTGTCAAACTATGTTGTTGTTGTTCAGTGGAATTCTGTTCTGAAACTTTGTTCTCCTCTGAAGCATAAGCATTTATGCACTCCTTCGTTTTTCCAACCTTAGTCAGCAAGTCCATTTTAAACTTGTCTTTCGCACCTGGGCTGGTCTTATCGTCATCCGTTTCAGAGTCTGAGCTGATTGTCTTCACCGAGTTCTCACTCATTATTGCTTTTAAATAGTGCCATTCCATGTTTATTTCCCAGATCCACTCCCGTCCCAGAAGTGGTGGACCTCCCTCAGGTAGTACATATAAATACATTCCTTGGTGTTCTTTGCCCCTGTCTCTCACCTTGACTTTTATCTTTCCCATGGGGTATACTTTCTGCCCCGTGTATGTCTGCAATACGATCTTGGTATCTCTCAAGGGTATGTGTGAGAATAGCCGGTTGTAATCCCTTCGATTTATGACTGATAGGGCTGATCCTGTGTCCAATTCCATTTTCACTTGGACTCCGGCTATTTTTAGCATGACCCAGATAGTTTGCAGGTCAGCTTCCTTACTCACATTGTGAATTCTCAGACTACCCAGTTCCTGAACGGTTGGGTCTGAATCCGAATTCTGTTCATCTGAACTCTTCTCAGCCACCTTGTGTACCTTATTGTACTTTTCCTGCGGTGACTTTTTTTTGTTGTTGTTGGTCTTCTTTCCTGACCGGCATACCTTAGCTATGTGACCAAGTTTGCCACATTTTCTACATTCCTGGTTTTAAAACCAGCATTGGTTCTGGTCGTGTGTTGTCTTCCCACAACGATAACATTTCGATGTACCCGAAGTAATTTGATCCACACTGAGTACCGCTGCCTTCAGCTGCATTTCCGCTGTGCCTCTCGCTGCGGCTTCGTGCGATGCTGCAATAAGGACAGACTTATCAAGTGTGAGATCGTTCTCTTCTAGCAGACGCTTTTGTGTTCCTTCCTTCGACAACCCGCACACGAACTTGTCTCTCAATGCCTCTGTCAGATTTTCCCCAAACTGGCAGTATTTTGCTAGTCTACGCAGTTCGACCAAGTATTCCGCGTTGCTTTCCTCTTTCCGTTGCGTTCTCGCATAGAATATGAATCGTTCCGCCAACATCAGTGGTGTGGGGTTCAAATGATCCTTCAGGACAGCAACAATATTAGCGAAAGTCTGATCCGCCAGTTTAGCTGGTGATAGAAGATGCTTCAATAGCCCGTATGTCTTTGCCCCCATTGCGTTTAATAAGGTGAGAGCTTTATCATCATCTGCTATCTTATTGGCCTCACAATATATCTCGATACGTACTACGTACGTGGCCCAATCTTCCACCTCGGAATCGAAGTTGTTGATGTTACCATGCTTAGGCATCTTCACTATCTCTCACTATCTTTCTGCGAAACAAACACGAAATTTTTCTTTAACTTTTTTTTTCAAAATGGCGGTTTCCCGCGCTTGTCTTCTTCCCCCGCACACTTTCAAAATGGCGGTTTCACGCTTCTGTCGTCTTCCCCGCCTACTGGCGGCTTCCCGCGTTTCTTCCCCTGGCGGGAGGGGTAAGCTTTTCCCTCGGGCGATGACCGCTGGCTTTCGGGGTTCGCAGCCTGCGCGTCGGCTTCAGTGCGTTCCTTGTTCCCTTTTCTCGGCAGGGCAACCGGCGCTGGGTACAACCCGTTGACGGCGAACAGTTTCAGCCGCTGGGCTGGATCTCGCTCAGTCTCCCTCACTCGGGCTCTGTCTCTCCCGCTCGCTCGGGCTCTGTCTCTCCCTCAGTGGCTTCCAATCGCGCCTCCCAGCCCTCTCACAGTCCGGTGCTTTCCTCCCCGGCTGCGGCTGAGTTCTCCGCGATTTATTTATTTTTATATCTTCCCGCGCCTTACGATCCCGGTCGCAACGCTTCGTGGCCTCGGTCGCTGCCCGGCCTTTTTCGCCGGTCGCGGTCTAGCTGTCTCACGACGCCGTTGCGTCTCCCAGCCCGCTTGTACCGCGGCTTCCGTGCTCCACGCTGCCCCAGTCTCAGCGCCTCTGGGCCCGACTTCTGTCCGGCTCCTTTCCCCCCCCGACCATGGTCGAGTTCACCGCGCTTATCCTCCGTTTATTTTTTTATTTTCCCTTTACTCACAGTCACCGTGGCCGACTTGCTTCTCGTGCTGATTGGCTCACTCACCACCGTGGCAGAAGGGACAATCAGTGCCTGTTGCTGATGGAAGGCTTCGTGTCTGAATTCTTCTTTCTTCCTTGCTCTGCAGACTCGAGTTTTCTCTCAGCAGAACGACGAGGGCGGGTGCCTCTTCTCGACGCTCGTTAACTGCTTCGGAAGTATTGTTGCCGCAGGGTAAGATCGAACTCGTCGCCACTGTAAAGTCTGTAGGTATTATGGCGAAGTAATACACAGACTACAAGAGTAACTTTAACAGGACTTTACTATTCGAAGGTCAGGGCGAATCTGCCCAATAAATCCTGACACAGCACTTATATACCGGTGTGGTCACCGTCGGTATTACAGTATACAGCAGCCAAGATAAAGTAGTGCTACACCTAAAATAGTTCTCTTAAAGGTAGAACAGTTACATACACTACAAGCGCCATATTTTTTCTGCAGGAAAGAAAGGAAAGCGCGGGAAGCGCCATTTTTTTCCAGGATGCCTAAGGCTGGCAATATTGATGCTTTTGATAATGATATAGAGGATTGGACCACATATGTGGAAAGAGTGGAGGTATTTGCACAGCAAATGGGATAGAAAATGATAAAAAGGCGTCAGTACTTCTAAATCTAATGGGCGCAAAGACATACGGGCTGTTACGAAACTTAATCACTCCAGCCAAACCAAAGGACAAGAATTTTAAGGAAATTGTTGATACCCTACAGGAGCACTTAAACCCAACACCGCTGCTGATAGCGGAACGATTCAAATTCTTCAAGAGGAATCAGCACAAGAATGAAAGTAACGCTGATTACCTCACCGAATTAAGAAAGCTATCAAAGCACTGCCAATTCGGGGCAGGACTGGCAGATTCTCCTCGAGACAAATTCGTCTGCGGTCTCCTAAGTGAAGGAACACAGAAATGGCTGCTTTCTGAGAAAGATTTGACACTGGACAAGGCTTTCAGTATGGCTGTATCATACGAAGCAGCCACAAGAGGAGCTGCAGAGATACAGCAAAAGACACAGGACTTCGGCACCCATGAAATGACACAGGGTTTCGAGAGATGTTATCGCTGCGGCAGATCCACCCATGACCAGAGGGACTGCTGGTTCAAGGACAAAGCATGCAGGCAATGCAGAAAGATTGGACACATTGCACGGGTATGTCGATCTGGATAAAAAAAATCCACGGACAGGAAAAAAATCAATGAAGAAAAGTACAGAAAGGTACAAATGATGACGGACAGTAGCTCCGAAGACCAGAAGAGCGATAGCGACTCCGAAAACAAGAGACTAAGCTGTCTCAAATTACATAATGTAATTGCCAAAGAAGATTACCAGACCATTTGGGTTACCCTCACGATAGCAGGGTCCCCAGTTAAAATGGAGCTAGATACAGGATCAGCTCTGACCGTCATAAATCGATGGGATTACGAGCGGCTATTTCCGCATATACCTTTAAAAGACACATCCATTATCTTGAAAACATATACGGGGCAGAAAGTATACCCCAAAGGAAAAATAAGGGTGCCTGTTGTATACAACGGCAAGGAAATACAGAAGTCGTATTTATACGTTCTACAAGATGGTGGTCCACCGCTGTTGGGACGTGAATGGATCAGAAAGATACGTTTAGACTGGCACTCCATTCAGGCACTGACGGTGACCAGTAAGAAAAAAAATGATGATGACGTCATACCTGAATGATTAAAAGACATCTTGGCCAATGCCAAGGAAGTGTTTCAAGAGAAACTAGGAACCTTGACAGGCATCACCGCCTCAATAAAAGTGGAAGATGCGGCAATTCCCAAGTTTTTTAAGGCAAGGCCGGTGCCATACGCAATTCGTCCAGCAGTCGAGGCAGAGCTGGAGAATTTGGAAAAGGCAGGCGTATTATTCAAGATAGATTGGAGCGAGTGGGCAACACCCATCGTCCCGGTTATGAAGAAAACGTTGAATAATGATAAATATGAAGAACAGAGAAAAGTTCGCATCTGTGGGGACTTCAAGGTGACTGTAAACCCGGTCCTTCACACGGTACAGTATCCTCTTCCGAGGATAGAAGATATTTTCGCCTCACTATCCGGAGGGAAACGTTTCACCAAAATTGACTTGGCACAGGCATATCTACAGATGGAGGTTGAAGAGGCCTCTAAAAAGTATCTCACGATAAATACACACAAAGGCCTGTACCAGTACAATCGACTGGTTTTCGGAGTAGCATCAGCTCCAACTATTTGGCAAAGAGCTATGGAGCAAGTCCTCCAAGGGATTCCGGGGACTCAATGCTACCTAGAAGACATCCTTGTGACAGGAGAAAACAACAATGAGCACCTTGCCAATTTGGAGCAGGTGCTCACTAGGCTGAGAGAACGGGACCTACGAGCAAATCGCCCCAAGTGCGAATTTTTCCAGAAACAAATATCATATTGTGGCCACATAATTAATAAGGAAGGGTTGCATAAGTCACCTGAAAAAATTGAAGCGGTCATAAAAGCCCCAGCACCTGAAAATGTTTCACAATTAAGGTCGTTCCTGGGATTGATAAATTACTATCATAAATTTTTACCGAACTTATCAACTCTTCTGCACCCTCTTAATGAACTGCTACAAACAGGAGTAATTTGGAAATGGAGTGAAGACTGTAAACGTGCCTTCCATAAATGCAAAGACTTAATCACGTCCAAGGAAGTTTTGGCTCATTACAACCCATCACTGCCAATCAGACTGGCGTGCGATGCATCCCCTTGCGGCGTAGGAGCGGTATTATCACATAGATTCCCTGATGGCTCGGAACGGCCGATAGCTTTTGCGTCACGCTCATTGCACTCAGCTGAGCGTAACTATGCCCAAATTGACAGGGAAGCACTCAGCCTGGTATGGGGAGTGAAGAAATTCAACCATTACCAACACGGACAAAAATTGACCTTGTTGACTGACCATCAACCCCTCATCTCCATATTCAACCCTAAAAAGGGTGTTCCCATTATGACAGCGCAAAGGCTACAGAGGTGGTGCCTTTTTCTAGGGGCACACCAATATGACATAGAATACAAAGGATCAAAACAGCATGGGAATGCTGACGGTTTATCGCGCCTACCGTTGCCAACGGTAGAAGCGGCACCTACAGTAGACCCAGTGGAGATGTTCCACTCTACCATAGTGGAATGTCTACCAGTAACAAATTCTGCCATTGAAAGGGAAACGAGAAATGACTCGACTCTCTCACGGGTCTACGATTTAACAGTGAAGGGATGGCCAGCACATGGCGAACCACCATTGCCAGCATTCTCGCAAAGAAGAGAACAGCTGTCAGTGTGCCGAGGAACCTTGATGTGTGGATCCAGAGTGGTGATTCCACCCAAACTCCAGGATAAAGTGCTAAAGGAGCTTCACGAGGGGCATCTGGGTGGAGTGAAAATGAAGAACCTAGCCAGGGCGTTTGTATGGTGGCCAGGTATCGATGGAGACATCGAAGAAATGACCAAGAGCTGCCTAGGATGCCAGAAGGTCCAAAATGCTCCACCACAAGCCCCTCTACATCCATGGGAGTGGCCCTCATCTCCATGGCAAAGGGTACACATCGACTTTGCTGGTCCATTTATGGACTCAATGTTCTTAACCGCGGTTGATGCACACTCCAAGTGGCCGGAGGTAATAAAGGTGTCCTCCACCACCACGGAAAAAACCATCACAGTATTAAAGACCATATTTGCCAGGCATGGGCTGCCTGAACAGATCTGTTCTGATAATGGACCGCAATTTGTGTCCGAAGAATTCAGGAAGTTCTGAAAAAACAATGGGGTTAAGCACTACACGTCCGCCCCATACCATCCCGCCACCAATGGATTGGCTGAAAGGTTTGTCCAGACCTTCAAGAAGGCCATAAAGGCCATGGGTAATGAAGACATAAAACTTCAGCATAAGGTAGATAACTTCTTGTTTGCATACAGGAATGCAACACATATGGTTACAAACCAAACTCCCGCCATGATGTTCTTCAATAGAAGCCTAAGATGCCGGCTGGATTTGATCAAGCCAAACATCAGAAGGGACGTGGAGAACCGGCAATTTCAAGGCATGAATGAAAGGCCAACTAGAACCTTCCAGATAGGTCAACAAGTTTTGGCCCGGGACTACCGTACCGAGAAATGGCAGCCTGGAACTATTTGCACACGACTAGGACCGCTGATGTACACCGTGGACATTGGAGAAAGCATAATAAGGCGCCATGCTGACCAGATCATAGAGTCATCCGAAAAGGGACAACCTACACTGTTGTGTATGTAACTTTAAGAGAATAACTGGTCTCAGACTGCAATACCAGCAGTGACCACCCCTGTATAAAAGGCGCTAGAGAGCCTCTGTTTTGTTAGATTCGTTTATGCCTTTCACCAGTAAAGTTCTGTTTGTTTCTCTCCTGCTAGTCCGTGTCTCAATCATTCACGGACTTAACACTGGCGACGAGGTAGAAAGAACTTACCTGCAACTCAGCAGCAGCTCCGACGACGTTGAAGGTCGGAAGAGAAAAAAAAAATAGAGTCCATTGAAACTCGAGGAACGGGCGTCGACCGTCAATCATCGGGTTCAAGGCTTTGCAGGAGCGACTTTCCAGAGCCAGGCTGGGTTCCTCGGTCCGTGGTTTCCCAGCTAATCGGGCTGCAGGTAGTGCTCTGATCCTTCCTGGGCTGCAACAGGGCCGGGCAGTGAGTCGGGAAGCAAGAAGAGAGAGAGAGGGTGGAGCACACAGGGCACGGCCGGTGTTTCGAAGCTGGGCAGCGTTCGGACCTCAGAAGAGGGAGGGAAGTGTTCCAGAGGGTCCGCTCCACGACGGGAAGATAATAAAAGAAAACAAATTAATATATAACGCGCAGGAAACCGTGGAAAGCAGCGCTAACAACAGCGGGGAAGAAGGAAAAGCGCGGGAGGCGCCATTTTGTTAAATTGGAGAAGAAGGCAAAGCGCGGGAGGCGCCATTTTAGATTTGCAAGATGCCGAAGACTGGCTGTATCACTGCTTTTGATAATACATTAGAGGACTGGACCACGTATGTGGAAAGAGTAGAGGTATATTTTGAGGCAAACGATATAGCGGAGGGGAAAAAGGCATCGGTATTGTTAAACTTAATGGGCGCTAGAACGTACGGCCTATTGCGGGACCTGATTACTCCAGCCAAACCGAAGGCGAAGAGTTTTAACGAAATTGTTGCTGTTCTACAGGAGCACTTAAACCCTGCACCGCTATTGATAGCAGAAAGATTTAAATTCCACAGGAGAACTCAGCACAAAGATGAGAGCAATGCTGAGTATCTTGCGGAACTACGCAAGCTATCAAAGCACTGCCGGTTCGGAGCAGGACTGGCAGATACCCTACGGGACAAATTTGTCTGTGGACTCCTGAGTGAAGGAACACAGAAGAAGTTACTCGCAGAAAAAGAGCTGACGCTAGATAAGGCTTTCAGCGTGGCAGTATCGTATGAAGCAGCAGCCAGGGGAGCTGCAGAAATTCAACAAAAACCACAGGAATACAGCACCCACGAAATGACACGGGGATTTGCAAAATGTTATCGCTGCAGCAGAACTAACCATAACCAGAAGGACTGCTGGTCCAAAGACAAAATATGCAGACAATGCGGGAAGATTGGACACATTGCACGAGTTTGTAGGTCTGGGAAGAAGACCAGCGACAACAAAAAGGCTACTAAGGAACCGTACAAGAAAGTACAAAAGATGACGGACAGTAGTTCCGAAGACCAGATGAGCGATAGTGAATCCGAGAACAGGAGATTAAGCTGTCTCAAACTTCACAATGTAATCGCAAAAGAGGATCACCGAACCATTTGGGTCACCCTCACGATAGCAGGGTCCCAAGTTAAAATGGAATTGGATACAGGATCAGCGCTAACTGCCATGAATCGACGAGACTATGAGCGGCTATTTTCACACATACCCTTGAGAGAGACATCCATCGTCTTGACGATGTATACGGGGCAAAAAGTATACCCCAGAGGAAAAATAAGGGTGCCTGTCGAATACAATGGCAAGAAAATACAGAAATTGTATCTCTACATACTGCCAAATGGTGGACCACCGTTATTGGGATGGGAATGGATCAGGAAGATAAACTTAGATTGGCATTCCATTCATGCAATGACGGTGGACGGTAAAAAAGATGAAGACGTCACTCCTGGATGATTGTCAACAATCTTAGCTAACGCCAAAGAGGTATTTCAACAAGAACTGGGCGCGCTTAAAGGCGTAACCGCCTCATTAAAAATAGAAGAGAATGCAGTTCCCAAGTTTTTCAAAGCGAGACCGGTACCATATGCAATTCGTCCAGCTGTCGAGGCAGAGCTGGAGAATCTGGAGAAGGCGGGTGTGTTGTCTAAGGTCGACTGGAGCGAGTGGGCGACACCCATCATTCCTGTCATGAAAAAAACGTTAAGCAATAAGTCCGGAGAGCCAAGGAAGATTCGCATCTGTGGGGATTTCAAGGTGACGGTGAACCCTGTCCTTCACACAGTACAATATCCTCTTCCAAGGATAGAAGACATCTTCTGTCTGGAGGGAAGCGTTTTACAAAAATTGACCTAGCACAAGCATATTTGCAGATGGAGGTTGAAGAGTCCTCTAGGAAGTATCTCACGATAAACACTCACAAAGGTCTTTACCAATATCATCGATTGGTATTCGGAGTAGCATCGGCTCCGGCGATATGGCAAAGAGCGATGGAACAAGTCCTGCAAGAGATTCTGGGGACTCAGTGTTACTTGGACGACATCCTTGTAACAGGTGAAGATGACAGTGAACACCTTAACAACCTAGAACAGGTGCTCACTAGACTACGGGAACATGGGCTGCGAGCCAACCGCCCCAGGTGCGAATTTTTTAAGAAACAGATATCGTATTGTGGCCACGTGATTGATGAAGAGGAGTTACATAAGTCCCCTGACAAAATTGAAGCAGTTGTTAAGGCCCCAGCGCCTGAAAATGTGTCGCAACTGAGGTCATTCCTCGGGTTGGTGAATTACTATCATAAGTTTTTGCCGAATTTGTCGACAATTCTGCATCCACTGAATGCCCTGCTACGAACGGGGGTAGCATGGAAATGGAGCGATGATTGTAAACGTGCTTTTCAGAAGAGTAAGGGCTTAATCACTTCGAAGGAAGTATTGGCTCACTACAACCCAGCACTGCCAATCAGGCTAGCGTGTGATGCGTCTCCCTACGGCATTGGGGTGGTACTGTCACATAAATTCCTTAATGGGTTGGAGAGGCCGATAGCTTTTGCGTCACGCTCGTTAACTTCCGCCGAGCGTAACTACGCCCAGATTGACAGAGAGGCCCTCAGCCTAGTGTGGGGGGTGAAGAAGTTCAATCACTATCTGCACGGTCAAAAATTTACTCTACTAACCAATCATCAACCTCTTGTCTCCATTTTCAACCCTCAGAAGGGCGTACCGATAATGACAGCACAACGGCTGCAGAGATGGTCCCTTTTCCTAGGGGCACGCCAATATGACATCGAGTACAGGGGAACTAAACAGCATGGAAATGCTGATGGATTGTCACGTCTACCGTTGCTGACGGTGGAAGAAGAAGACCTTGCAGTGGATCCAATGGAGTTATTCCACTCGACCATAGTCGAATGTCTCCCTGTGACGAATGCAAACATAAAAAAGGAAACACGGAATGACACGACACTATCACGGGTCTATGATTTAACGGTGAAGGGATGGCCAGCACATGGCGAACCACTGCTGCCAGCATTTTCGTCAAGAAGAGAACAGCTGTCAGTGTGCAGAGGAACCTTGATGTGTGGATCCAGAGTAGTAATTCCACCTAAGTTGATGGATAGAGTGCTCAATGAGCTTCATGAGGGTCATCTGGGTGGGGTAAAAATGAAGAGCTTAGCCAGAGCGTTTGTGTGGTGGCTGGGAATCGATAGAGAAATCGAAGAGATGACCAAGAGCTGTGCAGGATGCCAGAAGGTCCAAAACGCCCCACCACAAGCTCCTCTGCATCCATGGGAGTGGCCCTCATCCCCATGGCAAAGGGTGCACATTGATTTTGCTGGTCCCTTCATGGACTCGATGTTTTTAATTGCGGTGGATGCACATTCAAAGTGGCCAGAGGTAATAAAAATGTCCTCAACCACCGCGGAAAAAACTATCGCAGTTTTACGAACCATATTCACCAGGAATGGGCTGCCTGAACAGATTTGCTCTGACAATGGACCACAGTTTGTGTCTGAAGAGCTCCGGATGTTCTTAAAGAACAATGGTGTTAAGCATTACACATCTGCCCCATATCATCCAGCCACTAATGGATTGGCCGAGAGGTTTGTCCAAACATTCAAGAAGGCTCTCAAGGCAATGTGTAATGAAGATATACCCCTACAACACAAGGTGGACAACTTCTTGTTTGCCTACCGGAATGCGACATATGCAGTTACCAACCAAACTCCAGCCATGATGTTCTTCAATCGAAGACTACGATGCCGCTTGGATTTGGTTAAGCCAAACGTCCGAAGAGATGTGGAGAACAGGCAGTTTCAGAATATGAATGAAAGGCCGACCAGGAGTTTTAAGGTAGGTCAACCAGTTTTGGCCCGGGACTACCGCACTGAGAAATGGCAGCCAGGAATGATTTGTACACGACAAGGACCTCTCATGTATACCGTGGACGTTGGGGAGAGCATTGTAAGACGCCATGCTGACCAGATTCTAGAGTCACAGGAAAACGTCAACTCCACACCACGATCTGATACACCTGGTAATGAAATCGACGTTCCAATTGCAGCTACCGCAGAACCGGTAATATTGGAAGACAGATGAACCAAACAACGACATTGATTTCGACTCAACATTGCCAGAAGAACCTGATTCTCCAAAGAGGCGTTATCCAGACAGAATCAGGAAGCCTCCTCAAAGACTGAACTTATAATTGCTTAAATTTAACCAATGTATCTAGCAACAGTAATTGTGATTGTAATTCGTTATCATTAGTGTTAAATGAATGTTATGTACTGTTTATCTAAAAGGGGAGGAATTGTTGTGTATGTACCTTTAAGAGAATAACTGGTCTCAGACTGCAATACCGGCAGTGACCACCCCTGTATAAAAGGCGCTAGAGAGCCTCTGTTTTGTTAGATTCGTTTATGCCTTTCACCAGTAAAGTTCTGTTTGTTTCTCTCCTGCTAGTCCGTGTCTCAATCATTCACGGACTTAACATGCACCACAACTCTATACGCCTAATGATGAAGTAGAGATACCCATAGTATCTACCTCCGATCCGGTGATACTGGAACCAGACGAACCCGACACTGGCATTCAAGCTGAATCAACCTTGCCAAAAGAACCTACTACACCACCAGAAACTACTACACCACCGAGGCGTTATCCGGACCGAGTCAGGAAGCCTCCAGAGAGACTGACTTATAATTGATTAACTGCAGCAAATGTGAAGATTGTTGTTCTTGTAACATGTAATTAATGATTACTTAAAATATGATGTACTGGTTGGCTAAAAGGGGAGGAATTGTAGTGTATGTGCCTTTAAGAGCCCCCTGTGTACTGTAATGCCGGTAATGGCCACTCGGGTTATATAAGCCTGTATATTGTGTTGTATCAGTTAGTTCACCTCCAGACTTTGTTCAGTAAACACCTGTGAAACTAACTCCTGCCTTCAGTGTCTCTATTAACACACGGATACAACACCTTGTCTCCCCTGTAGCTCAAATATATGCCTATCTCTGCCTTGAATATATTCAATGACTCCACGTTCACAGCTTTCTGGGGCAGAGATTTCCAAAGATTCACGACCCTCTGAGAGAAGAAATTCCTCCTCATCACCGTTTTAAATGGGTGCCCCCTTATCCTGAGACTGTGCCCCCTAATTCTAGATTCCCCCACGAGGGGGAACATCCTCCCTGCATCTACCCTGTCAAACCCCCTCAGAATCTTATATGTTTCAATAAAATCACCTCTCTTTCTTCTAAACTCCAATGAGTATCGGCCCAAACTGCTCAACTTTTCTTCATAAGGCAACCCCTTCATCTCAGGAATTAACCTAGTGAACCTTCTCTGAACTGCCTCCAATGCAAGTTTATCCCTCCTTAAATAAGGAGACCAAAACTGCATGCAGTATTCCAGGTGTGATCTCACCAGCACCCTGTACAGTTGTAGCAAGACTCCCCTACTTTTATACTCCATCTCCCTTGCAATAAAGGCCAATATTCCATTTGCCTTCCTAATTACTTGCTGTACCTGCTGTGGTAAACCACTGTTTGTATTCCACTGTGTACATGCCTGTACATGCCTCGGCTGACTCCTCCCACGAGTCCAGGTATAAAGGTGACTGCTCCACAGTCCCTCTGTATTCTGGACCAGTCGACCACTCGAGGCACACCTTCATTCTCTTGTTAATAAAAGCCTATTAGTTACTCGCTTAATCTCAGTCTTTTGAGTTATTGATAGCGCATCAATTTTATTAACAAGATTTTTATAATGGAGAAGATCCTCACACCAGCATGCCTGGACTTAGATCATCGGGAGGCGGACTCATCCACCAAGTTTACTCACTGGCTTAGGTGTTTTGAAAAATTCCTGATCGCCTCCGCTGCAACGGTCAAATCGGACGAGGACAAACTGGATGTCCTGACCTCCAAAGTGAACCAACGAGTGTACTCGGTCATCCAGGACACGACCTCGTACGCGGATGCTATCAAGCTCCTCAAGGACCAGTACACGCGCCCAGTTAACGAGGTGTACGCTAGGCACCTCCTGGGGAGTCGTAAACAACAACCTGGGGAATCGACCGAGGAATACCTTCAGACACTGTCTGTGCTTGGCCGGGCCTGTGGTTGTAAGGATGTAAAGGCCGCCGTGTACACAGAGGAACTTATCCGGGACGCTTTTGTAGCGGGCCACAGGTCCAATTACACCCGACAGCGACTGTTGGAGCAGAGTGAACTCGATCTCAACAAGGCCTCTGAACTCGCACTATCATTGGACGCAGCCTACCGGGGCATGGATGCCTACTCCTCTGCACCGTGGACGCCGCGGGGAACGACAGCCTGGGACATGGTAGGACCGTCTCATAGCGCCGTGCCACCCCAGCCACACCCCAGCAACGGCCCAACTACCGCAGCAGTGTCCCAAGGCCAGACAGCAGTGCCCCAAGGCCAGAAATGCTACTTCTGTGGCCAGGCCAAACACCCCAGAGCGCGCTGCCCGGCGAAAAATGCGATCTGCTCGGGCTGCGGGAAGAAGGGACACTACGCCAGCATCTGCAGAGCCAAAGCCACCCCGAACCCCAGCAGCGCCGCATGTGGGCCGTGCGGGCCGCCATCTTGGGCCTCCCCAGCCATGTGCGAACCACCGGAACAGCAGCCATTTTGGACGCCTCCAGCCACATGGGGATCATGGACGCCGCCATCTTGGACGACAGCCGGGACACAACAGGCCCCCAACGCCGCCTCATCTGATACCCGCAGCGACACACCGACCCCTACGCTGGCCTCCGTTACGCTGGACCAAGCGAGACCGCACCAACTGGCCCGGTCCACAATGGACATTAAGGTAAATGGTCACGAAACAATCTGCCTTTTTGACTCTGGGAGCACGGAGAGCTTCATCCACCCTGACACGGTGCGGCGTTGCTCTCTCCCAGTCCTGCCTGCACACCAGCGGATTTCTATGGCCTCCGAGTCCCAGTCGGCGGACATTGGCGGCTACTGCATGGTGACACTCGTAGTAGACAGGACTGTGTACGATAATTTTAAACTTCTGGTCCTGCCCCACCTCTGCACTGCCGTTCTACTGGGGTTAGATTTTCAGTGCCACCTTAAAAGTGTTACGATGGCGTACGGTGTCCCCCCACTCACAGTCCGCAGCCAGCAGCTTCAAAATTGCCCGCCGCGCACCAGGTGCAACCTCTCCACACTCAGAGTCACCCCCCCCCCACTGTTTGCTAACCTCACCCCCGACTGTAAGCCCATCGCCACAAAGAGCAGGCGATACAGTGCCGGGGACAGGGTTTTCATTAAAACCGAAGTGGAGCGGCTCCTGAAGGAGGGGATTATTGAGGGCAGCACCAGCCCCTGGCGAGCCCAGGTTGTGGTCGTTAAGACCGGCGAGAAGCAGCACCTGGTCATCAACTACAGCCAGACAATAAATCGCTACACCCTGCTGGACGCTTACCCACTCCCCCGCATAGCTGATATGGTCAACCAGATCGCGCAGTACCGCGTCTTCTCGACCATTGACCTGAAATCAGCGTACCACCAGCTCCCTATCTGCCCTGAGGACCGCCAGTATACTGCCTTTGAGGCAAACGGCCGCCTCTATCACTTCCTTAGGGTTCCCTTTGGCGTCACCAATGGGGTCTCCGTCTTCCAAAGGGAGATGGACCGGATGGTTGATCAAAATGCGTTGCAGGCCACTTTCCCATATCTGGACAATGTGACCATCTGCGGCCATGACTTGCAGGACCATGACACAAACCTCGAAAAATTCCTCCGCACCGCCCAACTCCTGAACCTGACGTATAACAAGGAGAAGTGCATATTCCGCACAACCCGCCTCACCATCCTTGGCTGTGTTGTGGAACACGGAGTCATCGGTCCCGACCCCGACCGGATGCGTCCCCTTATGGAACTCCCACTGCCACACTGCCTCAAGGCCCTGAAGAGGTGCCTAGGGTTTTTCTCCTATTACGCCCAGTGGGTCCCCTACTATGCGGACAAGGCCCGTCCGCTGATCAAGTCCACCTCCTTTCCCGTGACGGCAGAGGCCCGCTTAGCCTTCCACCGTATCAAGGAAGACATTGCCAAAGCCACCATGCATGCAGTGGACGAATCCATCCCCTTCCAGGTGGAGAGCGACGTGTCCGACTTTGCCCTGGCCGCTACCCTTAATCAGGCGGGGAGACCCGTGGCCTTCTTTTCACGAACCCTCCAGGGCCCGGAGACCAGACACTCCGCTGTTGAGAAGGAGGCCCAGGCTATTGTGGAGGCCGTGCATCATTGGAGGCACTACCTGGCCGGAAAACGATTTACCCTGCTCACTGACCAGCGTTCAGTTGCTTTTATGTTTAACAACAAGCAGAGGGGCAAAATCAAAAACGACAAGATCTTGAGGTGGAGAATCGATCTTTCCACCTACAATTACGAGATCTTGTACCGGCCCGGGAAGCTCAATGAACCCCCGGATGCTCTATCGCGTGGTACCTGCGCCAGCGCGCAGATCGATAGACTGCGGGCCCTCCACAATAACCTCTGCCACCCGGGGGTCACCAGGTTCTTCCACTTCATCAAGGCCCGCAACCTGCCTTACTCCATTGAGGAGGTCAGGACCATGACCAGGAACTGCCAAGTCTGCGCTGAGTGCAAACCGCACTTTTATAGACCAGACAGGGCTCACCTGATAAAAGCCACTCACCCCTTCGAGCGCCTGAGCGTCGATTTTAAAGGGCCTCTCCCCTCCTCCGACCGCAATGTGTACTTCCTCAACATTATTGATGAGTACTCCCGTTTCCCGTTCGCCATCCCCTGCCCGGACATGACCAGTGCCACGGTCATTAAATGTCTGAACGACCTCTTCACCCTGTTCGGTTTCCCCAGCTATATCCATAGCGACCGGGGCTCATCGTTTATGAGCGACGAACTCCGCCAGTACCTGCTCGCTAGGGGTATTGCCACAAGCAGGACCACCAGTTACAACCCCCGGGGGAACGGACGGGTGGAAAGAGAGAATGCGACAGTTTGGAAGGCCGCCCTGCTAGCCTTAAAGTCTAGGGGCCTTCCGACCTCCCGCTGGCAGGATGTGCTCCCCGATGCGCTCCACTCTATTCGGTCACTGCTCTGCACTGCCACTAACACCACCCCTCATGAGAAAATGTTTGTCTTCCCAAGGAAGTCCACATCAGGGACATTGCTACCGCCATGGCTGACGTCCCCAGGGCCGGTCCTACTGAGAAGACACGTGAGGACCCATAAAACGGACCCCCTGGTCGAGAGGGTCGACCTCCTCCACGCCAACCCCCAGTATGCTTACATTGCGTACCCGGACGGGCGGGAGGACACAGTCTCCATACGAGACCTCGCACCCTTGGGGGCCGCAGTAACCCACAACCCACTACCACCCCCCCTCACGATCCAATATCCTGCCCCAGCAGACGGCAGGCCTGGTCCCCGCGACCCGCTCGACACCCACGAGGACTACACACCAGTGCCCCAGCCTACGCGGGACTCGACGCCGGAAGCTTCACTACCCCTGCCATCGCCATGTCGATCACAGCGGCAGACAAGACCTCCGGAGAGACTACAATACACTAACTTTTAATGCACTTCACCCCGCCGGACTCATTTTTAAACAAGGGGTGAATGTGGTAAACCACTGTTTGTATTCCACTGTGTACATGCCTGTACATGCCTCGGCTGACTCCTCCCATGAGTCCAGGTATAAAGGTGACTGCTCCACAGTCCCTCTGTATTCTGGACCGGTCGACCACTCGAGGCACACCTTCATTCTCTTGTTAATAAAAGCCTATTAGTTACTCGCTTAATCTCAGTCTTTTGAGTTATTGATAGCGCATCACCTGCATGCTAACTTTTTGTGTTTCACATACGAGGACCCTTAGATCCCTTTGTACTGCAGCATTATGTAATCTCTCTGATTAAATAATAATTTGCTTTTTTATTTTTCCTACCAAAGTGGATAACCTCACGTTTTCCCACATTATACTCCATCTGCCAAATTTTTGCCCACTCACTTAACCTATCTATATCCCTTTGCAGGCTCTTTGTGTCGTCCTCACAACTTGCTTTCCCACCTATCTTTGTATCATCAGCAAATGTGGCTACAGTACACATGGTCCCTTCATCCAAGTCATTAATATAGATTGTAAATAGTTGAGGCCCCAGTACTGATCCCTGTGGCACCCCACTAGTTCCAGTTTGCCAACTGGAAAATAACCCATTTATCCCGACTCTTTGTTTTCTGTTAGTTAGCCAATCCTCTGTCCATGCTAATATATTACCCCCAACCCCGTAAGCTCTTATCTTGTGCAGTAACCTTTTATGTGGCAGTTTATTGAATGCCTTCTGGAAATCCAAATACACTACATCTACTGGTTCCCCTTTATCCACCCTGCTCATTACATCCGCAAAGAACTCTTGAAAATTTGTCAAACACGATTTCCCTTTCATAAAACCATATTGACTGTTTGATTGTATTATGATTTTCTAAATGTCCTGCTATTACTTCCTTAATAATGGGTTCCAGCATTTTCCCAATGACAGATGTTAGGCTAAGTGGCTTATAGTTTCCTGCTTTTTGCCTCCCTCCTTTCTTGAATAGGGGCATTACATTTGCAGTTTTCCAATCCTCTGAGACCTCTCCAGAATCTAGGGAATTTTGGTAGATTACAATCAACGCATCCACTATCTCTGCAGCCACTTCTTTTAAGACCCTAGGATGCAGTCCATCAGGTCCAGGGGACTTGTCAACCTTTAGTCCCATTAATTTGCCTAGTACTTTTTCTCTAGTGATAGTCATTGTTTTAAGTTCCTCCCTCCCTATAGCCCCTTGATTATCAATTATTATTGGGATGCTTTTAGTGTCTTCTACAGTGAAGACCGATACTGAGGATCTTGTGGATAGCACATTCAGTGAGTTGGTCACACCGCAGGTAAAGGCTAGCTCAGACAGTAAATGGGTGACCAAAAGGCAGGGTAAAGGCAGGAAGGTAGTGCAGGAGTCGCCTGCGGTCATCTCCCTCCAAAACAGGTTTACCGTTTTGGGTACTGTTGGGGGAGATGACTTATCAGGGGAAGGCACCAGCAGCCAGGTTCAGGGCACCATGACTGGCTCTGCTGCACAGAAGGGCGGAAAAAAGAGGGATAGGGCTATAGTGATAGGGGATTCAATTGTAAGGGGGATAGATAGGAGTTTCTGTGGCCGAGACCGAGACTCCAAGATGGTATGTTGCCTCCCTGGTGCAAGGGTCAAGGATGTCTCGGAGCGGGTGCAGAGCATTCTGAAGGGGGAGGGGGATCAGCCAGTTGTCGTGGTACATGTAGGTACCAACGATGTAGGTAAAAAGAGGGAGGAGGTCCTACAAGCTGAATTTAGGGAGTTAGGAGCTAAATTGAAAAGTAGGACCTCCAAGGTAGTAATCTCTGGATTGCTACCAGTGCCACGAGCTAATAAGTTTAGAGAGAGTAAGATAGATAAGCTAAATACGTGGCTTGAGCAGTGGTGCAAGGGAGAGGGATTTAAATTCCTGAGGCATTGGAACCAGTTCTTGGGGAGGAGTGACCTGTACCAAGGGGACGGTCTACACCTGAACTGTGAGGGAGCCGATGTCCTCGGGGTAATATTTTCTAGGGCGGTTCGGGAGGATTTAAACTAATTTGGCAGGGGGATGGGAACCTAGGTAGTGGAAAAGAGGGAAGTCATATGAAGTCAGAAATAGATGGTAGAAAGGTGAGAAGCAATAAGCAAAGGAGAGAAACACAAAGGGCCAAACTAATTCATAATGAGAGTGTGAAAAAAGCAAGCCTGAAGGCTTTGTATCTTAATGCTAGAAGCATTAGGAACAAGGTGGATGAATTAGTTGTGGAAATAGAGGTAAACAAGTATGATTTGATTGGGATTACAGAAACGTGGCTGCAGGGTGGGCAAGGCTGGGAACTTAACATCCAGGGATATACAATATTTAGGAAGGATCGGCAAAAAGGTAGGGGAGGTGGGGTAGCATTGCTGGTAAAGGAGGGGATTAATGCAATGGAAAGGAAGGATATTAACTCGGATGAAACGGAATCTGTATGGGTAGAAATGAGAAATAGCAAGGGGAGGAAAACGTTAGTGGGTGTGATATATAGGCCTCCAAATAGTAATATGGAGGTGAGGGAAGGCATAAAAAGGGAAATTAGAGAAGCGTGCGATAAGAGCACAGCTGTCATCATGGGTGACTTTAATTTACATATTGATTGGACTACCCAAATTAGTAAAAATTCTGAGGAGGAGGAATTCCTGGAATGTTTTCGGGACGGTTATCTGGACCAATATGTCGAGGAGCCGACTCGAGATCAGGCCATTTTAGACTGGGTATTGTGCAATGAGAAGGGACTTATCAGCAATCTTCTTGTACGAGGCCCCTTGGGTCAGAGCGATCATAATATGATCGAGCTCTCAGTCGAGATGGAGAGTGAGGAAATTGAATCAGAGACTAAGGTCCAGAACTTAAATAAAGGGAATTACGAGGGTATGAGACGGGAATTGGGTAAGATTGATTGGGTGGTGTTTCTGGGGGGATTGACAGTGGATAGACAATGGCAAGCATTCAAAGATAGAATGGAAGAATTCCAGAACATGTTTATACCGGTTTGGCATAAAAATAAACCTAAAAAGGTGACTCAACCGTGGATAACGAGGGAAATTAGGGACAGCATAAAATCAAAAAAAAGGGCATATCAACTGGCAAAAAAAAGCACCAGGCCGGAAGATTGGGGGCAGTACAGGATACAGCAGAAGAGGACAAAGGGATTAATCAGGAAGGGGAAAATAGAATACGAAAGTAAACTTGCAGCAAACATAAAGACAGACTGCAAAAGCTTTTATCGGTATATCAGGAGGAAAAGACTGGTAAAATCCCAAGTCGGTCCCTTGCAGTCCGATTCGGGAGAATATATAATGGAGAATAAGGAAATGGCAGACCAATTAAACTCATACTTTGGTTCTGTATTCACAAAGGAGGACACAAATAACCTCCCAGGAATATCGGCAAACATAGGGACTAATGAGAGGGAGGAGCTGACAGAAATTAGTATCTCTAGGGATATGGTGTTGGGTAAGTTGAGGGGACTGAAGGCCGACAAATCCCCAGGGCCTGATAAACTACATCCTAGGGTACTTAAGGAGGTGGCCCTGGAGATAGCAGATGCTCTAAGGATCATCTTCCGGAACTCCATTGACTCGGGAACAGTACCCGTGGATTGGAGGGTAGCTAATGTTACCCCAATATTTAAAAAGGGGGGTAGAGAGAAAGCAGGGAATTATAGACCAGTAAGCCTTACATCGGTTGTGGGCAAAATGCTAGAGTCCATTATTAAGGATATAATAGCGGAGCACTTGACAAATGGGGAAAGGATCGGACAGAGTCAACATGGATTTACAAAGGGTAAATCGTGTTTGACTAATCTGCTGGAATTTTTTGAGGAGGTAACTGGTAGAATAGATGGGGGAGAGCCAGTGGATGTGGTGTACCTTGACTTCCAGAAAGCCTTCGATAAGGTTCCACACAAAAGATTATCATGCAAAATTAAGGCTCATGGGATTGGGGGCAAAGTATTAACGTGGATAGAGAACTGGCTGGCGGATAGAAAACAGAGAGTTGGAATAAACGGCTCGTTTTCGGAGTGGCAGGCAGTGACCAGCGGGGTGCCGCAAGGATCTGTCCTGGGACCCCAGCTGTTCACAATATATATAAATGATCTGGATCAGGGAATTGGATGCAATATTTCCAAATTCGCTGACGACACTAAACTAGGAGGAGGGGTGGGCTCTGATGAGGATGTCAGGAGGCTACAGTGTGATTTGGACAGGTTGGGGGAATGGGCGGATACGTGGCAGATGCACTATAATGTGGATAAATGCGAGGTTATCCACTTTGGGGGTAAAAACAGGAGGGTAGATTATTATCTAAATGGCAATAGATTGGGAGATGGGGAAGTGCAGAGGGACCTGGGTGTTCTTGTGCACCAGTCACTGAAGGAGAGCATGCAGGTGCAACAGGCGATTAAGAAGGCAAATGGTATGTTGGCCTTCATATCAAGGGGGTTCGAGTATAGGAATAGGGATACCTTACTACAGCTGTACAAGGTGCTGGTGAGACCGCATCTGGAGTATTGTGTACAGTTTTGGTCGCCCCATCTGCGGAAGGATGTTCTTGCCATGGAAAGAGTGCAACGGCGATTCACCAGGCTGATACCTGGAATGGCGGGAATGACCTACGAAGAGAGATTAAATAGTTTGGGCTTGTACTCACTGGAGTTTAGAAGATTGAGAGGGGATCTCATCGAAACATATAAAATTATGGCAGGCCTGGACAGGCTGAATTCAGAGAGAATGTTTCCAATGGCCGGGGAGCACAGAACCAGGGGCCACAGTCTAAAAATAGCGGGCAAATCATTTAAAACAGAGATGAGGAAGAATTTCTTCACTCAAAGAGTGGTGAGCCTGTGGAATTCCCTGCCACAGAGGGCTGTGAAGGCTAATTCAATAAATATTTTCAAGAGAGAATTGGATATATTTCTGAAGGCTAAGGGGATTAAGGGTTACGGAGAAAAGGCGGGGACGGGGTACTGAACTGGTAAGATCAGCTATGATCTCAGACGAAGATCAGCCATGATCTCATTGAATGGCGGAGCAGGCTCGAAGGGCCGAATGGCCTACTCCTGTTCCTATCTCTATGTATCTATGTATCTATGTAAAATATTTGTTCAAAGTCTCTGCCATTTCCCTGTTTCCCATTATTAATTCCCTCAATCTCAACCACACCTTCCCATCCACCAACAGTCCCACACTCCTTACCTTCCCTCTATCACTGACCAGCACATCATTCTCTTTCTGACAACACAAAAATAAAATCCACCAAAAAATGCAAATTCAAATCCAAATTTTATAAATTCACTCGTTAAATAATGCATACAAAATTAAACTAATCACTGTTGTGCATTCCCTTAGTGCCTGTCTTCCAATGTGCCTTTGCTTATCCTCATGCTCCCACGAGTGGGTGGTGAAAGGCTGCTGACCTTCCATTGAGGAGACTGTAGATGGCCTTGGAAGATGATCTCGAGCAGCTCTGTGCCTTGAGGGCCTGGCTCCAGACTGCACCATCTCAGCCTGGGCTGCAGCAGTCTAGGCTGGCTGGCTGATGGGCAACAGTCCCATGATCCATACCTTTCACCTATCACTGACCATCACAGCGTTCTCTTTCCTACAACGTAAAAATAAAACCACCAGAAAATGCACATTCCAATCCAAATTTAGAAGTTCAATCATGACATAATGCATACAAAATTAAACTAGCCACCCTTGTGCATTTAAAAGCAAAATTCTGCGGATGCTTGGAATCTGAAATAAAAACAGAAAATGCTGGAAATACTCAGCAGGTCAGGCAGCATCTGTGGAGACAGAAACAGAGTTAACATTTCAGGTTGATGGCCTTCATCAGAACTCGAAAATGTTACAGATGTAACAGGTTTTAAGCAGGTACAGAGGCTGGGAAAGGGGGGAATGGGAGGTAAGAACAAAAGAGAAGGTCTGTGATAGGGTGGAAGGCAGGAGAGATTAAATGACAAAAGGGATGATGGTGCGAGGCAAAAGGTGGTAGTAATGGAACAAGTAAAGAAACAAAAGATGAGTCTAGAAGAGGTGTAAATGGGAATAGCAGAACCATCAACAGCTGCTGTCCGAAAAAATGGGGGCAGAGGTCTGAAATTGTTGAACTCAGTGTTGAGTCCAGAAGGCTGTAAAATGCCTAATCGAAATATGAGGTGATGTTCCTCGAGCTTACATTGAGCCTCTTTGGAAGGGGGCCGAGGACAGTAAGATCAGAGTGGGAGATGAGCGAAGAATTAAAATGACAGGCGAACGGAAGCTCGGGTCATGCTTGCGGACTGAACAGGGGTGTTCCGCAAAGCCGTCACCCAATCTGTGTTTGGTTTGCAGATGAGACTGCATCGTGAGCAGTGAATAGAGTATACTAAATTGAAAGAACTACAAGTAAATCGCTCTTTCACCTGGAAGGAATGTTTGGGGCCCTCGACAGTGGGGAGGAGGTAAAGGGGCAGGTGTTGCATCTCCTGCGCTTGCACGGGACGGTGCCATGGGAAAGGGAAGGTGTGTTGGGGGTGATAGAGGCGCAGACCAGGGTGTCGCAGAGGGACTGGTCCCTTCGGAATGCTGAAAGGGGAGGGGAGGAGAAGGTATGTTTCGTGGTGGGATCACACTCGAGGTGGCGGAAATGGCGGAGGATGATCCGTTGAATGTGGAGGCTGCTGAATGGAAGGTGAGGACAAGGGGAACCCTATCATGGTTCTGGGAGGGAGGGGAAGGGATGAGATCAGAAGTGTGCGAAATGGATCAGATACAGTCAAGGGCCATGTCAACCACTGTAGAGGGGAATCCTCGGTTGAGGAAAAAGAAAGACATATCGGAAGCACTGGTATGGAAAGTGGCACTGTCAGAATAGATGCGACAGAGATGGAGAAACTTAGGGGGTAAAATTCGTTAGTGACCATTTTTGGCACTAAATTTAGCGCCCAGCAAAAAATCGCACCGTCGATCGCTAAATTCAGTTTTAGCGCCCCAAGAGGGAAGTGGAGCGCTAATTCAAGCTTTTCGCCCGGGTGCAGCGCTGCTAACGACTCCTGCTAAATTCAGCAGGAGTTTAGCAGCAGCAGTAACTGGTAGCGCCCTGCTCGGCTGCGCGGGTGATGTCATCACCGTGCACAGCGCCACGTTTTTGCCCCACCTGCAAAATTGGCCCGCACCCCCTAAATCTGTGCCTGGCGATGACAGCGACCGACTCAGGAGGCAGAAACAGAGCGGCAGGAGGCAGGGGCGGTAAGTAAAGGGGAGGTGGTGGGTGGGGAAAAATAAAATCAGCCGACTTACTTGTCGCGGCCCATTGCCTCATGAGTGCCAGACTGCTGGCGCAGCATCCCGTTCCCGGTGGTCCAGGTAGGGCTTTAATGAGGGGAAGAGCCCTTCCATGCGGCAGTGCTATATGGCCCAGAGCATAGCGCTGCAGAAGGCACTGCCCCAATATTCGAGGTTAGCACTCTAAGAAGGAAGTGGAGCACTTGAATTAGCGCTCCACCTCCCTCTTGGGGCGTTAAAACTGAATTTAGCGATCGCCGCGCTATTTTTCTGTAGGTGCTAAATTTAGCGCCCAAGTGATGTTAGCGACCCAAAATAGCAACCCTAACGAATTTTTCCCCCTTAGTGCCTATCTTACGTGTGCCTTTGCCTCTCCTAGTGCTAAATACGAATTAGGATTAGGAGCAGGAGTAGGCCACTCGGCCCTTAGAGCCTGCTCCGCCATTCAATAAGATCATGGCTGATCTGATTACTCCACATTCCCGCCTACCCCCAATAACTTTTCACCCCCTTGCTTACCAAGAATCTATCTACCTTTGCCTTAAAAATATTCAAAGACTCTGCTTCCACCGCCCTCTGAGGAAGAGAGTTCCAAAGGCTCACGAACCTCTGTGAGAAAAAAATTCTCCTCATCTCTGTCTTAAATGGGCGACCCCTTATTTTTAAACAGTGACCCCTAGTTCTAGGTTCTCCCACAAGAGGAAACATCCTCTCCACATCCACCCTGTCAAGACCCCTCAGGATCTTACATGTTTCAATCAAGTCACCTCTTACTCTTCTAAACTCCAGCGGATACAAGCCTAGCATGTCCAACCTTTCCTCATAAGACAACCCGCCCATTCCAGGTACTAGTCTAGTAAACCTTCTCTGAACTGCTTCCAACGCATTTACATCCTTCCTTAAATAAGGAGACCAATACTGTACATAGTGCTCCAGATGTGGTCTCACCAATGCCCTGTATAACTGAAGCATAACCTCCCTACATTTGTATTCAATTCCCCTCGCAATAAGCGATAACATTCTGTTAGCTTTCCTAATTACTGCTGTACCTGCATAGTAACTGTTATAAATCTCATCATTCATCAAGAAACTACTCGTGAAATAACGCTGGACGGCCAGCTGGTGGCGCCGTCCAAGGAGTATAAATACTCGGGCGTGGGCCCAGCGTGCCAGGGACATTTTGTAAGACAAGGAACTAGTGAAGTACAACTAGACCTCCATGCTCTGAAACAAGTTGATTAAAGCCTTGCTTTATGCTCAAACCAAGTGCGTAGTGAGTTTTATTATGTCAATAACCGTTTGCAATTCATGCACTAGGACACCCAGATCCCTCTGCATCTCAGAGCTCTGCAATCGCTCACCATATTTTATTCTTCCTGCCAAAATGGACAACTTCACATTTTCCCACACTATACTCCATTTGCCAGATCTTTGCCCACTCACTTAACTTATCTATATTCCTTTGTAGCCTCCTTATGTCCTCTTCACAATTTACTTTCCTACCTATCTTTGTGTCAACAGCAAATTTAGTAACCATACCTTCGGTCCCTTCATGCAAGTCATTTATATAAATTGTAAAAAGTTGAGGCCCCAGCACTGATCCCTGTGGCACACCACTCGTTACATCTTCTCAATCAGAAAATGACCCATTTATGCCTACTCTCTGTTTCCTGTTAGCTAGCCAATCTTCTATCCATGCCAATACTTCACCCCTACACCATGAGCTTTTATTTTCCACAATAACCTTTGATGTGGCACCTTATCAAATGCCTTCTGGAAATCTAAGTACAATACATCCACCGGTTCCCCTTTATCCACAGCACATGTTACTTCCTCAAAGAACTCCAAGAAATTGGTTAAACATGATTTCCCTTGCACAAAACCATGTTGCCTCTGCCTGATTACTTTGAACTATTCTAAGTGCCCTGTTATAACGTCTTTAATAATAGCTTCTAACATCTTCCCTATGGCAGATGTTAAGCTAACTGGCCTGTAGTTTCCTGCTTTCTGTCTCCCTCCCTTTTTGAATAAAGGGATTTTCCAATCTAATGGAACCTTCCAATCTAATGGAAATGAGGTGCGTCCCCAATGGCTGCAGCATGGGTGGTGGAAGGCAGCTGACCGCCAATTGTGGAGACTGCAGATGGCCTTGGAGGGTCAACTCAAGCAGCTTTGGGCCTAGAAGGCCCGGCTTCAGACTGCACCATTGCGGCCTGGACTGCAGCAGTCTGGGCTGGCTGGCATTCCATGCTGGAAAGGCTTGTCTCCAAGCTCTGTGCAAAGTGCTCTGCCAAGTTGGTGCTGGACTCCTCCATGCTCCAAAACATTGAGCGCTGGCATTCAGGCTGGCTTTCCAGTGCACCAAGGTATTTTTTATTCACTCAAGGGATGTGGGCATCGCTGGCAAGGCCAGCATTTATTGCCCATCCCTAATTGCCCCTGAGAAGGTGGTGGTGAGCTGCTTCTTGAACCAATGCAGCCCTTGTGGTGAAGGTACTCCCACAGTGCTGTTAAGGAGGGACTTCCATGATTTTGACCCAGCGATGATGAAGGAATGGCAATATATTTCCAAGTCAGGATGGTGTGTGACTTGGAGTGGACATTTGAGGTGATAGTGTTCCCATATGCCTGCTGCCCTTGTCCTTCTAGGTGGTAGGTTTTGCAGGTTTGGGAGGTGCTGCTGAAGAAGCCTTGGCGAGTTGCTGCAGTGCATCTTGTAGATGGTACACACTGCAGCCATGCTGCGCCAGTGGTGGAGAGAGTGAATGTTTAAGGTGGTGGATGGGGTGCCAATTAAGTGGATTGCTTTGTCCTGGATGGTGTTGAGCTTCTTGAGTGTTGTCGGAGCTGTACTCATCCAGGCAAGTGGAGAGTATTCCATCATGCTCCTAACATCTGCCTTATAGATGGTGGAAAGTCTTTAGGGAGTCAGGAGGTGAGTCACTTGTGGCAGAATACCCAGCATCTGACCTGCTCCTGTAGCCACAATATTTATGTCCAGTTAAGTTTCTGGTCAATGGTGACCCCCAGGATGTTGATGGTGGGGTATTCGGCAACGGTAATGCAGTTGAATGTGAAGGGGCGGTGGTTAGACTCTCTTTCTTAGAAACATAGGAACAGGAGTAGGCCATTTAGCCCCTCGAGCCTGTTCCGTGATTCAATGGGATCATGGCTGATCTGTGACCTAACTCCCCTTAATACCTTTGGTTAACAAAAATCTATCAATCTCAGATTTAAAATTAACAATTGATCTAGCATCAATTGCCGTTTGTGAAAAAGAGTTCAGAACTTCTACCACCCTTTGTGTGTAGAAGTGTTTCCTAATTTCACCCCTGAAAGGTCTGGCTCTAAATTTTAGACTATGGGCCCAGTCCTAGACTCACCAACCAGCGGAAATAGTTTCTCTCTATCTACCCTATCTGTTCCCCTTAATATCTTGAAAACTTCGATCAAATCACCCCTTAACCTTCTAAATTCAAGGGAATACAACCCTAATTTGTATAATCTCTCCTCATAACTTAACCCTTGGAGTCCGGGTCTCATTCTGGTAAACCTACGCTGCACTCCCTCCAAGGCCAGTATATCCTTCTGAAGGTGTATTGCCCAGGACTGCTCACAGTACTCCAGGTGTGGTCTAACCAGGGCTTTCGATAGCTGCAGCATAACTTCTACCCTTTTGTATTCTAGTCCTCTAGATATAAAGGCCAGCATTGCATTAGCATTTATGATTATTTTCTGTACCTGTTCATGACATTTTAATGATCTATGTACCTGATCCCCAAGTCCCTTTGGACCTCCACTGTTTTTAGCTTTTCACCATTTAGAAAGTAACCTGTTCCATCCTTTTTATGTCCAAAGTGAATGACCTCACATTTGCCTACATTGAAATCTATTTGCCACAGTTTTGCCCATTCACTTGATCTATCAATATCCCTTTGTAATTTTATGCTTTCATCTACACTGCCTAAAATGCCACCTATCTTCAGAATTCAGCTCTTTTGTCCATGTCCGCTAAAAGAAAAGAAACTAAACAATAATGAGACCCCATGGATGAATAAAGCCATAAGGGAACAATTGAGGGTAAGGAAAGAGGCATACATTAAGTACATAGACAGCAGGGGAGTGCATGATAAGGGAGAATACAAAAAGATTAGGAGAGAACTCAAAAAACAATTAGGGAGGCAAAGAGGAACTATGAAATTAAATTAAATTATGAAGGAATATAAAACAAAATAGTAAAATATTTTATAGGCACGTCAATAAAAAAAGGAAGGTTGGGATGGGAATAGGGCCATTAAGGGATAGGCAGGATAATACCACAGGTAACGATAGAGAGATGGCAGAAATATTAAATAATTATTTTGCTTCAGTATTTACCAGGGAGATAGAACAGGTGGACATGACATTGGAAGATGAGGTTAGTAATGAGATAAGTGCATTTAAAATAAAAAAGGGGATATATTAAATAAACTAATCAAACTCAAAGAGTATAAAACCCCTGGTCCGGATGGATTGCATCCACGCATTTTAAAAGAATCTAGGGAAGAGATAGCAGAGGCATTACTACACATAGTTAATAATTTGTTAGAAAAATGTGTAGTGCCAGAGGACTGGTGGATAACTATTTAAGAAGGGAGATAGAACATGTCCCGGAAATTATAGACCAGTCAGCTTAACATCGGTGGTAGGAAAAATAATAGAATCTCTACTAAAGGAGAAAATAGAAGAACATCTAGAAACCAAAAGTATAATAATAAATAGTCAGCATGGATTTCAAAAGGGAAAATCTTGCTTGACCAACCTCATTGAATTTTTTGAAGAGGTAACAGAGAGAGTAGACAATGGTAATGCAGTAGATGTAATTTATCTAGATTTTCAAAAGGCCTTCGATAAGGTACCCCATAATAGACTGATGAACAAGGAGTATGCAGAGTCAGGGGACAAGTAGCAGAATGGATAGCTGACTGGTTTCAAGACAGAAAGCAGAGAGTAGGGGTAAAAGGTAGCTATTCACAGTGGCAGAAGGTGGGTAGTGGTGTTCCATATGAATCAGTGCTGGGACCATTGCTGTTCACCATTTACATTAATGATTTAGACTTTGGAATCAAAAACATAATTTCTAAATTTGCAGATGACACCAAATTGGGGGGTAGAGTCAATACTGAGGAGGACTGCAACAAATTACAGGAGGACATTAATAAACTTGCAGAATGGGCATATAATTGGCAAATGAAGTTCAACACAGATAAATGTGAGGTATTACATTTTGGTAGGAAGAATAGAGAGGTCACTTATCACTTGGAGGGTGCGAATCTAGGTGGGGTAGAGGAACAAAGGGATCTCGGAGTACAAATACACAAATCACTAAAAGTTGATTAGCAAGGCCATAAAAAAAGCAAACCAAACACTAGGGCTTATTTCTAGAGGTACAGGAAACTTTGTGCTATCCGGCACCAACGGGACCGAGCTGTTGCCGTCCCATCAAAACTGCCGGACAAACCAGCGCTAATGTTGAAACATACGGAGATTTTGAGCTCCGTATCTGGCAACAAACCCTGTTGCTTAGCAACAGCTTCTAAACAGTCGGCCGTACCTTGCAAGCGTCTCTGTAGCTTAGCAACAGCTTCAGCGAGACCTTGCAGAGCCTGACTGGTGAGAAAAAAGCAACGAAAAGAAAAAAAACCTAACGAAACGGCTCCTGATTTTTGCCGGTGGCTCGAGCAGTTAACCTCCGGATAAACCAAAGTTTCTTGTATAGAATTGCAAAGTAGGGAAGTTATGCTAAACCTGTATCGAACCTTTGTTAGGCCACACTTAGAGTACTGCATACAGTTCTGGTTGCCATATTATAAAAAGGATATAGAGGTACTGGAGGGGGTGCAGAGAAGATTTACAAGGATGATACCAGAAATGCGAGGGTATACATATCAGAGTAGGATAAACAGGCTAGGTCTCTTTTCTCTTGAAAAAAGGCTGAGGGGTGGCCTAATAGAGATTTTTTAAATTATGAAAAATGTTGATAGAGTCGATACAGAGAGAATGTTTCCACTTGTGGGGAAGAGCATAACTGGAGGCCATCAATATAAGATAGTCACCAAGAAATCAAATAGGGAATTCAGAAGAAACTTCTTTACCCAAAGAGTGGTGAGAATGTGGAACTCGCTACCACAGGGAATGGTTGAAGCAATAGTATAGATGCATTTAAGGGGAGGCTGGACAAACATATGAGGGAAAAGGGAATCGAGGGTCATGCTGATAGATTTAGATGAGGAAAGATGGGAGGAGGCTCGTGTGGAGCATAAACGCCGGCATGGACTGGTTGGGCCGAATGGCCTGTTTCTGTACCTTATATCCTATGTAATCTTATGTGTTTGGACCAAGGCTGTAATGAGATCTAGAGCTGCGTGGTCCTGGCAGAACCCAAACTGAGCATCGATGAGCGGGTTATTGGTAAGTAAGTATCGCTTGATAGCACTGTCGACGACACCTTCCATCACTTTGCTGATGATTGAGAGTAGACTGATGGGGCAGTAATTGGCCATATTGGATTTGTCCTTTTTGTGGACGGGACACACCTGGGCAATTTTCCTAATTCTCGGGTAGATGCCAATGTTGTAGCTATACTGGAACAGCTTGGCTAGATGTGCAGCTAGTTCTGGAGCACAAGTCTTCAGCACAACAGCTGGGATGTTTTCGGGGCCCATAGCCTTTGCTGTATCCAGTGCGCTCAGCCGTTTCTTGATATCACGTGGAGTGAATCAAATTAGCTGAAGACTGGCTTCTGTGATGGTGGGGATCTCGGGAGGAGGCCGAGATGGGTCATCCACTTGGCACGTCTGGCTGAAGATGGTTGCAAATATTTCAGCCTTGTCTTTTGCACTCATGTGCTGGGCTCCGCCATAATTGAGGATGGGGATATTCATGGAGCCTCCTCCTCCCGTTCGTTGTTTAATTGTCCACCACCATTCATGACTGGATGTGGCAGGACTGCAGAACTTAAATCCAATCTGTTGATTGTGGGATCGCTTAGCCCTGTCTATAGTATGCTGTTTCTGCTGTTTAGCATGTTTGTAGTCTTGTGTTGCAGCTTCCCCAGGTTGGCACCTCATTTTTAGGTATGCCTGGTGCTGCTCCTGGCATGTTCTTCTACACTCCTTATTGAACCAGGGTTGGTCCCCTGGCTTGATAATAATATTAGCGTGAGGAAAACGCTAGGCCATGAGGTTACAGATTGTGGTGGAATACAATTCTGCTGCTGCTGATGGCCCACAGTGGCTCATGGATGCCCATTTGTGAGATGCTAGATCTGTTCTGAATCTATCCCATTTAGCACAGTGGTAGTGCCACACAACACGATGGCGGATGTCCTCAGTCTCCACAAGGACTGTGCGGTGATCACTCCTACCAATGCTGTCATGGACAGATGCATCTGTGACATGTAGGTTGGTGAAGACGAGGTCAACTAGGTTTTTCCCTCGTGCTGATTATCTCACCAGCTGCCATAGGCCCAGTCTATTCTAGCCTCTAAAATATGTGCAGTGTCAGTATCTGAGCTGTTGGCTGTGCCTTTAAGGTTGATTGACAATGTCTGTTCATCTTCACTTTCTTCTTCCTCTTCCTCTTCCTCCACTGACTGGGCAAGTTCCAGTTCTTGGGTATCTGAAATGAAAAATGGAGAAGGGTTGTGGTGAGGGGAGAGGAGAAAGTAAGAAATGCATGCGTACACCATCTGCAGCTTCTCCGTCAGAAGGGATTGAGGGATGAGAGATAAGCAGGATGAGAGAAGGAGGATTAGGTATGCTGATACCCTCATCAGTCACTTCAACACTGCCAGTGACCACAGCCTCAGTGATGCCCCTTCCCATGATGGCCAGCACTGTCTCCTTCATGGGTGTTAAAACAGGTAGGCACATTTGTCCTCCTCCAGTTCATTGTTGCTGCCTGCTCTTATGTGCCACCTTCTCATGCAAGAAAGAGGGAAGTGTGTCAGCAAGTGCTATGCAATATGTTTCAGTGATGTGGCTGTCATGGTTGAACTGCTGCCAGTGCGTGCGAGCTCTGTGTTAAGTCTGTGTGTTCTAGTTGTAATTACTAACACAGACTACAAGATTAAAGTTCAACAGGTCTTTACTGGTTGGAGGTCAGGACTATACTAAATACAATATTACTACACAGTGCTTATATACCGGTGGTCACCACCGGTATTACGTATACAGCAGCCAGAGAAAGTAGTACATCTCTTAAGGTGGAACAGGCTTAAGTTCTCTTAAGGTGGAACAGGTTACATACACCACAATCCTCCCTTTTTAGCTTAACAGTCATATCCCCATTTAACATAACATAATAACATATATAACTTCAGGTATAAACAGTTCAAAGGTTCAGTCTCTCAGGAGGCCTTCTGATTCGGTTTGGATAACGCCTTTCAGTGGTCTCTGATTCCTGTTGCTGAGGTGACTCCTCTAGTTGGTCTCCCATGCATTGGGTGCTATCATCAGGTACATTCCCTGCTGAGGTAGATGCATCAGGTTCATTAACGTCTTCCACAGTTGTCTCTGTCGCAACCATGGGTTTGACCCTTGCTCTCGATTCTACCAGTTGATCCGCATGACGCCTTATCACATTGTTACTAATATCTACTGTGTACATCAGAGGTCCTTGTCTGGCCCGAATTGTTCCGGACTGCCATTTTTCATTTCCATAGCCCCTTGCCAACACTGGTTGTCCTACGTCGAAACTTCGAGTGGTCTTGTTATTAAGATGCCGGAACTGTTTGTTTTCCACTTCCCTCCGCACATTTGGTTTTAACAAGTCCAACCTGGACCGCAACCTCCTGTTATAAAACATCATGGCAGGACTTTGGTTAGTCACTGCATGAGCGGCGTTTCGATATGCCATTAGGAAATTGTCCACCTTGTGCTGTCGCGGAATCTGATCATCGTTCATGGCCTTTATTGCCTTTTTGAATGTTTGGACAAATCTCTCGGCCAACCCGTTTGTCGCCGGATGATATGGGGCAGAGGTATAATGTTTCACCCCATTCTTCTTTAAGAATTTTTGGAATTCTTCCGACACGAACTGTGGTCCGTTGTCCGAACAGATCTGTTCTGGCAATCCGTTCCTTGCGAATATTGTTCTTAACACCGCAATTGTCTTTTCTGAAGTAGTGGTATTCATCTTGATCACTTCTGGCCATTTGGAATGTGCGTCCACCGCAATTAGGAACATGGAGTCCATGAATGGACCAGCAAAGTCAATATGTATGCGTTGCCATGGGGCTGAAGGCCATTCCCATGGGTGTAGTGGTGCGATCGGAGGTGCATTTTGCACTTTTTGGCACCCAGCGCAGCTTTTCGTCAACTCCTCTATCTGTTGGTCAATACCCGGCCACCATACATAAGCCCTAGCAAGGCTTTTCATCTTAACTCCCCCCAGATGACCTTCATGCAGTTCTTTTAGAACTCTTTCCCTTAACTTGGGAGGAATAATCACTCTTGTCCCGTACATCAAAGTACCATGGCAGACGGACAGCTGGTCTCGCCTTGCCGAGAATGCCGGTAACAGAGGATCACCACGTGTTGGCCATCCTTTCACTGTCACCTCGTAGACTCTGGACAGTGTCGGGTCATTCCTGGTTTCTCTTTCAATACTTGCATTGGTGACTGGTAAACACTCGATGATGGTCGAATGAAATAACTCAACAGGGTCAACTTTCGTCGTTTCTTCTTCTTCAGGTAGTGGCAGGCACGACAGCCCATCAGCATTGCCATGCTGCTTCGTACCTTTGAATTCTATTTGATATTGATGTGCCCCTAGGAAAAGGGACCATCTCTGGAGAAGCTGTGCTGTCATCACTGAAACACCCTTCTTAGGGTTAAAAATGGATACCAACGGCTGATGGTCTGTCAGAAGTGTGAATTTTTGGCCCTGCAGGTAATGATTAAACTTCTTCACTCCCCATACAAGGCTGAGAGCCTCCCTATTGATCTGCACATAGTTGCGCTCAGCGGAGGTCAATGATCTGGATGCAAACGCGACTGGCCTTTCCGTGCCATTTGGCAACTTGTGTGAGAGTACTGCCCCAATACCATATGCAGAAGCATCACAAGCCAACCGAATAGGCAGTGTCGGGTTGAAGTGAGCCAACACTTCCTCTGAGGTGATCAATTCTTTGCTTTTGCGAAATGCCTTCTTACAGTTTTCGCTCCATTCCCATGGTACCCCCTTCTGTAAAAGAGCGTTTAGCGGGTGCAGTACCGTGGATAGATTTGGTAGAAATTTATGGTAATAGTTAATCAATCCTAGAAACGACCTCAACTGAGAGACATTCTCCGGAGCGGGAGCCTTTACAACTGCCTCTATCTTGTCAGGAGACTTATGAAGCCCCTCCCGGTCAATGACATGACCACAGTACGAGATCCGCTTCTGGAAGAACTCACATTTCTGCCGATTAACTCTAAGTCCATACTCTTTCAGTCTGTTGAGCACCAGTTCCAAGTTTGCGAGGTGTTCTTCATCACCATCACCTGTAATCAGAATATCATCCAGGTAACATTGTGTGCCTGGAATTCCCTGTAATACCTGCTCCATGGCCCTCTGCCAAATTGCTGGAGCCGATGCCACTCCAAAAACCAGCCTATTGTACCGGTACAAACCTCGATGCGTGTTGATCGTGAGGTATTGGCGTGACTCTTCTTCAACCTCCATCTGCAAGTACGCCTGCGCCAGGTCTATCTTGGTGAAGTGTTTCCCGCCAGACAACGAAGCAAAAATATCCTCAATCCGCGGAAGCGGATACTGCACCATGTGAAGCACCGGATTAACGGTGATTTTGAAATCTCCACAGATGCGAACCTTCCCTGGTTCTCCTGGCTTGTTGCTCGAAGGACGTTTCATAACGGGAACAATGGGCGTAGCCCACTCACTCCAATCTACCTTAAACAGTACACCTGAACGTTCTAGCGCTTCCAGTTCCGCTTCTACAGTAGGTCGTATTGCATAGGGTACCGGTCTGGCTTTAAAATTTTTTGGGTGTGCATGTTCATCAATCTTGATGTTTGCCGTAGTTCCCAGTCCCTGCTGGAACACCTCTTTAGCATCATCCAATATTTTGGACAATCGTTAGGTTTGACATCTGTTTCCCCGGAATCTACCGTTAGTGCCTTCAAGGGGTGCCAGTCCATATTCATTTTCCTAATCCACTCCCGTCCCAGTAGTGGTGGACCTCCTTCAGGTAGCACATATAAGTCCATTACTTGGCTTTCTTCGCCCTTGTGGACCACTTTTACCTCTATCTTTCCGATGGGGTACACTCTTTGCCCCGTGTATGTTTTCGCACCCATTAAGTTTAATAATGTTAGTGCTTTCTCTTCATCTGGGATTTTATTTGCTTTACAATAATTTTGTATGCGTTCTACATACATGGCCCAATCTTCGATGTCGCTATCAAAGGTATTAATGTTCCCATGTTTAGGCATCGTTGCAATTTAATTTATTTTAATTTTTATCCAAGGTGGCGGCTTCCCGCTCTTGTCTTCGTCCTCCGCCTACAAAATGGCGGTTTTCCCGCGCTTGGCGGTCTTCACCCGTCCCCCGACGCTGTCTCCGCTTCACCGCGGCTCTCGCGCCTTCAGTTGCCCCAGACGCTGCGCCTTTTTAGCCCGAATGCGGCCCGGCCCTTATCACCAGCCGCGATCGATGTCCCCGCGCTGCGCCTTTCGGCCCGAATGCGGCCCGGCCCTTATCTCTGGTCGCGATCGATCTCACCGCCCTTATTCCTCCGTCTTCCCTCCCCGTCTGTACAGCCAACGCGGCCGACTTTCTGGTCGCGTTGCTGCCCGGCTTACCCACCACCGAGGTAGAAAGAAGATAGCTGACAGCCGCTGATGGAGGCTTCAAGTTCAGGATGTCTTCTGCACTCTGGTTTCTCGATGTCTGCCACGCGACGTGTCTTCCAGCAGGGTGATGAGGGTGGAAGCCTCTCTTCGACGTCCGTTCTGTGGACGAAGCTGCCGTGGATATAAACTGCCGCAGGGTAAGAATCGGACTCGTTGCCACTGTTAAGTCTGTGTGTTCTAGTTGTAATTACTAACACAGACTACAAGATTAAAGTTCAACAGGTCTTTACTGGTTGGAGGTCAGGACTATACCAAATACAATATTACTACACAGTGCTTATATACCGGTGGTCACCACCGGTATTACGTATACAGCAGCCAGAGAAAGTAGTACATCTCTTAAGGTGGAACAGGCTTAAGTTCTCTTAAGGTGGAACAGGTTACATACACCACACTCTGAGTTGTGGATGTGAGGCTTGCCGCAGTGCTAAGTGTGTGAGGATGAGGTAAAGCATATGAATTATAGGATTGAGTATTGATTGATAGAGATTGTTGGTAGGTAGGTGATGGGGATGTAGTGAATTGAGCAGCGCATGAGGCTAGTGATGCAGTTGGTAGGGTATACCATTTGAAGATGAAGTCCCTCACCTTGACAGCTCATGTGAGATTGTTAAACTTCTTCTTGCACTGCATCGATGTTTTTGGAGCAACACTCCTGGGATTGACCTCCGCCTTGCTCCCATAGCCTCCTGAGCATGTGGCTGGAGGGCCTCCTGCTCCCCTACAGACATAGGACATCTCTCCTTCTTTCAACCTCTTCCACCAAGACCTTCAGTGCAGTGTCTGAAAACTGGTGCACGCTCTCTCGCATGTTCAGCCATTGCTCAAAGAATCAGTGCATAGATTCACTTTTCAAATGGCTCCCACCACTTTTTGCAACCAAAATGCACCTCCCCTTTGAGAAGTGCAGGCTGCCTTTAAGTAGCACTAGACACTAGTTTCGGTGATCAGTTCACTTACCATATAACTGAATAGAATAACATCACTGTTAGAGCAAAGTTACTGTCTGCACATAGTAAATGTATGAACCTTAATCTTTCATCTTTTAGTCTTTAAGGAGAAATGGGATGTACCTCACAGGCCATTGAAACCTATACTGTATTTAATGTCTGTCTGCACACTGATTATCTCTAAATTATACATTTTGAAGGCATTCATAAAATAAACATGTGAAGGCCAGTCTGGGGTTATAGCAAAATCTCTACAAGTGAGGCTTAGTTGGTGAGTGATGTGTTTATCACTTCCCCATTGCAGGCCGTGGCATATTCTAGGAGTTACAGTATAGTTAAACAGTTTTTCAGTTTTTAAGTCCTGAGAAAGTTAGAGTAGGAGATGGTGACTTGAGGCTTGATTTCAACACAGTGAGAATATGAGGAGGGGGAAAGTGTGAAGGAATTTGCATTTCAGTTTAAGGGGAATAAAAGAGTTACATTCAAATGAGCATCGTAATATCGCTAAAATAGAGATCAACAAGAATGGACACACACAGGTTGTACACTAGAGGAGACAGGGATTGCCTATCAGGTTGTAAGTTTTTACTTGTTTCTTGTCTGGGAGTCTGAGATATCAACCATCATATCTGTAGATCTTTTTTCTTATTGCTACAGATATTTTTCTGTACGCAATAATTCATTGGTGACATGACTAAAATGTCAATAGGTTGTGGCCAATATCACAATACAGAATTTATCCTTTGGATGCTCATCACACATAGTACAGATTCAATCAAGTATTAATATGATATTAAATGGGGGTCTTATTCGGGTAGATTTTCAATTTGCCGTTTGGGTGTAAAACTGGTGCCACCTGGTACAGAAACTGTGCGATCTTCATTTCTGAAAGAGGCGGCCAAGCCACAGCACCAGTTATATGACCGAGCAGCAGGTTAAACATCTATCCCAACATCTCTCGGACAGGAAAGTCATTCTGACCATATCAACATGAACCTATTCTTCCTTCCCCTCCTAAATCATGATGTCATCTCTATGAAATATGAAAACCATTTCAAGGAATGGAGCCACATCTGCTATAAATAGAGCATATTGGATGACTGTCTGTGAATTTCAAGACAGTAATTCAGCTATCAATGGGCTCAGATTATGTCATAACCTTGTGCAGCATCTGTTCATCATCCGAATGCTGGCTGGATTACTGTCTACAATCCATTGACAGCCAACCAGTAATTTTTCTAATATGCAGCAGATTATTAATTTTGAATCTAAGTATGTTTTAAGGACTTGGATCATACGGCAGTAAACATTAGCTTACGTGAAGTATTGTGACATAAGCTATGAAAAGTAATCTATACTCCTGTGTTATTTTGGATAATAAGTTATTGAAAAAATCATGACCTTATACTTCAGTTCACCTCCTAGAAATTCTTTTTCCCTAGAATATTATCATTTTTAACTAAATATTCATTTAGTTTTAGATCAGGTTGAAATTTCCATACCTTAAGAATCAGAAAATGCAGTACATTCTTTGGATTAGAGCGTCTATTGAATCAATACCAAGAATGTATCAACTTCAAATGAATTGACTGTTTATTCTAAGTGACCTTGAACTTGCTACCTTAATATCAATAATAATGTTTAAGATCAGAAAGACCATTGCAGCTGTAAATCAAACAGCGAGGGTGTGAACTAACTTTTTTTCATTCTATATTCACCTCCTCTGTCCAGTGCTCATTATGGGAAGTGAGAGATTGGACGAGAAATTCATATACTTACCTCCACCTGTTAGCGCAGCGATTCTCAAAAAAATAGCGGCCAGCTGGAGGCGGTCCCCGTGGCGGCCGCCATATTCGCAGGCCCCTTTGCGCGGCCGGGAAGAAAAATTGCGGCGCGGTGACATCAGTCAGCATGCAACGCCGACTTAAGGTCACCTACGTGAACTTCGACCCTAGTGCTCAATTCCGCGCTGGGTCCTAAGCATGCCAAGTTAACCTGGCATACAAGCAGGCTGACAGATGCTGACAGGGGTGATATTTGCAGCTGTTAAAGGGACACACACATCAATCAGGTAAGTTTGAATGGAAGGGTTTGGCCTTGGTTTTTTGGATTTTATTGAAGTGGTGGCTTGCTGCAATATATGTGAAAAGTTTTTAAACTGTTTTGGGAGTGCTGCTGGATGCTTGCAAGAGCTCAGATGGTAAGTGAACGCCTTTGAGAAGACAGAACATGCTGCGAATACTCAGCAGGTCATGCTACATCCATGGAGTTCATGGGCTGGATTTTCCAAGCCCAGAGGAGGCGGGCATGGAGGCGGGACAGCCAGTAAACTCAGAGAAAGTGGGGGCGGATGGCAAAGCTGCCCCCATCCCGCCTCCTTGCCCTTTTTCTAGGAGGTGGAAGGATGTGCAGCTTCGGGTCCCCTCTCCTGGAGGCAGGAAAGGCATTTAATCCTTTTAACTGCCTGTTAACAGGTAGTTAACAGGCACAAAAAAGGATTAGTGCCATTTTACCTTCACAGGTGAAGGCTTCCCGACCTCGGAGAACCCCGCTGGGTTGAAGAAGACATGGAGGAGGTCTATGGCGGTTGGAGGCACCTGGAAGTAAGGTGTAGAGGTGAGCGATGGGTGCAAGTGTGTAGTGGTAAGTATGCAAGGTGAGTGATATGTTTTAAAAAGTGTTCACTTACCTTGATTTCTTTCTACAGCCTTTAGCCGTGATGGATCGGGAGAGCTGACATCCTGCTTGTCAATTTCACAGACTGGCTGTTGGAACCTCCATTCCAGCAGCCATGTGAAATTTACAAATTTGAAAGGTTTGATGAGTCCTGAACACAAGGTCTCATCAAACTAAAGAGAATGTCAGTGTTTGACAGCTTCACAGAACTGTCAAACGCTGACATTTCCTCTTTGAAGAAGTCTTGATAGATAGCACGTCTGACGTTGACGTGATCTGTCAGTGACTTGCCCCCTAATTGGCCTGCTGAGCCCACAGGGCGGGCTTAACAAGCTCAATCAGGGGAAAATCCCTCTGGTTAGTCAGGTGAGGATGGGGGCGGGACATTGACATGACAAGCAGCTGTCTCGCCTCCAACTCACCTCCATTCACAAAATCCAGCCCCATGTCTCAGGTCGACATGCTGCCTGACCAACTGAGTATTTGCAGCACCTTATGTTGTAATTTCACATTTACAGCGTCCACTTGCGGAGGGAAGAGCAAGACGCAGAAGAGGAAGACGCAGAAGAGGAGGAGTCAGGTGGAAGGATGCATCCCAGACAGCCCCTTTGTGGCTGGGATATCTAGGATGGAATCATCTGCCTGCAGTCCCACTGGCTGGACTGGCTACCTCTTCTTGTTGACCCACTGGCTGGGCAGGCTGCATTTCTTGGGTGTGTAAAATGAGGAAGGCACAAGGGTGGAGTTGTGCTGACAGGAGGGCGGGAAACCTAGAGGTGCATGCCAGAAGGGGGATAACGTACGAGGATACCCACATCTTGTATCCTTTCAGCCCTGCCACTATGGGTCAGCCATACCCCTGCCAAGAATCGACTGCACCGTCTCTTCCAAGGAGGTGAGGTGATGCTAGGAATGGGAGATGTTCCTCGTCATTGGTGCAGATTGTTAGTAAGTGAGTGATTGGGGGTCCTGCATTGAACAGTGTGTGAGGCTAGTGGTGCAGTTGGTAGGTGACAGCTTTTGAGGATGCATTCACTGACCTTGATCAGTGGTCTGAGGTCATGAAGCTTCTTTGGGCAGTGGAGCCAGGTGATGGGGGTGACACTGCTGGCAGTGACGGCCCCGGTAATGTACTCCCACATTGTTCTTTATGGGGGGCCTCCTGGTCCCTGTGGGTAGAGGACCTCTCTTGCAGTGTTGGCCCCCTGCACAAAGCTGGAGTGCTGCGTGCAAGACCCTGGGTGCCCCTTCCCTGGCTTTTTGTTCATGCTGAGGCAATTTTCCCATTTGTTCAGTTTAGGAAGGCAATTCAGCTTTAAGAGCTGAATAAATCACATTTGACACTTCTTTTAAATATTGAATATTTGTAAAATGACAGGAAGGGCTGAAAAATGTATTGAATCAGTGCATTTTATTTTCCCTTGCTTCAATGTGCATGGCCCTTTAAATTTCAGAGCTCCTCACTGCCCACAATGCACTGCGAGCTTCACAGCCTCGCACACAGACGCTTGGGGAAGCAGCAATGCCGCACCAGGACTACAAACTGGTCCCGGATCCCTCGTGCAATGGCACCAGGATGGTGTTGCACCTAAAGTTAGCGCTGCACCACCTACCTCCATGCTCCCCACACCAATTTAGGTCGGTTAGCGCTGCGGCCATTTCAAGCGACCATTAATGGCAGTTGGCGGTGACACCGACTGCTTTGTAGGCGAGAACGAATTTTTCTCCCATTAAGTTTGCCTCTTCGCAGAAAGGTGCAAATTGTTTAGGTGTTAGGTTCAATGCCCAAAATGAATCAGAGGGATCTAACTCTGCACAACGCTCACTCAATCAATGCTGGCAGGCCTGTTGAAGAATTTGGAGAAATTTGTGAGAAATGATGAATGACTCAGTAATGAAAATAAAGGCAGAAAAAAGAAGCAGCATGGGAAAGATCTTGATGTTAAAAATGCTGTGCTAGATGAAGCAGCATCGCCTTGTGGGGTAATGAGTGGTTCATTGATTAGGAAAAAGTAACTGACCTTGCACCTGCAATGGGAAAGCCAGAATTTACGACAACGGAATCTTGGCTTAGTTGATGGAAAAGCTTCATGTTGAGAAAGCTGATGGTGAAGCTTTGAAGAAAGATGTGCTGTCACAGTTGCTGCAATTGCTCCAGGACATTAACAAGCGTGATGTAGCCAATCTGATTTGGAGAGATTTGGAAATGGCACACTAGCTTTTAAGGACATATCTGTTGCAGGAAGGAAGACGCTCAAAGAAAGGGTGACAGTGATTCGTGCCTCAACATGATGGCCAAGAAGCATCTGTAAATCTGCCAACTCCTGATGCTTTCAGAATGTAAGGAACCCACCTGTTCCTACAGGAGCAATAGAAATGCACGGATGACATACCAGGAATTCTCTAATTAGGCGAGGGAGTGAAACATAGAATTTGGAGTTGTCAACGCAGAATGTTTGCTGGAGTCTAGACATGATGGGGGAGAAAATGGCCTCCTTTGCACCTCCCATTAGCGCCTCTGGGGGCGCTAACGGGGCGCTACCAGCTTTGCGACTGGGTGCGGCGATAGTACCGACGCCTGCGAAATTGACGTGGAGGTTTGCGGCGGCGGTAACCACTAGCGCCACGATCTCCTGCGCCCGGAGATTGTGACATCATCTGGCTGCGCAGCGCCCCGGTGGCGTCCCGGACTCGAACTTCAGTTCCACCCCCCGCAGCATCGCCGGGCGAAAACACCGACAGCTGCAGGAGGCATTGTTAGGGAGGCCGGCCGATGGGGGAGCAGTATTTAAAGGTAAGGCCGCTTGTTTCAATGAAACATTTGTTTTCTCCCCTTAGGTTGTTTGTTCAACTTTTTCCTATGCCGCGATTGATCAGCCCTGCACTCTGTTAGAGTCAACGATAAGGGACATCGATTTAATGCAGAACCTGCAGTAATGGCCCTTCCCTTTAAGGGAGGGAAGGAGCCTTCATTCCCGGCAGCTCTGCGCTCGGCATTGGGAAGCGCTGCACCGCTACCGCCCCTCTTGCCAAACTTTAGCACTCCAAGGGAACTGGTAGCGCTCGATTTAGCGCTCCACTTCCTTCCTGGAGCACTAAGCCTGAAGTTCGCGTCGGATTCACTGGCGTATCGCGTGGCGCTACTTTTTCGTTACCGCTAAAGTTAGCGCAAACGTGGCGATACTCAATTTCTCCTCCATAGCTATCTAATCTGCACAACATTCAAATTGTTTTCTTTCCAGCAAACATAGTCACCAGAAGTGGGCATCATACAGACTTTTAAGAAACATTTATAGATCATTTTAACCTTAACTCCATGTGCAGAAATCTGGTGGAGATTGTTGTAGACCCTACTCAGTTTTCATCTCATTGACTCCTCTGCATCGACAGTTATGTCCAACATCTCACCCAGTCTCTCCACCCTCATGAACTGTATCCACCCAAAAACTAACATAATAATTCACATCAACTGACAATGTAGGTTCACCAGCTAATAGAGAAACTCTCTCAGCACACAAACATTTCAAAAAGGATTATAATTTTCCTGCCTTACACAAATTTATTGCCCATCTGAAATGCTTTTTTACTTAGTCTAGTGCTGCTACGAGGTGCTCCCCAGTGGTTTCAGCATGGGAGGTGGAAGGCTACTGTAGCTCAGTCTCTTGAGGTGCTCATGGGCGGTGACCTCTAGGAGGTCAGACTGAGAGGGCCCAATTGCAGCAACTGCTGGAATGATCTGGCCCAGTTGCGTAGAAAGAGAAAAGGAATTGAAGATGTCCAAACACCCTACTGTGTGTGGCCTCTAGCCTGGCCATCTCCTCTCTCTGTCAATGATGTTGATTGATGGCTGCTTCATCCATTGGTGTCAGGATGTATACAGTTGCAAGACCTCCTCCTGTTCTGGCACTCTTTCCTTAAGTGTGCCTGCTTCTCCTGCAAGAAGAGTGGAATTGGATTGGTCTGTGCGCTATTGAAGGGTTTTAAAGATGTGTGAGGTAGCTTAGCATAGTGTACATGATGAGAAGAAGAAGCAGCAAGAGGGGGAGGTAGTTGTGAGGGCAGTAGTAGGTTTTGAGTGTGCAAATGCAAGCAGAAGGAAGTGCCTCATTGTCACGGTGAAGAGGCATGGGAAGTGGGAGAAGGAAGCGTTGATAGTGCTGGGGCTAAAGTAGGATGCTGCAGGACTGTACAGAGAGTAAGAGGTGTAAATAGGATTCATACCTTGGCAGTCCTACAGCTTGATCCTGGAAACAATGCTGGTGGCATTGACTTGCTCTGTTACCTCTCTCCATTGGAGCTGACTCATTTGTCTGGGTATCTGTCCCCCATTAGAGGGGAAGAGGGCCTCTTTCCTGCTGCTCACTTGCTCTATAAGGATCTACGTGGGGCCTGTCGTGGATGTCCTGCTGCCTGCTGCTTCAGAAAATCACTTTCCACTCAGCACCATTGAAAAGTAAATCTCCCCTTTAAGGATCTGCTGTCTGCCTTTAAGTCATGGCTGTCCTGCTTGATTTCCCACCCTCCCAGTTGGCGAGCTGCTTGTACGAAGCACGATACAGTGGCAGCTTACCGAGTATGCTAATGAAGCCCGACCACAAAACTGGCTTGGGTCTTCACCCGACTACACAGACAAGGGGGCGGAGTGGATGCCTCACCCACTGCCCTCCCAATTTACGCTGAATACAAAAATCAACCCCAGTAAGTTCAAATGCTAAATTATCACTAGATGTTTAATGACTTGTAACCTCCAGACCTTCAATTGTCTGCTTGGACTGCTGACGAGGCAAGTGAGTTCTTCCCAAAGAAAGAAGGCAGGCTGTGAGTTACATCTCAGTACATTAGAATATAACGATGCGTGCTTATAAAATTCATAGCACCGAGCAAGGAAGATTAAGGCTACCACCTGTTAAAAAAAATTGAACGGAAGCTTTCATGATTGTGCCCTTTCTCATGCACCGACAGTAGACACTCTTTGTCACATGTTCATGCAGAACACCATCTGGCCTCCCTTGGCTGGAAGCCATAATAATCATTCTAAGCTAACACGTCTAAACAAGCATCCATTGTATTATGCAGTGTGATTTGTTAGCGTGATTGATTTGATTATTTTCAAGCCCGAACATTGCCCTACCGTCACGAATAAATATTTACACCAACATTTACTGAACTCACAGAGATGCTGTCCTTGTTGAATAAAATCAAGCCTGCATCCTTCTGACAATCATCAAGTCACCCAGTTGGCCGCTCCTCTTTGCCTTTCAAATCCAGGATGTAATTACCAGATTTAGGAAAACTGCAAAATGTTACATGTACTTTACTAAAATTTCTAGACCCGCCGGTATTGTGCCATTGTGTGTCTGTCACATAGCAAGAGACAACAGTATAGACAAAGAAAACAAAGCCAATCAAAGCAATGAGTGTATCAGCCAGAACTGACCTTTTGCCTCAAGAGCTTGATTCAAGCTTGAATTAAACATATTGGCCTAGAAATTCAGTATTGCCACGTTTGGGGCGCTGCAGCCGGGCGATCGCTAAATTTAGCGACCGGCGCAAATTAGCGCCACCTTCGCCGAAATTGAGTTGCATTGCCCCAAGAGGTTGCTGCTGCGTTAAAGCAGGTGGTGCATGACTATCATAAGGCGCTAAGCCGGCGAGCCGGGGCACTACCACCGAGGGCGGGCGCAGCGCAGGTGCGGCGAGTTGCTGATTGAAGGCAGACACACTGGCGCTGGTCAGCTCTTAAAGGGGGAGGGTCGATTTGTTTTGCTGCGACGCCCTGCACACTGCAGCCCTGGATCAAGGCCTGAACATAGCTGCTTCACCGGTTCAACGCCCAGGACTATGGAGAAGGCTAGGGAGCGAGCGCAGCGCTTCAGCGAGGGTGCCCTGAAGCTACTGGTTGGCGCAGTGGAGCGCAGGCGACCTGTCCTCTTCCCTGATAGTGGCAGGAGGCCGCTGCCCAGCGAGTATAGAAAAGCCTGGAGGGAGATGGCAAACAGGGTGACCTCCAACACCATGGTTGCCAGGACTCCTGTGCAATGCAGAAAAAAGTTCAACGACCTCACTCGGGTTGTCAGGGTGAGTACCCTTTCCAGTATCCTTTTCATCCCTGCATGTGCACCTCACTTTATGGCCAAAGGGACCTGAAAGCCCCAATGCCCAGCCCTTATCCAACAGCTATGGGACTCTCATGAAAATCACGTGCACATTCAGCACTTTACACACTGTCAGGGCTATTCCACCATGGGAGGCAGTGCAGGCAAGATGAGGGCTTGATACTTTCAGGGCTATTCCACCATGGGAGGCAGTGCAGGCAAGATCAGGGCTTGACACTGTCAGGGCTATTCCACCATGGGAGGCAGTGCAGGCAAGATCAGGGCTTGAAACTGTCAGGGCTATTCCACCATGGGAGGCAGTGCAGGCAAGATGAGGGCTTGACACTGTCAGGGTTATTCCACCATGGGAGGCAGTGCAGGCAAGATGAGGGCTTGACACTCTACTTAGAGTCCGTCCTTTCTCTTGCAGGGCAAGCTGGCCCACAATCGCAGGCAGCAGCGACGGACCGGGGGAGGCCATCCTGACCTTAAAGAGCTCAGCGACCTGGAGCAGCGAGTGGAGCAGATTATGGGAGGCCGGCTGATTGCCCCGTCGCCACTGGAGATGGCGACCCCGTTCTGGACAGCAATGGTAAGTTCATCACCTTTTTGACCTCTCTCTTTCCACTTGTGCCTCACACCAGCATCCTTTGCCACTCTCGAACCAATGCAGTGCATAGCAGCACTCATGCCTCCCTCGCTGCCGCCCTGTCCTCACTCTAAAGCAACTCTTGTGTCTCCCTGCTTTCAGATGCTGATTCGCCAGGTGAGGAGGCGGGCCCTCAAGCTGGCACTGTGTCGGATTCAGAATTCGAGGAGGAGGAAGAGGAAGCCGGCCCATCAGTGCCACCCTCAGCCGACGCAGCCCATGGCCATGATGGGGACATGTCTTCCCTGGAGGGGAGCAGGGGGGAACGGTCTGAGGAGAGTGAAGCTCCGGGGCCCAGCGGGCTGCAGCAACGCAGGAGGGGTGGGGAAGCTCGGCGGCCTTCTCCCCGGAGGGTGAGTGCAGCCTCCAGTCCTGCTACGGTGAGCGCAGAGGAGGTGCGGCTCCTTGGTGAAATGGGCGCCCAGGCTGAGCGCAGGCACACTGAGCTCATGGCTGCAGTGGCAAGGATGCCTGACTCCATAGAGTCACTGGCAAGGAGTGTTCAGGAATTCGGGGCAGCACAGGCGGCTTCCAGCCAAGTGCTCAGTCGGGCCGTGCATTCACTGGCTGGTGTGATGCAGACACAGACCAGGGCCACACGGGCACTAACTGCTGCCACCCTCGCTGGATCGGCCAGGCATCGACAGGGCCCTCGCCGCGCCACGGCAGCCCAGCAGTCTGTGCTTCAGCAGATTGCTGTGCATGCTTCAGTGCTGGCCCGTGCGAGTGCCAGTGTCTCGGCTGACCAGGGAGTGCCTGTGCTCTGTCAGGTTGGCAGCATTCCTGCAGCCAACACTGTCACTCCTCCACTGCAGCTGCCACCACCCATAGGACAGACTGCTGCCCCCAAGCAGAGTTGGAGCAGTCAGAAGCCGGGCCCTCCAGGCCCAGAGCTGGTCCAGGCTGTCCCTCAAGGGCATCTGCCGTCTCACCATCTGACCCTCAGCAGCCTTCCCCCAGCCTTGCTGCAGCCACTGGGGTCCCATTGAGGAGGAGCTGCAGGGCGGGGAGGGGCCAATCGCAGAAGCGAGGCGGATTACCCTCGCAGGCGAAAAAGTAGAAGGTGTGGCAAAATGTTTTTTTTATATGAAGGCCGAGAATGTTGTCTTTGTTTTTTATATGAAGGCCAAGAATGTTGTGTTTGTTTTTTATATGAAGGCCGAGAATCATGGTCATTTTTGTTTAACTGTTTTTTTCATTTTCTCAAGGTTGTGAGAGCCAGTTATGTGTCTGACTGTTTTTTGGAGGGTTTCTCTGAATTTGTTTGTCATGCGGGAAGGGCACAGAGTTTGTAAAATAAAAAATTTTCTTTATTCAGATTGTCCATGTTTGCACTTTCAACTATTTGTTGCCTTGACCAGCTGAGGGTTTGCGGAGCGGCTCCATTCATGTTCTTTCATTGGCACAAGCCATTCCCTGAGAGGGGGCCTAGAACCGAGTTGCAATAATCCGCCGACGGACGGTCCTTGCACTTTGTGCCTCCCTCCCATCTTGGTGCACCTCCTCCTCCTCCTCCTCCTCCTCTGGTGGTCCTCCAATGTCTGCTGGCAGTGGCTGAGTCCTGAGGATAGCCAGGTTGTGCAGTATGCAGCACACTACAACGAAATGGGAGACTCGCTCAGGCGAGTACTGTAGTGCTCCTCCGGAACGGTCCAGACAGCGGAACCATTGCTTGAGCATGCCGATTGTGTGCTCAATGATGTTCCTGGTAGCTTGATGGCTGTCGTTGTATCGTTCTTCAGCAGGGGTGCTGGGCGCACGGAGCGGGGTCATCAGCCAGGTGCACAAAGGATAGCCCTTGTCCCCGAGAAGCCAGCCTCCTGGGTGAGCCGGGGCTTCGAAAATGTCTGCCACAGAACTCTGGCACAGGATGTAGGCATCGTGGCTGCTGCCTGGAAAGCGGGCATTGACAGCTAGTATGAGCTGCCTGTGGTCACACACCAACTGGATGTTGAACGAATGGTAGCCCTTCCGGTTGTGGTAATCCTCGGCATTCTGTAGAGGTGCCCGCAAAGCCACATGCATGCAGTCAATGGCGCCCTGGACCATGGGGAAGCCCGCTATTCTTGCAAATCCCATTGCACGCTCTTGCTGCTCTTCCAGGGTCATGGGGAAGGAGATGTACTGATGTCTCCTTCTGAAGAGGGCATTCGTCACCTGGTGGATGCAGCAATGTACCGCAAACTGGGAGATATAGGCAATGTCCCCAGTAGCGGATTGGAAGGAGCCAGTGGCATAGAAGTTGAGAGCCACTGTCACCTTCACTGCCACCGACAGAGATGTCCTGCTCCTCAGCTGTGGCTGCAGATCTCTCTGAAGCAGGTGGCAGTGAAGGTGACAGTGGCTCTCAACTTCTATGCCACTGAAGCCAGAAGTACCTGTGCGAGAGCTGAGTCAAAGCAGAAAGCTCACTCCCTTCTGAATTGCAGCCTCCGAACACACTGCTCCTCAGACATGTTCAGATATGAGAACTGCTGGCGGTATACCCTGGGTGGGTAAGGCCTCCTGTGCCGATGCCTGTTGGCCCTTCTCCATCTGGCCATGACTGGCACTCTCTCTCGGTGTCTCTGATCCCTTTGAATGCAATGCAGAAAGCCAACGTTTCCACCCATTGCAGCCCCCATTATATGCGGCGACTCAAGGCTATGGCACTGAAAGTTAAATCCAACTGCAAAGCTCTGGCCTGAAGCCAGAAGTACCTGTGCGAGAGCTGAGTCAAAGCAGAAAGCTCACTCCCTTTGTCTCTCTCCAAATATCTCTCTCTCATCTAGAAGGAGTGTAACAAAATGGCTGCCACAAAGAATGGAGGAAGAGTCCCCTTTAAATAGCGCCCCCCGCGCCCCGCAGCGACTGGGAACTGTTCCCCTCTACCAGTTGCTGGGGGCACCAGGCGCACAGAAGGGGGGCGCCACTGAAGTTCCGGTTCGTGGCGCATCAAGGGCGTTGCACCATGAAATGACGTCAGGATCTGCGCGCGCAGCTGAGTGGGCGCTATGGTTTTGCGCTGCCGCTAACTCTTGACTGAAGTTCGCGAGAGGCGCAGATCGCGCCGCGCCCGGGCGCTAGGCGCTTCGCGCCCCACTTCTCCTCCTCCTAAGGCGCTAACGGCTGGCGCTAACAACTGAATTTCTAGGCCATTTGGTCATAAATATAAGAAAAACAAATTCTGATTTAACAAGCCTTGTGATCTGAAAACAGATGTGTTGTTTGCGCAGGAAGTTTTTTTTTGAGAAGTGATGTATGTATATTTCTCATATGTCCCATATCACTTATAACTTTGCAGATATTGGTTAGGGTTAGATTGTATCCAATTTGAATTGAATCCATTCTCTTTAACAAAATGTTAGTTGTTTTTTCAGCTTAAACACAGGTAGAAACACAAGTATCTATTTTTATAGTCCCAACATACTGTATCATTCACCAAGTAAGTGGGACTGAATTACCTGAAGATAAAGCATGTACAGGGAAAACCATTACTGATGACTCAGTTTGTGATTGATATTCAACTTGTTTAATTCTCTATTTTAACTAAAATAGGATTAACAGTGTTAGTGCAGCTAATCCTAAAATTAGTCATATCCTGGTGATTTGTGATCTTAGTTGGAATAACATCCAGCATCACATATGAGCCCCCAAAAGTGGTAGGATGTGTTTTCCAATCACTACAGCAGGGGCACAGGCGTGGAACAGATGTTGGAGGCTGCAAATTGGTCTCAAAAACATCTAGCTTGGTCTTTGACAGACCTTTTAGACCATTCTAGAGTAATCTCACTGAAAAGAAACCATTGCTTCAGTTAAATATTACAATGCATTTAAATGGAGTTTAACATGATTTTCCATCTACTTCGGATGGGTTTGTGCTGGGTGCTCCCTTTAACCAGCTGGAGTAGGCCTATGAGATGGTCCATTGACAGTGCAATTCTTAAAGGATCAGAGGCATTTAGCCATGATTTCTAATTTTCCAATTTCAAAGTATATTTTTAGTGGGTTTTTTAAACCATTTTTATGTTACTATTTTTTGAACAGTTTTTTGGGGGGGAAAAAGTTCTCTTAACTGTACAAATGTTTATGCAGAATCCAAAGTAGTCAAATTGTCTGCTAATTCACAAGAAAACTAATTGAAAGTGAAGCATTTACAATATTTCAGAATAGGGAGAGCTGAAAAAACATGAAATATGAAAAAGGGGCTCTTGTATTACAAACTTTCATGGGCGCATAAGGAACAACGAGGCATTTCAGTAAAGTCCTGTGGCAGTTGGCAAGTAAAGTTAAAGGCAATGATGAGGGTTGGTTTTGAAGAGCACCAAATACAGCGATTGGAGTGGTAGAAGATGAAAGGAGACATTAGGGAGGTCAACAAGCACAAGAGTAGAAATGCCCACACTCACCAGTATGCCATCAACTATATCTGCCGGCCTTGGCACACCTACCTAGCAATGAGCTGCAAGGGCTTTAGCTAGCACAGAGCAAGTTGAAGAGCTGTACCATCAGTTGCAAGGGTATCCAGTGAAGTCAGGATCATGTTCTCCCTCAACTTTCTTGCCTTTGTCTCCTTCCAGGCTAGCATAAAGGTCATTTACAGTATCAGCCAATGTGTTTCCCGTAGATGTATCAGACAAGCGACTGATGCATAAGCCAGCATAGCCAGCACTTCCATTTCCCTTCCCACTGAATAACAACAGCAGCGTGTCATTATGGTCCAATGTCACCAGACTGCTGTATTTTCCAAAATAAATGGGCCATTGATACTGTGGTACATGTGGTCATCTTGCAGACTATGCATCTGCATGAGACCATGCATCATACAGGTAGATTGTGTTACAGTCATTTATGTGTGAACACCTTTGAAGATGTGAATATGCCAAGGGTGTTAGTAGTAAATTACAGCTTGACTGTATCACTGCTGGACTCTGTACATGCATGTTAAGTGATTAAAGAGCTGTATGGTTGTATAAGATCTTGGCATAGGCCAGTATTACATATGGATCCGGCTAACACTGTGGCATGCATATTTGGACCATGTAGCTAATAAATGGTATTGTTGGGTAATCCTATCTTGGCAGCCTCTATAAAGTGGGACATCTTCATCTGCATCTGCATCTGTTCCCAGGCCTTGTGCGTACTGTACACAGCATTAACCCTGACCACCATCTCCTGCCAGATATGCTGCAGGTTGTCCTCTGGGAAGGCACCTATCAGATGTAGCAGCACCTCCACTTTGCCATCAAACAGTATATTTGGGTGCTGCAATTCATCACTGGATTCCACGCGTATTCCTTCTTCCTTTGGATTTTGCTAATCACTTCTTGTACCCCGTTCAGTCTTTGTAAATGCTGAAAAATCTTCCCCCCATCCCCATGCAGCCACATGCCTTCAAGTGGCTGCATTCCTATAAACTTTGGCCTCAGCTTTTCAAAAGTTGCTCACGCGCACAATTTTCCACTCGCCCTTTGGTGAGTTCCCAGCACTAGATCCCATATGGGCAGAAGCTTGCATGGATAACTAATTGGTGCAAAGCTCAGGATATCCCACAAAGTTGGCCCAGTGTGATAGTAGCTAGTGCTAAGTTCACTGCCTTGTGGTCTCACACCTTTGGTGCCATTAGAAATAGAAAAGTGAAAGAAATCATACACAGAGAAGATAAAATGAGTGTAATCTAGCTTTGATTCAATTCATTTTTATTATACTAAAAAGTACAGTAATTTCTACTTGTTATTAACATATTTTGCTTCTTTTCACTACTTTGTTGATTATATGGAAAATTGCTGATTTTACAAGTAATGATAAAGAAGGATATGGACACGAGACATCCTAGAAAAATATTAATTCCACAGAAACACAGCAAAATTCTCCAGGCATAAAGAGGAATGTACAGGGACGCCAGCAGAAACGTAAACTGGAAAATACTGCAGTTAGAATGGATTGTGGAGGACTTACCCACCTGGGGTCTTCAAGCGCACTTTTCTCCACCTGCACCTAAGCCAGGAGCAGAGTGTTTGTCGGCTCTGCTTCACCAAGGAGGTGGTCACAGAACTCGACCACCTCCTGCAACCAGAATTGGAGCCTCAGAGCAGGGCCATGACAGCTCTCCCAGTGGCCCTCAAGGTCATCGTGGCCAACAATGTTTTCATTACCGGATCCTTCCAGGCTGGAACAGGCAACATAGCTAACATCTCACAGTTCGCCATCCTTCGCTGCACCCGGGCGGTCACAGAGGCTCTGTATGCTAGGAGAGGGGACTTTATTGGCTTCTCTCTGAAAAGAGAGAAGCAGGAGGAGCACGCACGTGGCTTTGCCAGGATATCAGGCTTTCCCATGGTGCAGGGCGCCATCGACTACACACACGTGGCTTTGCAGGCTCCGCATCTCAATGCTGAGATGTACCACAATCGCAAAGGCTACCGCTCACTTAATGTGCAGTTCGTGTGTGGCCACGCCCAGCACATCATGCTGGTTAATGCCCGCTATCCTGGCAGAAGTCCTGCGCCAGATCGATGGGATATTCCAGCCACCATGTCAAACCCAAGGATGGTTGCTCGGCAACAAGGGCTATCCACTCCACATCTGGCTGATGACTCCCCTCTACAACCCCACCACTCGTGGCCAGCAACCATACAATGAGAGCCATGCAGCCACCAGGAACCTCACCGAGCAGACCATTGGGATGCTCAAGCAATGGTTTTGCTGCCTTGACCACTGGGGAGGAGCCCACCAGTATTCGCTGGAGCAGGTGTCACATTTTGTCGTGGTCTACTGCATCCTCCACAACTTGGCCATCATGAGGGTGCAGCCCTTGCCACCACAGTTTCCACCAACACCTCAGGAGGAGGAAGAATAGGAGAAGGATTGGAGAAGGCAGCCTGCTAATCCACGTTCAGGACATGAGCGTTTCATCAAACTCCGGATCCCCTGACTTAAAACCCAGATCCCCATTGCTCAACAGTTCCCCACCTTACCAGCCCTCTTTCACGGACCATCACAGTGTCCTCTTGGCCACAATCCTGAAATGAAAGTCAACACAAAACAAACATTCCAAAGAAAATTTATCAATTGATCAATCAAATGGTACATATGAAAGTCAACTAATCACCCTTGTGCATTTCCTTAGTGCCTAACTTGCATGTTCCTGTGCCTGTTCTAGTTCTCCTATGAAGTGTTACTCCAGTGGCTGCAGCATGACTAGTGGAAGGCTGCTGACTTTCAGTGGGGGAGACTGCAGATGGCCTTGCAGGACCACCTCGACCAGCTCTGGGCCTAGAAGGCCTGGCAGCGGCTTACGCCACCTCGGCATGGGTGACAGTAGTCTGGGCTGGCTGGCTGACAGGCAAGGGCACTGGTGGAGTGGCAGTGGTGCGAGGACGAAAGCTGTCATCCTGAGAGAGGACAGCAGGTTCATCCTCCACGGAGCCACTGCCACTGCCACTGCCCTGGGATGGTGCCTCACATTACTAGCCATCTGTTGGAAGACAGATTGCTGGATTGCTGTGACACCCTACAAGCCCCTTTCAACACTGGTAAACCCAGCCATGATGGCAGCAGTCTGAGCTTGCATGGCAACAAGTTGAGCTTCCACTGCAGCACTAAGAAATTGGGGCACTTCCACTTGTGCTGCAATGGAAGCTGCAACATCACCCATCACACGCTGCATCCTGGTTGGGTCCACAAGTGCGCTAATGGAGTTGCCCATGATTTCCATCCTGGAAATCATAGTCTCCAAGCTCTACGCAAAGGCCTGTGCAAAGTTGGTACCAGGCTCCTCCATGCTCCTCGCTAATGACAGCATTCTGGCAGGCCTGCCAATGCACCAAGCATTTCTGTGCAGCAGAACTCGTGTGCGGCCCCGCCCTCTGGGGACTGACACCTGTGCTAACCTTTCCCCCTGACCTGGCTGCAGTCTACTCATGCCCAGTGAGTCACCACGTGTAGATCCCGCCTCTATACTACCCTCTAAAATCCGTGCAGTGTCAGTATCTGAGCTGGTGCCTGCGAGTGTCCGATCAATTGACGGTGTCTCTTCTTCTTCAACAATCTCCTCTTCCACCACTGGCTGGACAGCTTGGAGATCTTGGGTATCTCATAAGAGAAAGGCACAAGGGTAGGATTGTAGTGAGGGGAGCGGGGCGAGGGGAAGCAAGATGTACATGCTTACATCATCAGCAGTTTGCAAGTGAGAAGAGATTGTGGGATGAGGGGGAACTTGGATGTGAGAAGGAGGATTAAGTATGAGCGTTTTCAACGTCGCCACTTGCCACGGCCTCTCCAGTTATCTGCAGCACCGTCTTCTCCATGGGGATGAAGACATGTAGCCTTGCCCGTCGCTGCTGCTCTCTCTTGTTATGAGCCACCTTGACTTGCAAGAGAAAGGGAACTGTGTCAGTGAGTTTGGTGCAATGTGTTTGGGTGATGTGCCTGTCATGGTTGAATAGCTGGCAGCGTGTGCATGGTGTGAGATGTGGATGTAAGGCTTGCAGCAGTGATATGTGTGTGAGGGTGAGGTGAAGCTAGAAATGTGAGGTGTGTCTCGTGTTTGGTAGAGATTGTTGGTAGGTGAGTGATGGGAGTGTGGTGCATTGAGCAGTGTGTGAGGCTAGTGGTGCAGTTGGTAGGACACAGCTTTTGAAGATGCATTCACTGACCTTGACCACTCATCTGAGGTTATTAAACGTCTTTCGGCACTGGAGTCACTTCCTGGGGGTGACACTGCTGGCAGTGACGGTCTTGCCAATCTGGTTCCACATCCTTCTTACAGTGTTTCTGGAGGGCCTCCTGGCCCCCTGTGAGTAGAGGACCTCTCTTTGAGTGTTTATCCCTGCACAAAGACCTTGAGTGCTGCGACCAAGACCCTGGGTGCCCTTTCCCTGGCCTGTTGAGCCATAGTGGTTTGTGCTGAAGCAGTTTTAACATTTTTGAGAACCAGAAGGCAGCTCACTTTTAAGAAGTGCAGATTGCTTTAAGCGACTCAGGCTAACTTTAAATAACTCTAGCCTCACGCGAACATTGCGAACTTCGGCCCCCTGCTGAGCGCATAGCCAGTCAGCAGTGTGCTCAGTGCTGGCCTGTGCACTGCCATCATGCAAAGTACCAGTCAGCACGAAGTGTAGACGCTGCCTGCATTCCTTTCAACTGGCGTGGGCCCATTGTGCATCGTGGTCCCCGCGGTATTTTTCGGGCCTAATCAAATTTAACCCCCACTGTCTTTTCACATCAAATTATGTAAGAGAATGATTCTTAATATGTTCTACAAAGGCAGCTTACATCTATTTTATCCTTAAATGCTTGTAACAGCATTGCTTTCCTGTCCTCCATTGATGTGGTTAAGTATTTGAATTATCCAAATCGTTTATTTGCATTACAAATATGTGCTCCTACTTTCACCTCCAGCTTTCAACCTCTCTCTTTTCACCAGAGGGATTTTCTTTTATGTAAGTTGTCTGCTTCTACTTAATGGCCAAATCCTGATATTCTCCAGCGAATGAGCAACCATATACTTAAGCACATCAAAGGATAACTGGGTTTAAGTACTGCCCTTCTGCCTTTGGGACTATGTTCAGATTTAGTCGAGACTGATGGAACAGAAGTCCAATTTCCCTTCTGGCTATGTGTTCAACATGGTATGAATTTGGCCAGTTTCAACGCAGTTGTTTGTGTGCATGAATAGTTGGCAAGGGAAAGTATCTACCATTGCCAGAGCCAGCTTCTCCTTTAAAGCTAAATTCCATGTGTTGGTTAAGACTGGATTCTCCTGGGATGGATTAGATTCTATTAACTTCTGAGCATCTCAGACAGACCTTGAAGTTTAACATCATTTGTCAACCACTGAAGCTGGTCAGGACCCATGTCAGAAATACTGTAAGAAACATTTTGTCAGCATCTTCTTTATGTCAGGCAGTGTGTAGAATAGCAATTGGGCGGGAGAGATAACTCAATTGAAAGCTTCAGATTGTGCCATGATCTGAAAGAGTGAAACTTGACGAGTTTGCAAACTCAATTTCTGTTTTTTGCAATACAGGTTTGCTTTTCTTTGTACTGAAAAGCAGTTACAATATTTTAAAAACTGTCACAGCCACGAGTCTATTATTGTCTGTCAATATATGCCACGAGGATCTTGTGCGTCAATATAGCAAAAAACCTTGTTATCTAATAGGCAATCTTTCTGTCATCGCTAAGACCGACTTGATCTCTTCATTGCAACCCCTCTACTCTCTTTTTACAAGCAATAGTACTATAGTTATTGCTCCTCTTACTGTTCCCAAGTAAACCATCCGACATAGTCTTCCGCCTCTGTGTTGAAACCAACATACATCGCATCATTTCCTACTCTAATTCATTGTTTCCCAGGGTCACATGACCATAGAACTCATTGCTTCCCTCAGTTTTCCCTTCCTTCTACAGGCTTTTAAACATCAAGCTTAATATCACCTACTGACTACTTAATGATTTGTAAGGATATTAATTCTTCTGCCTTGCGCCTAGGCAGTCAGCATTCACCAGGTGCAGGGCAGAGGACAAAGAGAGCCGTTACATCAGGTCTTCATCCCTACTGCACCCCACTGCAATTTTCTAGGGCTGCCCCATGAGATGCAATTGGGCAGGAAGGGCTATTCGTGACCTCCAGCCTCATTTTTCTTTCACTTTACTTGTTGGACGCCCCAGCATAGAGGCACTTCTGAAAAGTTGGGACTGTGGCTTGCCCCCAGATCCCCATCGACTGGAGGGCTAAAGCCTGAAGACAATCCAGGTATTTTATTTTTAATCCCCCAACAAAGATTTGAGTCACTTGGGGACTTCTGGCTGTTGATCTCTATCAGTAGCCAAGAGGGCCTCACCTCGGGGCATTTGCAACAAGTATTTAGATGCAAAGCCCAACCAGGAATCTACCTACAGGAAACTTTGGTTTATCCGGAGGTTAACTGTCCAGAATGCTCGAGCCACCGGCAAAATTCAGGAGTCGGTTCAGTAAGTTTTTTTTCTTTTCGTTGCTTTTTTTTCACTAGTCAGGCTCTGCAAGGTCTAGCTAAAGCTGTTGCTTAGCTACAGAGACGCTTGCAAGCTACGGCCGACTGTTTAGAAGCTGTTACTAAGCAACAGGGTTTGTTGCTAGATACGGAGCTCAAAAGCTTCCATATGTTTTAACATTAGCGCTGGTTTGTCCGGCAGTTTTGATGGGACGGCAACAGCTCGGTCCCGTCGGTGCCGGATATCACAAAGTTTCCTGTACATTCTAATCTGCCCAGACCCCCATGCAAATGGCCCAGGGAAACTGCGCCTTCTTCCTCACAGGTGCAGCACACCTGAGGTGCGCAATGGCCTTGGCCCTTCACCTAGGTTTCTGAATGCAAACATTGTAACCAGGGCACAGCTACATAAAAGTCTTCATTGTAACCCTTCCAGTCTCTACATAATAGTCCTTAAGTACAGAATGTCAGAGGACAGGAAGGGCCAGTGATACATCAAACAATATTGCTGCCGTGATGTTGAGAGTTAACGTATTGCCGGATATTTCACTATATTACAATTCAGGATAAGTCAATAATAGTTGAATATGTTTTGTGGAAGTATAAATGGCATTAGTGAAGTCTGGACTGAAACTGTTTTGATCTCTGCTGAATTTTTTGCTATATTACCATCATTAATTTATTTTCACAGGACAAGAGTTCCTCAGGTTAAACTGAAATGTAATTATTAGCCTGTCAGAAATCACAGGGCTTTGATGACTAATGGCACTGAAACTATTTTTGCGAGAATCCCACACATGAAGTTAGGCTAATCTTGGAGCAGCAATGGGGTGCCAGTGATGGAAAGAAAAACTTTCTAAACATAGGGTTAGATGAAAGAAAATTGATGTGTAAGTGGTTTAAAGAAACGTATGTCTGTCATCTGATTCAACAAGTTACTTTGAGGTGTTTAACAGCGGGCACTCTTCAAATGAGAATGTGATAACTGCATTTTTTTCCTTAAGCTTTTCCTGCATTTATTGTTTCTCCAATGTGATTTTCCATCAACTCAAAAAAGCCCAAAATTGTAACAAAAGGTCAATGGGATTCTGTAGACAAGAGCCTGAGTATACGATATCCAAGTCCTCTTCCGCTGTCAGAATTTTCAGAAAAAGGTGAGAAATCTTTTAGGCCTCAAGCAGGCCTGATCTGAGACTAGTTACATATTTTGTAGAATGTGATCACACCAGAATGAATGTAAGAGCCAATAATGCAGTAAGGTTGGCAACTCTAGTAGGAAATATTCCTGGAGGGTTCATCACATGACTTCCTGCCTCCAACCACCCCACCCCCACGCTCCCACCATTGGTCGCCCGACATGTCCATCCTCTCACGCCCCGCCTTCCCACACCAATTGGGAAACAAACAAACACTTCGTTACTCGATCGGATGGTTCTTGACTCTCAGTCAAACAGCCTTTTTTCCCCATCTCCAAACTGTGGGAGTACCTTCATCACACGGACTGCAGTGGTTCCAAAAGGCAGCTCACCACCACCTTCTCAAGGGCAATTAGGGACGGGCAATAAATGCTGGGCTTGCCAGCAATGCCCCATCTCGTGAATGAAAAAAATAACAAGGCGTAAAGGGTTAAATTATGAAGACAGGTTGCATTAACTTGATTTATATTACATTGGCCCAAAAATTCCTGTAACCGGTCAACAAACAGCACCCGCCATTGGTTAGACTTTTCCTTGCCTGTTTAACCTCCATGATATTTTGCGTGGCAAGTAACTGGAAAACGGTGTGGTGCCCTCTACAGGACACCTGGGATCTGAGTGAACAGGGCAAGCAACTGTGTGTGTCCTTAACCAATCGGATTGCAGGATTATGAAATGAACAGTGCCAGGACTGAACAAGGAAATGTAAGTTAGAGTACGTGAATTCAACGTCAAATCAGGTAGAGAAAGAGAAATAAAGAGAGGGAAAGAAAGATTGGATTAAGAGAGAGAAAAAAAAGACAGAAAAAGTAAAAAAAATATTTTTAATTGAAAAAAAATCTCCAACAACAATTAAAACCTGAAGAAATGAGACACCACACTTTTAATAGTTAATTTTCAGTGTCATTTAGGAAGCAGTACTGCTGTTACAAAGCACCTGGCAGTAGAAGGAAGATTAGCGGTGTACATCTTCAGTCACTGCCTCATTGAGAAGTACTGCCTGGGCACATTGGCTGATGACATGGAAGCAGGATTTTCATTTGTATATTTGCCAGACCACATGAGTGCTATTTACATGTATTACGTAGACTGGTCTAAAAATGCCTGGAACAGTCATATGTCATTTTCTTTTCCGGCCAGTTTCATTAAGAGTCCCACTCCCACTGAAACAGTAATTTTGTGTCCTTTGGTGGTAATAGAGACAAATATCAACATGTTGGGCTCGATTTTGCCATTGGTGTGGGCTGGGGGTGTGTCAGCCGCTTTTCGTGTTAGCCACCCGACTCCAATTTGACGTGGGAAAAATATGCGATTTTCCCCTAATAGGGCAACTGATTTCCAGCATGTGGGAACCCCTGACCCACTTAGTCTTTCCATCCTGAAAGTCGCCTCCGATGACATCAGTGCTGCTGGATTTAAGGCCTGCAAGCAGCCTTGCTTCTTCTGCAGACTGCAAACCTTATGCCCTTTGCTGTGATAGATTCCTCCAGCCAATATGTCCTGCAGTAGGCCAAAGTCTGCACCAAGGTTCAATGATGCCGCCTTGCAAGCTTTGGCGGAGGGAGCAAGAGGAAATAAGGAGGTGCTCTTCCCTTCCTCGGGAAGGAAGAAGCCTCCCCAGCAGACGAAAGCTGTGTGGATGCAAGTGGCCCAGGAGGTCAACTCTTTGTCTATGTGCCACAGAACCTGGCTGCAGTGCAGGAAGTGGTTTCATGACCTTCTGTGCACTGGAAAAGTGAGTATGATTTTGCCATCACCAACAATCTGATCCCCATTGCCTCTCCTCACCAGCACTCAGCTTTGACAACCTCTTGCTCCACATCCCACTTGACACTGACATCCCTGCACCCTTACCTTTTCCCTCTCTCGCTATGGTCACATTCAACTAACTATTCGACTATGCAGCCCTCACACTCCCTATCGCTGTGATGCTATGAAAACAACTTACAACAACACACAGGGAGGGCCCTTGGTCTTGCCACCTCACTCCATCTTTGTCCCCTTCTAACCATCAATGATATGGATTCTCTACACTCACACCTTCATTCTCACTCAAACTTCACTTGTCTCCCTCATTGCAGGAAAAGAGAGCTCACAATAAGAGGGAAAGAGCGAGGACAGGAGGAGGGCCCCCTCAGTAGCTCAGCTCACCCCCTGGGAGGAGGCGGCCATGGAGATCATGGGAGTGGAGGAGGATGTGGAAGTGAGGGACGGACAGATGGGTGCATCAGAGCAAGCTGGTGACAGAATAGTTTATCATCTCTCATTGACATTGCATGAGTCACTGATAATGATTCTGATGCTCTAACAGATTGACTTTTGATCATCTGCAATATTTAATGTGCATGTAACCTTGGCCTCACATCTCTGACTCTTTCCTTTACTCCCCCACAGGACCATCGAAAGCCCCCATCCCCACTATCCAGAAGGAACAGCCTGAGCCTCCACACTCCTCGGAGGAAGCTGCAACCTCTGAGGGTGCAGCGTCAGCAGAATTCAACGCACCCAGCACCAGCGCAGACACTCACACCTCGGTGGTAACTTCGCGAGATAGTGCAGCGTTGTCACCTGGTGTATCACAGCTCACAAGTGAGCATCAGCAGATGGTGGAGACAGGGACAGCAGTGGAGAGTCCTAGTTGGAGGGTGCAGGACTCTGCCAGCTCGGCTCAGCTGCATGTCGACCCTCTGCCTCTGGGTCCATCCAGAAGAGCGGTGCTGGAACTCCAGGAAGAGGTGCAGGAGTCTCTGGCAGGTTTTGTCTCCAGGGTCGCTGAGAGTGTGGAACGAATGGAGGAGTCCATCGCTAACATGAGCAGAGCCTTTGTGGAGGCGTTGGCACATGAATGCATCACCACGGAAAGGATGGCAACCTCCATGGAAAGGATGGCTACGTCCATGGAGGAGCTTAGTCGCCAGGGTATGGAAAACATGGTATTTGTTCAGAATAGACTGACATCTCTTTAGGAGCGATGGTCAGCTCTTGAGCAAACAAACCAGACCTACAGGCAAGTCCTCGGGAGTAGGACTTCCAGTACAGAAACGGGTCCTCATGGCCCCCCTGAATTGCAGCAAGGTGCTGTCAAACCACTTGCTAGCTCTGAAGTGGACCTGACCCATGAGAGGGATGTTGGTGCCATACAACAAGGAAGTGGGGGCTCCTCTCCAAGCGCTCACACGACCATGCCACTACAGAGCCCTCAGTCAGAGCCTCACCAGAGTCCCCACCCAACTGAGATCGGTGTCTCAACCCCTGCACAGCCGCAGGAACAGCAGACTGTTGCCGAGCCCTCACAGGTTCGCAACCCCAGAGGACGCCCGTCAAAGGTATTGAGACAGGAGCAGCAAGAATCTGAGCAAGGGGGCCTCCACATCTGCTGAAGCCACAGGGGAAGCACCACGTAGGAGCATGCGTAAGAGGACGATAATGCACAAGTAGTCACAAGGGTAGTTACTTGGGTGAAATGTTATGTTTAATGTTGAAAAGCCATCAGTTGGTTATTGTCATTAAAAATTCTGATGTCAACTGTTGCAGTTGTGGCGTGTGACATATCGCTAATGGGACTTCCACATTGAGGTCTTAGGATGACTTGCAATTGTCAGTATGGTGGTCAGAGTGGTAGGAACCGCAGGTTCTTGTCCATTGTCGATGCTCTGGTAAGAAGCTGTGAGGCAAAAGTGCTTGATTGGCTAGGCTAAGCAAATCTGGCCAAGATGAGTGCGTGCCTTGCATCCCGTCCAGCAATGTGCTCGCATGCTACTGGCGCTGGTAGATGCGCCTCTGCAAGCTGGTCGTTGTCGCTCTCCTCCTCCTTCTCCTCCTCCTCATCTGAGGAGGCTATGTGATGAGTCACTTGTTCCTCAGGCATCTGCAAGCCGCAATGCTATGCCATGTTGTGAAGTGCACAGCAAACCACGACGATTCTGGAGACCCTGGCTGCTGAGTACTGCAGGGCTCCACCTGTTCTATCCAGGCATCTGAAGCGCATCTTCAGCAAGCCGATGGTTTGCTCGATTATGGATCTGGTGGAAATGTGGCTCGAGTTGTAGCGCTCCTCAGCTTCGTTGGATGGCCTCCTCAACAGTGTCATTAGCCATGTCTTCAGGGGGTAGCCCTTGTCTCCAAGTAGCCATCCGTTAAGTTGGTCTGGCGGACTGAAGAGCAGAGGCACACTAGACTGGCGCAGGATGAAGGAGTCGTGGCAACTGCCAGGGTACTTGGCACAAACATGCTAAATTCCTTCTTGTGGTTACACACCAGGTGTAAGTTGAGGGAGTGGAAGCCTTTGCGTTTGACAAAAATACCTGGATTGTGATGGGGTGGAGACGGGGTCAGAAAACTCGCATGTGGGAAAATTGCTCGGAGGCAGGATGGAGGCGGGATCAGTTTTTGCGATTTTAACACCTCACACATCTCCAATCCCGCCTCCTCGGGCCTGGCAAAATCGAGCCCGTTGTGTCTGAAACAAATGCCTTAGGAACCTTGATGTTCCATTTCATAGATTTCAACTCAGACTGACTGTAAAAGCACAATGACACAAAACAAGGAAGCATTTGGTGATTCTGTTAATTTGCTTGCTTCTGTTATGTTTTTCTCTACATCGTTATAGCTATAATGTCCTACAGTTAATACATTTTTCAAACCTGGGGAATTGCTATGTCAAACTCATAAGCTAGACGTATATGTCAGACTGTCATAGGCATGCAGGAGTAGGAGTAGGTCATTCAGCTCCTCAAGCATGTTCCAGCATTCAATTAGCTCATTTGTACCTCAACTCCATTTAGCCGCCTTTGCTCCATATCCCTCGATACCCTTACTTAACAAAACTCTATCGATCTCAGTCTTGAAAATTTCAATTGACCCAACATCCACAGCTTTTTGGAAGAGAGAGTTCCAGATTTCCATGTGAAAAAGTGCTTCCTGATTTCACTCCGAAATGTCCTAGTCCTAATTTTAGGATTGTGTCCCCTTGTTCTAATTTCCCCCACTAAAAGACCTTGAGTAGAGCACCCCTCAAACTTCTAAACTCAATGGACGACAAACCAACTTTATGCCACCTGTCATCATAATTTAACCCTTTAAGCTCTGATGTCACTCTGGAGAATCGGAACTGCACCCCCTCCAAGGCTAATGTATCTTTCCTGATGTTCGGTGTTCAAAACTGAACAGACTGCTCCACGTGGAGTCTGACCAAGGTGTCGTACAGCTGAAGCATCACTTCCTCATTTTTGTATTCCAACCTGTTGAGATAAAGGCCAACGTTCCATCAGCCTTTTAAATTACTCTTTGTAGCTGAACACTAGTTTGCAGTGATTTTTCTACATGGACACCTAAATCCCTTTGCACCTTCACAGGTCTTAGTCTCTCACCATTATGAAAATATCCCAATGTGTCTTTCTCAGATCTAAAGTGGATGCCCTCACACATCTAACAGTGACTTCCATCTGCCATAGTTTTGCCCACTCACTTGCTCTGTCTACGTCGGTTGTAACTTTCTGCTCCCATATATACAACTTTCTCTGCTTCCTAATTTAATGTCTTATTCTTATACGAAACCTTATCCAATGCCTTCTGGAAGTCCATATAGACAACATCCATAGACACTCCCCCATCAACCATGCTAATAACCTCCTCAAAAATGTCAGTGAGATTAGTCAGACATAACCCACCCTTCACTAATCAATGCTGATTCTCTTTAGTCAACTCATATTTGTGCAAGTGCCCAGTCACTCTTCCGTCTCTGATAGATTCAAGTAACTTCCTCACAACTGATGTTAAATGGACAGGTCTGTGCCCTTCCTCTATTCTTAAATTATGGAATAACATTTACAATTTTGCAATCCAAACCCACAATTCCTGAAACTAGAGAGCTTTGGAAAATTATGACTAACACATATGACATTTAGTCACCTATATCTTTTAATTCCCTGGGTTAGAAACTATCAGATCATAGAGGTTTGTCTATCTTAAGTCCCATTATTTTCTCCTAAGGTATTTTTCTAAACTTATGTCCTCTTTCTCCACTGTGAAAATGAGTACAATGGACTAATTTAACAATTCTGCCATTTCCTTATTGTCAGTTATAGTCTTAGCTGCATCTGGTTTTAATGGGCCCACATTTGACTTTACCGCTCATTTTCTTAATGTATTTATAAAAGCTTTTGCTGTTAACTTTGGCCCTAGCAGGTTTGTTTCCATATTCCATGTTTGCACCTCATTACTTTCTTTGTGTCCCTTTGTTGCTGTTTATGGCTTCCCCAGTCTGCTGGATTTCCACACTTACTTGTATTTGTGTAAGCCTTTTCTATTAGCTTGATACTGTCTCCAACTTCCTTTGTTGACTGTGGTTGCTTAACTACACAATTGGAGCCTTTGTCTTTTAGGGACATGTGTTGATTTTGTGTGGTACCAAATACTTTAGTGAATACCTCCTACTGTTTGTGGTTAGGTTTACACTTTAACAGTTCAGCCCAGTTTACTGTGATGTATTCATTTCTCATCCCTTTGAAGTTTGCCTTACTTAAATTTAAAACATTTTTCACTTCTCCCTCTTAAACCTAATACCAAATTTAAAGATATTGGCCCCAATATTTACTCGAATTAGATTGTGGAGGTCGGGGGTAGATCATGGAGGAGATAGGGGGGAGGTCAGCAGATCACAGGGTCTGTGAAGAGGTTTGCTTGTTGGGCCTGGAGGAATCACGTCTGCTCCTCCTGGCCCACAAGCAGTGCTGTCAATGCACTTACATTATGGTCGATATTAGCTAAATATTAAAATCATGCAAAAATGGAGGCATGCGGTCTCCTTAAAAGATTTCAATGACTGACCTGCCTCTTGAGAGTGGATTGATCGCCCGCCCCCTGACCTGCCTCCGTTAAAACTGGAAGTGGGCGGGTTGCAGGCGGATTGGGGTCGAGTTTGAAATATTTTCAATTTTTACTTCTCACTTGCCCTAAACCCACCTGTTCTTGAGTATTAAAATTACCCCCATTATGTTCATTATTTGTTTCCTTACATTCAAAACATCAGAATAACTGTTAAAAGATTAACCAAGTTATTTCATTGCATGTTAGCAATATACAGGGGGTTAAATTGGTTAGCCCCCGAAAATGGGCATGGGGATCGTGCAATCTCAGCTTGTTGTCATGGAAGTTCAGACTGCTGCCACCATGGCTCTGGAAATCACTATTCAAAGGGGGATTCCAGGGCATCACAGCACTCCAGCAGAGTACAGGTAGACTACCCTTTATCCGAACTTCCGAAAACCGAAACCCTCTAAAAACCGAAGGTTTTATCGGTCAGCATAAGTCGTGCGCACGACATGACCAGAGTGGCGCATGACTTACAGGCCTAGCCGGATAAGGGATAGTGTAGCAATATTCCGCACTTCTGAAAACCGAAATCGCTCAGCGTAAGTCGTGCGCACGACCCCGACCCCCGCCGACCCCCACCCCCGACCCCCCGCCGACCCCCCCGCCGAACCCGACCCCCGCCGACCCCGACCCCGACCCCCACCGAACCCTGACCCCCGACCCCTCCGCCGAACCCCACCCCCACCGACCCCCACCCCCGACCCCGCCGACCCCGCCCCATTTCGGATAAGATATAGTGTACCAGCCTTTATCCGCACATCCGAAACCAGAAAACCTCTGAAAGCCGAAAGTGGCGCAAAGCATGACTTCTGAAAACCGAAATCGCTCAGCGTAAGTCGTGCGCACGACCCCGACCCCCGCCGACCCCCACCCCCGACCCCCCGCCGACCCCCCCGCCGAACCCGACCCCCGCCGACCCACCGCTGACCCCCACCCTTGCCGACCCCCACCCGGACCCCCCCCGACCACGACCCCCCGCCGACCCCCACCCCCGACCCCCCCGCCGACCTCGACCCCCCGCCGACCCCCACCCTTTCGGATAAGGGATAGTGTATCCTTTATCCGCACTCCCGCAAACCGAATTACTCTGAAAACCGAAGTGTTTTCGCTCGCCTTCCGAAATCCAAAATTTTCCGAAAACCGAAACACGGCTTGTCCCGAGGTTTTCGGATAAAGGATAGTCTACCTGTACTAGGATTGCTGAGGCACCGCCCCGGAGAGTGGCAGCGGCTCCATGGAGTATGAACCCACTGTCCTTGTCTTGTTTTGCACACTTTGTACAAAAATAATAAATTGCAGGACAACGAAGTATTACAGTTTAAACTCTTTTAATGAAGCATCGGGTCTGTGCTTACTCATATCAGTACAGCACCGTGTGGACAAGATGGAGTCAGGACCCTGGGTCCTCCAAAACAATAGCAGTCCTTACAGATGCCTGCAGGCCAATGACAACTCAGCATGTGATCACGTGAATATAATAGGTATTCCTTACAGATGCCTGCGGGCCAATGATAAATCAATATGCAAATGTTACATCCCATTTCTTTTAAAAGAAAAATGTTATGCATTACTTTTGAACCTTTCTTCTACATAATGTTCTCAGTAGCATCAACATATAAGTAAACTCAACATTTAACTAGCACTGGAAACATCTCAACGTTTCAATAACGATGTACAGTTTTTTTTTAGGGCAGCGCTCTGCCTACACCCTTTGACAGTTCACAAGTCAAGGATAACTGTAGGCTTGACCTCTCGTCCCGACCTTGTGTGGTATGGAACTGAGCATGCTCCTGAATCGGTCAACAGGTCAGGTTCAGGTTTAGGTTCAGGTAAGTATGATGTGTTTTGTGTATTGCTCTGTTCATCACACTCTGTTGAACTGATCCTCTCGTCGGAATGACGGTGTTATCCCTTGGTGTTCAGGAGATGCCTGCGATTGCGGCAGTACACCTGCCCTTCTGGGGTGCGGACGTGATACGATCGCTCAGTGTCAGCTGGCTGGATGACGACTGCTGGCTTCCAGTAGTCATGCTCCTGGATTCTGATGAATTCTCCATTGTGCAGTGGCGGCAGTAGTCTAACTGACCTGTCATAGTATCTCTTTTGGTGTTGCTGTCTCTGTACACGTTTTGCATGCACTTGCTTGCAGCTGACGACCTCTGGCTGCAGCTGCTGATTGGTGCTTGGAAGGATTGAGCGAAGTCTGCGGCTCATCAACAGCTGTGCTGGTGACTTGAAGTTGTCAACCGGAGTGTTGCGGTACTCAAGGAGACTGATGTAGGGGTCTCTTTTGTCCGCTTTGGTTTTGTCGATGAGTGTTTTTGCAATCTGGACAGTTTTTTCAGCAAGACCATTACTTTGAGGGTAATGTGGACGTGATGTGACATGTGTGAAATCCCATGCCTTGGCAAACGACTCAAACTCTTTTGATTTGTATTGGGGCCCATTGTCTGAGACTAAGGTCTCTACAATGCCATGCCTGGCAAAGGCTGCCTTTAGCTTGTGGATCACAGCTGCAGATGTGGTGCTGTGAAGCTTGTCCAATTCAAAAAATCTGCTGTAGTAATCAACAGTCACTATATAGTCCTCATTGTTCAATGTGAACAGATCCATTGCCGTGACCTGCCAGGGCCTGTCTGGGATACGGTGAGGTATCATGGGCTCTTTGACATTTGATGGGCGGCGTTCTAGACAAATGGAACATTTTCCGACAATGTCCTCAATGTGTTTGCACATTCCGGGCCAAAACATAATGTCACGTGTTCTTTGTTTGCATTTTTCCATGCCCATATGCCCAGCATGAATTTTTGTCAACATCTCTTCTCTGAGACTGGTAGGAATGATGATTTTCTCTCCTTTGAAGATGATTCTGTTGATTTGTGACAGTTCGTCTCTGTGGTTCCAGAATTCAGATATGCTCTGAGGGCATTTCCTCCTTTCCTCAGGCCATCCTTCATGTATGACTTTGCTCAGCAGTGTGAGTTGTGCATCTTTCTCTGTTTCTGCTTGGATCTCCTTCAGTTTTGAGTCACTCACAGGTAAGCTGTTGTACACCATGTGCACCTGCACATCCATGCCTTCACTGAGGCTGCTGTCCTGGTAGCTAAGAGACTTTCTGGAGAGCGTGTCTGTGACAGGAATGTCTTTGCCTGGACGGTGAATGATTGTGAAGTCGTACTTCTGTAGATGAAGGATCATTCTCTGTAGCTTTGGTGGGGCTGCGGCTAGTGGTTTCCTCATGATTGACTCGAGGGGCTTGTGGTCGGATTTCACAATGACTTGTCGGCCATAGACGTACTGGTGGAAACGCTTACATCCAAACAGAATTGCATATAGCTCTTTCTCGATTTGAGCATAGTTGATTTCACTGTCTGTGAGAGATCTGGAAGCGTAGCCGATGGGCTTTCCTTCTTGCAGTAATACTGCGCCTAGTCCGTACTTTGATGCGTCCACTTGTAGTCTGAGCTCTTTGTTGGGGTCGAAGTAGGCAAGAACTGGCCCTGGTTCTCTGGTGATTAGGTCTTTCATTTTCTGAAATGCTGTGTCATGTTGTTTGTCCCACAGGAACTCATTGGATTGTTTGAGCAACTGACGCATGGGTGCATTGATTTCGGAGAGGCTCGGGACAAACTTGGCTAAGTAGTTAACCATGCCTAGTACTGTCTCTAGCTCTGTGCGGTTCTTCGGCGGCTCCATCTTCTTGATGGCGGAGATTTTCTCTGGATCCGGCTTAATGCCATCAGTTGAGAGGCGATGCCCAAAATAACTGATCTCGGTGGATCCGATTATGCTTTTCTCGGGGTTGAGCCGCATACCTTTCTCCCGTGATCTTTGTAGCATCGCACGGATGTTCCTGTTATGTTCCTCTCTATTCCTGCCATAGATGAGGATGTCATCTACGATTGCGACTACTCCGTCGAGGCCTTCATAGGTTTCGTCGATCTTCTGCTGGAATTCATCCTGAGCTGAGATAAGACCAAATGATAAATGCAGAAATCGGTAGCATCCAAATGGTGTGTTGAACGTTGTTAGCTTAGATGACTCTTCCGTGAGCTTGATATTCCAGCATCCTGATCGTGCGTCCATTACACTGAAGTAATGTGCTCCCACTAGCTTGGGTGTGATGTCATCTAGCGTTGGTAGAGGGTAGTGAGTGCGTTTGATAGCCTTGTTCAAATCTCTGGGGTCGAGACAGACTCTGAGCTTGCCTGTACGTGGTTTCTCAACCACTACTAACGCGTTGACCCACTCTGTCGGTTCTGTTTCCCGGATGATGATTTCTGTATTCTCCATGCTCTGCAGCTCCTTCTTCAGGCGACTATGTAGAGCAAGGGGTATCCTTCTCGGTGGGCAAACCACAGGGGTTGCTGCTGGGTCAAGGTGAATAGTGCATTCACCTGGGAATAGTCCGATTCTTTTGAAAATGTCAGCAAACTCTTCCATGACTGTCTGCTTCTCAACTGGTGCTGTCAATGATAGCACTAGCTTGACGAGGTCCATGTCTAAACATGCCTTTAGACTTAGCACTGGAGGTGCTTGAGTGTCAACAATGTAAAAGTCCAACATCATGTCGCGTTCTTTGTACTTGCATTTCATCACGCATGTGCCTTTTACAATGAGCTGCTCACCTCCATAGCCAGTCAGTCTACGTGAGGTGGGCTGTCGCTCACACTCATCCTTCAAGCTGTGATACTCACTCAGAGGAATTACGTTAACCTGAGATCCAGTGTCTAGTTTAAACTTAAGCTCTTTGCCCTGTTTTCCTATCTCAATATCGGCAAAAGCTTGTTCAGTCTCTGAAATCTGTTTTTTCTGTGACATAGAATCAATAAACAGTTCCTCTGCATTTGGCTCTCTATCTGGCATTTGGCTGTCACTCACTGTGTGTACTTTTTTTCCGAAAACAGTCCTGCAAACTTTCTCAAAGTGGTTCCGTTTACCACATTTAGTACATTGCCTTCCTTTGGCGGGGCATTGCACCTTTTCTCCATGCCAGTTGTTTCCATAATATCCACAGTTTTTGAAGCATTTTATGTCTGTGTCGTCGATTTTTAGAACTCTCTCTGTTCTTTCTGTTCTGAAACACGCTCTCTGGGCGGTGTTCTTTGGTGTGTATCTATTAACTGCATGCACTGTCTGTTCACTCGAGCTGCTCGTGGCGCCGGTTATGGTTTTCAACTGTGGTTGGGCTATCTCGTGCGATCTAGCTATGTCTATAGCTTTGTCCAGCATTAGCCCAGACCCAACATTCAAACGTTTCTCTCTCACTTTAGCTGAATGTATTCCAAACACGATGCGGTCTCTGACCATCTCATCTTTATCTGCATATGCACAGTCTTTTACCAGTAGTTTTAACTCAGTCATGAACTGTTCAAACGACTCACTAGCTCTTTGTACTTTCTCCTGAAACTTGTACCTAGCGAATATCGTATTTGCCTTGGGCATCACATATGCTTCAAAACGGTCCAAATAACTTTTCAGTACCTTTGCTTCATCCGCGGTGAGAGACCATGTGTTAAAAATGTCTCTCCCTTTTTCTTCGATCCACAGGAGGAGGGAGCTGCATTTTTCTTCCTCTGCTTTTCTTTTCAACGGACCCGGGAACATTAATTCCATGTGTTGCTTGAACTTGCACCATTCTCTATGTAAGTTCAAGGATTCCCAATTCATTCGAGGTAAGGGAGCTCCAACGATGTCCATTTCAAATCCCTGTTCTGACACCATGTCTTGTTTTGCACACTTTGTACAAAAATAATAAATTGCAGGACAACGAATTATTACAGTTTAAACTCTTTTAATGAAGCATCGGGTCTGTGCTTACCCATATCAGTACAGCACCGTGTGGACAAGATGGAGTCAGGACCCTGGGTCCTCCAAAACAATAGCAGTCCTTACAGATGCCTGCAGGCCAATGACAACTCAGCATGTGATCACATGTGAATATAATAGGTACTCCTTACAGATGCCTACGGGCCAATGATAAATCAATATGCAAATGTTACAGTCCTTTCTCCAGATGACAGCATTCCTGCTCCCACCCCAGCCACTCCGCTAGTGCCCTTGCTGCTGCCTGTCTGTCAGCCAGCCCGGACTGCTGCAGTCCAGGCTGCAATAATGCAGTCTTCCACCGGGCCTTCTAGGCCCAGAGCTGCTCGAGGTCACCCTCCAAAGCCATCTGAAGTCATAAGCCTTCCGCCAGCCATGCTGCAGCCACTGGGGTAGCACCTCGTAGGTGTTGTGTATGTACCTTTAAGAGAATAACTGGTCTCAGACTGCAGTACCGGCAGTGACCACCCCTGTATAAAAGGCGCTAGTGAGCCTCTGTTGTTTCAGTTTCACTATTGACTTCCAGCAGTAAAGACTTGTTTTGTTCAGCTCCTGCTGTCCGTGTCTCAATCATTCACGGACGTAATACTGGCGACTGTAAAGTCTGTGGGCTGTTTAGTTAATTAATACACAGACGACCAGAGTAACTTAAAACAAGACTTTACTATTCGAAGGTCAGGGCGAATCTGCCCAATAAATCCTGACACAGCACTTATATACCGGTGTGGTCACCGTCGGTATTACAGTATTACAGAAGCCAACAAAGTAGTGCAACACCTAAAGTAGTTCTCTTAAAGGTAGACGGTTACATACAATAGTTCTCTTAAAGGTAGACGGGTACATACACTACAATCCTCCCTTTTTAGCTTACAACATACTGATTCCCCATTAAACATACATTATAACATATGTACAACTTTATGCAAGACAGTTCACAGATTCAGTCTCTCTGGAGGTTTCCGGACTCTGTCCGGATAACGCCTCGGTGGTGTCGTAACACCCGGCGGGGTAGTAGGTGCTTCTGGCAAGGTCGATTCGGCTTGAAGGACAGTGTCAGGTTCATCTGATTCCAGTGTTACCAGATCGGAGGTAAGTGTTCTGGGTATCTCTGTCTCAACATTAACCGTGTAAGGTGGTGGAGTAGGTTGGCCATTTGTGGCTGACCCTATGATCTGGTCAACATGGCGCCTTATTATACTGTCCCCAATGTCCACCGTATACATCAACGGCCCTAGCCTTTTTCCAATAGTTCCAGGCTGCCATTTCTCGGTACGGTAGTCCCGGGCCAAAACTTGTTGACCTATCTGAAAAGATCTAGTTGGCCTTTCATTCATGCCCTGGAATTGCCGGTTCTCTATGTCCCTTCTGACGTTTGGCTTAAGCAAATCCAGCCGGCATCTTAGTCGTCTATTAAAAAACATCATGGCGGGAGTTTGATTTGTGACCGCATGTGTTGCATTCCTGTACGCCAACAAGAAGCTATCCACCTTATGTTGTAAGTTAATGGCTTCATTACCCATGGCCTTTATGGCCTTCTTGAAGGTCTGGACAAACCTTTCAGCCAATCCATTGGAGGCGGGATGGTATGGGGCTGACGTGTAGTGCTTAACCCCATTGCTCTTTAAGAATTTCTTGAATTCTTCGGACACAAATTGCGGTCCATTATCAGAACAGATCTGTTCCGGCAGCCCATTCCTAGCAAACATGGTCCTTAACACTGTGATGGTTTTTTCCGTGGTGGTGGTGGACATCTTTATTACCTCCGGCCACTTGGAGTGTGCATCCACCGCTATTAGAAACATTGAGTCCATAAATGGACCAGCAAAGTCGATGTGTACCCTTTGCCAAGGAGATGAGGGCCACTCCCATGGATGCAGAGGAGCCTGTGGTGGCGCGTTTTGGACCTTCTGGCATCCTAGACAGCTCTTAGTGATTTCTTCGATGTCCCCATCAATGCCTGGCCACCACACGAACGCTCTTGCTAGGTTCTTCATTTTCACTCCACCCAGATGTCCCTCGTGCAGCTCCTTTAACACCTTCTGTTGAAGTTTGGGTGGAGTCACCACTCTAGATCCACACATCAGGGTTCCTTGACACACTGACAGCTGTTCTTTTCTCTGCGAAAATGCTGGCAGCGTTGGTTCGCCCTGTGCTGGCCATCCCTCCACCGTTAAATCATAGACTCGTGAGAGAGTCGGGTCATTTCTTGTTTCGTTTTCGATCATCGAATTTGTTACTGGTAGACATTCCACTATGGATGAGTGGAACATCTCTACCGGGTCCACTGTAGTCGCTTCTTCTACTATCGGCAATGGCAAGCGCGATAACCCATCAGCATTTCCATGCTGTTTGGACCTTTTGTATTCGATGTCATATTGGTGTGCCCCAAGTAACACGGACCACCTCTGTAACCTTTGCGCTGTCATGGTGGAAACGGCCTTGTTAGGGTTGAATATGGACACCAACGGCTGGTGGTCTGTCAGTAATGTGAACTTCTTGCCCTGCAGGTAATGATTGAATTTCTTTACACCCCACACAAGGCTGAGGGCCTCCCTATCTATTTGAGCATAATTTCGCTCCGCGGAGGTCAATGATCGGGACGCGAATGCCATTGGCCTTTCCGAGCCATTTGGTAACTTGTGTGAAAGTACTGCTCCAATTCCATAGGGGGAAGCATCACAAGCTAGACGAAGAGGTAACGTTGGGTTGAAATGAGCCAACACTTCTTCAGAGGTAATCAACGCCTTGCTTCTGCGAAAGGCCTTTTTACATTCCTCACTCCACTTCCATGGTACTTCTTTCCGCAACAGAGCATTCAGCGGATGCAGCACCGTGGATAGATTCGGCAGAAACTTGTGATAATAATTAATCAACCCCAAGAATGATCTTAACTGTGATACGTTTTCCGGAGCGGGGGCCTTCACGACAGCTTCTATCTTGTCAGGTGACTTGTGCAGCTCCTCTCGGTCAATGACATGACCGCAGTACGAGATCCATTTTTGGAAGAACTCACATTTCTTGCGATTAACTCGAAGGCCATATTCCTTCAACCTAGTGAGCACCAGTTTCAAATTTGTGAGGTGTTCTTCCTCGTCTTCTCCTGTAATCAGGATATCGTCTAAGTAACACTGCGTGCTTGGAATTCCTTGTAATACCTGCTCCATGGCCCTCTGCCAAATTGCTGGAGCCGAAGCTACCCCAAAAACCAGTCTATTATAACGATACAAGCCTCTGTGTGTGTTGATGGTGAGGTACTGACGCGACTCTTCCTCGACCTCCATTTGTAAGTATGCCTGTGCCAGGTCTATCTTGGTGAAGTGTTTCCCTCCAGCCAACGAAGCAAAGATATCTTCAATCCGCGGAAGCGGGTATTGTACCGTGTGAAGCACCGGATTCACTGTGATCGTGAAGTCTCCGCAGATGCGGACCTTCCCCGGTCCCCCTGGCTTGTTACTTGGTGAAGACTTCATGACGGGAACAATGGGCGTGGCCCACTCACTCCAGTCCACTTTTGACAGTACCCCTGATCGTTCAAGTTCTTCCAGTTCTGCCTCCACAGCAGGTCGTATCGCGTAAGGTACCGATCTGGCTTTGAAAAATTTTGGGCTTGCATGTTCTGCAATCTTAACCTTTGCTTTAATTCCTCGCAGTGTTCCCAGTCCTTGCTGGAATACCTCTTTAGCTTCGTCCAATATTCTGGACAACCGTTCAGGTTTGACATCTTCCTTTCCGGAATCTACCGTCATGGTGTTTAGTGAATGCCAGTCTATCTTTATTTTCCTGATCCACTCCCGTCCCAGAAGTGGTGGACCTCCCTCAGGCAACACATACAGGTCCATCCTTTGGTGATCTTTGTCCTTGTATCTCACCTTGACTTCTATCTTTCCGATGGGGTATACTTTGTGCCCCGTGTATGTCTGCAATACTAGTTCCGTATCCCGTAGGGGAATATGCTTGAATAACTTTTTATAATCATGCTTATTCATGACCGTCAACGCCGATCCGGTGTCCACTTCCATTCTCACTTGGACTTTTGCAATCTGTAGTGTGATCCAGATAGCTTGTCGGTCAGCTTCATTACTCACATTGTGGATTCTCAGACTATCCAGCTCCTGGCCGTTTGGGTCTGAGTCCGAATTCTGTTCGTCTGAACTCTTCTCAGCCACCTTGTGTACCTTGTTGTACTTTTCCTGTGATGGCTTCCTGTGGTTGTTGGTCTTCTTCCCTGACTGGCATACCTTAGCTATGTGACCCAGTTTGCCACATTTCCTACATTCCTGGTTCTTAAACCAGCATTGGTTCTGGTCGTGTGTTGTCTTCCCACAACGATAGCATTTTGTTGTACTCGAGGTAATTTGATCCACACTGAGTGCCGCTGCCTTTAGCTGCATTTCCGCAGTTCCCTTCGCTGCGGCTTCATGCGATGCTGCAATAAGGACAGCCCTGTCAAGTGTAAGGTCGTTCTCTTCGAGTAATCGCTTTTGCGTTCCTTCCTTTGACAACCCGCACACGAACTTGTCTCGCAATGCCTCTGTCAGATTCCCTCCAAACTGGCAGTGTTTCGCTAGCCTACGCAGTTCGACCAAGTATTCTGCGTTGCTTTCGTCTTTCCTTTGCATTCTCGCATAGAATTTGAATCGTTCCGCCAACATCAACGGTGTGGGGTTCAAGTGATCCTTCAGAACAGTCACAATATCATCGAAAGTCTGATCCGCCGGTTTAGCTGGTGCTAGTAGATGCTTCAAGAGCCCGTATGTCTTCGCGCCCATCGAGTTTAGCAAGGTTATAGCTTTGTCATCTTCTTCTATTTTATTGGCCTCACAATAGATCTCAATGCGTTCCACATACGTGGCCCAGTCTTCTACCTCGGAATTAAAATCGTTGATGTTACCACGCTTAGGCATCTTCCTCTCTTCCTGATAACACCACAAATTATTTCTTTAAATTTTCTTTTATTTATTTATTTTTTCCAAGATGGCGGTTCCCGCGAAAATGGCGGTTTCCCGCGCTTATCTTCTCTCCCCGCCCACTTCAATGGCGGTTTCCCACTTCTGTCTTCTTCCCCGCCTAATGGCGGCTTCCCGCGTTTCTTCCCTAGCGGGAGGGGTACACTTTCCCCACGGGCGACGGCCGCTGGCTTTCAGGTTCACAGCCTGCGCGTCGGCTTCAGTTCTTTCCCTTTTCTCGGCAGGGCAACCGGCGCTGGGTACACCCCGTTGACGGCGAACAGTTTCAGCCGCTGGGCTGGCTCTCGCTCAGTTCCCCTTGCTCGGGCTCTGTCTCTCTCCTGCTCGCTCGGCTCTACCGGCGCTGGGTACCCCCCGTTGACGGCGAACAGTTTCAGCCGCTGGACTGGCTCTCGCTCAGTCTCCCTTGGTCGGCTCTGCCTCTCCCGCTCGCTCGGCTCCCAATCGCACCTCCCAGCCCTCTCGCAGTCCGGAGCTTCCCTCCCCGGCTGCGGCTGAGTTTTTATATCTTCCCGCGTCTACGCTCCCGGTCGCAGCGCTTCGTGGCTTCGGTCGCTGCCCGGCCTTTTTCGCCGGTCGCGGTCTAGCTGTCTCACGACGCCGTTGCGTCCCCAGCCTGTCTGTACCGCGGCTTCCTTGCTCCACGCTGCCCCAGTCTCAGCGCCTCTGGGCCCGACTTCTGTCCGGCTCCTTTCCCCCTCGGCCGTGGTCGAGTGCACCGCCCTTATCCTCCGGTTATTCTTTTTACTTTTCCCTTACTCACAGTCACCGTGGCCGGCTTGCTTCTCGTGCTGATCGGCTCACTCCTCACCGTGGCAGAAGGGACAGTCAGTGCCTGTTGCTGATGGAAGTCTTTGTCTCTGAATTCTTCCTCCTTTCCAGCTCTGCAGACTCGAGTTTTCTCCCAGCAGAATGACGAGGGCGGTTGCCTCTTCTTGACGCTCGTTAACTGCTTCGGAAGTATTGTTGCCGCAGGGTACGATCGGACTCGTCGCCACTGTAAAGTCTGTGGGTTGTTTAGTTAATTAATACACAGACTACCAGAGTAACTTAAAACAGGACTTTACTATTCGAAGGTCAGGGCGAATCTGCCCAATAAATCCTGACACAGCACTTATATACCGGTGTGGTCACCATCGGTATTACAGTATACAGAAGCCAACAAAGTAGTGCAACACCTAAAGTAGTTCTCTTAAAGGTGGACGGTTACATACAATAGTTCTCTTAAAGGTAGACGGGTACATACACTACAGCGACGAGCAGATACGAACCTACCTACAGTCTGCACCACCTCCTGGGATCCATTCCTACAGCGAAGTGAGCAGAGGTCGAGGCCAGAAAGAAAAAGAAAAAAAAGTAAGAAGCAGTAGAAACGGGTGTCGACCGTAGGCATCCGCCCCTGTGTTAGCGGAGTTGAAGATTGCTGGAGAAGCTGTCGGAAGCGGGGCCTGGTTCCTGTCGACGGTGCTTCAGCTAATCGGGCTGGTGGCAGGTAGTGCACTGATCCTTCCTGGGCTGCGGCGGTCGCGAACTCGAGCGGGTGGTTTGCAACGGGGCCGAGCAGCGTTGTCGGGAAGAAGAGAGAGAGAGGGTGGAGCACACAGAGCGCAGCCGGTGCTACGAAGCCGGACTGCGTATAGACCCGCGAAGAGGGAGGCAAGAGTCCCACAGGGTTGTTCCACGACGGGAAAATAATAAAAAAAGAAATATTAAACGCGCAAGAAACCGCGAGGAGCTGCAGGTTGCAACGGGAACCGCGGAAAGCAGCGCTAGCAACAGCGGGGAAGAAGGCAAAGTGCGGGAGGCGCTATCTTAATCAGCGGGGAAGAAGGCAAAGCGCGGGAGGCACCATTTTGTTAAATCGGGTAAGAAGGCAAAGCGCGGGAGGCGCCATTTTAGATTTGCAAGATGCCGAAGACTGGATGTATCACTGCTTTTGAAAATACAATAGAGGACTGGACCACGTATGTGGAAAGAGTCGAGGTATATTTTGAGGCAAACGAAATAGCTGAGGCGAAAAAGGCATCGATATTGCTAAATTTAATGGGCGCTAGAACGTACGGCCTATTGCGGGACCTGATTACTCCAGCCAAACCGAAGGCGAAGAGTTTTAACGAAATTGTTGCGTCCTACAGGAACACCTAAACCCTGCACCGCTGTTGATAGCAGAAAGGTTTAAATTCCACAGGAGAACTCAGCATAAAGATGAGAGCAATGCTGAGTACCTTACGGAACTACGCAAGCTATCAAAGCACTGCCAGTTCGGAGAAGGACTGGCAGATACCCTACGGGACAAATTTGTCTGTGGACTCCTGAGTGAAGGAACACAGAAGAAGTTACTATCAGAGAAAGAGCTGACGCTAGCTAAGGCTTTTAGCGTGGCAGTATCGTATGAAGCAGCAGCTGCAGAAATTCAACAAAAGCCACAGGAATACGGCACCCATGAAATGACACGGGGATTTGCAAAATGTTATCGCTGCGGCAGAACTAACCATGACCAGAAGGACTGCTGGTCCAAAGACAAAATATGCAGGCAATGCGGGAAGATGGGACACATTGCACGAGCTTGCAGGTCTGGGAAGAAGACCAGCGACAACAAAAAGGCTACTAAGGAACCGTACAAGAAAGTACAAAAGATGACGGACAGTAGTTCCAAAGACCAGATGAGCGATAGTGAATCCGGGAACAGGAGACTAAGCTGTCTCAAACTTCACAATGTAATCGCAAAAGAGGATCACCGAACCATTTGGGTCACCCTCACGATAGCAGGGTCCCAAGTTAAAATGGAATTGGATACAGGATCAGCGCTAACCGTCATGAATCGACGAGACTACGAGCGGCTATTTTCACACATACCCTTGAGAGAGACATCCATCATCTTGACGACGTATACGGGGCAAAAAGTATACCCCTGAGGAAAAATAAGGGTGCCTGTCGAATACAGCGGCAAGAAAATACGGAAATTGTATCTCTACCTACTGCCAAATGGTGGACCACCATTATTGGGATGGGAATGGATCAGGAAGATAAACTTAGATTGGCACTCCATTCATGCAATGACGGTGGATGGTAAAAAAGATGAAGACGTCACTCCTGGACGATTGTCAACAATCTTAGCTAACGCCAAAGAGGTATTTCAACAAGAACTGGGCACGCTTAAAGGCGTAACCGCCTCGATAAAAATAGAAGAGAATGCAGTTCCCAAGTTTTTCAAAGCAAGACCGGTACCATATGCAATTCGCCCAGCCGTCGAGGCAGAGCTGGAGAATCTGGAGAAGGCAGGCGTGTTGTCTAAGGTTGACTGGAGCGAGTGGGCGACACCCATTGTTCCTGTCATGAAGAAAACGTTAAGTAATAAGTCCGGGGAGCCAAGGAAGATTCGCATCTGTGGGGATTTCAAGGTGACGGTGAACCCAGTCTTTCACACAGTACAATATCCTCTTCCAAGGATAGAAGACATCTTCGCCTCACTGTCTGGAGGGAAGCGTTTTACAAAAATTGACCTAGCACAAGCATATTTGCAGATGGAGGTTGAAGAGTCCTCTAGGAAGTATCTCACGATAAACACTCACAAAGGTCTTTACCAGTATCATCGATTGGTATTCGGAGTAGCATTGGCTCCAGCGATATGGCAAAGAGCGATGGAACAAGTCCTGCAAGGGATTCCGGGGACTCAGTGTTACTTGGACGACATCCTTGTGACAGGTGAAGATGACAGTGAACACCTTAACAACCTAGAACAGGTGCTCACTAGACTACGGGGACATGGTCTGCGAGCCAACCGCCCCAAGTGCGAGTTTTTTAAGAAACAGATATCGTATTGTGGCCACGTGATTGATGAAGAGGGGTTGCATAAGTCCCCTGACAAAATTGAAGCGGTTGTTAAGGCCCCAGCACCTGAAAATGTGTCGCAACTGAGGTCATTCCTCGGATTGGTGAATTACTACCATAAGTTTTTGCCGAATTTGTCGACAATTCTGCACCCACTGAACGCCCTGCTACGAACGGGAGTAGCATGGGAATGGAGCAATGATTGTAAGCGGGCTTTTCAGAAGAGTAAGGACTTAATCACTTCAAGGGAAGTATTGGCTCACTACAACCCAGCACTGCTGATCAGACTGGCGTGTGATGCGTCTCCCTATGGCATTGGGGCGGTACTGTCACATAAATTCCTTGATGGTTTAGAGAGGCCGATAGCTTTTGCGTCACGCTCGTTAACTTCTGCCGAGCGTAACTATGCTCAGATTGACAGAGAGGCCCTCAGCCTAGTGTGGGGGGTGAAGAAGTTCAATCACTACCTGCATGGTCAAAAATTTACTCTACTAACCGATCATCAACCTCTTGTCTCCATTTTCAACCCTCAGAAGGGCGTACCGATAATGACAGCACAACGGCTGCAGAGGTGGTCCCTTTTCCTAGGGGCACACCAATATGACATCGAGTACAAAGGAACTAAACAGCATGGAAATGCTGATGGATTGTCACGCCTACCGTTGTCGACGGTGGAAGAAGAAGACCTTGCAGTGGATCCAATGGAGTTATTCCACTCGACCATAGTCGAATGTCTCCCTGTGACGAATGCAAACATAGAAAAGGAAACACGAAATGACCCGACACTATCACGGGTCTATGATTTAACGGTGAAGGGATGGCTAGCACATGGCGAACCACTGCTGCCAGCATTCTCGCCGAGAAGAGAACAGCTGCCAGTGTGCAGAGGAACCTTGATGTGTGGATCAAGAGTAGTAATTCCACCTAAGTTGACGGATAGACTGCTCCATGAGCTTCATGAGGGTCATCTGGGTGGGGTAAAAATGAAGAACTTAGCCAGAGCGTTTGTGTGGTGGCCGGGAATCGATAGAGAAATCGAAGAGATGACCAAGAGCTGTGTAGGATGCCAGAAGGTCCAAAACGTCCCACCACAAGCTCCTCTGCATCCATGGGAGTGGCCCTCATCTCCATGGCAAAGGGTGCACATTGATTTTGCTGGTCCCTTCATGGACTCGATGTTTTTAATTGCGGTGGATGCACATTCAAAGTGGCTAGAGGTAATAAAAATGTCCTCAACCACCACGGAAAAAACTATCACAGTTTTACGAACCATATTCGCCAGGAATTGGCTGCCTGAACAGATTTGCTCTGACAATGGACCACAGTTTGTGTCTGAAGAGTTCCAGAGGTTCTTAAGGAACAATGGTGTTAAGCATTACACATCTGCCGCATATCATCCAGCCACTAATGGATTGGCCGAGAGGTTTGTCCAAACATTCAAGAAGGCTATCAAGGCAATGTGTAATGACTATATACCCCTACAACACAAGGTGGACAACTTCTTGTTTGCCTACCGGAATGCGACACATGCGGTTACCAACCAAACTCCAGTCATGATGTTCTTCAATCGAAGACTACGATGCCGCTTGGATTTGGTTAAGCCAAACGTCCGACGAGATGTGGAGAACAGGCAGTTTCAGAATATGAATGAAAGGCCGACCAGGAGTTTTAAGATAGGTCAACCAGTTTTGGCCCGGGACTACCGCACTGAGAAATGGCAGCCAGGAACGATTTGTACACGGCATGGACCTCTCATGTATACCGTGGACGTTGGAGAGAGCATTGTAAGACGCCATGCTGACCAGATTCTAGAGTCACTGGAAAACGTCAACTCCACACCACGATCTGGTACACCTGGTAATGAAATCGACGTACCAATTGCAGCTACCGCAGAACCGGTAATATTGGAAGCAGATGAACCAAACAACGACATTGATCCCGACTCAACATTGCCAGAAGAACCTGATACCCCAAAGAGGCGTTATCCAGGCAGAATCAGGAAGCCTCCTCAAAGACTGAACTTATAATTGCTTAAACTTAACCAATGTATCTAGCAACCGTAATTGTGATTGTAATTAGTTATCATTTAGTTGTTAAATGAATGTTATGTACTGTTTATCTAAAAGGGGAGGAATTGTTGTGTATGTACCTTTAAGAGAATAACTGGTTTCAGACTGCAGTACCGGCAGTGACCACCCCTGTATAAAAGGCGCTAGTGAGCCTCTGTTGTTTCAGTTTCACTATTGACTTCCAGCAGTAAAGACTTGTTTTGTTCAGCTCCTGCTGTCCATGTCTCAATCATTCACGGACGTAATAGTAGGAGCACTAGGCAAAGGCACACAGAAGAGGTACTAAGAGAATACATAAGGGTGATTACTTTATTTTTGAATGCACTATGGCCTGATTTAATTTATAAACTTGGATTGGAATGTCTATTTTATGTTGGCTTTTATTTTTGCATTGTGGGAAAGGGGATGGTGTGATGGTCAATGTCAGAGGGAAGGTAAGGAGTGTGGGACTGTTGGTGAATGGGGAATTGGGCTGAGGTTCTTGCTATTGCTCATTAATTATTTTCTCACGTAGAGCCCGGGCAGAAAATGCCTGTCTAGGTTGCAGCCTCCCTTCCTCTTCCTCCTCTTCCATCTCTTCCTCTTCCTCCTCTTCCATCTCCTCCTCTGCCTCCTCCACCTCATGCTCCTGCTCCTCAGCTTCTCCTCTGATAGATGGTGTCAAGGGCTGTTCCCTCATGATGGCAAGGTTGAGCCGCTTGCAGCATACCACGACAAATCCTAATATACCTGCTCAGCCAAATATTGCAGGACTCTTCCAGAGCAGTCCAGGCAGTGGAATCATTGCTCCAGGACACCAGTGGTCTGCTCTATCAGATTTGTTGTGGCAGCATGGCTCTCATTATATGTCTGCTGTGCACGTGTGTGTGGGTTGCACACCGGAGTCATGAGCCATGTCGTCAGCAGATAACCCTTATCGCCCTGTAGCCAACCTTTGGTTTGCAATGGTGGTTGAAATACAGCTGGCACAGAGGACTACCGCAGAATGAACGCATTGTGATTGCTGCCAGGATACCGGGCATTGACCTGCATAATGCGCTGCCTGTGGTCACACACCAGCTGCACATTGGGGGAGTGGAATCCCTTTTGGCTCAGGTACATGACAGAGTTGACATGAGGCACATGCAAAGCAATGTGCGTGCAGTTAATGGCACCCTGCACCATGGAGAAGCTTGCAATCTTCGCAAACCCTTGTGCTTGCTCCATCTGCTTCTGTCTGGCAAGAGGGAATCAGATGAAGTTATCTCTCTTTGCATAGAGAGCCTCAGTGACTTCCCTTATGCAGCAGTGTTCTGCAAATGAGAGATATTGCTTATATCGCCAGCAGCAGCTTGGAATGTGCCAAACACACAAAAGTTCATCGCCATGGTCACCTTCACAGCCACTGACAAAACGGTCCTTGCCCTGCTCTGAGGTGGAGTTGTGGCTGCAGCAGGAGGCAGATTCCAGTAATGACCTCTTTTGTGAAACACAGACGTCTCAAGCGTTGGTAGGAGAATTGCTCTCTAAACACCCTCTGCGGATATGACCTCCTGTTGTGAGCCCTTCTGCCCCTCCTCCTCCTCTTCCTCTTCCTTATTCTAGCAGCTTGTCCTGCTCTGCATGGCCTCTCTTGATTATCCCAGTCATGCTCCATGCCAAGAGGAAGGCCTACTAGTCCACCCATGTCTGGGAGTAACTGGTCTGTTCAGAAGTCTTTAAGTCAGCAAAAGCATACTTCACCACCCACCACACCACATTCTGTACACTATTGAAACTTTAACCATCTATAGAAAGCACACAAAACTCATAGAGTTGCAGCAACTGCCAGAAGAAATAAACCAGCAACTAACATTCGTAACAAAATAGACGAGTTGACGGTACAAATAACTACACATGGGTATGATCTGGTGGCCATTACAGAAACATGGCTGCGAGGTTACCATAACTGGGAACTAAACATCCAGGGGTATTTGACTATTAGGAAGGACAGACAGGAAGGAAAGTGAGGTGGGGTGGCTATGTTAATAAAGGATGGAATCACTGCAATAGTGAGAAATGATATTGGGTCAAAGGATCAGGATAGTGAAACAGTTTGGGTGGAGATAAGGGATAATAAGGGGAAAAAGTCACTAGTGATCGTAGTCTATAGGCCTCCTAACAGTTGCAACTCTATTGGTCGGAGTATAAATCAGGAAATAATTGGGGCTTGTAATAAGGGAACAGCTATAATCATGGGAGATTTTAACTTTCATATTGACTGGACAAATCAAATTGGGCAGGGCAGCCTTGAGGAAGAGTTCATAGAGTGCATTAGGGACGGGTTCCTTGAGCAGTATGTTACTGAACCAACCAGGGGGCAGGCAATCTTAGATCTGGTCCTGTGTAATGAGACAGGATTAATAAAAAATGTCCTAGTAAAGGATCCCCTTGGTATGAGTGACCATAACATGGTTGAATTCCAAATTCAGTTGGAGGGTGAGATAGTTGGATCTCAAACCAGCGTACTAAGCTTAAATAAAGGAGACTATGAAGGTATGAGAGCAGAGTTGACTAAAGTGGACTGGGAAAATAGATTAAGGTGTAAGACGGTACAGGAGCAGTGGTGTACATTCAAGGAGATATTTCACAACTTTCAAGAAAAATATATTCCACTGAGGAAAAAGGGGCATAAAAGAAAAGACAGCCATCCGTGGCTATGTACAGGAAACTTTGTGTTATCCGGAGGTTAAATGTCCGGCAAGCTCGAGCCACCGGCAAAAATCAGGAGCCGTTTCGTTAGGTTTTTTTTCTTTTCGTTGCTTTTTTCTCAACAGTCAAGCTCTGCAAGGTCTCGCTGAAGCTGTTGCTAAGCTACAGAGACGCTTGCAAGGTACGGCCGACTGTTTAGAAGCTGTTGGGTTTGTTGCCAGATACGGAGCTCAAAATCTCCGTATGTTTCAACATTAGTGCTGGTTTGTCCGGCAGTTTTGATGGGACGGCAACAGCTCGGTCCCGTCGGTGCCGGATAGCACAAAGTTTCCTGTAAAGTAATAAAGGATAGTATCCGACTGAAAACAAGGGCATATAAAGTAGCCAAATCTAGTGGGAGGATAGAAGATTGGGAAGCATTTAAAAGCCAGCAAAGAATAACTAAAAGATTAATTAAGAAAGGGAAGATAGATTATGAAAGTAAACTAGCAAAAATATAAAAACAGATAGCAAGAGTTTCTACAGTTATATAAAAAGAAAAAGGGTGGCTAAAGTGAATGTTGGTCCCTTAGAGGACGAGACCAGGAAATTAGTAGTGGGGAACATGGAGATGACAAATACGCTGAACAAATATTTTGTATCAGTCTTTACAGTAGAGGACACTAAAAATATCCCAACACTGGTCAAACAGGGGGCTATGGGGGGGAGGAGCTAAACACAATTAAAATCAGTAAGGAGATGGTGCTCGGTAAGATAATGGGACTTAAGGCGGATAAATCCCCTGGACCTGATGGCTTACATCCTAGGGTCTTGAGAGAAGTAGCGGTAGGGATTGCGGCTGCATTGGTGGTAATTTTCCAAAACTCCCTGGATTCAGGAAAGGTCCCAGCAGACTGGAAAACTGCTAATGTAACGCCCTTAGTTAAAAAGGGAGGTAGACAAATGGCTGGAATCTATAGGCCAGTTAGCCTAACATCTGTGGTTGGTAAAATGTTGGAGTCCATTATTAAGGAAGCAGTAACAGGACATTTGGATAAGCATAATTTAATCGGACAGAGTCAGCATGGTTTTAGGAAGGGGAAGTCATGTTTGACAAATTTGCTCGAATTCTTTGAGGATGTAACAAACAGGGTGGATAAAGGGGAACCAGTGGATGTGGTGTATTTGGACTTCCAAAAGGCATTTGACAAGGTGCCACACAAAAGATTACTGCAAGATAAAAAATCATGGGATTGGGGGTAATATACTGGCATGGGTGGAAGATTGGCTATCTAACAGAAAACAGAGAGTTGGGATAAATGGTTCATTCTCGGGTTGGCAATCAGTAACTAGTGGTGTTCCGCAGGGGTCAGTGCTGGGACCCCAACTCTTTACAAACTATATTAACAATTTGGAGGAGGGGACCAAGTGCAACGTATCCAAGTTTGCCAACGATACAAAGATGGGAGGGAATGCAGTGAGTGAGGAGGACATAAATAACCTGCAAAAGGATATAGACAGGCTAAGTGAGTGGGTGGAAATTTGGCAGATGGAATATAATGTTGGAAAGTGTGAGGTTATGCACTTTGGCAGAAAAAATCAAAGAGCAAGTTATTATCTAAATGGAAAGAAACTGCAAAGTGCTACAAAGGGATCTGGGGGTCCTGGTGCATGAAACACAGAAGGTTAGTATGCAGGTACAGCAGGTGATCAGGAAGGCCAATGGAATCTTGGCTTTTATTGCAAGGGGGATGGAGTATAAAAGCAGGGAAGTCTTGCTTCAGTTATACAGGGTACTGGTGAGGCCACACCTGGAATACTGCGTACAGTTTTGGTTTCCATATTTAAGAAAAGATATACTTGCTCTCGAGGCAGTTCAGAGAAGGTTCACTCGGTTGATTCCGGAGATGAGGGGGTTGACTTATGAGGAAAGGTTGAGTAGGTTGGGCCTCTACTCATTGGAATTCAGAAGAATGAGAGGCGATCTTATCGAAACAAATAAGATTGTGAGGGGGCTTGATCGGGTGGATGCGGGGAGGATGTTTCCACTGATGGGTGAGACTAGAACTAGGGGGCATAATCTTAGAATAAGGGGCTGCCGTTTCAAAACTGAGATGAGGAGAAACTTCTTCACTCAGAGGGTAGTAAATCTATGGAATTTGCTACCTCAGAGAGCTGTGGAAGCTGCGACATTAAATAAATTTAAAACGGAGATAGACAGTTTCCTAGCTGATAAAGGAATTAAGGGTTATGGGGAGCGGGCAGGGATGTGGACGTGAGTCTAGGTTCGGATCAGCCATGATCCTATTGAATGGCGGAGCAGGCCCGAGGGTCCGTATGGCCTACTCCTGCTCCTACTTCTTATGTTATTAACCTGTAAGTAGTTGATGACCCCTTTAAGTAGCACTGGTGGGGTGGCGGGTGGGGGGATGGTCCTTCATGCTGCTTAACGGTGTGTTCAGCTGTGTGAGGTTGAGAGAGGGTGTAGGCTGGAGTGTGGAGGTCCAAAATAGCAGCGATGGCATCAAATCAGCATTGCACACTTATTAACGTCATGATCTGCCTGCTCGGCGGACGTTAGGTGTGCATTTGCTACTCCCTTTACTAATATGGCGTCCGGCGCACTTCATGTCAGAAGTGAACCAAAAAGTGGTCGCTGCTGAGCCCAATTTCGCCCCCATAAGTGTCATAGCGAGCAGTGTTCATACTTAAGTTATTCTGTCAGTCTCATAAATTACGTGCTTATGGTACTTCTTGAGGGTATTCCTGGTATTTAATGTAACCTTCAGAGTTCTTCACATCCAGCAGAGAGAGTAGACTTTCAGCTCATCAATTTGGCCTAGATTTAAAGCCAGAGACAGGAGTAAAAGAATCACACTCCAGCTGTTTGCAGAACCCAGACTTCTTTCAAAATAGAATTCTCAGTATAAACTTAAAATTTCTTTTTAATTTTAATCTCACCTTCTTACCTCTGTTTAAGAAATCTACTTTCATTTTTGATTTCCTTAATCATCTTCATTTCACTTCTTGCAATTTTTTAGAAAGAATTTTTACTGCTTTGTAGCATTGAATTATACAGCACAGAAGGAAGCCATTCGGCCTCTCTTTCCTCCTTTAAGACGTTCCTTTAAACCCTTCTCTTTGAACAAGCTTTTGTCATCTGTCCTAATTTCCCCTCATGTGGCTCGGTGTCAAATTTTGTTTGATAATGCTCCTGTGAAGCACCTTGGGGCGTTTTATTACGTTAAAGGCGCTATTAGTTGTTTGCGCTGGCTCTCTGAAGGAGCTAAATGTTTAATCACACTTGGCCACCCTTTCACCATATTCTTCAATTATTCTCTTCTCTGTCTTGGAACCTTGGGTTGTCAGCCTGGGATAGTTTGTTACTCTGTTGTTTCCTAGTTCAGATTTATATATTTTTTAAACTAAGAGCAGTTTACTTATTTGGGTGTATGTCTTCAGTAAAGCACCCCTATATTAAAAAAAGTTAACCTAAAAAGGATGTTCCTATTTACCTTAAATGTTATTTAGTTCTTGCTCCGTTCCAGTATTTGAAAATTACTTTCAGCATTTAACTTTGGGTCTTGTGCAAATGTGTTTCTGGGATAGTGCTAAATGGCACCAAACCAATTGCCAATGCATGCCACACCCAGCTGTACAAATGGTTTGATACATACTGTATTACATAGAAACATAGAAGATAGGAGCAGGAGTAGGCCATTCGGCCCCTCGAGCCTGCTCTGCCATTCAATGAGATCATGGCTGATCATCCAAATTCAGTACCCTGTCCCTGCCTTCTCCCCATATCCCTTGATCCCTTTAGCCTTAAGAAATATATCTAACTCCTTCTTGAATATATTTAATGAATTGGCCTCAACTGCCTTTTGTGGTAGAGAATTCCACAGGTTCACCACTCTCTGGGTGAAGAAATTCCTCCTCATCTCTGTCCTAAATGGCTTACCCCTTATCTTTAGACTGTGACCCCTGGTTCTGGACTCCCCGACCATCGGGAACATCCTTCCAGCATCTAGTCTGTCTAGTCCTGTTAGAATTTTATAAGTTTCAATGAGATCCCCTCTCATTCTTCTAAACTCCAGTGAATATAAGCCCAATCGATCCAATCTCTCCTCATACGTCATTCCTGCCATCCGTATCAGTCTGGTGAACCTTCGCTGCACTCCCTCCATGGCAAGAACATCCTTCCTCAGATAAGGTGACCAAAATTGCACACAATACTCAAGGTGTGGTCTCACCAAGGCCCTGTACAACTGCAGCAAGACATCTTTGCTCCTGTACTCGAATCCTCTTGCTATGAAGGCCAACATACCATTTGCCTTCTTAACTGCCTGCTGCACCTGCATGCTTACCTTCAGTGACTGGTGCACAAGGACGCCCAGGTCTCGTTGCACTTCCCTTTCTCCCAATCTATTGCCATTCAGATAATAACCTGCCTTCCTGTTTTTGCCACCAAAGTCGATAACCTCGCATTTATCCACATTATATTGCATCTGCCATGCTTCTGCCCAATCACCCAACCTGTCCAAATCATCCTGGAGTTTCTCAGCATCCTCCTCACAGCACACATGCCCACCCAGCTTTGTGTCGTCTGCAAACCTGGAGATATTACATCTAGTTCCCTTGTCTAGATCATTTATATATATTGTGAATAGCTGGGGTCCTAGCACTGATCCCTGTGGTACCCCACTAGTCACTGCCTGCCACTCGTTTATTCCAACTCTTTGCTTTCTGTCTGCCAACCAGTTCTCTATCCAAGTCCGTACCTTACCCCCAATCCCATGTGCTTTAACTTTACACATTAATCTCTTATGCGGGACCTTATCAAAACCCTTCTGAAAGTCCAAATACACCACATCCACTGGTTCTCCCTTATCTATTCTACCAGTTACATCCTCAAAAAATTCCAGTAGATTAGTCAAACACGATTTATCTTTTGTAAATCCAGGTTGACTTTGTCCGATCCTGTCACTGTTTTCCAAGTGCTCTACTATTACATCTTTTATAATGGACTCTAGCATTTTCCCCACTACCGATGTCAGGCTTACTGGTCTATAATTCCCTGTTTTCTCTCCACCACCCTTGTTGAATAGTGGGGTTACATGAGCTACCCTCCAATCCATGGGAACTGTTCCAGAGTCTATAGAATTTTTCCTGAACATGCCAAAGTGTTTGAGACAATAGAACAAATGTGAAACATTTTGGATATTAAAACAAAACAGTTTATATTAAACATGTGTGTTTGGTATTGCAACCAAAATGCATTACTGCAACTTTTTAGAAAAGATAGGAAAGCATTAAAATATGGACTGCCGGTTTATTCTGTTGGACACGATGAAGTTGCTTTCAATGATAGTCTAACTTAATTTAACTTACTACCTTACATGGCAGATGAAAGGTAACGATGAATATTTTCTTTAGTTTGGCTCATCATTTCAATGATAAAGCATTGCCAGACATAGTGCTCCTGGAAGGGTAAAGCGTGGGGGGTTTCTTTTTTTCGCTGTATTCTGTGTATAGACTGTCATTGCCTTTCTGTACTAATGTGTGGAAATGCCTTATTCTCCCAATTTAAATTACCATTTCAGGACTTGCTCTGTATTGAAGCTTTAGACCACATTCATTTATGGTTAAGACATGGATCCAAGGTAGTTTGCATTACATTATTAGTAATTGACACAATAGGTAAATATAACCATGTATCTATATAAATAATATAACCATGTATCTAGCCAGGCCCAAAGATCTGAAGTGTCCCTGAAATAAAATAAAGGCCACACATTTTTTAGCCTTCCCTGTCTTGCTGCCTGGTCTCCTCAGATTCTGTGATCTGACTCAAGTCCAGGCACAAGGCCAACCTTCAGCTTCTTTGGGCACCACTGTGTCTGGGTACTGTTCCAGCACAATGACAGGAGAGTGAGATGGGTGGGCCTTTATTTGGCTTCATTGCTCAGCATTCTATCTGCTTATAAATTAAAAACAGAAAATGTTGGAAATACTCAGCTGGTCAGGCAGCATCTGTGGAGAGAGAAACAGAGTTAATGGGGGTGATTTTCATTCAGAAGTCGGGAAGGAGGCGGGACTACAACTTTCGGGGTTGTAGTTCCGCCTCCATCGAGATGCGGCCAATCCACACGATTTTAACTTGATTAACCTTGTTGAGCCCGCCCAGCGGGCTCAGCAGGCCAATTAAGAGCCACCCGGCAACAGGTGATGTCACAGACTGAAATTTCATCTGTCAAGACGTTTTGAAGATGAAATATCAGTGCTTCACAGCTGTTTGAAGCTGTCAAACACTGACAGTCTTCTAACATGCATGAGTCCTTCTCCACAGACTCAGTTAGAAATCTCTCCTGCACAGAAAGCTGCAGGCTGTCACGTTTGACAGATCGCAGCCATTCTGCTTTCTGTGCCAGTGAGATGAGGGACTCCCTGAACCTAAAGGAAGAAAGGCTGAAAAGGTAAGAAAATGTATGTAAAACTTATTTAATCACTTTAGACACACCAAGCACACTTACCTTTGCACTCATGCACACATCACTCACCTGAACACCGACATCTCGACCCCTCCAAGCCCTTCAACCCGATGGCCCGACTCCTCCAACTTGGCATGGTTTGGAGCCGTCGGGATTCCCACAGTTCAAGCTTAAAAATAGGGATTAGGCTAAAAACTGCCTGTTAACTACCTGTTAACAGGCAGTTAATTGGCACTAATCACTTCCCGCCTCGGGTAGGCGGGTCCCAGTGTGGGGCGGGTACCCGCCTCCTTTGAAACCGACATGGAGGCGGGTTGGGGGCGGGATGGGGTCGGGACCCCCGATTTCGGGAATTTAACACCCGTACGTCTCCAATCCCGACTCCACGGCTCAATGAAAATCGAGGCCAATGTTTCAGGTCGATGACCTTTCAATCTGCTTTGATGATTACTAGTGCTCTGTGGTTGGACATCTACTAAAACTCATCAATTGATTTCAACTTTATGCTTTATTGCCACCATTCATGCAGTACATGTGTTGTCCATTTTCCCCTCCAAATGCAGTAATTACATTAAATCGCATCTGCCATTCTTCCATCCACTTAAATATTTTTTATAATTCCTCAACTGCCTCCTGAAGTTCAACTGCCAACAGTGTCAGCTGTGGCTCAGTGGGTAGCACTCTCTAGAAGGGAGGGGCTAGGAGTGAGCAGGTGTTACTGGTTGCCTGATTGCTGCAGGGAGTTGAAGTGAGTTTGTAAAAAGTTGGTGTTTTTTTTCAGGTTTTAGGGCCTTTTTGGCCCATAAGCAACAGCCAGATGGCTGCTGAGGGGTCCAGAGTGCCAGGCCTCTCAGAGGACAGTGTTCCCAAGATGAATTTAATTAGGGGAGAAACTGTGGTTGGAAGGGAAAGAAAAAGGCCCAAAGATTTGGGCCGGGACCCCAGGAGGTTTGGAAAAGAAAACACAGTGGTGGTTCAGTGTGAGGATAAGGAGATACGAGCTTGGGATATTATCCAAGTGGTACTCGAGGACCGTGGCAAGGGAAGATGCTTTGCCTGCCGACCAAAGCCGAATGTTGGATTCGAGGTGACGGTCAGTGGCCGAGAGGAGGTGGAAAGACTTTTACTCAGTTTGAAAGTTCGCAAAAAGTTCTTGGAGGTATCTCTGCTATATTCGGAAGAGGTGGTGGTCTCATTCTTAAACTTGCCAGTTTATATTGAGGACAATGTGCTAATCAAAAAGTTGGAGTCGTGGAACATTAAAATTTGCTCAGCAATAAAGAGGAGATGCTATCCAGGAACACTGGTAGCAGATGGAACCCGTTACGTAAAGGTGCGATTCCCAGAGGGGGTGAAGTCATTACCGTACAGCATAAAATTCAAGACAATGGAAGGAGTGCAGTACTTCTGAGTACTGCATGATAACCAAGTGAAGGTTTGTTATTATTGTCTTGGACACGACCATCTTGTAAGAAAATGTCCAGACTTGTACTGTTATAATTGCGGCGAGTCTGGACACATTGCTCGGAGCTGCAAGGCGGAGAGCTGTGGGGCGTGTCACGAAGACCCGACCCGCTGTGAGTGTGAGGCAGAGGGAAGCTCTGTGAGTGATGAGGAGATGTGAGAAGGAGCAGGGGGTGTGAGTGGAACGGCCGGAGGAGCGGAGCAGTCAGAGGGCACAGCTGGTAAATTGAAGGAGAAAAGAGCACAGGAAGAGGCAGAAAATTGCAGAGCAGAGAACAGGATGGAGATGGTGGAAAACATACCAAGTACAGTGGAAAAGAACAAAGACAGCAAAGGGCAGCAAGGGTCGAGTGCAGACTCGAGCCTTAATACAGTTCAGCTCTCCCTAAAGAATCTGGTGTCAGCGGGGAGAGAGGAGGCGGGAGCGGGGTGCATGGTAAATGTAAGTACTCCAAAGAAAGACGGGGAGTCAGACATCTCGGTGAGCAGGAGGGGGCAAGACAAGGAGAGGGTGCAAGAGGCAGGAGCCTTAAAGGGGCAGCAGGATGGGAGCGGCGAGTCAAAGATGCCACGAGGGAGCAATATAGGTGCGCCATTGTCCCAGAGAGAGAAGGATCAGGGAGCAAGGGTCAGAGGTGGAGATGAGGACGAAGGGAGCGACACTGTTGGAGAAACCGCGATAGCAGGAAGACTCTCTATGGGAGATGAGGGGCAGGATTTTCATTGGGCCATGGAGGCGGGATTGGAGGCATGTGGGGGGTTAAAATCCCGAAATCGGGGTGCACAAACCCATCCCGCCCCCAACCCGCCTCCATGCCAGTTTCAAAGGAGGTGGGTACCCGACCCGCACTGGGACCCGCCTCCCCGAGGTGGGAAGGGGATTAGTGCCAGTTTTTAGCCTAATCCCTATTTTCATTCTTGAAGAGTGGGATTCCCGACGGCTCCAAACCACGCCAAGTTAGCAAGGCGGGCTGTCGGGCTGAAGGGCTTGGAGGGGTCAGGATGTCCGGTGTTCAGGTGAGTGATGGGTGCATGAGTGCATAGATAAGCGTGTTTGGTGTGTTTAAAGTGTTTAAAGAAGTTTTACTTACCTTTACAGCCTTCCTTCCTTCAGGTCTCGGGAGTCCCTCATCTCACCGGCACAGAAAGCAGAATGGCCGCGATCTGTCAAAATTTGCAGCATTCAGCTTTCTGTTCCGGAGAGATCTCTAAATCATCCTGAGAGGAAGGAATTAACTTGGAGCACAGATTGTCAGTGTTTGACAGCTTCAAACAGCTGTTAAACACTGATATTTCATCTGTCAAAAGGTCTTGACAGATGAAATATCAATCTGTGATGTCACCTGTTGCCGGGTGGCCCTTAATTGGCCTGCTGAGCCCACTGGGCGGGCTCAACAAGGTCAATCAAGTCAAAATCGTGTGGGTTGGCTAGAACTCGATGGAGGTGGGACTACAACCACGAAAGTTGTAGTCCTGCCTCCTACCCGCCTCCTCAATGAAAATCCAGCTCGATGAATCTGACGAGGAGCAGGATTATGTATCTGACGGGGAGCAGGCACAGAGGGTTACAGAAGAGCTTGAGAGTGAGGAATTAGAGGGGGACAGAGACATGGAAGTGGGGTGTGGGGTGGCATCATGTGGAAAGGGAAAGGTTAGTGAGGGGTAGAAGGAGGAAGAAAGGGCAGCTCCTTGGCCCAAACTTAATGCAAGGAAGAGGCTGAAACAGCAGGGAAGATTCAAACAGGAGGTGAAAAAGAGTCGGAGGCTGCTGGAAAAAGCAACAGCTGGCCGAAAAGTTGGGAAGAAGCATGAGAGGAGGGAAGGGCCAGAGATTAAATGATGGGGAGAATATCAGGCATACTTCCCTTCTTTGGAGCCATGATTACATTGGTCTCGATTAATGTGAACGGACTGAGGGGTGAGAAGAAATTGCAGCAGTTATTGCGGGGTTTTAAAGGCACGGACTTGTTGTGTCTGCAAGAAACCTTTTGGGATGAGGATATTCTAGAAAGAGTTCAGAAGGTTTGGAAGGGAGGGGTGTTTGCAAGTTATGCAAACAATAACCATAGAGGGGTGGCTGTTTTGGTGAGTCCGTCCATAAAAGAGAACATTGCCTTGATGGACAAGAACACTGAGGGGAGATTTTTACGGCTAAGGGTAAAAATGGTGGAATTTAATTGCGATCTCTTTAATATCTATGCACCGTACGACCATTGCAAGCGTCGCGAGTTTTTTCGGGGGTTATTCACTGAAGTGGCAGAGGTGGAAAATCCTTGTATAGTGGGGGATTTTTTATCTCGGATGGACATTTTAGCCCAGATGACCTTTAAGGATGATAACCCCAGAGGGATGATTGTAAAAATGATGGCAAATTTAAATTTGACAGTCTTATGGAGGGCCGGAACCCCATAAAAAAGGAGTTCTCCAGAACAGGTTGGGTGGGTGATGTTTTAAAACAGAGCCGAATAGATTTTGTGTTAATGCGGGAAGGGTTAAGTTCTGAGGTGATAGAGATTTATTATAAAAAAGTATTTTTTAGTGACCACTCGGCTTTGGTTCTTAGAATTAGGAACAGCAGAGTTAAGATCGGTTCAGGGCTGTGGATTTTAAACAATCAATACCTGAAAGAAATTGCTTATAAAGAAGGGATTTTAAATATAATAAAGAATGCTCGGAAGGAACCTTTGTTCTTGAAAGAAAGAAGAGTTTGGTGGGACAATTTCAAATGTGAGGTAAAAGTTTTTTCGGTACGTTATGGGAAAAAGAGAACGGCAGCTAACCGGCGTCGAGAAGAGAATATAAACAAAAGGTTTACGGATGTCTGTAAAGCAATTGACGGAGGGGATAAGGGAGCTGAGACTAAGTTCCGGGTGCGAAAGGAAGAGTGGAATTATTGCAAGCTGAAAAATGCAAGGGGGCCATTCTCCGTGCAAAGGCTAGAGATGCATTGGCGGGCGAAAGATGCACTAGATATTTTCTAGAGCAAGAGAAGCTGCGACAGAGATTTGAATTGGAGAATTGAAGGTTGGGGAGAAGATCATTCATGAAAGTGGGGAGATTTTAGAGGCGGCTAGCAGCTTTTATCAAGAGCTATATACAAAAGAAGACATTTCCAATTTGGCGATGGAGAAGGTTAGTGCTTTTATTGAAGAGGGTTTAAAGGAGGATGAGAGAAGCATGTGTGACAAAGAAGTAGGATTAGCAGAAATAAAAGTAGCAATAAGTGGAATGAAGGCGGGGGGGGGGGCGGGGAAAGCCCAGGGTCTGATGGACTAAGTGCAGAATTTTATAAAGACTTTTTTGAGATTTTAAGTCCATTGCTCTTAGGAGTTTTTAAGGAAATTAAAATTGAGGGAAGCCTGGTCCCATCTATGAGGAGAGGTGTCATAAGCTTAGCTTATATAAAAATAAAGGCGATAGAAGGGATCTGAAGAATTGGAGGCCCACATTATTAAATGTGGATTATAAGATCTTGGCGAGGGTTATGGCAAATCGTATGAAGGAGGTGTTGCTGCAGATAGATTTGCCCTCTCAGCCCTTTGGAGTCATAGGCCGGGACATCGCAGACTCTGTGGTCTCAATCCGAGATGCGATAGAGCTCATGGAAGAGAGTGGGAGGGAGGCTTATGTATTAAAGCTAGATCAAGAGAAAGCCTTTGATAGGGTCTCTCATGAGTTTTTATTGAAGGTTTTGGACGCATTTGGTTTCGGGGAAAATTTCATTGAGTGGATAAGGATTTTTTATTTAAACATATTTAACTGTGTTAAATGTAATGGTTTTTTATCCAAGTATTTTCCGATACAGAGATCAGTGCGACAGGATTGTCCCCTGTCCCCATTGTTGTACACATTGGTAGCAGAGCCATTAGGTTACATGATGCAAAAGAAACAAGGTGTAGTTGGGATTGTGGTTTCCAGTTCTGGGCTGGTGTCAGTGATACACCAATATGCAGATGACACAACCTTAACATTGAGAAATGGGGAGTCAGTGAGGAAAGCTATGGATGTAGTGGAGGAATATTGTAGAGCTTCAGGAGCCAGAATGAATTATAGTAAGTCCCAATGCCTGGTTGCAGGAAGGGGTAGGGGGGAATGGTTGGAGGAAAGTCCCTTTAAGGTGGTGGAGGTTTTGGAAGTTCTGGGGGTGCACATGGGGTACAAGAAAGACAGGGATGAAGTGGATCAATTAAATTGGGAACCGAAGGTTATGAAAATTAAAAAGATTTTGTGAAGATGGGAAAGAAGGTGGTTGAAAGTGCAAGGAAGAGGGACAGTGGTGTCCGCTTTCCTGCTATCTAAACTATGGTACTTATTGACGGTGGAGGATACTCCTGAGTGGGCGGAAAAGTCCATCCGAGAGGCTTGTGTGAGGTTTTTATGGGAAGGGATACCAGCCTTGGTGGCTTACAATACCATTATTGGACGGAGAAATCAGGGAGGACTCCATTTCCCAGATATTTATTTGAAGAAAAAATCCTTTAGGCCTAGAAATTCAGTTGGTTGCGCCAGCAGTTAGCGCCTTAAGAGATGTGAATTTCGGGCGCTATGCGTGTAGCGCCCGGGCGCAGCGCAGTTTGCGCCTCGCCCCAAATTAAGTGGACCCTTAGCGCCGGCGTAAAGTTTAGCGCCCGCCCGGCTGCGCGCGCAGAAAATGACGTCACATCCTCGTGCAACGCCCTTTGCGCGCCCCGATTCCAAACTTCAGTCGGACCGCCCCATTGTGCGGCTGGCGGCCAGAGCGTTTGTAAAATGGAACGCAACACAGCCGACGCGGGCCCCGGGGAGCGCAAATTAAAGGGCACGTGCCCTGCAGTATAAAGGGCAGCCATTTTGCAGCAAACACTCTTGTGCAACGGATTTCTGGACACACAACAAGGAGGAGAGCTAACTGGTTTCGTGCAGCAATAGCTCAGGTATTTTTGGACTCAGGCCAAAGCGCTGCAAGTGCCCTGTTGGAAATTTGACTGTTTGCCAGCATTTGATGGGGGCTGCATGGGGTGCCAACGCGGAGTTTCAGCGCCATGTGCGTAGGGCTCGCAGACGCGGGGTCAGAGGGGCAGCCCTGGCTAGAGGCAGAGGGGGCAACAGGCGTCGGCAACATAGGCCTTACCCAGTCAGGGTATACCGCCAGCAGCGCTCCTACCTCACAATGAGTGGCGCGCGATGTGTAAGAAGGCTGAGATTCCGAAAGGAGGTGGTTGCAGAGATCTGCCACCTGCTTCGCAGAGATCTGCGTCCAAAGCTCAGGTGCAGGACGTCTCTGTCGGTGGAAGTGAAGGTGATGGTGGCATTGAACTTCTATGCCACCGGCTCCTTCCAATCCGCTGTTGGGGACATAGCGAACATATCCCAGTTCGGCGTGCATCGCTGCATCCGCCAGGTGACCGATGCCCTTTTCAGAAGGAGACGCCAATTCATCTCCTTCCCCATGGCCCTGGAGAGCCAGCATCAGCGTGCAGTGAGATTTGCTAGACTCGCGGCCTTCCCCTTGGTGCAGGGCGCCATTGACTGTACGCATGTGGCTTTGCGGGCACCTCTGGAGCATGGCGAGCAGTATCGCAACCGGAAGGGCTACCATTCTCTCAATGTGCAGCTGGTGTGTGACCACAAGCAGCGCATCCTGGCTGTCAATGCCTGCTTTCCAGGCAGCTGCCACGATGCCTTTATCCTGCGGCAGAGTACTGTGCATGACATGTTTGAGGCACAGCCTCCCCCAAGAGGATGGCTACTCGGGGACAAAGGCTATCCTTTGTGTACCTGGCTCATGACCCCGCTCCGCGCGCCCAGGACCGCTGCTGAAGAGGCATACAACGAGAGCCATCAAAGGAGCAGAAACATCATCGAGCAAACTATTGGGGTCCTCAAGCAGCGGTTCCGCTGCCTTGATCGTTCCGGCGGATCTCTGCAGTATTCGCCGCAACGGGTCTCCCAATTTGTCGTAGTTTGCTGCATGCTACACAACCTGGCTCTCCGCAGGATTCAGGCACTGCCACCTGACGTTGGACCACCACCTCAGGAGGAGGAGCAGGAGGAGCAGGAGGAGGAGGAGGAGGAGTACGTTCCCAGGAGGGAGCGACAAGGTCCAAGGGCCGTCCGTCGCCAGCTTATTGAACGTAACTTCTAAGCCCCCTGTCAGGGAATGCCTTGTGGCCATGAAGCAAGATGAATGCAGCCGCTCCGCAAGCCCTCAGCCGGCGAAGGCAACAAAGACTAACAAGAACAACCATGGACACTGTCTGAATAAAGATAAATTTATATTTGACAAAAATGAAACCCCTTCCCACATGAATCCCAAAAACAATCAACGGCCCCCACAAAAAGTGCAACAAACGACTCACTCCCACAACCTGGGGAGGAGTAACTCCACATTTGAACAAACCAGGCCTCAACCTCGGCCTTAACGCAAAAAACATACCCATAAACAAAACAACCATGGGCAAAATAAAGATGTCCACCGCCATATAAAATGAAAGCTGGCCACACCCTCTACTTAGTGGGCCGCGAGGGCGAGACCTTGTCCAGCCTTTTGGCGCCCCTGCCCGGCCTGCTGCTCCTCCGCACGCTCTGCCCAGTGGCTGCTGCGAGGCTGGGGGAAGGCACCTGAAGGTCAGATGTCCTTCCGCCAGATGGCCTTGGGAGGCGGCCTACACGGGCTTTGGGCCTCGAGGGGCCGGCTATTGATTGGCGCACATGTGCATGCCCACCATCAGCTCCAGCCGCTTGCCGTTGACGCTCCACTGGGGGAGTGGCGGTGACGGATGGCGCAATGTGGGCAAGCTGGCGTATTGGAGGCGCTGGCTGGTGATGTCGCACGCTGGCACTCGCCTGGGCACGCACTGCACGATCCGCACCAATCAGCCGAAGGGCGGATCGCTGTGCTGCTGCAGCGCGGCGGGTGTCCTGGCGATGCCTGGCTGAGGCAGCGCGTGTGGCAGCAGTGAGTGCCCCTGTTGCCCTGGTCTGCGCCCGCATCACATCCGCCACTGACTTGACGGCATCAGCCAGCGACTCCATCGCCGGAGGCATCCGTTCCACTACCTCCATCATCATCCGGCCACTCTCGGCATTTGATGCCCCAAACTCCCGCACACTGGTCGCCAGCGACTCGATGGCCTCAGGCATCCGTCCCACCACCTGCATGAGCTCTGTGTGGCGGCGGTCCGAATCCTCGGCCATTTGGTCCAGCTGGCGCACCTCCTCTGAGGTGAAGGTGGCCGGACTGGAGGCGGGACTCTCCCGCTGGGGAGCAGGAATCCGAGCTAGGCGACCCTTGGCACGTTGCTGGCGCCGAATGTCCGCAGCAACTGCACTCCACTCCGATCCTTCCCCCCTCTGGGGGGAAGGCCGCGGCCCACCCGCAGCCCTCCTGGGTGGCTGGGCGCCACTGGTCCCAGCAGCTGCACTCCCCTCTGAAAGTTGCTCCAGGCTCTCGTCCAGGGAAGACGTGTCCAACACTTCGCCCTCTGCTGCGGGACCTGAGTCCTCCCCTGATGGTCCAGGTTGCTCTTCCTCCTCCTCCTCCTCCTCCTCCTCCTCCTCCTGTTCAGAGGGGCTGTCACTGGCAGCTTCAGGGAGCTCTTCATCACCAGCTGAAAGCAGGAAGGCACAAGAGTAGCTTCAGAGTGAGGAGAGGGCGTCAGCGAGGGAGTCATGACTGGTGGCATTCAGCGCATTGGTGGCACAGTGGCAAAGGAGGTAGCTCGGATGCGCAAGTGCGACGAGAGAGGGCCAAAAGGCGAGGTCCTTACCATTGTCGGGCAGCGGAGGGTCGGCTTCTCCGCACGCTCTGGGCACAATCACGCGGCCTCCCATGAGGCCACTCATGCGCTCCTCCAGGGGAGTGAGCTTCTGGAACTTGGCGCGGCCTCCCCGGTGATGTCGCGGCGCTTGCGATTATTCGCAAGTTTAGCCTGCAAGAGAAAGGACGGGCTCTAAGTACGGTGTGTAGCCGTACGTAGTGTGCACTGCCTCCCATGGTGGAATAGCTTGGCCAGAGTGTAGCCCTGATCTAGTGTGCACTGCCTCTCATGGTGGAATAGCTTGGCCAGTGTGTAAAGTGCAGAATGTGCAATTGATGCTCATGACTGTCCCAAAGCTGCTGGCTGAGGGCTGCCCATTAGGCCTTTCAGGTCCCTTTGCCCATCATGTCAGGTGTACATGCAAGAATGAGGAGGAGAGTGGAAAGGGTACTCACCCTGACAATCCTGGTCAGGTCATTGTATTTCTTCCGACATTGCACCTTGTCCCTGGGGGCATCGCCGTAGGACGACACCCTGGTGGCGATCTCCCTCCAGGCTTTGGTGTAGACGCGGTGGGTGGGATTCCTGCCATTGTCTGCGAACAAGATCCTGCGCCTCTTCTCCAATGCTGTCAGCATGATATCCAGATCACGCTCTGAGAAGCGCAGGGCACGCTCACGGGCCTTATCATGCGTTGCCATGGCTCCTTGGCCTCAGCAGCAGAGTTGAGGCCTAGTTTGAAAGCTGCAGTGTGCAGGGCGTGGCAGCAGACCAAATCGTCCCTTCCCCCTTTAAGAGCTGGCCGGCGCCACGGGGTCTGCTGTCAATCAAAAAATGACTGCACCCGCGCTGCGCCCCACCTCGGCGCTATCCCTCTGCACCGCCGGCTTAGCGCCTAAAGATAGGCGTGCAACGCCTCTTTTAGCGCTCCAGCAACCTCTTAGGGCGAAGCAACTGAATTTCGGCGAAGGGGGCGCAACTTTGGGGCGGGCGCTAACGTTAGCGCCCCAAAACTGGCTATACTGAATTTCTAGGCCTTAGAATCAAATGGGTGAAGAGATTTCTTCAGAAGTCAAATACAAGTTTTTGGAAGAGTTGTTTTGAGCATTTTTTAAAACGAAGTGGAATAGGAGGGCATGGGATATTGTATATGGAATACAATAATATGTTCTTGAAATCAATTAAACTTCTCCCTAGGTTTTATAAGGAGGACTTGGGCCCAATTTTTAAAAGGTGTGCAGTTTATGCCCAAGGGGGCTGAGGAATTTTTAGAACAGCCCTTATTTTTGAACAGGTGGGTCAACATCGAAGGAGATGTTTTATTTAATCAAGCTTTTATAAAAGCTGGTATTATATGTGTGAAAGATATATTATACGAGGTAATTCCAGGTTGGTTGCCAGAAGCGATAGTGAGGGACATGGTGTGGGAGGAGGATCAGGAGGTAGAGGAAAAAACAATAGGGATCATGTATGAGAAGATTGTGAGGACAATTCCAGAGGATTGGATGGAAGAAATAAATGCGGAAATCTCCAAAGGAAGTAAAATGCATCCCGCTTTTCCAAGCTTGTTGCTGGAGAAAGGGGGAGAGTTGGTCCAATTTGACAACTGTAATACTCGAGATTTCTATGAGGTATTTAGAGAATGGAGATTCAAGACACCTGCTGATCAGGAGTTTTGGCAGAGTATAAACCCACAGCTGGACTTCAACAGGATTTGGAAGGGAGTGTGGGCGAATTTTAAATGTCCAGAGTGGATTGAACTGGATTTCAAATTGGCTCAAAACCGGATTTTTACCATGACGGTCTTTTGCAAGATTGGACGAGTGGAGAGGACAACTTGCCCAGTGTGTAGGACATGGGATGAGACTCTGTCCCATTTACTGGTGTTATGTCCACAGTTAAATGAGTTTAAGTACTATGTTCGACAGTTGTGTGAGGTTTTTTTGCTGGGTGGGGACCGAAGAGCGAGAATGGGAATCCCGTGGGACTCAATTTTGAGATGGGGATTGCAGGAGAGTCTGCCTGAGTCTAGCGGATGGCAATTCATTTAATGTTCAGTTTGGCTAGATTCGTGATTGTGCAAAAAAGGAATGTTCTGTTTTTTAAGGCGAGGAGAATCAATCTAAAGGAGTATTTTAAATATAAGCTAAAGGATCATTATAAGGCTCTGTGGATGTGTTATTCAGAAAGGAATTTAAAGATAGTATTTTACAATCAATTTTTAAAGTACAATCAATTAATATATGTTACAGGAGACAAATTAAACTTCAGGTTTTGATGTTAAAATGTGGTGGAGGAATGGCTGTGCAGAGCGGCGGAATTGATTTGTATGGTACAATGAAATGATCACGATGTTGTAAATGTTCTTAATGTTCAATAAAGTATATTTATTTTAAAAAAATAAACAGAAGTTGGTAGCACACTCGCCTCTGAGTCAGAATGGTTGTGGGTTCAAGTCCCACTCCAGGGACTTGAGCACAGAAAGCTAGGCTGATACTCCAGTGCAGTGCTGAGGGAGTGCAACACTGCCGGAGGTGCCGTCTTTCAGATGAGATGTTAAACTGAGGCCCTGTCTGCTCTCCCAGGTGGATGTAAAAGATCCCATGGCACTATTTTGAAGAAGAGTAGGGGAGCTATCCCTGGTGTCCTGGCCAATATTTCTCCCTCAACTAACAGAACAAAAAAAAACAGATTATCTGGTTATTTTCACATTGCTGTTGTGGGAACTTGCTGTGCGTAAATTGGCTACGACATTTCCCACATTACAACAGTGACTCCACTTCAAAAGTACTTCGTTGGCTGTAAAGCGCTTTGAGACATCTGGTGGTCATGAAAGGTGCTATATAAATGCAAGTCTTTTTTCTTTTTTGCCCTTTTTAATTTGGTGTCAGCCATAAATGTACTCAGTTTGCATTGGGTTTCTGAGTTCAAGTAGCTAATATAAATCAGAAGCAGTTGAGGTTCTAACACCAAGGCACACCATTCAGCACCTCTCACTAGCCCGATGCAACTCTAGCTAGTACATGCTGCTTCCTACCCTTCAACCAATTTGTTACCCATTCCCAAAGTTTACTCTGAATCTTCACTGCTTTGAGTTTAACTGGTCGCCTTTCATGAGAAATGTTGTCATGTGCTTTTTGGAAGTCTCAGTACACTTTGTAGTAGCGGTTTCCAAAGTTCACTCGGCATATCACTTTCTCAAAAAAGTCACATGCCCCAGTCCTTGTTTGCTTATTCCATGTCAGTGGGACTGATACTGTTGGCTGGAAAGTATACCCATCAGTCAGTGCAAGTATATGACACAAGATTGGCCCTGATTTTCTTGTGAGTGCGTGGTATAATCTGATTTTGCTGGGATTGTGTGAAAATGAATTACATCACCTTGGCAAACTGTGCACATACACATTTGCTGAATGTATCAAAAACCATTTGTGTGATAAGGTGGGAGGGTTGTCCAGCGGCTCAATGAACATCATAGCACCTTAACTAGTTGGAGGCACAATAATAATTTAACCACTACAGATTACACAAGATAACTGCTGAGTTGTAGTAATGTACTTGAGGTCATACATTATTTGAATCCCTCAATTTGTTACATGCTCCAACCCAACAGTTACTTTAACAGGATTTCAATAAATCTGTAAATCTAGAGATGAAATATTAATTGAAGTTTTCTTTTTAACTTGTTTTACCCAGTTGTACGTTATTTTCTTCTCTTTAATGTTTTAACATTCTCATGGCCATGTATCATTACCCAGGATCCTGCATTATGAATTGTAAATATGGGAGTTTGCACAAAACACTTGTCCTTTTACCCAGCTGAGTGGCAGTACCTTTCATCGCTGTGCATCCAGTTCTTTTCCTGCAGTTTTCACGCTGAATAGGACATATTGGCTTCGAAAGTATCTGCAGAAGACACTCAGTAAATAAACACTCCAGCAGCTGTAACTACACCAAGAAGGAAATCTACATTGACTCCCGATGATGTCACGACTGCAAAGGCTCCAAGATCATAAACATTTCTTTGAAGCAATGTGATCAAAATAATGTTTATTACGTCTCGAGTATAGAACAATGTACTCTTGGTTTCCATGTCTCTGCTATGTGCTGCCATTAAAGGGGAATATGGCAGTGGAGAAGGGGAACAATTTCAATCTAAAGTACACCTCCTTCATCCAGTAAAAGGTAGAGATTCCCGACCAGAGTTCGTGATTGAAGCAGAAACTGTGCCAACGTTTAAGAATAGGTTAGATAGGCGGTTGAAGGAAAGGGGATAAAAGGCATACGGGAACAGGGCGGGCATATGGGATTAGGACCAATGCTTGTGTGGGGGATAATCGCCAACATGGACTGGTTGGGCCAAATAGCCTGTCTCCATGTAGTAATTTCAATGTAATTCAGTGTAGTATTAAAAGTTAAGCACTGGGTATGCAGGAGAGCTGAACTGTTCCAATAGCTCAGAATCAGCATCTTGACTGGAAGGATGCCAATCTATGACAATACTCTGGAGCCACTTACTGAGGAACCCACCATTTGTTTCAGTAGAGTGGTTCCTTTCTGTCTTTCAGATCAAAAACGACAAGTCTTAAAAAGGGGTTAAAAACTATGGGCCGGATTTCGCTGCAACGACGATATTGCCGACGAACACCATAGATTAGTGTGATAGCAAAATACTGCAGATGCTGGAAATCCGAAATAACAACAGAAAATGCTGGAAAAACTCAGCAGGCCAGGCAACATCCGTGGAGAGAGAAATAGAGTCAATGTTTCAGGTCGAAACCCTTCGTCAGGACTGAAAAAACACAGGAAATGAAACAGATTAAAAGGCCAGTTTGGGGGCTGGGGAATGGGGATGAGAGAACAAAAGAGAAGTGAAGAGACATTAAGAGGTATTCAAAATGAGACGAGATGGTGATAGGACTAGTAAAAAGATTGCTCTAGATTAGGTGTGAAGTGCGCTGGCAGAATGAGAGACAGCTGCCATGTGGGAGAGAAAAAAGAGGGAAGGGCACAAAACAAAGGTGTGGATAAAAAATATATGTAGAAATGTAATGGGGGCCGAGGTTATGATCTGAAATTGTTGAACTCGATATTGAGTCCAGAAGGCTGTAAAGTGCCTATTCGGAAGATGAGGTGCTGTTCCTCGAGCTTACGCTGAGCTACCATGGAACAATGCAAGAGCCCAAGTACGGTGAGGTCTGAGTGGGAATGGGGCGGTGAATTAAATTGACAGGCGACCGGAAGCTCGGGGTCACCCTTACGGACTGAACGGAGGTGTTCTGCAAAGCGGTCACCCAATCTGTGTTTGGTCTCCCCAATGTAGAGGAGACCACATCGTGAGTAGCGAATACAGTATACTAGATTGCAAGAAGTACAAGTAAATCACTGTTTCACCTGGAAGGGGTGTTTGGGGCCCTGGACAGTGGGAAGGGGGTAGGTATAAGGGCAGTTGTTGCATCTCCTGCGCTTGCATGGGAAGGTGCCGGGCAGAGGGGAAAGGGTGCTGGGGGTGATAGAGGAGTGGACTAGGGTGTCTCGGAGGGAGCGGTCCCTACGGAATGCTGAAAGGAGAGGGGAGGGGAAGATGCGTTTGGTGGTGGGATCACGTTGGAGGTGGAGGAAATGGTGGGGTGAAAGGTGAGGACAAGGGGAACCCTATTGTGGTTCTGGGAGGGAGGGGCAGGGGTGAGGGCAGAAGTGCGGGAGATAGAATGGACACGGTCGAGGGCCGTGTCAACCACGGTAGAGGGGAATCCTCGGTTGAGGAAAAAGGAAGACATGTCGGAGGCACGGTACATAGATTAGATTGTTGGGCTCCCCGATCCTCCAGTGGTGAATTTAGGCCACAGTTTTCTGGAAAAATAATTAGATTACACCGGAGGAAGTGTAGCATTTGCGCTTGAGCAGCGCGGCCAATGTCTGATACACATCCAAGTTACCAGGGCCCGACACATAACTGGGATGCGTTTAGGAGCAAGGCTCCGATCTGATAATGTGCAGATGGGTCGCAGTATTGTACGGACAGAATGTCCACTTCGGGCTTAATTTGATTGATGAGTTTGAAGTGAAACTGTATAAATCGGCATTCAGAAGGGACCCATATGCAAAGGGTTGCCTTCTGAACTGCGACACTATCTAGTAATATTTCATTACTGGTTGCAATCCATGCTTAACGCATATGCTCAATAAATATTGATATGAAAATAATATCAGTCGAGGGAACATCAGAACATGCCTGGCTGTCAAAAGACTTATTTTATTACTTAATTGAGGTTTAAAATTTCAATGAAGTTGCTAAAACAAGCCAGTAAAATGTTGCTCTCGGGCAACCTGTTGAGCGATTGAATGCTGTGTTGACTCGGAGCTCTCCAGCACCATTCTGTAATGCTATAAGTGGTCGTGGTGATCACAGTGACGTTAATTCAGCAAGCTCGATCTCCCCATTGATTTTAATAGTGGGGGGAGGGGGTGTGCACGGTGGCTAGCTATGATAATTCGCTGTTCAACTTTTTCGGTGAGGGTCTCTGTGGCGCAGCATTATAGTTCCAGCAAATTATGGCATCACTCAAGCTATAACTTCCTGGAATATCTACACCATAATAATGCTGTAGATGCACCATTACTATAGTGCACGTTTTCAGCAAATTCAGGCCCATTCTGCAACTTAACCGATCAGAAAAACATATAGATTTAATTTTGCTAAGTAAATAGGGAAGTGTTGATATTAAAAGTATCCCATAAAACATAATCTTTCCTGACGGTACATGAAACTGAAAACCACTCTATTGGCTTCAGGGATGATTTCAAACCAACAGCTAACTAAACATGAATAAATAGTATTCCAAGTGTATAAATAGTATACAGTTTTCTTCAATTTCCTACGCTCCTCTATATGGAAAAACAATAAAGATGCATCTTCTCACTAAGCTATGCAAAGCAACTGGTCCAGACTACCACTTGCTGCCTGCCAGGACATAGTTCACAGCTGTGGCTGAGAGAGAGAGACAGAAAACTGATTTCTCTGTCCTGCCTTAGTTCTGTGAGATTGGGGGTTCAGCCTACCAAACTAATACCCTTTGATGTGGGGATATGAGGCTCCCAGACATTTACCTTAGCTCAGCCTCAAACTCAAAAAAAAAGCTCTGCAAATAGAATGAATTAGCACTTGGCCCCCTTTAGTTGTCACAGTGCTCTTACTTACAATGCCTGAAACACTTGCGACTAACAACCCTTTCTTCACCAATCAACACTCCAAACCAGCCTTGTCCCAGCTTGCTGGCTCATTGTTGAGAAAAAAATGCCCAATTTAACCTTACAGCAATATTGTAAGTTAAGAAATTCAACTTAGGCAACACAAGCAAAAAATCCAGTTTGTTACAATATGCAAGAGAAAATAATTTGGCTCATGAACTGTTTGCAGGGAAAATAAAATAAAATGTTCAACCACAGCCAAAGAGTACAAGAGCGATAGCAAAATACTGCACATGTTGGAAATCCGAAATAACAACAGAAAATGCTGGAAAAACTCAGCAGGCCAGACAACATCCGTGGAGAGAAATTTCTGTTGTTATTTCAAAGAGTACAAGAGTTTGACCCAAATTCTTAGAAATCTGACTACTTTTCAGAAGTTAAATCCATCAGGAGTTTACAGTTTGATAAACAGCATTTTTTTCTGCAGCAAATCAGTGCAGTTCTGCATCTTAATCTGCATGGACATGGAAGGAACCTGTGGTGAAAAAAATAATGGTATTACTGACAGGTAGAGCAGCAAGAATTGCATAAACAATGGCCCCAAAATTCCTTGGTTGAGGTGGGCAAAGGTTGGAATGTGTGCCTTTGCGGGGCCAGGAATTTCTTTTTTTTTATTCGTTTCTGGGATATGGGCGTCACTGGCAAGGTCAGGATTTAATGCCCATCCCTAATTGCCCTTGAGAAGGTGGTGGTGAGCCGCCTTCTTGAACTGCTGCAGTCCGTGTGGTGAAGGTACTCCCACAATGCTGTTAGGGAGGGAGTTCCAGGATTTTAACCCAGCGACGATGAAGGATCGGCATATGTTTCCAAGTTAGGATGGTGTGTGACTTGGAGCGGAACTTGGAGGTGGTGGTGTTCCCATGCGCCTGCTGCCCTTGTCCTTCTAGATGGTTAAAGGTAGCTGGTTTGGTCGAGGAAGCAGTGAGGAGTTGCTGCAGTGCATCTTGTAGATGGTGCACACTGCAGCCATGGTGCACCGGTGGTGGAGGGAGTGAATGCTTAAGGTGGCAGATGAGGTGCCAATCAAGAGGGCTGCTTTGTCCTGGATGGTGTTGAGCTTCTTGAGTGTTGTTGGAGCTGCGCTCATCCAGGCAAGTGCAGAGTATTCCATCACATTCCTGACTTGTGCCTTGTAGATGGTGGAAAGGCTTTGGGGAGTCAGGAGGTGAGACACTTGCCGCAGAATACCCAGCCTCTGACCTGATCTTGCAGACATAGTATTTATGAGCCTGCTCCAGTTAAGTTTCTGGTCAAAGGTGACCCCCAGGATGTCGATGGTGGGGGATTCGGCGATGCTAATGCCATTGAATGTCAAATGGCGGCGGTTAGACTCTCGCTTGTTGGAGATAGTTATTGCCTGGCACTTGTGTGGCGTGAATGTTACTTGCCACTTATCAGCCCAAGCCTGAATGTCCTCTGTTAGATCCGTGATTCTGAGAGTATGATGTTTTTCAATAACCACATGGATGCTGTAACTTAACAATCAACAGGTATTTACTGGAGGAGGGTAGTCTCAAGACTGGGGGTACAGAGGCATGCACAAGGCTTTTTTAATTTTTTTATTTATTCATTGATGGGATGTGGGCGTCGCTGGCTAGGCCTGCATTTAGTGCCCATCCCTAATTGCCCTTGAGAAGATGGTGGTGAGCTGCCTTCTTGAACCGCTGCAGTCCATATGGTGTAGGGACACCCACAATGCTGTTTTATTGTTTTTCATAGCGGTTGTTTACAACTGAGTGGCTTGCTAGGCCATTTCAGAGGGCATTAAGAGTCAACCACGTTGCTGTGGGTCAGGAGTCACATGTAGGCCAGACCAGGTAAGGACGGCAGATTTCCTTCCCTAAAGGACATTAGTGAACCAGATGGGTTTTTGCAACAATCGACAATGTTATCATACAGGTGTGGTCACTGCCGGTACTACAGTATACAGAAGCTGTAAAAGTAGTTCTGTCTTAAAGGTACATACACTACAATTCCTCCCCTTTTAGATTAGTAGTACCCCTAATATTCAAATAACAATTAACACTTTAACATGTACATTAAACAACAATAGTCCATTTATAGATTCAGTCTTTGGGGCGGCTTCCTGATCCTTTCGGGATAGCGTCTTTCCTGAGGTTCTTGTTCTTGGTGCGGAGGCGATTCTGGCCCCTTTTCATCGGGTAGTTCATTGGTTTCCACTGCTACTGGTTCTGAGGTAGATGCTACCGGTATGTCGGGTTCATCCCCAGGTACTCGAGACATGGGGTTGACTTGCTCCTGTAATGCTAAGATCTGATCGACGTGGCGTCTCACAATGTTCTCCCCGACATCCACTGTGTACATTAATGGCCCCTGCCTTGTGCATATCGTTCCGGGTTGCCATTTCTCTGTTCGGTAGTCACGGGCCAAGACTGGTTGTCCTACATTGAAGCTCCTTGTCGGCTTCTCATTGATGTGCTGGAATTGTTTATCCTCAACATTTCTTCGCACATTTGGTCTGAGCAAGTCCAGACGAGATCTCAACCTTCAGTTAAAGAACATCATGGCCGGGGTCTGGTTGGTAACTGCATGTGTCACGTTTCGGTAGGCTAATAAGAAATTGTCCACCTTATCTTGTAGTGGAATTTCATCGTCGCACATGGCCTTTATCGCCTTCTTAAAGGTTTGTATGAACCTCTCAGCCAATCCATTTGTGGCTGGATGATACGGGGCGGATGTGTAATGCCTTACCCCATTCCTTTTCATAAATTTTCAAAACTCTTCGGACACAAACTGTGGTCCATTATCAGAGAAAATCTGCTCTGGCAAGCCGTTTCTGGCAAACATGGTCCGTAGGACTGCAATCGTTTTTCCTGTAGTGGTTGAGGACATTTTTATCACCTCAGGCCACTTCGAATGAGCATCCACTGCTATTAAGAACATTGAGTCCATGAATGGACCAGCAAAATCAATATGCACCCGTTGCAATGGAGAGGAGGGCCACTCCCATGGGTGTAGAGGGGCATGTGGTGGTGCATTTTGGACCTTCTGGCATCCTGAGCAGCTCTTGGTTAGGTCTTCGATTTGTTGATCGATTCTCGGCCACCACACATAAGCCCTAGCAAGGCTTTTCATTTTCACTCCCCCCAGATGACCTTCATGTAGCTCATTTAGCACTCTCTCCCTTAACTTGGATGGAATCACCACTCTGGATCCACACATCACTGTCCCCTGGCATACTGACAGCTGTTCTCTTCTGGATGAGAATGCTGGCAACAGTGAGTCACCATGTGTTGGCCATCCCCTCACCGTCAAATCATATACCCGAGACAGCGTCGGATCATTGCGGGTCTCCTTCTCTATATCCGCGTTCGTTACTGGCAATTGTTCAATTATTGACGAATAAAATATCTCGATAGGGTCCACTGCTGGTGCTTCCTCCACAGTAGGCAGTAGCAGGCGCGATAGCCCATCAGCGTTTCCATGCTGTTTCGTGCCTTTATATTCTATTTCATATTGATTCGCCCCTAGAAACAGGGACCATTTTTGTAACCGTTGCGCAGTCATCACTGGAATGCCCTTCTTTGGATTAAAGATGGAGACAAGTGGTTGGTGGTCAGTCAGCAAGGTGAACTTCTGCCCATGCAGATAGTGGTTGAATTTTTTTACTCCCCATACTAGGCTGAGGGCCTCCCTGTCAATCTGGGCGTAGTTGCGCTCGGCTGAGGTTAGTGACCGAGACGCAAAGGCTACTGGCCTCTCCAACCCGTCTGGGAATTTGTGTGACAGCACCGCTCCAATGCCATAAGGTGATGCATCACATGCCAAACGAATTGGTAGTGCTGGGTTGAAATGGGCCAACACCTCTTTTGATGTGATCAATTCTTTACACTTCTGGAAAGCTCATCTACGTTCGTCATTCCACTTCCGTGGTACCCCTGCTTGCAGTAGGGTGTTCAGTGGGTGTAATACCGTCGACAAATTTAGTAAGAACTTGTGGTAGTAGTTTACCAGCCCGAGGAACGACCTCAGTTGTGACACATTTTCCGGTGCTGGAGCCTTGACTACTGCCTCAATCTTTTCAGGGGACTTATTTTCACTCCCCCCAGATGACCTTCATGTAGCTCATTTAGTGATGATGTGGCCACAATACGAGATCTGTTTCTGGAAAAACTCGCACTTGTGGCGATTAGCTCGTAGCCCATACTCCTTTAATCTGGTGAGCACCTTCTCCAAGTTGGCGAGGTGATCACTGTCATTTTCGCCCGTGACCAGGATGTCGTCCAAATAACACTGGGTCCCTGGAATCCCTTGCAGGACTTGATCCATTGCCCTTTGCCAAATAGCTGGAGCCGATGCTACCCCGAACACCAGCCGGTTGTATTGATAGAGACCTTTATGAGTGTTAATCATAAGGTATTGTTTCGAAGCTTCTTCTACCTCCATTTGCAAGTACGCCTGGGCTAGATCAATTTTGGTGAAGCGTTTACCTCCAGATAGCGAGGCGAAAATATACTCCATTCGTGGAAGCGGATATTGTACCCGTGTGAAGGACTGGGTTCACTGTCACCTTAAAATCCCCACAGATGCGGACCTTCTTTGGTTCCCCAGGCGTATTACTCAACGACCTCTTCATTACAGGAATGATGGGTGTAGCCCACTCACTCCAGTCTACTTTGGACAGTACTCCTGAACGTTCCAACCCTTCCAGCTCTGCTTCGACAGCTGGTCTGATCGCATAAGGCACTGGTCTGGCCTTAAGAAACTTTGGGTTTGCATTTTCCTCTATTTTAATTGTTGCTGTTATGCCTTTTAGTGTTCCGAGTCCCTCCTGGAACACTTCTTTTGCGTCAGTTAGCATTTTTGACAGTCACCCAGGTGTGACGTCATCATCCTTTTTGGCCTCAACCTTCAGTGCCTGTATGGAATGCCAATCTAATTGTATCTTCCAGATCCATTCACGTCCTAGCAGTGGTGGTCCTCCATCTGGCAATACATATATATCCATTTTAGGTATTTCCTGGCCTTTATATATCACTTTCACCCTTATTTTTCCTTTGGGGTAGACTTTTTGCCCCGTGTACGTCTTCAAGACAATCTCTGTAGCTTTCAAGGGTATATGTGAAAATAGCCACTTATAGTCCCTTTGGTTTATGACTGTTAGGGCTGATCCTGTGTCCAATTCCATTTTCACTTGGACTCCGTCTATCTTGAGTGTAACCCAGATAGTCTGGTGATCCTCCATTTTGGTTACCTTATGTAGTTTCAGACAACCCAGCTCCTTGCGTCCGGAGTCTGTGTCACTTTTCTGTTCGTCTGAACTACTGTCCATCACCTGGTGTACCTTTTTGTACTTCTCCTGTGGAGATTTCTTACTGTTGGTTTTCTTCTCAGACCTGCAGACTCTTGCTATGTGTCCTGCTTTTCCACACTGTCTGCACACTTGGTCCTTGAACCAACAATCCTTCTGGTCATGTGTTGTTCTGCTGCAGCGATAGCACTTCCCTGTTCCATAGGACATTTCATTGGTGCCATATTCTTGCGGTCTCCGTTGTACCTCTGCAGCGCCCCTTGCGGCTGCTTCGTGTGATACTGCCATACTGAAAGCCTTGTCCAGCGTAAGATCCTTTGCTGATAGAAGCCGTTTCTGGGTTCCTTCACTTTGCAGCCCACACACAAACTTGTCCCTTAACGTATCTGCTAGTCCCGCTCCAAACTGGCAGTGTTTCGATAGCTTGCGCAGTTCCGTTAGGTACTCAGCATTGCTTTCGTCTTTGTGTTGGTTCCTTTTATGGAACTTAAATCGTTCTGCTATCAGCAGCGGTGTGGGGTTTAAGTGGTCCTGTAGGATTTCTACTATGCTTTCGAAATTCTTGTTCACCGGCTTCTCTGGGGTTATTAGGTTTCGCACTAACCCATAAGTTTTTGCACCCATGGAATTTAACAAAACCAGTGCTTTCCTAGCATCTGGCACTTCATTCGCCCTGCAGTACACCTCAATATGTTCCACATATGTCGCCCAATCTTCGACTTCATTGTCGAACGTAGAGATACTGCCACTCTTCGGCATCCCTGGGTGTGATTTAACTGTCAAAAATGGCATCTCCCGTGCTTCCCCTTCTCCGCTGGCACAAAATGGCGTCTCCCACGCTTTCCTTCCTTCCCGCGCTCGCCCTTCTTCTCCGCTGCGGCTTCTAAAAATGGCGTCTCCCGTGCTCTTCCTTCTTCTCCGTGGCTCAATGGCGTCTCCCGCACTCTCCCTTCTTCTCCCCGCGGACACTGTTCAGCCCTTGAGCCCTGGCCGTGCTCTGCGCGTTTTTTGTTTTTTTTGTTTCCGCCGCTCGGTCCTGAACCCGGCTGTTGCTTTACCCTCTCTCTCTCCATTTTGTTTTATTTTTTTCTCTCGACACCGCTCGGTTTTCAACCCCCGGCTGCACCCTGTGCACTTCACCCTCTGTCTTACCCCGTCGACGCTGCTCGGCTTTGTCTCCGCTGTCGGTCGGCTCTAGCCGCCGCTGTCCGGGAAGGGCCTGCGCTGTACCTGTCATCAGTCTCTTGCTGATCGTCATGGCTGGGGAACCAAGCCCGGCTCTCCACAGCCTCCCCTGCGATGTTCACTCTCTGCCGGACGACTGGGTGGTTGTTCGTGGTCGACGCCCGTGTTTCTGACCTTGACTTTCTTCCACCACCCTCCCGGAGCGAATCCTCGAAGGGAAATGCAGAGTTGCAGGTAGATTCGAATCGACACTCGTCGCCACTGTTAGATCCGTGATTCTGAGAGTATGATGTTTTTCAATAACCACACGGATGCTGTAACTTAACAATCAACAGGTATTTACTGGAGGAGGGTAGTCTCAAGACTGGGGGTACAGAGGCATGCGTAAGGCTTATATATGGGTGTGGTCACTGCCGGTACTACAGTATACAGGAGCTGTAAAAGTAGTTCTGTCTTAAAGGTACATACACTACATTGTCCAGGCCTTGCTGCATGTGGGCATGGACTGCTTCATTATCTGAGTAGTAGTGAATGGAACTGAACACTGTGCAATCATCAGCAAGCATCCTCACTTCTGACCTTATGATGGAGGGAAGGTCATTGATGAAGCAGCTGAAAATGCCTGGGCCTAGGGCACTGCCCTGAGGAGTTCCTGCAGTGTTGTCCTGGGGCTGAGATGATTGACCTCTAACAACCACAACCATTTTCCTTTGTGCTAGGTATAACTCCAGTTTTCCCCCTAGTTCCCATTGATATCAGTTTTACTAGGGCTCCTTGATGCCACACCCAGTCAAATGCTGCTTTGATGTCAAGGGCAGTCACTCTCACCTCACCTCTGGAATTCAGCTCCTTTGTCCATGTTTGGACCAAGGCTGTAATGAGATCAGGAGCTGAGTGGTCCTGGCGGATTCCAAACTGAGCATCGGTGAGCAGGTTATTAGTGAGTAAGTGCCACTTGATAGCACTGTCGACGACACCTTCTATCACTTTGCTGATGATTGGGAGTAAACTGACGGGGCGGTAATTGGCCAGATTTGATTTGTCCTGCTTTTTGTGGACAGGGCACACCTGGGCAGTTTACCACTTTGTTGGATAGATGCCAGTGTTGTAGCTGTATTAGACTGCTTGTTTAGAGGCGCAGCTAGTTCTGGAATACAAGTTTTCAGCACAATAGCCGGGATGTTGTCGGGGCCCATAGCCTTTGCTGTATCCAGTGCGCTCAGCCATTTCTTGACATCAGGAGACGTGAATCGAATTGGCTGAAGACTGGCTTCTGTGGTGGTGGGGACCTCAGGAGGAGGCCAATATGAATCATCCACTTGGCACTTCTGGCTGAAGATGGTTGCAAACGCTTCAGTCATGTCTTTTGCACTCGCGTGCTGGGCTCCGCCATCGTGGAGGATGGGGATATTCATGGAGCCTCCTCTTCCTGTTAGTTGTTTAATTGTCCAAATCCATTCACAACTGGATGTGGCAGGACTGCAGAGCTTTGATCTGATCCGTTGATTGTGGTATCGCTTAGCCCTGCCTATAGCATGCTGCTTCCGCTGTTTAGCATGTACATAGTCCTGTGTTGCAGCTTCCCCAGGTTGGCATCTCATTTTTAGGTACGCCTGGTGCTGCTCCTGCCATGCTCTTCTGCACTTCTCATTGAACCAGAGTTGGTTTCCTGGCTTGATGGTAATGGTGGAGTGAGGGAAATGCCAGGTCTAGAGGTTACAGATTGTGGTGGAGTACAATTCTGCTGCTGCTGATGGCCCACAGCACCTCATGGATGCCCAGTTTTGAGCTGCTAGAGCTGTTCTGAATCTATCCCATTTAGCACGGTGGTAGTGCCACACAACACGATGGAGGGTGTCCTCAGTGTGAAGACGGGACTTTGTCTCCACAATGGCAGTGTGTTGTTCACTGCTACCAATACTATCATGGACAGATGCATCTGCGACAGGTAGATTGTTGAGGATGAGGGCAAGTCGTTTTTTCCCTCGTGTTGGTTCTCTCATCATCTGTCACAGGCCCAGTCTGACAGTTATGTCCTTCAGGACTCGGCAGCTCGGTCAGTAGTGGAACTACCGAGCCACTCTTTATGATGGTCATTGAAGTCCCCAAGAGTACATTCTGTGCCCTTGCTACCCTCAGTGCTTCTTTCAAGTGGTGTTCAACAGTTTCTCTCAACATGGAGGAGTACTGATTCATCAGCTGAGGGAGGGCGGTGGGTGGTAATCAGCAGGAGGTTTCCTTGCCCATGCTTGAGCTGAAGCCGTAAGACTTCATGGGGTTCGGAGTCAGTGTTGAGGACTCCCAGGCCCACTCCCTTTCGACTGTATACCACTGTGCCGCCACCCTTGGTGGATCTGTCCTGCCAGTGAGACAGGACATACCCAGGGATGGTGATGGAGGTATTTGGGACATTGGCTGAAAGGTTTGATTCTGTTAGTATGATTATGTCAGCCTGTTGCTTGACTAGTCTGTGGGACAGCTCTCCCAATTTTTGCGCATGTCCCCAAATGTTAGTGAGGAGGACTTTGTAGCGTCGACTGGGCTGGGTGTGCCGTTGGCGTGTCCGAAGCCGGTGCCGAGGTCAATGCCGGGTGGTCCGTCCGGTTTTATTCTTATTGTTTCTCGTAGTGGTTTGTTACAACTGAGTGGCTTGCTAGGCCATTTCAGAGGGCAGTACAGACAGGGTGATAAATAATAATTACTGCCAAACAACCTCTCTGACCCTGACAGGATTGATGTAGGCCAGTGCTCTGCTGGAGAACTGCCCCGGTAGAAATTCATTCAGTTTCAAGGCGGTGTCAGCTTCCTCTGATTACAACAGACAAAAGTACCTGCTCCAATGTGCATACATTGGCAGAATAGGAGTGCCGGAGTTTTCAGGGAGAGCAATACCCAATCAAACATAGCCAGAATTCAGAGGAGGGATTCTGCAGTTTTTAAAGCTATTGTCATCCAATGCCAATTCTGCCTTTGACATAATGTGCTTATGATTGGAACTGCTCTCTATTAAATGGTGGGTTTCTAGACTATGCAGAAAAAATATATTAGCCCAGATTTTGCGATCAGCGGTGAAGGAACGTTCACCTCGCTAACAGCTGCCCACAAAGTTTTCACAGGCTTTTGAGTGGAGACTTGCTCTAATCCGGAATCTGATCCAGAGCAGCGCCCTCTACAGGGGATCTGTAGCATGTCTGAGCAGAACAAGCAACAGCGAAGCTCTTCAACCAATCAGATTGATTCACCAATCACTGAGACACGCAGGGGTCGATTTTAACTCAGGTGCGGGCAATTGTCGGGTTCCCTGAATTTCGTGATTCCCACACGAATCTAAATGGATGTGTGAGATTGATGCAATTTTAACTCGATTGGCCAATTGATTTCCAACGAATGGGAAGCCTTTGCAAATGGGTTTTTCATGACTGCAAGTCCCCTCCGATGACGTCATCATTGCTGCTGCATTTACGGTCCACAGCAAGCCTTCCTTCCTCTGCAGTCTTCCAAGCTTTCCCCTTATGATGGCACAGGAGCCTGCAGGAACAATGGCCAGCGGGAGGGCAAGAGCTGCACCAAAATTTGATGAGGCATCACTGCAGGCATTGTTGGATGGGGCTAGGGCCCACAGGGAGGTCCTGTTCCTTTCTTCAGGGAGGAAGAGGCCTCCCAGTCAGACCAAGGCTGTGAGGCTACAGGTGGCTGGGGAAGTCAACTCCTTGGGGCTTCCACGGCGCACCTGGATGCAGTGCAGGAAAAAATTCCATGACCTTCATCGCACTGGAAAAGTAAGTATGAAGTTTCCATCACCCTCAATCTGATCCCCATTGCCTTTCCTCACCAGCACTCAGCTTTAGCAATCTCTTCCTCCGCATCATTCTTAACACTCACATCCATGCACCCTTAGCCATTCCCTCTCGCTCTATGCTCACATTCACCTAACTATTCGACCATGCAGCCCTTACACTCCCTCTCACTCTGATGCTTTGAACACAACTGACAACACACAGGGAGGGCCCTTGGTCTTGCAACCTCACTCCATCTTTGTCTCATCCTAAGTATCTATGCTATGCAATCTCTACACTCACTCCTTCATTCTCACTCAACCTCCACTTGTCTCCCTCATTGCAGGAGAAGAGAGCTGACAACAGGAGTGAGCGAGCCAGGACAGGAGGAGGGCCACCTTCATTAGCCCAGCTCACCCCCTGGGAGGAAGGCGTCCTGGAGATTGTCGGGGCTGATACAGATGCGGAAGTTGGGGAAGGACAGACAGGTGCATCCCCGCAAGCTGGTGACAGAATAGTTTTCGATCTCTCTCATTGACATTGCATGAGTCGCTGATAATGATTCTGAAGCTACATCATATGGACTTATGATCATCTGCAAAGTGCAATTTGCATATAACCTTGGCATCACATCTCTAACGTTTTCCTTGACTCCCCCACAGGACCATCGAGAGCCCCCGTCCCCACTGTGCAGGAGGAAGAGCCTGAGATTCCAGATTCCTCAGAGGAATCTGCAACCTCTGAGGGCACAGCGTCAGCAGAAATAAGCGCACCCAGCACCAGCGCAGACACTCACACCTCGGGGGTGTAATGATATCAGCAAATAGTGATGGTATTTGCCTGTTTGATTATTATGCCTTACCAGCATATTTGCCTGTTTGATTATTTATGCCTTACCAGCAGAGGGCATGTGAGACAAGCAGTTTAGTTTTAGTTTTGTTTTAGATGGATCTCTAAGATGGTGTCTCCTGTAATGCTGTTAACATAGATGAACAAACTTTAGATTAAAAGACATTCTCTTTCATCAATGTGTCATCATTGAACCCACATAGAAATCAATACATGGTGTCAGAAGTGATGAAAGAGATGAAGAGGAAAAATCTGAAGTTAAATCAGCTCTCCACATATTAGCAAGCCAAAAGAGAACATCGTTACTTACCATTGGAGAATAGGTAACGAAGTGCAAAAATGGTAGGATTACACCCACCGGCGAAGCTTCAGTTGACAGGTAATGTGGTTGAAATTGGAGGAGATTCAAACAACGTTTGGAGTTGTATTTAGCAGCAATCGGAGCTGACGAGAAAAGTGATAAAAATGAAAGTGTCAGTGTTCTTACATGTCGTGGGTGATGAAGCGCTGGAGGTGTATAATAACTTCACATTCGCTGCTGATGGAGACAAAATGAAGCTGGATAAAATAATGGAACAGTTTGAGGCCTACTGCATACCTAAATGTAATGTGACGTTTGAGAGGCACAGATTTTTCACATGTGTACAGAAAACGGGAGAGACTATTGATCAGTATGTGACTGAACTGAGAAACAGAAGCAAAACGTGTGAATTTGGGGGACTGACAGACTCGCTGATAAAAGACAGACTGGTGTGTGGTATTCCAGATAATGGTTTAAGGGAAAGACTGCTAAGAGAGCAAAATCTAGACCTGGGAAAAGCCATAGCACTGTGTAGGGCTACAGAGACTGTGAAGTCGCAGGCAAAGGAGCTGTTCAGTGACAGTAGCTGCAATTTGGATGCAGTGAGAATGAACGGACACAAACTGTTTAACAAAAAGAGCGCCAATGTGAAAAAAGAGGCGTGGCCAGCGAACAAAAATGAAAGGGGCAATCGAAAGTCATGTAGTCGACGCGGTACACAGCATCCACCAAGAAAGTGTCCAGCATATGGTAAAAAATGCAATAGTTGCAACAAAAACAACCATTATGCCCGTTGCTGTAAGAACCAAGTGCAACAAAGCAAGGTCCATGCAGTAGATGAAAGCGAGATAGAGGAGTTCTATGTGGATGTTGGGTCTGAAAACAAAAAAGAAAAAAGAGACTGGATGTTGACACTAAAAGTGAATGACATACACATTCCATTTAAATTGGATACTGGAGCACAAGTTAATGTGATATCAGAGACTGATTTTAAGAAAATTAGACCCAGACCAAAGATACATGGAATAAAAGTGAAAGTGACAGGATACTCAGGTACTGATATACCAGTGAAAGGAAAATGCATTGTCAAAGTAACACACAAGGACAGAGAGTACATGCTAGCATTAATCGTGGTGCCAAAGGATGTGCAAGCCATACTAGGTTTAAAAGCCTGTGAGAGTCTGAACCTGGTAAAGAGAGTCCTCGTTGTGGAAAGCGAAGGAGAGACAGTCTATGATGAACTCATGAAAGAGTACAACGACCTATTTCAGGGTCTAGGCTGCCTTCCAGGAGAACACACAATCAGAGTAGATAAAAGTATGCCAACGGTCATACATCCATGCAGAAAAGTTCCGTTTGCTCTTCAAAAGCAACTGAAGGCAGAGTTGGACAGGATGGAAAGCCTGAACGTGATTCAGAAGATAGATGAGCCAACTGAGTGGGTGAGTTCCCTCGTCATTGTGGACAAAAAGAATGGAAAGCTCAGAATTTGCCTGGATCCAAGAGATCTAAACAGAGCAATAAAGAGAGAGCACTTCAAGCTTCCTACATGTGAGGAAATCATGTCACAGTTTGCAAATGCAAAGTATTTCAGCAAGTTAGATGCATCATCAGGATTTTGGCAGATGAAACTGGACGAGGCAAGTTCAAGACTGTGCACGTTCAACAGTCCATTTGGCAGATACAGATTCCTAAGGTTACCATTTGGCATTGCCTCAGCTCCTGAAGTGTATCACAAAACTATTCATATGATCTATGAGCACCTGAAGGGAGTTGATACATCAATGGATGACATCATAGTATGGGGAACCACGAGAACTGAGCATGACGAGAGACTGAAAAAAGTGCTGGAAGCAACAAGGAAAACAAACCTGAAGCTGAATAGAATCACAGAATCACAGAAACCCCACAGTGCAGATAGAGGCCATTTCGGCCCATCGAGCCTGCACCGACATATATCCCACCCGATCCCCGTAACCCCTACACCAACAGATATCCCACCCGATCTCCGTAACCCCACACATTTTAATCCCCCTAACACTAAGGGTCAATTTATTATAGCCAATCAACCTAACCTGCACATCTTTGGACTGTGGGAGGAAACCGGAGCACCCGGAAGAAACCCACGCAAACACGGGGAGAATGTGCAAACTCCACACAGACAGTCACCCGAGGCCGGATTCAAACCCGGGTCCCTGGCGCTGTGAGGCAACAGTGCTAACCACTATGCCACCGTGCATAGAAATGCCAGCTCGGGGTAACAGAACTGACATTCGTGGGAGATATCCTTAGCAGTGAGGGCATCAGACCAGATCCCAGAAAGGTGTCCGCCATTGAGAATATGCCAAAGCCACAATGCAAAAAGGACGTGCAGAGGTTTAATGGAATGATCAACTACATGGGTAAATTCATATCCAACCTCTCAGAAAAGATGGCGCCACTGAGACGACTAACTGAAAAGAACATAGAATGGGAATGGAATCATGAGCATGAGAAGTCATGGAGCGATCTAAAGAAACTGCTCACAGAGGAACCAGTTCTGAGGTTTTATGACCCAGCGAGACCCATCAAGATATCATCAGATGCATCACAGAGTGGGCTCGGTACCGTTCTTCTGCAAAAATATGACTACTGGCAATCTATTGCATATGCATCGCGCTCAATGGCAGACGCGGAGGTGCGATATGCTCAAATAGAAAAGGAGCTGCTCAGCATCACATACGCCTGTGAAAGATTTCACCAGTTTGTGTCAGGACAAGCAATCAGTGTAGAGACTGACCATAAGCCCTTGATTGCATTGTTCCAAAAGCCACTAAATAGCTGTCCGCTTAGAATACAAAGAATGATGATCAGGCTGCAACGCTATACACTGAATGTTGCGTACACACCGGGTAAGCTGATGTATACAGCAGACACGTTGTCCAGAGTTGTTGACCCAGGAGAGCCCGCAAACACCAAAATGGATGAAAAAGTGAACGCCTACGTGGACATGATCACAAGTGCACTGCCCATAGCAGATGCAAAAATGGAGCTCATAAAGACTGAGACAAACAAAGATGAAACAATGAGACGACTGAGGAAAAGCATCTTCGATGGATGGCCCAACATGAAGCAAGACTGCTCACCTGACATGGCAGAGTACTGGAACTGTAGGGCGGAACTATCAGTGGTCGAAGACATCATCTACAAAGGAAGTAAAATAGTTATCCCAAAGAGTCTGAGAAAAGAGATGCTAAAAAGGATCCATGGAGGACATCTGGGAATCGAAAAGTGTAAGAAAAGAGCATGAGAGGTGATGTACTGGCCACGAATCAACCAAGATGTGACAAATGAGGTGTCAAACTGCACAATATGCCTGAAATATCGAGCAAGCAATCCGGTAGAACCACTAAAGCCACACCCAGCGCCAGACAGACCTTACCAGAAGGTAGGCGCTGACCTATTCGTATGTCAAGGGAAGGACTATCTTGTAGTCACAGACTATTACTCCCTGTATCCAGAGGTTTGTAGACTGTACACCACCACTGCAGATGCTGTGATAACATGTATGAAAGCCATATTCTCCAGACATGGCGTGGCAAGCGAGGTCTTCACAGACAACGGACCCCAGTTTTACAATGCAAGTTTCCGACACTTTGCCAAAGAGTGGGACTTTGTCCACACAACGTCAAGTCCTCACTTTCCACAGTCCAATGGACTAGTGGAAAAATCGGTCCAGACAGTGAAAAGACTGATGTACAAGGCAAAAGACAGTGGAACTGACTTCTACCAGAGCATGCTTGCATACCGCACAACGCCGCTCGAGTGTGGTATGTCACCAGCCCAACTCCTTATGGGACGTCTGCTAAGGTCAAACCTACCCATCCCGGAGAACCTCCTGAAAACAAAAGAGGGGGAGAAAGTGAGAAAGTTCAAAGAACAACAGAAAGAAAAGCAAAAGTACTACTATGACAGAGGAACACAAAACCTACCTGAACTCCACACTGGTGACCAAGTAAGGTTCAAAGACAAAACAAACATATGGACTCAGAAGGGAACTGTCCTGAGTGAAGTTCAACCAAGATCATACACCATTCAGACAGATGAGGGTGCTGTTCTGCGAAGAAATCATCGGGATCTTCTCATGGGACCAGCCACAGCAGGTCAAAAGACTGATGCTGTTGAACAACCTGGTCACTCAGCAGGTCAAAAGACTGATACTGTTGAACAACCTGATCACACAGCTGAGAAATCATCATCTGAGGCAACAACTCAGATTCAAGGACAATCAATCAGAAAATCCTCAAGACACGTGAAGCCTCCTGAGAGACTCATTGAGCAAGTTTAAGGACTCTTGTTATAGAAGGAAGTAATGTTATCTTATTCTTTCTTCAAGTTCTAGTGTATTTACATATTTCATGTGAACACACAAAACAAGGTTAAAAAACCTTGATCATGATAATGATAATGTAAGTTCATTAGGTGTTACAGTTAAAATGCAGAGTAATACAAAGAAAACATGTTGTTAGATAAAAGTAAAATACTTTTGTTTTAAGAAAGGGAGATGTAATGATATCAGCAAATAGTGATGGTATTTGCCTGTTTGATTATTATGCCTTACCAGCATATTTGCCTGTTTGATTATTTATGGCTTATCAGCAGAGGGCATGTGAGACAAGCAGTTTAGTTTTAGTTTCGTTTTAGATGGATCTCTAAGATGGTGTCTCCTGTAATGCTGTTAACTTAGATGAACATACTTTAGATAAAAAGACATTCTCTTTCATCAATGTGTCATCATTGAACCCACATACAAATCAATACAGGGGAGACCTTCGGGACATAGAGTAGTGTTGTCACCTGGTGTATCACAGCTCACAAGTGAGCATCAGCAGATTGTGGAGACAGGGACAGCAGTGGAGAGTCCTCGTCGGAGGGCACAGGACTCTGCCAGCTCAGCTCAGCTGCATGTCGACCCTCTGCCTCTGGGTCCATCCATCAGATCAGAGGTGATGGAACTCCATGCACAAATGCAGGAGTCTCTGGCAGGTTTTGTCTCTAGGGTCGCTGTGAGTGTGGAGTGAATGGAGGAGTCCATAGTGAATATGAGCAGAGCCTTTGTGGAGTCGGTGGCGCATGAACGCATCACCTCGGAAAGGATGGCTACCTACGTGGAAATGATTGCTGCCTCCGTGGTAAGGCTGGCTATGGTAGAGGAGAGGAGGGCTACGGCCATGGAGGAGGTTAGTCGCCAGGGTATGGAAAACATGGTGAGTGTTCAGAATAGAATGACACCTCTTGAGGAGCGATGGGCATCTATTGAACAGAGAAACCAAACCTTCATGGAAGTCCTTCTGAGTAGGACTGCCATTGCAGATACGGGTCCCCATTGCCCCCCTGATGTGCAGCAAGCTGCTCTCAAGCCACTTGCAGGCGCGGAGGGGGAGCTGATCCATGAGAGGGAGGTTGGTGGCAGGCCTCAAGAAAGCGGGGGTTCCTCTACAAGCGCTCACACTTCCATGCCACTGCAGAGCCCTCGATCAGAGCCCCGCCGGAGTCCACACCCAAGTGAGATAGATGTCTCAACCCCTGCACAGCTGCAGGAGCAGCAGACTGCTGATGAGCCCTCACAGGCTCACCACCCCAGAGGACGCCCGCCAAAGGTGTCGAGACAGGAGCAGCAGGAAAGTGAGCAAGGGGCCTCCACATCTGCTGAAGCCACAGGGGAACCACTACGTAGGAGCACGCGTAAGAGGAAAATAAAGCACAAGTAGTCACAAGGGTAGTCACTTGGGTGAAATGTGTATATTGTAAAAATGCCATCAGTTGGTTCTTGTGCATAAAAATTCTGATGGCAACTGTTGCAGTTCTGGCGTGTGTCATTTCGTGAATGGGGCTTTCACATTGAGGGCTTAGGATTACTTGCAGTTGTCAGGATGCTGGTCAAATAGCTAGGAATCCGCAGGCTTTGGCCATTGTCGATGCTCAGGTAAGAAGCTGTGAGGCAAAAGAGTTTGATTTACTGGGCTAAGCAAATCTAGCCAGGATGAGTGCGTTCGTTCCTTGCATCCCGGGCAGCAATGTTCTCACGTAATGCTGCCGCTGGTTGATGGCCCTCTGCAGGATGCTCATTTTCGCCCTCCTCCTCTTCCTCCTCCTCCTCCTCCGCCTCCTCCTCCTCCTCCTCATCCTCCTCATCACCATCATCATCATCATCATCATCTGAGGAGGGTATGTGAGGAGCTACTTGGTCCTCAGGAATCTGCAAGCCACGACGCTGTGCCATGTTGTGGAGTGCACAGCAAACCACGGCAATTCTGGAGACCCTGGCTGCTGAGTACTGTAGGGCTCCACCTGATCTATCCAGGCATCTGAAGCACATCTTCAGCAAGCCGATGGTTTGCTCGATTATGGATCTGGTGAAAATGTGGCTGGAGTTGTAGCGCTCCTCAGCTTCGTTGGCTGGCCTCCTCAACGGCGTCATTAGCCAAGCCCTCAGGGGATAGCCCTTGTCTCCAAGTAGCCATCCATTAAGTTGGTCTGGCGGCCTGAATAGCAGAGGCACACTGGACTGGCGCAGTATGAAGGAGTCATGGCAACTGCCAGGGTACTTGACACAAATATGCAAAATCTCCTTCTTGTGGTCACACACCAGCTGAACGTTAAGGGAGTGGAAGCCCTTGCGGTTGACAAAAATACCTGGATTGCGATGGGGTGCCCTAAGGGCCACATGTGTGCAGTCAATGACGCCCTGCACCCTTGGAAAGTCTGCCAGACGAGCTAATCCAACCGCTCGCGCCGTCACATTTGCACGACCCCTGGTAAAATGGATGTGATTGTGCACGAGGGCAAAGAGGGCATCGGTTACCTGCGTGATGCAAGTGTGTGCGGCCGACTGGGAGATGCCGCTAATGTCTGCTAATGATCCCTGGAATGAGCCTGAGGCAAAAAAGTTGAGTGCGGTGGTGACTTTGATGGCTACTGGTAAGGAGTGTCCACCTGGTCCTCTAGGCAGCAGGTCTTGCTGTATCATTGCGCAGATGTCAGTCACTACCTCTCGCAAAAGTCGGAGCCACCTTTGGCACTGCTGCTCACTCATGTTGAGGTAGCTGATCCTGTGTCTCTAGACCCTGTTTGGGGGGCATCTCCTGCACCGATGGGCTTCCATGCACTGGCCCCTTCTGGCCTGTGCTGCCTCAGGTGGGAAGGGAAGGAGAAAAATGGCTCCCATGCTTCTGGCATATGCCTCCGCTGAGGAAACGCTGAGTGAGGGTGGCCAGAGGGGTTTCCCAGGAGATGTATGTGAGGCTCCAACCTTCCACAGGTGTGGTTAAGCCTGGTAAAAGTTGCCCCAGGCCTGAAACAACAAAGTCCTGCCACCTGCGAATGATGACTGATCAAATCTCCTCTTTAATGGTTGACCTGCAGCTGATAGTCAGCAAGCCAATAGTGCTTACGCCAGGTTTCACAGGTGTGATTCCCACCAGGCATGTTTTATGTGGGAAAAGGGTTAAAAATGCAAGGGCCTGTTAAAATGGCATTATAAAGGCTAATTATTGCTGATTAGGGGCCTTAAAGACCAGTCCCGCCTGTTGGAGGCGGGACTGATTCGGGACCATCAGACACGCCTGGGTTAAAATGGCTCGGGGTCGGGAACCAGGCGGGAGGGGGGTCCCGCCCGTCAGTTTTAGCGATTTTAACCCCCCGCACGCCTCAAAGCCCGCCTCACGGCTCAGTTAAAATCGACCCCGCAGAGTCAAAACCAGGAAGTATAAAACAGAAGTATAAATTAGATTTAAATCATGTACAGAAAGCAAAATAAAGATTGGGAAAGACAGATAGCATTAAGAGAGAGGGATAAAAGAGACAGATGGAAAAAGTTAAATAAAAATTATTTCAATTTTTATTTTTTTAATCCCCAACACTTATTAACTTCTGAAGGAATACGACTCCACACTTTTAAAATTAAATTTTCAGGGCCAGAGAGTTTGTTTGGCAGTAATTATCACTTATCACCGACGTCCCCCCATAAGCTGCACAGCCTTCTGCGCGGCCTGCCTGCCCCACGTGTAGCCCATTCAAATTTTTGCACATGCGCAGTATCTACAGTGTAAAAGCTGGTGAGCAGCCTGTGTGGAACCTTGCAGATGACCGTGCAGCCGTGCAGCTTAGCAGGAACATTGCTTATCATATCGTTAAAAATTCATTTACCCCTGAATGCACCAGGCCTAACTTTTTCTGGTGTCGTTAGTGGGGATCTAGTGGGCATGTATCATAGAATAGTACAGCACAGAAGGGGGCCATTCGGCCATCAGGTCTACGCTGGCTCTTTTGAAGAGCAATCCAGTTAGTTCCCCCTCCCCCGCTCTTTCCCATATCCCTGCAATTTTTCTCCATCAATTATTTATCCAAATCCCTTTTGAAGGCTGCTATTGAATCTGTATCCACCTACCCCAACTTCAAACCATTGCATTGATTTCAGTGCAGAGCCTATCGGCGAGGTTCTGTTATAGCGCAGCCTGTGAAGGAGCAGGATATCTCTGGCAGCAACTTCTGGGTTTCCGCATCTTACTGCGCCTGTGTGGATGCCGGAAGTTGCTGTCCGGCTCACACTGTTATAACGGTCAGTGCTGTTAGCCTCACAGTTATTATCTACTCAAAATCCGGGCCATTCTGTCCATGGGTTGGACAATTGGGAATGGCAGAAATTTGCACATATTGCCACCCATCTTCCTATATTCCAACACGTAGAAGATATGCAATTATCTTGAACCGCCTGAGTATTGTTTGAAAGAAAGAAAAAAATTGTATTTATATTGCCCCTTTCACAACCTCAGGACCTCCCAAAGCACCTTACAGCCAATGAAGTAGTTTTGAAGTGGAGTCACTGTTGTGATGTAGGGTCAAGACCCATGAAGCCGGAGCTAGCAGGAAACTGATGGATTATCACTTCTTGATGTTTACTATATTGAGGTGCGCCAGTTTCTCTCTACATTAACTAGAATGTCAGAGATCTTTAGATAAACCCTCTCTACTGGTGTCAATAACTCTTGATAGATTTACCAGACACAGTAATACTATATGAAGATAGCAAAAACATGAGCTGTATCACTGAGCGTTTTTTGAAAGCTATTACTTGGATTATCTCATCTGTGATGGAACTGCTACCATGAATTGTTGGCAAACCTCCGTCTCTTTTGATCGTAAAACACATGTGTGTGAACGTTTTACTGGAATTATCCATAATGGCATTGTGTATTTTGTGCATGAAACTGGATGTTTTGCCAACATTTTATTGCCTACTTTATGGTTACATTAATTTAATTCAGGAATGCCAGGAGTCGCTTTATATAACTTCAATTTATTTTTATTTGGTCTGCCATTTTAGATCTGCCCCTGGGAACAGAGACTATTTTACCATTGTGTACAATGTTCCCTTGATACCCTTCCAGGTTGCACAGGTTTTCTCCATGCCAAAGAAAAAGTTGTATTTCAATGAACTAGACTAACACAGAGGCCCAGTTTTCCACTGTGCATTTAAATCCAAGTCCTATTTTTTATTAGGGCAAGTAGGCTTTGCATTACTTTCTAAATTGTTATCCCATGCTAACACAGATGCAAGGAAGGTAGTACTATGCCAGCAGATCAGGTGAGATGTGAGGAAAATATTGATCAGCGTAGATAGGAACGTTCAGATATTGGCCCCTAAAATCTGTGACCATACCTGATGCTCCTGCTGTTACTTTAGCAGGAGTCTACCAGAATGGCTGCAAATTAGGTCAGGACCCAGCCTAATTGGCCTTTGGCCATGGAGTCTTTACTCATCCCTAAAAAGGCTATTGTTGTAAGATGGGTGGGGGCCAGGAGCGTCTGATTCCCATGCTTCTGGCCCGTAAATGGATCTAGCGTAGGTAAAAGAAAAGACTTGCATTTATATAGTGCCTTTCACGACGACCAGATGTCCCAAAGTGCTTTACAGCCAATGAAGTACTTTTTTTTAAAGTGAATTCACTGTTTGACCTCCTTGCTGACAACTGGCCAAAATGTGGCCCAGCTGAAATTTTTTTGAATAAATTATTTTAAACTGGATCACTTACCAAAGTGGGGGGGTGGGCACTGGGGCCAGCAATCTTCCATTTCTGGGAGCGGATGGGCCCCAACACACTCCCCCAGCCCAACACACCAGCCACATTTTGCTCCCTCGCCAGCAAACAGATACTCGAGATGCCTAACTTTTGCAAATGCAGTGGTGGAAATTCAGCACAGGTGCAACTCGGAATCTATTGCGGTACATGACCTGTGCTAATTTTCGGGCCATCATCTATGCATTGTTTTAACTTCATTTTGCAAAGCAATTTTGAAAATAGAGGAACCATCCTGCTGGCCTACTACAGGCACTTTAGGAGGTAAATAAGCATGCATCACATATAGTTACCACTGAGTCATACAGTGCTATTTTCTCCACTCCACTCAATTTAGAACCAGTGACAAATTAAACCATGCACTGGGAAGTTATAGGAAAATCTATCACGTAAATGATTGTAAGTGAGTCATTTGATCTTCATTAATACGCATGGCTTAAGGCACACAACTGCAGTAAATTGTATTCAAATTCAAGCTAAAAAATAACACATTTCAGAGATAAAGGGAACTGTATATATTGCTCTCACAATTTATAAAAATTAAAAGAGGGTAACAATGAATCTCCGACCAAAATTAAAATAACTTCCCTGCATCAAAATGGCTGGCTAAAATAACCCAAAACAAAGGAAGTGTGAATATGGTACTGGAATAATCCATTATGGCCTTGTGTATTTTGTGAATGGAACTGGATGTTTTGCCAAAAAGGGATGCTGAGGAACATAAAAACTAACTGAATAACATTAGAACGCTCGCAGGAATAAGAGTTAGACATGGAAGACTAAGGATGGAGGCGTATCACAGACCAAAAACATGGCTGATGCTGAATGTTCTGAAATTGAACATTCAAGCCAGCATGGATTTGTGAAAGGTAGGTCATGCCTGACAAACCTGATTGAAGGCATTTGATAAAGTCTCTCATAAGAGACTGCTAACTAAGTTTGAAACCCATGGAATTGAAGGCAAATTATTGACCTGGTTAGGAAATTGGCTGAGTGGCAGGAGACAGAGAGTAGGGGAAATGGGCAGGTCCTCTAACTACAGGGTGTGACTAGTGGTGTCCCACAGGGATCGGTGTTGGGGCCTCAACTATTCACAGTATATATTAATGACTTAGATGATGGCATAGAAAGCTACATATCCAAATTTGCCGATGACAGAAAGATAGGCAGCATTGCAGGCAGTGTAGATGAAAGCACAACATTACAAAGGGAATAACAACAGAAAATGCTGGAAAAACTCAGCAGGCCAGGCAACATCCGTGGAGAGAAAATAGAGTCAACGTTTCGAGTCAAACTCTTTGTCAAGACTGGAAAGGCACAGGAAATGAAATAGATTGAAAGGCCAGGCTGGGAGAGAACAAAAGAGAAATGAAGAGACATTGAGGTATTCAAAATGAGACGAGATGGTGATAGGACTAGTGGAGACAAAGGACGGCTCTAGATTAGGTGTGAAATGTGCTGGCAGAATGGGAGCGGAATGAGAGCGGAACACCTCCGTTCAGTCCGTAAGGGTGACCCTGAGCTTCCGGTTGCCTGTCATTTCAATTCACCGCCCCATCCCCACTCAGACCTCACTGTACTTGGGCTCTTGCATTGTTCCACGGAAGCTCAGCGTAAACTCGAGGAACAGCACCTCATCTTTCGATTAGGCACTTTACAGCCTTCCGGACTCAATATTGTAGTGTATGTACCTTTAAGAGAGAACTACTTTTACAGCTCCTGTATACTGTAGTACCGGCAGTGACCACACCTGTATATAAACCCTGAGTAGGGATCTGTACTGTTAGTTTTTAGACTACCCTCATACAGTAAACAACTGTTGATTGTTAATCTGCAGTCTCCGTCTATTTATTGAAGAACACCATACCTTAAGATTCACGGATTTAACAGTGGCGACAAGGTCGATTCGAACCTACCTGCAACTCTGCATTTCCTCCCAGGGATTCGCTCCTGGAGGACAGTGGAAGAAAGTCGAGGCCAGAAGCACGGGCGTCGACCACGAGCAACCGCCCAGTCATCCGGCAGAGAGTGAGCATCGCAGGGGAGGCTGTGAGAGCTGGGCTTGGTTCTCCAGCCACGACGATCCAGCAACAGGCTGGCAACAGGTACAGCGCAGACCCTTCCTGGACAGCGGCGGCTGGAGCCGACCGACGGCACAGAAAAGGCCGAGCAACGTCGACGGGGTAAGAGAGAGGGTAAAGCACACAGGGCGCAGCCGGGGGTTGAAGACCGAGCGGCGTCGACGGAAAACAAAAAGAGAGAGAGGGTAAAGCACAGCCGGGGTTCAGGACCGAGTGGTGGCAACGAGAGAGGCGCACAGGAGAACGCACAGAGCGCAGCCAGGGCTCAAGGGCTGAGCAGCGTCTGCGGGGGAAGAAAGGAAGTGCGGGAGACGCCATTTGAGCCGCGGAGAAGAAGGGAGAGCACGGGAGACGCCATTTTTGAAGCCGCAGCGGAGAAGAAGGGCGAGCGCGGGAAGAAAGGGAAGCGCGGGAGATGCCATTTTAGCCAGTCTAACCACACCCAGGGATGCCGAAGAGTGGCAGTGTCACAGCGTTCGACAATGAAGTCGAAGATTGGGCGACATATGTGGAACGCATTGAAATGTACTGCAAGGCGAATGAAGTGCCAGATGCCAGGAAAGCACTGGTTTTGTTGAATTCCATGGGTGCAAAAATGTATGGCTTACTGCAAAACCTAGTAACCCCAGAGAAGCCAGTGGATAAGGATTTCGAAAGCATAGTGGCAATCCTAAAGGACCACTTAAACCCCACACGGCTGCTGATAGTAGAAAGATTTAAGTTTCACAAAAGGAACCAGCATAAAGACGAAAGTAATGCTGAGTATTTAACGGAACTGCGCAAGCTATCGAAACACTGCCAGTTTGGAATGGGACTAGCAGATACGTTAAGGGACAAGTTTGTGTGTGGGCTTCAAAGTGAAGGAACCCAGAAACGGCTTCTATCAGAAAAAGATCTTATGCTGGACAAGGCTTTCAGCATGGCAGTATCACATGAAACAGCCGCACGGGGCGCTGTAGAGATACAATGGAGACCGCAAGAATATGGCACCAACGAAGTGTCATATGGAGCAGTGAAGTGTTATCGCTGCGGCAGAACAACACACGACCAGAAGGATTGTTGGCTCAAGGACCAAGTGTGCAGACAGTGTGGAAAAGCAGGACACATAGCAAGAGTCTACAGGTCAGGAAAGAAAACCATCAGCCAGAAATCTCCACAGGAGAAGTACAAAAAGGTACATAAGGTGATGGAGAGTAGTTCAGACGAACAGAAAAGTGATACAGACTCCGGAAGCAAGGAGCTGGGTTGTCTGAAACTACATAATGTAATCAAAATGGAGGATCACCAAACTATCTGGGTCACGCTCAAGATAGACGGAGGCCAAGTGAAAATGGAATTGGACACAGGATCAGCCCTAACAGTCATAACCCGAAGGGACTACAAGCGGCTATTCTCACATATACCTTTGAGAGATACAGAGATTGTCTTGAAGACGTACACGGGGCAAAAAGCCTACCCCAAAGGAAAAATAAGGGTGAACGTGATATACAACGGTAAGGAAACACCAAAAATGGACCTATATGTATTGCCAGATGGAGGACCACCACTACTAGGACGTGAATGGATCCGGAAGATACAGTTAGATTGGCATTCCATACAGGCACTGACGGTAGAGGCCAAAAAGGATGACGACGTCACACCTGGACGACTGTCAAAAATGCTAACTGACGCACAAGAAGTGTTCCAGGAGGGACTCGGAACACTGAAAGGCATAACAGCGATGATCAAAATAGAGGAAAATGCAAGCCCAAAGTGGCAACCCTGCCCTTGCAGCCTCCTTCCTTCCCACCCCCTCTCTCTCTCTCTATGTCTCTCTCTGCCTCTTTCTCTGAGGCACCTCAATTTCATCTCTATTTATTAATTGCCTATTGAGCAGAGGGGAGAAGGCCCCTCTCCCAATTGCAATCAATAAGGGGAGAGGTGTGCCTTCATTTTAAACAGCTCCCTCTGCTCAATAGAGGACCAAAAAATACCTGAGGCCATTAACACCTTCAGGCCTGTGACTTGGGGTGAGTGTAGCCCTTATAAAAACACCCCATAATGGCGACTGCATCTTCGCCGGTGGCGGGGCCAGCCAGGACTTATGCGGGAGTGGCAGCCACAGCCACAGCTGCTCCCGCTGCTTCTGCTGCCCCGTCACCTTTTAAACTCATAACAAAAAAGCTTGGGGTGAAGAGCTACACTCACCCCACTATGACCATTGAGGCCTGCGTTAAAGCCATGGCTGGGGTTGTCGGCCCCTCAGCCATCGTCGTGGCCTCAAAAATGTACGGGAAGGCTGTGTTCTTCCTGGGGTCGGAGCGGGCGGTGTCCCTGGCCGTCGCCAAGGGGCTCACCGTGGGCGGGACCTTCCTGCCGGTGGATCCTCTCGAGGCCACCGCGCAGAGGATCGTCATCTCGAACGTCCTGCCCTATGTTCCTGGTGAGCTCCTCCTCCCCCATTTATGCCAACTTGGGGAGGTGAGGTCGGGGATCACGCCCATCCCGCTCGGCTTCCGGGAAGCCAGACTTCGCCACGTCTTCTCCTTCCGGCGCCAGCTGTTTATCCAGCTGGCGTGGGAGGAGGACACCGACGGGGCGTTCGTCGTCCACCACGAGGGGACCGCCTATCGCATCTTCTGGATGTCAGACGGTGTGCGGTGCCACGCCTGCAAGGAGGTGGGGCACATTCGGAAAAACTGCCCTGCCTCCAAGGCCGCCAGAACATCTAGTGCGGCCGAGGCTGGCGCCGCTGCCGCTTCTCCCCCTGGATCTGCCCGCGCGTCGGGAACCGCTGATGCGTGGTCAACGTCAGAGGCCGATGCCACCAAGGCCTCCGGCAGGGGGGAGGGAGCTCGTCCGGCCAGAAGGAAGGCACGGCAAAAATCAAAACACCTTAGGGCGGGTCCCCCCGTGGAGGGCCAGCCCTTGCACCTTAAGCCCCTTACACCCGCGCTCCTCGCGGAGTTAATCGGGGCAGACGCGAGTGGGAGGGGCCTCGTGCCCGAGCATGTGGCCGCAACCGCCGTAGCGGAAGCGCCAATACCTGCGGCCGTGCTCGGGCCCGAGGAACCCGACAAACCTGCTCCGCCGGAGGGAGCAGAGGAGGAGGCCTCTGCAGACATGGAGGTCTCCCTCACTCCCTCCGTGCTAAAAAGAAGGCGCGATCCCCTGGAAGAGGAGGAGGACCGGGAGGAGGAAGGTCCCTCCGAGCAGGGGGAGTCATCGCCCGCTGCGTGTACTGCGCCCCCCCCCCCGCTGTCATCACCACCGGCGATCGGCAGGGGTCACCTGTCCCTCGGGAGGCTGAGGCAGATGTGTCTGTCCAGCACGTGCCTCCCGGGGATTGGGATGAGAACCTGCTCGTGGGGGTGGGCGTGGGACAACCCGCGGCAGAGATTGACATTTTATCGGTGCCGTTACCCCTCGCCGGGTCGGGCGGCCTGGGGTCTGGGTCGGGCGAGCTCGAGGAAAATGAGCACGCCCAATGCGACCCGGACATCTCCCAGGGGCTGCTCGTCCTGGTAGAGGTTTTAATTCAAAATACCCCATCCGCTGGGTCGGAGGTTGGTGGTGGGGAGGAGGATGGCCCATTGGCTGCGTCTCTGGTGCCGGACGAACTGGAGGAGCTGGGAATTGTTCTCTCCCCGGTTTCTCCGGTCGTTCTGGCGTCTGAGGCGGAGGGGGACTCCGAACCACTGCCGTCTTCTGGCCCAGCGCCCCTAGAGGAGCCCAGGGAGGAATCCTCTGCTGCCGATCCTGGGGGTGGGATCCGGGCGGAGGCGGGGCCGGCTGGTGCGGCCAAGCCGTTTGCTGCACACTGCGGGATGGATGGGTCGGCCGCTGGTGATGACCCCCTGGAGGGGGATGGGGACTCGGTGATGGGCACGGAGGACGATTTGGGCTCCAGCGCCGACGAGGCGCTGGATGACCTCGTGCCCCTCGCCGAGTCTTCCCTCATTCCCGTAAGGGAACTCCGGGACTTTATGGCCACGTGCCTGGGTCGGCACAATAAGATCCGGCTGGCCCTCGACAGGTGGTCAGAGCTGGCGCTGCTCATCGTGTCCGTCCGCGCCGCCGTTAAAATCATGGGCGCGGACGAGGGCGTGAACCCGCTCGAGCTGCGTCAGCTCAGAACGTTCCTCACTGGGCTGCTGAGGAAGTGGCGGCTGACCAGCGGCTGCGCTCCCTCCCCCTGTTAGGTGTAGGTAGAGGTTGCACTATGCTTCTGACATGAAGATAACCATAGCCAGCCTCAACATCAACGGTAGCAGGGAGGTGCGCCGCAGATTCAATAATTTCTCGGTCCTTTGGGACGGGAAGTATGCGGTGTGCTTCCTGCAAGAAACCCACACCGTTCCGGGAGACGAAGCTACGTGGCTCCTGGAGTGGCAAGGAGGGGTCAGCATGAGTTACCTCTCCAACAATTCCAGCGGGGTGGCTATCTTGCTGGCCCCGCATTTTCAGCCGGAGATCTTGGGGTTCAAGGAGCACGTGCCGGGCCGCTTGCTCCAGGTCACTGTTCGCCTGGGGGGCGTGCTGCTCCATCTAGTGAACGTGTACGCCCCTCAGACCGGTGTGCAGCAAGTGCGCTTCTTCGAAGAAGTGTCCGCACTTTTGGGCTCCGTCGACGTGCGTCATCCTCGGGGGGGATTTTAACTGCACCTCGAGGCGAGGGACCGTTCGGGTCCCCCGCGAAGCCCGGCGGCGATGGAGAAGTTGAGGGACCTGGTCGGGTCCTTCAACTTGATGGACGTCTGGCGAAATCTCCACCCCGACTCCAGCGCCTTCACTAGCGTGAGGTCTGGGGAAGGAAGGTCCAGAATCGACCGCCTCTACATTTCCCGGGCGTACGTCTCCTGCGTTCCGGCGGCTTCCATGCGGCCGGTGCCGTGCACGGATCACCACCTGGTGTGGGCGGAGCTCGCTCCGCTGCGCGCGTGGGGGGAGTCCGCGTACTGGCATTTTAACAACCTGCTGCTGGAGGACACGCGGTTCCGGGATTCGTTTCGTCGGTTCTGGGCCGACTGGAGAAGGAAGTGGGGGGGCTTCCCCTCCTTGAGGCTATGGTGGGACGTGGGCAAGGCTCACGTCCGTCTCTTCTGTCAGGAGTACGCGAAGGGGTTGACCAAGAGGCGGGAAGCCCGGGTCGGGCGGTTGGAGAAGGAGGTACTCGACCTGGAGTCCCGTCTCGGTCAGGTCGTCGAGGACCCGGCCCTGCGGAAGGTGTACGAAGAGAAGAAGGGCGCGCTGAAGGACCTGCAGCTCGTCAGGTCCCGAGGCGCGTACGTGAGGTCGCGGATCCAGCTCCTGCGGGATCTGGACTGCGGCTCCCCCTTCTTCTACTCGCTGGAAAAAAGACGGGGGGTCTGTAAGCAGCTCTTGGGGCGGCTGGCCGATGATGGATCTCTGGTCTCGGATCTGGAGGGAATCAGCGCAGAGACCTGCGCCTATTACGGGGCTCTGTTCTCTCCGGTTCCGTCCAGCGAGGATGCGCACAGAGTTTTGTGGGAGGACCTGCCGAAGGTCAGCCCGGAGGGCGCCGAAAAATTGGACGCTCCGCTAAGCCTGGCGGAGCTGACCGGCGCCCTCCGCCAGCTCTCCAGGGGAAAGTCGCCGGGGCTGGACGGGCTGACCATGGAGTTCCACAGGGCATTCTGGGATGTCTTGGGGGGTGACTACACGCGGGTCCTGGGGGAAAGTTTGGCGACCGGGGAGATGCCCCTCTCTTGGCGCAGGGTGGCCATTGTCCTGCTGCCTAAGAAGGGCGATCTCCGCCTCCTTAAGAACTGGCGCCCGGTCTCCCTCCTCAGCATGGACTATAAAATCTTTGCCAGGGCCATGTCTGCTCGCCTTGGCACCGTGCTGGCCCACATGATCCACCCCGACCAGTCCTACACGCTCCCGGGCCGGACCATCCACGATAACATCCATCTGGTCCGGGACCTGGTCCACCACTCCCAGAGGGCTGGTCTGTCGGTCGCCTTCCTTTCCCTGGATCAGGAGAAGGTGTTCGACAGGGTGGATCACGAGTATCTCTTTGGGACTCTGTGCGCATTCGGGTTCGAGACGCATTTCGTCACCCAGATCCGACTTCTGTACGCCGCCGCGGAGTGTCTGATTAAAGTTAACGGGTCCTTGACGGCGCCCCTTTGCTTCGGGAGGGGGGTGCGTCAGGGATGCCCCATGTCCGGTCAGTTATACGCCGTTTGCGTGGAGCCTTTCCTGCGCCTCTTGCGGAAGAGGTGGACGGGACTGGATCTGCAAGGGCCGGGCGTGGAGGTGGTCTTCTCGGCTTACGCCGCTGACGTGCTCCTCACGGTCACGGATCCCGCTGACTTGCGGAGGATGCGGGAATGCCAGCAGATTTACTCGGACGCATCCTCCGCCAAGATCAACTGGGAGAAATGTTCCGGACTCCTGGTGGATCAGTGGCGGGTGGACTCCATGCCGGAGGAGTTCAGGCCTTTCGCCTGGAGCACCACGCACCTCCTCTATTTGGGAGCCTACCTTAGCCCTGCTGAGGACGCCTGGCCGGCGAACTGGCAAGAGCTGGAGGCTAAAGTCACCGCTCGCCTAGGACGCTGGACAGGACTGCTCCGAGTGTTGTCCTACAGGGGTCGAGCGCTGGTCATAAACCAGCTGGTGGCCGCCATGTTGTGGTACCGGTTGGTCACTTTGATCCCTCCCCCTGCGTTTGTCGCCAAGATGCAGAAGAAGCTCATCGACTTCTTCTGGGACCAAAGGAAGCACTGGGTCTCTGCCGCAGTTCTGAGTCTCCTACTTAGGGAGGGCGGTCAGGCGCTGTTGTGCCTTTGCACCCAGGCTGCGACTTTCCATCTTCAGACGCTGCAGAGATACCTGTACGTCGAGAATCCTCCGAGATGGTGTGCGCTGGCGACGTATTTCTTCCGCCAGCTGCACGGCCTCAATTACGACACGCAGCTCCTGTTTGTGAAAGTGGGCGGCAGGCGTGCCGGCCTGCGGGAGCTGCCTGTCTTCTACCAGGAACTGCTATGGGTTTGGAACTATGTCGCTTCCAGGTGGAGCTCTCCCCCGTCAGGAGCGGCGGCTCTCCTTCAGGAGCCGCTGCTCAGGAATCCGCACCTCCACGACCACGGGTTCGGGCGGCTGGTGGAGGGCAGGGCTGTGCCTGGCAAGGTGACCAGAGTCGGGGACCTGCTCGATGGCGGAGGAGCGGGCTGGATGGCGCCGGAGGAGCTGGCGCGGCGCCTGTCCTGGGCTAATGTCCAGCTCGCGGTCGAAGCCATCGAGTCGGTGAAAGTGGCACTGGGCCCTGACTCCACTAGGTGTATCGAGGCGGCTCAAGCATGTGGGGCGATCCCGTCCGAGCTTACCCCCGTTCGGATGGAATTCCTCATCGGCGCCTGGCCCCGAAACTCCCCCCGGGAACCGGCGCCTCACAACTTGAGCCGTCTCGAGGAAATACCCTCCGTGCCTTTTCATTCCGCGCGGAGGGGTTTCCTGTATGGGCTGCTCCTGCACACTCTCCACTTTGCCATCTTCGTCTGCCGTCCGGACACGCCTTGGCGTGGCGTCTTGCCGAACGGTGGAGGTCCCCAATGGAGGGCTCTCTATGCGGGAGTCCTCCCTTGTTCCATCGGGGACTTGGCCTGGAGGGTGTTGCACGGAGCGGTCCCGTGCAATATGGTTTTAAGTAGGTTCACGGACTCCCAGGCTGCCTGCATTTTTTGCGACCTGGAGGAGTCCGTGTTTCACGTTTATGTTGAGTGTGAGAGGTTGCAGCCCCTCTTTCACTACTTGAAGGGGCTGCTCCTCGATTTTTGGTTGCACTTCAGTCCCACGCTCTTGATCTATGGTCACCCGGTGCGGAGGGGAGCGGGCAGGTTGGAAGACCTCCTCATGGGACTGCTCCTGGGCCTGGCCAAGAGAGCCATCAATTGGTCCAGGCAGCGGGCGGTCGAGGGGGTCGTCCAGCCAGATTGCCTGCCTCTCTTCTGCGGCCATGTTCGCGCCTGGGTGGCCCTGGAGATGGAGCACGCGGTGTCCGCCGGTGCGCTTGAGTATTTCCGCGACCGGTGGGCGCCGCGGGGACTGGAGTGCATCATCAACCCGGAAAACCAAGTTTTAATTTGATTTGTTAAGTTTTAGTTGAACATTTGTTCATTTACAGTCCAATTTGTTTTGTTTCTTTTGGGTCCAAACTAAAAGAGTACCCTCTGTTCAGTAAAATACCTGTTTAATTGTTCTCCCTAAGTCCGTGTATTATTGAGGTGCGGACTTTACAACTACCATAAGTTCTTACCAAATTTGTCTGCAGTATTACACCCACTGAACACCCTACTGCAAACGGGGGTACCATGGAAGTGGAATGATGAATGTAAACGAGCTTTCCAGAAGTGCAAAGAATTGATCACATCAAAAGAGGTGTTGGTTCATTTCAACCCAGCACTACCAATTAGGTTGGCGTGTGATGCATGAACCTATGGTATTGGAGCGGTGCTGTCGCACAAATTCCCAGACGGGTTGGAGAGGCCAGTAGCCTTTGCGTCTCGGTCACTAACCTCAGCTGAGCGCAACTACGCCCAGATTGACAGGGAGGCCCTCAGCCTAGTTTGGGGAGTGAAAAGGTTCAACCACTATCTGCACGGGCAGAAGTTCACCTTGCTGACTGACCACCAACCACTTGTGTCCATCTTTAATCCAAAGAAGGGCGTTCCGGTGATGACTGCGCAACAGCTACAAAGATGATCCCTTTTTCTAGGGGCGAACCAATATGAAATAGAGTATAAGGGCACGAAACAGCATGGAAATGCTGATGGGCTATCACGCCTGCCACTGCCTACTGTGGAGGAAGTACCAGCAGTGGACCCTGTCGAAATATTTTATTCAACTATAATTGAACGCTTGCCAGTAACTAACGCGGAATAGAGAAGGAGACCCGAAATGATCCGACACTGTCTCGGGTATATGATTTGACGGTGAAGGGATGGCCAACACATGGCGACTCACTGTTGCCAGCATTCTCATCCAGAAGAGAACAGCTCTCAGTATGCCAGGGGACATTGATGTGTGGATCCCGAGTGGTAATTCCACCCAAGTTAAGGGAGAGAGTGCTCAATGAGCTTCACGAAGGCCATCTGGGAGGGGTGAAAATGAACAGCCTTGCTAGGGCTTATGTGTGGTGGCTGGGAATCGATCAACAAATCGAGGACCTAACAAAGAGCTGCTCAGGATACCAGAAGGTCCAAAATGCACCACCACATGCCCGTCTACACCCATGGGAGTGGCCCTCCTCTCCATGGCAACGGGTGCATATTGATTTTGCTGGTCCATTCATGGACTCAATGTTCTTAATAGCAGTGGATGCGTACTCGAAATGGCCTGAGGTGATCAAAATGTCCTCCACCACTACGGAGAAAACGATTGCAGTCCTACGGACCATTTTTGCCAGGAACGGCTTGCCAGAACAGATTTGCTCTGATAACGGACCACAGTTTGTATCCGAAGAGTTTCGGAAATTTATGAGAAGGAATGGGGTAAGGCATTACACATCCGCCCCGTATCATCCTGCCACAAATGGATTGGCTGAGAGGTTCGTACAAACCTTTAAAAAGGCCGTAAGGGCCATGTGCGATGACGACATTCCACTGCAGCATAAGGTGGACAATTTCCTGTTAGCCTACAGAAATGCGACACATGCAGTTACTGTGGTAAACCACTGTTATAGTTATCACTGTATATTGTTCTCACTGTTCTCACTGTCACATCACTACACGAGGTCGCCTCTTGTCGCACTGTTATACCTGGGCTGACCACCTCCGACTCCGCCCATTACCTGCCCAGGTATAAAGGTAGCTGACTGGCTAGTATTCCTCCCTGTTGGATCGGATCACCCACGAGGGTGGGCTCTGTTATTTAGCCAATAAAAACCTTCAGTTACGTTCTTAACTCGTCGCCTTTTATTGGACTAATTGATAGGCATATCAATTTTATTGGCTAAATTTTAAAGATGTCTGATAATGAACAGCAACAGCAAGGAGCTCACCCAGCAGCACAGCAACAGCAGCCTCCAGACAACGGGCCACACCAGCCGGCTTGGCTGCAAGCCTTGAAACCACCATACCTGGATCTAAACCCACAGGCACCAAACGCAGCCCTCAACTTCAAACACTGGCTGGACTGCTTCGAATCCTACCTGGAAGAATCCGGCGCCCCGCAGAGATCCAAACTAAGACTTCTGAACGCCCAAGCGAGCCCGAGAGTATACGCACTCATACAGGACACGACTACGTACGAGGCCGCTATCAACCTACTGAAACAGCAGTACCGCAGCCCGGTAAATTACATGTACACCAGGCACCTCCTAAGATCCCGCCCGCAACAGCCAGGAGAGTCTGTAGCTGAATTTTTACGGGCGCTAAGAGCACTCGGCAGGAACTGTGACTTTAAAGCGGTGACGGCTGTTGAAAATACGGAAGATAATATCCGCGATGCCTTTGTGAAAGGCCTACGGTCCGACTACTCACGGCAAAGACTGCTTGAAGCTAAAGACCTCGACCTGGACAAAGCTGAAGCCCTCGCTCTCTCCCTGGAGGTGGCCCATCAGGACCAGGAGGCGTTTTCCAGGTACTGCTCGCGACCCTGGGACTCGGGCCCGACCCCTACCGCAATACCCTTCGCAGCGCCGCCCCCGGGACCTACCTCAGCGTCGGCGTCCCGGACCCGACCGGGCCCGCCACCCCCGGTACCGGCTCCGACATCGGGCACCCGCGATCGGGCCGCCGGCTGCTTCTTTTGCGGCCAGGAGAAGCACCCGAGGTCGCGCTGCCCAGCCAGGAACTCTACCTGCACAACCTGCAGGAAGAAAGGCCATTTCTCTAAGGCCTGCAGGAGCGGATCTTCAGAGGCCAGCAGTGCCTCATGCGAACTGTGGGGGCGGCCATCTTCTTTCACGGCAACTGAGGCCAGTATCCCCACACGTGAGTCATGGGGGCGGCCATCTTTGATCAAGGCAACCGACCCCAATAGTGCCTCATGTGAGTTATGGGGGCAGCCATCTTCTCCGCCATTTTGTCCTACCTCGTGGGAGACGCCATTTTACACACCACGCCCGACTGCCACCGGGCCCCCGGACCCGACGACCGCCTCGCCCGCAGACGACAACGACTCGCTTACCTACACGCTAGCCTCCGTCACTCTGGATCAAGCCCGCCCACACCACCTGTCCAAGTCGATGATGGACATCAAAGTAAACGGCCACGCCACGACCTGCCTGTTCGACAGCGGAAGCACGGAGAGCTTCATCCACCCAGACACGGTGAGCCACTACTCCCTCCCTGTCCTGCCAACGCGCAACCGAATCTCGATGGCATCGAGGTCCCACGCCACGGACATTAGCGGCTACTGTGCTGTGACCTTGTCGGTTAAGGGTACAGAGTATAAAAACTTTAAACTCCTCGTCCTCCCCCAGCTCTGCGCTGCCGTCCTACTAGGGCTGGACTTCCAATCCCACCTCCAAAGTGTAACCCTAGCATACGGTGGACCCCTCCCCCCACTCACAGTCGACAACCAGCGAAGGTTAAACCGCCCACCGCGTAACACCTGCAGCCTATCCACCCTCAAGGTGCCGCCACCTTCCCTGTTCGCTAACCTCACCCCCGACTGCAAACCCGTCGCTACCAAGAGCAGGCGGTACAGCGCTGGGGACAGAGCTTTCATTAGCTCTGAGGTGCAGCGTCTCCTGAAGGAGGGCATCATCGAGGGGAGCAACAGCCCCTGGCGTGCCCAGGTCGTGGTCGTTAAGACCGGCGATAAAAATCGCCTGGTCATCGACTACAGCCAGACCATAAACAGATACACCCAGCTGGACGCATACCCCCTTCCCCGCATATCTGACATGGTCAATCAGATTGCACAATACCGCGTATTCTCGACCATCGACCTTAAGTCGGCCTACCACCAACTCCCTATCCACCCCGAGGACCGCCAGTACACCGCCTTCGAGGCGAATGGGCGCCTATACCACTTCCTTAGGGTCCCCTTCGGTGTCACCAACGGGGTCTCGGTCTTCCAAAGGGAGATGGACCGGATGGTTGACCAGAACGGACTGCAGGCCACATTCCCCTACCTAGATAACGTCACCATCTGCGGCCGCGACCGGCAGGACCACGACGTGAATCTGGAGAAATTCCTCCGTACGGCCCAACGGCTGAACCTCACCTACAATAAGGAGAAATGCGTGTTTAACACAGCGCGCCTTGCCATCCTTGGCTGTGTAGTAGAGAACGGAGTCATCGGCCCCGACCCCGAAAGAATGCGCCCCCTCATGGAGCTACCCCTCCCCCACTGTCCAAAAGCACTTAGGAGAACCCTGGGGCTTTTCGCCTACTATGCCCAATGGGTACCCAATTATGCGGACAAAGCCAGACCCCTCCTGAAAACCACATCCTTCCCCCTCACGGAAGAGGCGTGCGCGGCCTTCTCCCTCATTAAGGGAGACATAGCCAAGGCCACAATGCACGCAGTGGATGAGTCAATCCCCTTCCAAGTGGAGAGCGATGCATCCGACTTCGCCCTAGCCGCTACCCTTAACCAGGAGGGTAGGCCGGTAGCCTTCTTCTCAAGGACCCTACAGGGCCCCGAGACCCGACACTCGTCGGTCGAGAAGGAAGCCCAGGCAATTGTGGAGGCAGTACGGCGCTGGAGGCACTACTTGGCAGGCAAACGATTTACCCTCCTCACCGACCAACGCTCGGTTGCCTTCATGTTTAATAACAAGCTGAGGGGCAAGATCAAGAACGACAAAATCTTGAGGTGGAGAATCGAGCTTTCCACCTATGATTATGAGATCTTGTACCGGCCCGGTAAACTGAACGACCCCCCTGATGCTCTTTCACGCATTACATGCGCCAGCGCGCAAAGTGATAGACTTCAGACCCTCCACAATGACCTCTGCCACCCCGGAGTCACCAGACTCTACCATTTCATTAAGGCCCGCAACCTGCCATACTCCATCGAGGAGGTCAGGACCATGACCAGGAACTGCCAGATCTGTGCTGAGTGCAAACCGCACTTCTATAAGCCGGACAGAGCAAGCCTGATCAAGGCCACCCGCCCCTTCGAGCGTCTGAGCATCGACTTCAAGGGGCCCCTACCGTCATCCGACCGTAATGTGTACTTCCTCAACATCGTTGATGAGTACTCCCGTTTCCCCTTTGCCTTCCCCTGCCCAGACATGACCAGTAACACGGTCATTAAATGCCTGAACAAACTCTTCGCCTTGTTCGGGTTCCCGAACTATATACATAGTGACCGGGGCGCCTCCTTCATGAGCGAGGAACTCCGTCAGTTCCTATTGGAGAGGGGTATTGCAGCAAGCAGGACCACCAGCTACAACCCCCGAGGGAACGGCCAGGTGGAAAGAGAGAACGCGACGGTATGGAAGGCCACCCTCTTAGCCTTAAAGTCTAAGGGCCTCCCAACCTCCCGCTGGCAAGAGGTCCTCCCGATTGCGCTGCACTCCATCCGGTCACTACTTTGCACTGCCATTAACACCACCCCCCATGCCCGAATGTTTGTCTTCCCCAGGAAGTCGACTACGGGAACCACCCTACCAACCTGGCTGACCTCTCCGGGACCCGTCTTGCTGCGAAAGCACGTGAGGGCCCATAAAACGGACCCCCTGGTCGAGAAGGTGAACCTCCTGCACGCCAACCCCCAGTACGCCTATGTGGCTTACCCAGACGGACGGGAGGACACTGTCTCCTTACGAGACCTCGCACCCTCACCCCCCCCTCCCAACCCCCCGAGTCCAGCCGAGGTAGACGGCATGCCGGAACCCCACGAGCCTTTGCCGACTACGCAGACACCAGCTTTAACACCGGATAATGTAACACCGCCGCTGCGACGATCGGAGAGGCTAACGAAGCCTCCGGACAGACTGACATACCAGAGCTGGTAATACACTTCACCCCGCCGGACTCTAATCTAAACAAGGGGTGAATGTGGTAAACCACTGTTATAGTTATCACTGTATATTGTTCTCACTGTTCTCACTGTCACATCACTACACGAGGTCGCCTCTTGTCGCACTGTTATACCTGGGCTGACCACCTCCGACTCCGCCCATTACCTGCCCAGGTATAAAGGTAGCTGACTGGCTAGTATTCCTCCCTGTTGGATCGGATCACCCACGAGGGTGGGCTCTGTTATTTAGCCAATAAAAACCTTCAGTTACGTTCTTAACTCGTCGCCTTTTATTGGACTAATTGATAGGCATATCAGTTACCAACCAGACCCCGGCCATGATGTTCTTTAACCGAAGGTTGAGATCTCGTCTGGATTTGTTCAGACCAAATGTACGAAGAAATGTCGAGAATAAGCAATTCCAGCACATCAATGAGAAGCCGACAAGGAGCTTCAATGTAGGACAACCAGTCTTGGCCCGCGACTACTGAACAGAGAAATGGCAACCAGGGACGATATGCACACGGCAAGGGCCACTAATGTACACAGTGGATGTTGGGGAGAACATTGTGAGACGCCATGTTGACCAGATCCTAGCGTCACAGGAACGAGTCAACCCCATGTCTCGCGTACCTGGTGAGGAACCCGACATACCAGTAGCATCTACCCCAGAAACAGTCGCATCGGAAGCTGATGAACTAACTGACGACAGGGGGCCAGAATCGCCTCCGCACCAAGAACAAGACACTCTGGAAAGGCGCTATCCAGAAAGGATCAGGAAGCCACCCCAAAGACTGAATCTATAAATGGACTATTTCAGTTAATGTGCATGTTAAAAGTGTTAACTGTTATTTGAATGTTATGGTACTGTTAATCTAAAAGGGGAGGAATTGTAGTGTATGTACCTTTAAGAGAGAACTACTTTTACAGCTCCTGTATACTGTAGTACCGGCAGTGACCACACCTGTATATAAACCCTGAGTAGGGATCTGTACTGTTAGTTTTTAGACTACCCTCATACAGTAAACACCTGTTGATTGTTAATCTGCAGTCTCCGTCTATTTATTGAAGAACACCATACCTTAAGATTCACGGATTTAACAAATATCGAGTTCAACAATTTCAGATCATAACCTTGGCCCCCATTACATTTTTACTTTTTCATCCCCACCTTTGTTTTGGCCCTTTCTCTCCCCCCCCCCCACCTTTTTTCTCTCTCTCTCCCTCCCACATGGCAGCTGTCTCCCATTCTGCCAGAACATTCCACACCTAATCTAGAGCCATCTTTTGTCTCCACTAGTCCTATCACCATCTCATCTCATTTTGAATACCTCTTCATGTCTCTTCATTTCTCTTTTGTTCTCTCCCAGCCTGACCTTTCAATCTATTTCATTTCCTGTGCCTTTCCAGTCTTGACAAAGACTTTGACTCAAAACATTGACTCTATTTTCTCTCCACAGAGGTTGCCTGGCCTGCTGAGTTTTTCCAGAATTTTCTGTTGTTATTTCGGATTTCCAGCATCCGCAGTATTTTGCTATTGTACATTACAAAGGGATATTGATAGATTAAGTGAATGGGTAAAACTATGGCAAATGGATTTCAATGTAGGCAAATGTAAGGACGCCCACTTTGGACATAAAAAGGATAGAGCAGGGTACTTTCTAAATGTTGAAAAGCTAAAAACAGTGAATGTCCAAAGAGACTTGGGAGTCCAGGTACATAGATCATTAAATGTCATGAACAGGTACAGAAAATAATCAAAAAGGCTAATGGAATGCTGGCCTTTTTATCTAGAGGACTAGAATATAAGGGGGTAGAAGTTATACTGCAACTATACAAAGCCCTGGTTAGACCACACCTGGAGTACTGTGAGCAGTTCTGGACACCACACCTTAGGAAGGCTATATTGGCCTTGGAGGGAGTGCAGTGTAGGTTTACCAGAATGATACCCGGATTTCAAGGGTTAAATTACAAGGAGAGATTACACAAATTAGGGTTGTATTCCCTAGAATTTAGAAGGTTAAGGGATGATTTGATCAAAGTTTTCAAGATATTATAGGGAACAGATAGGGTAGATAGAGAGAAACTATGTCTGCTGGTTGGGGAATCTAGGACTGGGGGGCATAGTCTAAAAGTTAGAGCCAGACCCTTCAGGAGTGAAATTAGGAAACACTTCTACACACAAAGGGTGGTAGAAGTTTGGAACTCTCTTCCGGAAAAGCAATTGATGCTAGATCAATTATTAATTTTAATTCTGAAATTGATAGATTTTTGTTAACCAAAAGATATTAAGGGATATGGGCCGAAGGCGGGTACTGTATATGGAGTTAGGTCACAGATCAGCCATGATCTCATTGAATGGCGGAACAGGCTCGAGGGGCTAAATGGCCTCCTCCTGTTCCTATGTTCCTATAAATCCTGACCATTTAACTTCTTAACTACATTTACATTTACAGTGCCAGAACAAAGACCAGGAAATTACCACTCACCATAACGATAACAGACCATGCTATGTCTTCTAGCTCGAAAAGATGCACTCAGGTGGCACAAGTTACCTGTGTGGTGTTTTCCAGCTGAGAGACTTAATACGATCACAGCAGTCTGCGCTCTCATTCGATAAATGCAAAATTGCTCCCATTTGAAAGGTGAAATTCTAAGAAAATCTTTAGGGGGAGAAATTCGGTGGGCTGCACCACCAGTTAGCGCCTAAAGAGGGCACTCAGTGGCTTTAGCGCCACTGGCCACGCCTCCCGCGATATTTAGCTGGGGCGCTAATGGCGGCGTTAGCCTGTTGCGCTGCGCCGCCACCGATGACATCATCGGTGTGCGCAGCACCCCGCTACCACCCCGATCGCGATATTTGGCAGCGACCGCCTCTGTAGCGCCGCTCGCTAATCGCGCCCGGTTCACGGGGCCTACCTGTGGCGGCAGTGGCGCAAATTAAGCTGGAGGTGCGGGGCGGCCGTTTTTTCCGGCGGCCGCCTGCCAGCACCTCCGTCCTCGGCCTCCTGTTCTCCCCCCGCGGCATTGCCGGCTGTTTTCCGAAAGCCCGGCACTTCTCCTCGGTGCCGGGATCTTTTGCCGGCACTCGCGATCGCTCATCGCGCTGGTGCAGGCCCCTCCCCCTTAAGAATGGGAGGAAGGCCTGCAGTACCGCAGCGCGCCGTGCCGCAGCGTGTGGCGCTGTGGCACGTTGCGCTGCGATATTCGGTTTCAGCGCCCTAAGAGGGACGCGGAGCGCCTTGAGCCTCGCCCCGTGTCCCTCTTGGGGCGCTCAAGCTGAATTTCCGGCAATCGCTGCTGCTCCGATCGCAGCGCAAAATCTGGCGCCCAGGCGAGCTTGGCGCCCCGTTTGCGGCTCCACCCAATTTCTCCCCCTTAGTGTTTATGCAAAAGGTGGTTTAGATTGAAAGTGTTGTTCTCCTTAAGCAATTCAATTCGTTTTTCAGCTTTGAGCAAATTTTACATACATACACCAATGTCAGGATTATAATGCTGGACTAGCCTTTTACACTCGCATTAAACTTCTGTAATCAATAAGTGAACATCATGTAGCATGCCATTTATAAGCCTCGTAAAGGACATTACATAATTTTAACTCTCAATGCACCACCAATGAGTTTATCCTTCTCCTGTGGGCCACCATCAAGTATACTTGTCTGTCAGTGGACCTTTGTCTCTTGATTTCTGAAACAGAAAAGTCGCTTTTGCAATGTGTAGCAGAAATTTGCCTTGCACAGGAAAATATGAAGATTCAGAATATCATAAACTGGCAGATTCAGGGAAATAACTGTCTCCCTGGGCCAGCTGGATTTTTATTTTATATAAATTTGGTGTGGAAACTAACCTTAATATAATAATTTTGATACTGCATTATTCAAAATAAACACAAAAATAATTTGGTTCAAAATAAATTCACTTTACTTAGGCTCAATCTGCCTTTCCTTGATTTCCCTTCTATTTGACTCTCCCCCAGTTAATACTTTTTCCTAACCAATATTTCATAGAGTATTTCATAGAATCTTATAACAGAGAAGGAGGCTATTCGCCCCAGCGTTCCTGTGGCGGCTCTTTGAAAGAGCTATCCAATTAGTCCCACTCCCCCACTCTTTCTCCATAGCCCTGCAATGTACTATATTCTATCAATTCTTTGATGCGCCTCAATAACTTCAAGGCTCAAAGTTAACTGGATAAAACAAGGCTTTTATTAGCAAAGAAAGATGCCTGTGTCTTCACCTAGCATTCTGCTGTTCTGCTGCAAGACAAGCCTGGGCTTGTCTTAAGTAGGGCCAGGTATGGGCGGAGCCGACACACCCAATGGGGAGAAAGGGGGCGGTGCACTATATACAATACAAGGTAAAACACAGGAGCAGGCAATACAATATATGTAGTTAAATACAGAGTCTGATGAATGACATATTTCATCACATTCTTGCCCATTTTTCTAGATATTAAGGGGTAATTTTCAGATTTACCACCTGGGCTGATCACCTGCCACTTGTAGAACTGCCCAATTTTCACCCCATATTTCAATAGAATGAAATTTGGGTCGGTTCTACAATGGGCGAGTGGGTGATCTGCTCTGCCGAGCTGCCACTCAGGGTACCCCATCAGATTTAAATATTTTAAGACTAGAAATTACTCTGTTTGGTATTACCATATGACCATTTTTTAGAACTGGGGAATAGTCTCAGGATAAAGGGTTGGCCAATTAGGACTGAGATGAGGAGAACTTCTTCACTCAGAGAGTTGTCAATCTTTGGAATTCTCTACCCCAGAGGGCTGTGGATGCTCAGTTGTTCAGTATATTCAAGGCTGAGATCAATAGATTTTTGGACTCTAAGGAACTCAAGGGATATGGGGATCGGGCGGGAAAGTGGAGTTGAGGTCGAAGACCAGCCATGATTTTACTGAATGGTGGAGCAGGTTCGAAGGGCTGTATGCCTACTCCTGCTCCTATTTCTTATGTTCGTATGAAATGACTATCCACTATTATAACTAAGAAACTTAGAAACATAGAAGATAGGAGCAGGAGTAGGCCATTCGGCCCCTCTAGCCTGCTCCGCTATTCAATGCGATCATGGCTGATCATCCAAGTTCATTACCCGGTCCCTGCTTTCTCCCCATACCCCTTGATCCCTTTAGCCTTAAGAAATATATCCAACTCCGTCTTGAATATATTTAATGAATTGGCCTCTACTGCCTTCTGTGGTAGAGAATTCCACAGGTTCACCACTCTCTGGGTGAAGAAATTCCTCCTCATCTCTGTCCTAAATGGCCTACCCCTTATCCTTAGACTGTGACCCCTGGTTCTGGATTCCCCGACCATCGGGAACATCCTCCCTGCATCTAGTCTGTCCAGTCCTGCCAGAATTTTATAAGTTTCAATGAGATCCCCTCTCATTCTTCTAAACTCCAGCGAGTACAAGCCCAATCGTCCCAATCTCTCCTCATACATCGTTCCTGCTATCCCAGGTATCAGCCTGGTGAATCTTCGCTGAACTCCTTCCATGGCAAGAATATCCTTCCTCAGATAAGGTGACCAAAATTGCACACAATACTCAAGATGTGGTCTCACCAAGGCCCTGTACAACTGCAGCAAGACATCCTTGTTCTTGTACTCAAACCCTCTCGCTATGAAGGCCAACATACCATTTGCCTTCTTAACCGCCTGCTGCACCTGCATGCTTACTGTGGTGTATGTAACCTGTTCCACCTTAAGAGAACTTAAGCCTGTTCCACCTTAAGAGATGTACTACTTTCTCTGGCTGCTGTATACGTAATACCGGTGGTGACCACCGGTATATAAGTACTGTGTAGTGATATTGTATTTAGTATTAGTCCTGACCTCCAACTAGTAAAGACCTGTTGAACTTTATTCTTGTAGTCTGTGTCAGTAATTAATCTTAATACAACTGGAACACACAGACTTAACAGTGGCGACGAGTCCGATTCTTACCCTGCGGCAGTTTATATCCACGGCGGCTTCATCCACAGAACGGGCGTCGAAGAGAGGCATCCACCCTCATCACCCTGCTGGAAGACACGTCGCATGGCAGACATCGAGAACCCGGAGTGCAGAAGACATCCTGAACTCGAAGCCTCCATCAGCGGCAGTCAGCTATCTTCTTTCTACCTCGGTGGTGGGTAAGCCGGTCAGCGACGCGAACAGAAAGTCGGCCGCGTTGGCTGTACAGACGGGGGGAGGAAGATGGAGGAATAAGGGCGGTGAGATCGATCGTGACCGGAGATAAGGGCCGGGCCGCATTCGGGCCGAAAGGCGCAGCGCGGGGACATCGATCGCGGCTGGTGATAAGGGCCGGGCCACTTTCGGGCCAAAAAGGCACAACGTCTGGGGCGACTGAAGGCGCGAGAGCCGCGGTGAAGGCGAACGCAGCCGGTGCTAATAACCGGGCTGCAAGAAGGGCTGCGAGGCGCGACATCGGGGAAGCGCGAATGCCCGAGGGAGCCGCGGTGAAGCGGAGACAGCGTCGGGGGAGTTACTAACCGCTGGGAAAGGGGAGCAGCAGCGGCACGCCAAACGCCATTGCAGCCAGTGGGTGAAGACCGCCAAGCGCGGGAAAACTGCCATTTTGTAGGTGGAGGACGAAGACAAGAGCGGGAAGCTGCCATCTTGGGATAAAATAAATTACAACGATGCCTAAACATGGGAACATTGATACCTTTGATGGCGACATCGAAGATTGGGCCATGTATGTAGAATGCATACAAAATTATTGTAAAGCAAATAAAATCCCAGATGCAGAGAAAGCACTAACGTTATTGAACTTAATGGGTGCGAAGACATACGGGCAATTGAAACACCTTTTATCACCAGATGAACCAACGGATAAGACGTTCGAGGAGATTGTTACTGTCCTGAAAAATCATCTAAACCCCACGCCGCTGATGCTAGCGGAACGATTAAAATTTTACAGCAGAAGGCAGCTGAAGGATGAAAGCAATGCTGAATATTTAATGGAATTGCGTAAGCTAGCAAAGTACTGTCAGTTTGGAACGGGACTAACAGACGTGCTAAGAGATAAATTTGTGTGTGCATTATTAAAAGCAGATACACAAAAGCGACTGCTCGAGGAGAATGAGCTGACGCTTGAGAAAGCGGTCACTATGGCAGCAGCACACGAAGCCGCAGCGAGAGGCACGGCAGTAATGCAGCTATGGTCACCGGAACACAGTACAAATAAATTGGGTTTGAGTACTGTAAAATGTTATCATTGTGGAAAGACAACACACGATCAGAACCAGTGTTGGTTTAAAAACCAAGAATGCAGAACGTGTGGCAGGCTTGGCCACATAGCTAAAGTATGCCGGTCAGGAAAGAAGACCAGCAACAAAAAGTCACCGCAAGGAAAATACATAAAGGTGCAAAGGTGACAAAGACCAGTTCGAACGAACAGAAGTCAGGTTCAGATGCTAGCAGTAATGAACTGGGTAGCTTAAGAGTACACAACGTTGGTAAGGATGCAGATCTCCAGACAATTTGGGTCACTCTTCAGATAGCAGGAGTCCAAGTAAAGATGGAATTGGACACTGGATCGGCATTGATGGTCATGAATAAGAAAGATTACAAAAGGTTATTCCAACATATTCCCTTACAGGATACGGAGATTATATTGAAAACATACACGGGGCAAAGAGTGTACCCCATCGGAAAGATAGAGGTAAAAGTGGTCCACAAAGGCGAAGAAAGCCAAGTAATGGACTTATATGTGCTACCTGAAGGAGGTCCACCACTACTGGGACGGGAGTGGATTAGGAAAATGAATATGGACTGGCACTCCTTAAAAGCACTAACGGTAGATTCCGGGGAAACAGATGTCAAACCTAAACGATTGTCCAAAATATTGGATGATGCTAAAGAGGTGTTCCAGCAAGGACTGGGAACACTGAAAGGAATTACGGCAAACATCAAGATTGATGAACATGCACAACCAAAATTTTTCAAAGCCAGACCGGTACCCTATGCAATACGACCTACTGTAGAAGCGGAACTGGAAGCGCTAGAACGTTCAGGTGTACTGTCTAAGGTAGATTGGAGTGAGTGGGCTACGCCCATTGTTCCCATTATGAAACGTCCTTCGAGCAACAAGCCAGGAGAACCAGGGAAGGTTCGCATCTGTGGAGATTTCAAGATCACCGTTAATCCGATGCTTCACACGGTGCAGTATCCGCTTCCGCGGATTGAGGATATTTTTGCTTCGTTGTCTGGCGGGAAACACTTCACCAAGATAGACCTGGCGCAGGCGTACTTGCAGATGGAGGTTGATGAAGAGTCACGCCAGTACCTCACGATCAACACGCATAGATGCTTGTACCGGTATAATAGGCTGGTTTTTGGAGTGGCATCGGCTCCGGCAATTTGGCAGAGGGCCATGGAGCAGGTATTACAGGGAATTCCAGGCACACAATGTTACCTGGACGATATTCTGATTACAGGTGATGGCGATGAAGAACACCTCGCAAACTTGGAACTGGTGCTCAACAGACTGAAAGAGTATGGACTTAGAGTTAATCGGCAGAAATGTGAGTTCTTTCAGAAGCGGATCTCGTACTGTGGTCATGTCATTGACCGGGAGGGGCTTCATAAGTCTCCTGACAAGATAGAGGCAGTTGTAAAGGCTCCCGCTCCGGATAATGTCTCTCAGTTGAGGTTGTTTCTGGGATTGATTAACTATTACCATAAGTTTCTACCGAATCTATCCATGGTACTGCACCCGCTGAACGCTCTTTTACAGAAGGGGGTACCATGGGAATGGAGCGAAAACTGTAAGAAGGCATTTCGCAAAAGCAAAGAATTGATCACCTCAGAGGAAGTGTTGGCTCACTTCAACCCAACACTGCCTATTCGGTTGGCTTGTGATGCTTCTCCATATGGTATTGGGGCAGTACTCTCACACAAGTTGCCAAATGGCACGGAAAGGCCAGTCGCGTTTGCATCCAGATCATTGACCTCTGCTGAGCGCAACTATGCGCAGATCGATAGGGAGGCTCTTAGCCTTGTATGGGGAGTGAAGAAGTTTAATCATTACCTGCAGGGCCAAAAATTCACACTTCTGACAGACCATCAGCCGTTGGTATCCATTTTTAACCCTAAGAAGGGTGTTTCGGTGATGACAGCACAGCGACTCCAGAGATGGTCCCTTTTCCTAGGGGCACATCAATATCAAATAGAATTCAAAGGTACAAAGCAGCATGGCAATGCTGATGGGCTGTCCCGCCTGCCACTACCTGAAGCAGAAGAGACAACAAAAGTTGACCCTGTTGAGTTATTTCATTCGACCATCATCGAGTGTTTACCAGTCACCAATGCAAGTATTGAAAGAGAAACCAGGAATGACCCGACACTGTCCCGAGTTTACGAGGTGACAGTGAAGGGATGGCCAACACATGGTGATCCTCTGTTACCGGCATTCTCGGCAAGGCGAGACCAGCTGTCCGTCTGCCATGGTACTTTGATGTACGGGACAAGAGTGATTATTCCTCCCAAGTTACGGGAAAGAGTTCTAAAGGAACTGCATGAAGGTCATCTGGGGGGAGTTAAGATGAAAAGTCTTGCTAGGGCTTATGTATGGTGGCCGGGCATTGACCAACAGATAGAGGAGTTGACAAAAAGCTGCGCTGGGTGCCAAAAAGTGCAAAATGCACCTCCGATCGCACCGCTACACCCATGGGAATGGCCTTCAGCCCCATGGCAACGCGTACATATTGACTTTGCTGGTCCATTCATGGACTCCATGTTCCTAATTGCGGTGGATGCACATTCCAAATGGCCAGAAATGATCAAGATGAATACCACTACTTCAGAAAAGACAATTGCGGTGTTAAGAACAATATTCGCAAGGAACAGATTGCCAGAACAGATATGTTCGGACAACGGGCCACAGTTCGTGTCGGAAGAATTCCAAAAATACTTAAAGAAGAATGGGGTGAAACATTATACCTCTGCCCCATATCATCCGGCGACAAACGGGTTGGCCGAGAGATTTGTCCAAACATTCAAAAAGGCAATCAAGGCCATGAACGATGATCAGATTCCGTTACAACACAAGGTGGACAATTTCCTAATGGCATATCGAAACGCCGCTCATGCAGTGACTAACCAAAGTCCTGCCATGATGTTTTATAACAGGAGGTTGCGGTCCAGGTTGGACCTGTTAAAACCAAATGTGCGGAGGGAAGTGGAAAACAAACAGTTCCGGCATATTAATAACAAGTCCACTCGAAGTTTCGACGTAGGACAACCAGTGTTGGCAAGGGGCTATGGAAACGAAAAATGGCAGTCCGGAACAATTCGGGCCAGACAATGACCTCTGATGTACACAGTAGATATTGGTAACAATGTGATAAGGCGTCATGCGGATCAACTGGTAGAATCAAGGGCCCATGGTTGCGACAGAGACAACTGTGGAAGACGTTAATGAACCTGAAGCATCTACCTCGGCAGGGACTGTACCTGATGATGACGTCCAATACATAGGAAACCAACAAGAAGAGTCACCTCAGCAACAAGAATCAGAGACCACTGAAAGGCGTTATCCAAACCGAATCAGAAGGCCTCCTGAGAGACTGAACCTTTGAACTGTTTATACCTGAAGTTATATATGTATATATGTTATATGTTATGATGTTATGTTAAATGGGGATTTGACTGTTAAGCTAAAAAGGGAGGATTGTGGTGTATGTAACCTGTTCCACCTTAAGAGAACTTAAGCCTGTTCCACCTTAAGAGATGTACTACTTTCTCTGGCTGCTGTATACGTAATACCGGTGGTGACCACCGGTATATAAGTACTGTGTAGTGATATTGTATTTAGTATTAGTCCTGACCTCCAACTAGTAAAGACCTGTTGAACTTTATTCTTGTAGTCTGTGTCAGTAATTAATCTTAATACAACTGGAACACACAGACTTAACACTTACCTTCAGCGACTGGTGCACAAGGACACCCAGGTCTCGTTGCACTTCCCCTTCTCCCAATCTATTGCCATTCCCAATAATCTGCCTTCCTGTTTTTGACACCAAAGTGGATAACTAAGGTAGTATTCTATTTTTTTTAAGTTGGTCAACATCTCTGTTAAGATAGTAAGCAAAGAAATTTCATATGCTTTACTTATCCAATTAACTCTTTCCTCCTACTGTCTATTTTGGAGGTGGAGCAACTTTTAAAACAACTGGTCCACTGATTGGTTAAGAACCATTTCCGAAGGCTATTTATTCAGCCAAATAGAAGGGATGTAAGAAGTGACAAAATCAGGTTAACCTTGGATAAAAACAATCTCCAAAATTTTTGAATCCTTAAAATATTATTCTCATTACCATAGAAACGGACTTGTTTCTTACTCTAACTTGATACGGTCTTATTTGAACTTGTTGCAAGAAACGTTACGGCAAGACAAGAAACTAACACCACTGCTTAAACAAATTATATTCATTTCAAATTAATTCTTAAAGTCTTGAAGTAATATTTTAAGAACATAGAACATAAGAAATAGTAGCAGGAGTAGGTCATTTGGCCCCTCAAGCCTGCTCTGCCATTCAATAAGATCATGGCTGATCTTGTACCTCAACTCCACTTTCCTGCACTATCCCCATATTACTTAATCCGCTTATGTTCCAAAAATCTATCGATCTCTGCCTTGAATATACTCAACGACTGAGCCTCCACAGCCCTCTGGGGTAGAGAATTCCAAAGATTCACCACCATCTGAGTGAAGAAATTTCTCCTCATCTCAGTCCTAAATGGCCGACCCCTTATTCTGAGACTGTGACCCCTGGTTCTAGATTCCCCAGCCAGGGGAAACATCCTCCCTGCATCTACCCTGTCAAGCTCTGTAAGAATGTTGTATGTTTCAATAAGATCAACTCCAGAGAATATAGGCCTAGTCTACTCAATCTCTCCTCAAAGGACAATCCCCCCATCCCAGGAACCAGTCTGGTGAACCTACCAATGTTGCACTCCTTCTATAGCAAGTATATCCTTCCTTAGGTCAGGAGGCCAAAATTGTACACAGTACTCCAAGTGTGGTCTCACCAGGGCCCTATATAATTGCAGTAAGATGTCTTTACTCATTTGTTTTCCTAATTGCTTGCTGTACCTGCATGTTAACTTTCAGTGATTTGTGTACAAGGACACCTGGGTCCCTCTGAAAACAAACATTTCCCAATCTCTCACCATTTAAAAAATACTCTACTTTTCTATTTTTCCTACCATAGTGGATAACTTCACATTTCTCCACATTATATTCCATTTACCATGTTCTTGCCCATTCACTTAGCCTGTCTATATCTCCTTGAAGCCTCCTTGCATCCTCCTCACAACTTACATTCCCGCCCATCTTTGTATCATCAGCAAACTTGGATATATTACATTTGGTCCCCTCATCCAAATCATTGTGAATAGCTGAGGCCCAAGCACTGATCCTTGCGGTACCCCGCTAGTTACAGCCTGCCAACCTGAAAATGACCCGTTTATTCCTACTCTCTGTCTGGAGGACATTTTTGTTAAGTGTTTTGCTTCCACCATGCGGCTATTTGTTATGCTTCTGTGGAAGCTATTCTGGTAAATCTCTCTTCCCACACACCTCACTTAAATTAATTTACTCAGATTACTTTAATTTGCAGACGGAGGAACAGAATCACATACATTCAGTGATTTGGTCATAAGAACATACAAGAAGGGCAAGAAAATACCATTCAGCCCATTAATGTTCACCCTTTTCAGTAGAGAGTGCAAACTCATGCACTCCTCTCTTCCAACAGTGTTAACTCCTGGGAGAGGTAACAAAAAAAAAGCCGAAAGAAACTGTGGATAATTTCTGGAACAATTCTAGATAATTCGTTGCTGACTCCGGGAGACCATAGTTAACCATGATGCTTATCTAGGTGAATTAAGCTAACCCATACATTCCAATGTCAGGAACCTATTGTGTCCCTTCTTAAAAGATTGTAGTATATCCATCCGCAGCCAGTTGCAGAGTATTAACCCACTAAGAAAAGAAATACTTCCTCGCAGCTGATCTGAGTTTTTGACTATTTCTTTGACCTACCGTGACTATCCATTTCTACTAAATGTAATCTTTTCATTATCTTATAGACCTCAATTTTATCCTCCTAAGTCTCTCTCCAAAGTCAATCCTAACTCCCCAAGCCTAGCCATAGAGGAAGTGCAGCGAAGGTTCACCAGACTGATTCCTAGGATGGCAGGACTGTCGTATGAGGAGATATTGGGTCGACTAGGCCTGTATTCACTAGAGTTTAGAAGAATGAGAGGGGATCTCATTGAAATGTATAAAATTCTGACAGGGCTAGACAGACTGGATGCAGGGAGGATGTTTCCCCTGACTGGGGGGTCTAGAACGAGGGGTCACAGTCTCAGGATATGGGGTAGGACATTTAGGACTGAGATGAGGAGAAATTTCTTCACTGAGAGTGGTGAACCTGTGGAATTCTCTACCACAGAAGGCTATGGAGGCCAAGTCACTGAATATACTTAAGAAGGAGATAGATTTCTAGGCACAAAAGGCATCAAGGGGTATGGGGAGAGAGCAGGAACATGGTATTGTGATAGAGGATCAGCCATGATCATATTGAATGGCGGAGCAGGCTTGAAGGGCTGAATGGCCTACTGCTGCTCCTATTTTTCTATGTTTCTATGTTTCTATAACTCAGAAATCTAAGTTTTGATATTATTCCTTTTCTCTTCTGCATGGTCTTTGGCGCCTCAATGTGCACCATCAATAGTTTTGTACTTTATTAACCTAGCAATATTTTGAAGAACTTGTGAACCTTGACAGACTGGTTAATGACTGCCCCTGCTGTGTTATTTTTAATAGGCATCCAAGTCATCTGCTAAGATATAGAAAACACAAACATTTGTTTTAGCTATGTAAACATTTACATGACGCTTTGAAGAAGTAGCAGTTGAAAGTATGGCCAGTGGTATACCTTGACAGTCCGTATGAAATTGAAACCACCTGTGCTCCCTAGCCCTGCCTTTACCAACATGACCTTGGCGCCTCACTTCATACATGTAATGTAGGAACGGGGCAGCTAAATTGCACACAGCAAGGTCCCACAATATCGCAATAATATAAATGACCAGATTTAGGGATGTTGTTTGAGTGACAAATGTTAACACCAGGAGAACTCGCCTGTTCTTCTTCATAATTATGTCGTGAACTTTTATGTCCACCTGAGAGGGCAGATGGAATCTCAGTTTAACGTCTAATCTGAAGGACGGCACTCCTTCAGCACTGCACTGAATTGCCGACTTAGGTTATGTGCTCAAGTCTCTGGAGTGCGGCTTGAACCCACAACCTTGTGCAATAGTCGGCCACAGAGGGGGTGATTTTCCCAGCCCTGGGGCGGTGGGTGTGGAGGCACGACTGCCGGGAAAATGGCAGAAACTGGGAGCAGGTACCGACCCCGCTCCCAACCCGCCTCCGTGCCATCTTCCCATGAGACGGGTCCCCGAGTCGTGCAGAGACCTGTCTCCTCGAGGCGGGAAGGGGATTAGAGCCACAGGTAGTTAACAGGCAGTTTTGAGGCTTTTCCCCATTTTACGCCTGCTGATGCAGGCTTCCTGATGGCTGCGAACCTCGCCAGGGTCAGCAAGGTGAGCAGTGGGTCTGCGGGGGTGAGAGGGGTCGACATGTCAACTGTAGAGGTGAGTGATGGGTGCAAGTGTGGACAGCTAAATATGAGAGGTGAGTGTAAAGTTTTAAAAAAAGTTTCCTTATATTTGCTTCTTTCTGCAGGCTTAAACCGTTGAGGATTCAGAGGTGCCTCATCTCAACGGCAGAGATGACAGAATGGCTGCTGCATTCTCAGATTCAGCAGCCATCTGCTTTCTGCTGAGGAGAGAGGTTTTGGTGAGCCTTTGTGCAAGGGCTCACCTTAGAACAGAGATTGTCAGTGTTTGACAGCTTCTCAAAGCTGTCAAACGCTGACAATTCATCTGTCAAAAAATCTTCGACAGATGAAGCATCATACGCTGACGTCATCTGTCACCGGCTTTCCCTTAATTGGCCGCAGGGGCGGGCTTAACAAGGCCAATCAACGAAAAATAGCATGGGTTCATCATACATCGCTGGGGGCCGGATTAGAACCTGGAAGGCAGCAGTCCCGCCACCAACTCGACTCGGCTGGCAAAATCCAGCCCAAAGTGTAGCTCTGAAACAGAATCTAATTCTCCGTGACCCGTGATTGCCGAGTCATATTTGGCCTTAGATTTTTTTTTAATGTATTTATTGTTTCTATCCAATTTCCTTTCACTGGCCAGGTACATTCCTGAGCAAAGAGGACATTTTGTTCCCGAGCCTTTGCCAATGTTAGTCCACAGCCAGCCTGTAGGAGACGCCTAGGAAAAACCCTCTTTAATTTTCCTAGCTAGTGGGTACTACTAGGCTCATGTCAGCATTCCCTACCCAGCACAATACAGCTGAGGACATTGTATGGGAGGGTTTAATATCTGCATTCTGTGTCACACTAGGCCTTTCATTTTTATATGTATAAATTTTAAAATCAAAGTTTCTAAAAGTAAATGAGGCAAACCTTAACGTTTCGTGGTTTCATTTGCCTTCTGGGGATTTTTGAAATAATATGGTACAGAAAATTATGGCAATTCCCAGTTGCCGGATTTCTCCAGTAGCATAGACAGAAAGTACTAATAATTAAAACTGCTTACTGCTGGAAATATAAGCTTTGAAGTTGCCATCTGTTGAAAACCCAAAACAATCTTTTTATCCATCAATAACTCATTGATTTTTTAATGTTTTTTTCAGAGGACCTATACACGTCCTCCAAAGGTATCAATGACCCATAGCTGAGCTCACATGACTGCCTGTTCAAACAAAGAATGAAACCAGACTAGCAATTAATTCTTTCAGCACCCCAATGGTATGTTTAGTTTTGAGCAAAATGTACTCCAAACAACATTTGGGTTATAACTGTGGAACTCTGTGAAAGAAATGGACACAAACCAACTGCAAGTTAGAGGAATAGTATCAATGGCCAAAACATTTGAGATACCTCACTTCTTCTTCGCACTGGGGAAGCACTCCAAGTGAACACAAGTTTGGGAAGTAGAAAACACACATCCTACACATTCGCTAAGTGGAAGCACTGTGTGGTACAGTTGTTCTTGAGGGATGAATTAAGATGGGGCGAATAGCCTTCATCATCCGTTACTATCTTGTAATCTTCTGATAAATCTTACTAAGTTAAAGTATCTTAGCCAGCCACAACTAACCTGACTTTAATGGTAAAATACTGGATACTTAGGAATGAATTTTCAGCCTGCCATTTAATCAATAGGTTTAGATGATATTTTAAACCATGAGACTCAAGTTTAAGTTACCAAACATCATTCAGAATTGAATTAGAGCCCATTAAATTAGAGCCTTGAACTCATTTCCTGGAATGTGACAATCTAATACACACTTAACTATACTGAACATTTGGATAAATTCCAATTGTGAATTTGGAGAGCCCAAAGTTTCAATTACTGAATCTAAACAGTACATTATATCAGTAGTCCATTACTTAAATCGATTGCTGATATCTGTGTCTTCAATGTGTAGATGATACCATTAAAACTCAGTATAATTTTGTGTGATTTAAAAATAATTATATGATTTTTCATATATAATGCAAGCTTGCATATCAGGGGTGATTGCATGCTCTTGTGCTCCCAGTGTTGTAGTCCTGGGGTAGATATTTGACTTTTCTGCTTGGACATTAAGCATCACCTGGACGATGAAAAGTCTGGCGGGGAGGATGGCATGCCCCTTACAGAACCTGCCTGAGTTTCATTCCATTGAATTGAATGGCAGGGAAATCCAGTGGGTTCTAGAAGGGGCGTGCACAACTTCACCCGTTTAAAACTTCTGGAGGGCATTGAAGATGAGCAGACTCCTGGGTGAAGGTGCCACCAATTCACTCAGACTTGTTCACTTTTGCCACCTGGAGGGCAACATTACAAACTGCAGGCCTCTCGCTTTACTTCCTAAACAACACTGGCCATCAGCACACTATTCACCCACTTTGCGCAATACTTCCCCAATTACCCTTTCACAATGTTCTCTGGTTAAGGTTGCGTCCAATGCCCTATCCTTCCTATACAGCTCCTCTAGCACACAAAAACTATCCCAGTCCACTTCTCTCCCTGGACCCCAGTCCGATAGCACTCTCTCCATCCCCCCTCCCCCGTCCCCCATTCTTCCTCTCTACCCGACCTACCCCCATCCCCCAGTGATGAATTCTCTGGACCTTTAGTCATAAAGCACATATACAATGGTATTTCCATTAGGGAGGCCCCTTTACCTGTCTTATGAAGCGGAGGACAAGGAAAGTGAAGGAGGGAAGCAAGCTTCAGAAAAGTTCATCCTAAAAGGACCAGCTGTCAGGCAGCTGTGGCTGTCGCTCATAAGGGACACTTTAACCTTAATCAGATCCATACCAACTAGATCAATCCTGCTAGTATAGTCCTCCTTTGGCAACAACATCAACTCATATATTTTCTGACATGTTCTTCTCAACATCTCCCAATGATACAATTAGGAAAACACTCTACTGCTTTTTTTTGTAGGCATACCCAACCTTTCCCTAAATAATTCCACAGCTATTCCGTCACAGCTAAAAAATATTGTGAGGAAAAGAAATCTGTGTGCAGTCCTACATATTTTTTTAATCACTGTGCCTAATCTTAATGCTTACAAATGTGTACCCCGGCAGTCCTAACCTCCTACTTCTCCTTGGTGCTCACTCAGTGGCAGGAGGTTCTGAGGAGGTGCTTCCCAGCAGAAGCTTTTGGGGATGTGAAGGGAAACTTACTTCTGTTTGTTGTGTTATTTCTCCTATCCTCCCTTAATCTCTCCCTCCATGTAAACTCCCCAACTCATATTCACAGCCACCCCCTTGACGTTACCATCTCACGTGGCCTCACTACTCCCATCGTGTCAATCGCAGATAACACCATCTCTGATCACTTCCTTGCATCACTCTCCACTAACATTCCCCATCCCCCCCAACCCTACTTCCTTCTGTGTCCACCCCTGGAAAAACTCACTCCCAATTCACTTACAACTGCGCTTTCAAAATCCCAACTGTCCAGCCTTTGGCACTCCACTCACCACGACATTTCTGCAGCTACCGATCTGCTCAACCATACCCTCGCCTCCACCTTTGATAGAAACATAGAAACAAAGAAGATAGGAGCAGGAGTAGGCCATTCGGCCCCTCAAGCCTGCACCGCCATTCAATGAGATCATGGCTGATTATCCAAATTCAGTACACTGTTCCTGCCTTCTCTCCATATCCCTTGATCCCTTTAGCCTTAAGAAATATATCCAACTCCTTCTTGAATATATTTAATGAATTGGCCTCTACTGCCTTCTTTGGTAGAGAATTCCACAGGTTCACCACTCTCTGGGTGAAGAAATTCCTCCTCATCTCTGTCCTAAATGGCTTACCCCTTATCCTCAGACTGTGACCCCTGGTTCTGGACTCCCCGACCATCGGGAACATCCTTCCAGCATCTAGTCTGTCTAGTCCTGTTAGAATTTTATAAGTTTCGATGAGATCCCCTCTCATTCTTCTAAACTCCAGCGAGTACAAGCCCAATCGACCCAATCTCTCCTCATACGTCATTCCTGCCATCCCAGGTATCAGCCTGGTGAATCTTCGCTGCACTCGTTCCATGGCAAGAACATCCTTCCTCAGATAAGGCGACCAAAACTGCACACAATACTCAAGATGTGGTCTCACCAAGGCCCAGTACAACTGTAGCAAGACATCCTTGTTCCTATACTCAAACCCTCTCGCTACGAAGGCCAACATACCATTTGCCTTCTTAACCGCCTGCTGCACCTGCATGCTTACTTTCAGCAACTGGTGCACAAGGACGCCCAGGTCTCGTTGCACTTCCCCTTCTCCCAAACTAATGCCATTCAGATAATAATCTGCCTTCCTGTTTTTGACACCAAAGTGGATAACCTCACATTTATCCACGTTATATTGCATCTGCCATGCTTCTGCCCAATCACCCAACCTGTCCAAATCATACTGGAGTTTCTCGGCATCCTCCTCACAGCACACACGCCCACCCAGCTTTGTGTCGTCTGCAAACTTGGAGATATTACATCTAGTTCCCTCGTCCAGATCATTGATATATATTGTGAATAGCTGGGGTCCAAGGACCGATCCCTGTGGTACCCCACTAGTCACTGCCTGCCACTCGAAAAAAGAGCCGTTTATTCCAACTCTTTGCTTTCTGTCTGCCAACCAGTTCTCTATCAAAGTCAATACCTTGCCCCCAATCCCATGTGCCTTAATTTTACACGCTAATCTCTTACGCGGGACCTTATCGAAAGCCTTTTGAAAGTCCAAATACACCACATCCACTGGTTCTCCCTTATCTATTTTACCAGTTACATCCTCAAAAAATTCCAGTAGATTAGTCAAGCACGATTTACCTTTTGTAAATCCATGTTGACTTTGTCTGATCCGGTCACTTTTTTCCAAGTGCTCTGCTATTACATCCTTTATAATAGACTCTAGCATTTTCCCGACTACCGATGTCAGGCTTACCGGTCTGTAATTCCCCTTTTTCTCTCTACCACCCTTTTTGAACAGTGGGATAACATTAGCTACCCGCCAATCCATGGGTACTGTTCCAGAGTTTATCGAATTTTGGAAGATGACCAGCAATGCATCTACTATTTCTAGGGCCACTTCCTTAAGTACGCTAGGATGTAGATTATCAGGCCCTGGGGATTTATCGGCCTTCAATCCCATCAATTTCCCTAACACCATTTCTATCAGTTCCTCCCTTTCATTAGACCCTATGTTCCCCGACATCTTTGGGAGGTTATTTGTGTCCTCCTTTGTGAAGACAGAACCATAGTATGTATTTAATGGTCTGCCATTTCTTTGTTCCCCATTATAAATTCCCCTGATTCTGACTGCAAGGGACCTATGCTTGACTTCACCAATCTTTTTCTCTTCACATATCTATAAAAGCTTTTAAAGTCAGTTTTTATGTTCCCTGAAAGCTTACTCTCATACTCTATTTTCCCCCTCTTAATTAATCCCTTTGTCCTCCTTTGTTGAACCCTAAACTGCTCCCAATCCTCAGGTTTACTGCTTTTTCTGGCTAATTTATATATCCTCTCCTTGGACCTTTCCATCACTAATTTCCCTTGTTAGCCACGGTTGAGTCACCTTTTTTGTTTTATTTTTATGCCAAACTGGGATGAACAAATTCTGTAGTTCATCCATGCGATCTTTGAATGTTTGCCATTGCCCAGCCACCATCAACCCTTTGAGTGACATTCCCCAATCAATCCTACCCAACTCGCACCTCATACCATCGTACTCTCCTTTATTTAAATTCAGGACCCTAGTCTCTGAGTCAACTACTTCACTCTCCATCTTAATGAAGAATTCTATCATATTATGATCGCTCCGACCCAAGGGGCCTCGCACAACAAGATTGCTAATTAATCCTTTCTCATTACGTAATACCCAGTCTAAGATGGCCTGATCTGTAGTTGGTTCCTCAACATATTGGTCCAGGAAACCATCCCGTATACTCTCCAGGAATTCCTCCTCCACAGTATTGTTACTAATTTGGTTAGCCCAATCTATATGTAGATTAAACTCACCCATGATAACTGCTGTGCCCTTATTGCACGCTTCTCGAATTTCCTGTTTAATGCCATCCCCGACCTCCGCATTACTGTTTGGAGGTCTATATACCACTCCCACTAACGTTTTCTGCCCCTTGGTATTTCTCAGTTCTACCCATACAGATCCCAGATCATCAGAGCTAATATTCTTCCTTTCAATTGTGTTAATCCCCTCTTTAAGCAGCAATGCTACCCCACCTCCTTTTCCTTTTTGCCTATCTTTCCTGAATATTGAATACCCCTGGATGTTGAGTTCCCAGCCTTGGCCACCCTGGAGCCATGTTTCCGTAATCCCAATCATATCATATTCGTTTACCTCTATTTGCTGTAAGATTCGCAAAATTCCCACATTCCCCCAAGGTCGTTAATAAAAGGAACCCGGCATGGACATTTTAAAAAGGGTACCCAAAAGATGGCGTCCGCACCTCGTGACCAAAAGTCTGCAAGATTTTAAAAGGCTTGGACTCTGTCGCAGCACAAGCAGCTTTGGGAAAATGAAACTTAAAAATGCATTTCTGTGAAAAGGACTTTTGTGTTTGAAGGGCCAGACAGCTAAGCAAACATTTGAATGTGCATTTTCTTCAACTTGGAACAGGTCAACCCAGTTAGGCCTAAGCATGAGGCCATTAGTTTGTCCGCATAAATAATCGGAAACAGCTTAAGGAAGCCATCGAGGCTGGACAGGCCGATTAAAATGCATCAATGATAATACAGCCCGGACATCAGGCCATTAGGTGCGATAAACGGCCATCTAAAACTGTTATTTTAGATTGGTGCAATCATTTAAAACAGCCCGCCAAAATTGAAACAATGGACTAACCTGATTTGGCACGCAGATAAGGGCCATTCGAAAGGAATATAACTGTAGGCCCCCAGTAGCAATCACTCTCTGCTCTCTGCTCTCTTGGCTCTTGCTATTGCCCCTTGCTCTTGCTCTCGTGGCTCCGGCCTTTTGGGGCTGCCACCGCTCGTACTCGTGCCCTGGCCTCGTGGCGGGTCTCTCCTTGCTCCCCGCAGTAAGATTTCAGCAGTCAAGGACAACCATACCAATTGCTGGGGAGGGGAACAAGGCCCGAGTCCATAGTCATCCAGGACACCCAGGCCGCAAAAAGGGGCGAGACAAAACTGAGCAGGCAGCCCAGGATTTGTATAGTAGCCCTACGAGACGAGACGAGGAGAGATGAAGAAGAAGGTAACCACTCGATAAGAGCAGAGCAGAGCAGCGAAAGACATATTGATAAAGGCCAAGCGCCGAGTTATAAGCTGGCGCTTGGGGGAAGAATCTTGTTGAACACTGCGAATAAACGCAGGTGTCTACGCCACAATGAATATACTGGCGTTCCAAGAATGGGTAGTAAAATCTAAGCAGTAAAGACTGCCAACTGTCCGATAAACATAACGATACCACTGACGACCGCCCGAGGGAGAAGAAGAAGAAAACCCATCACGACGAGACGATGACGGTAGCTGAGGAGAAGAAAGGTGTGTCGCAGCAGCTGCTCCAGCACCGTGCCCTGAGACCACGTGGCGACGGAGTACCTAAAAGGACAGAAGACCAAACCTCAAAACCCGCATCCGTTAAAGTAACAGGCTTGTTTTGGATTGGCGAGCATGAATTCTGACCCCTCATAGCTTAATCTAGTTAGGTATAGGGGTGGGATAAGGATAAGAGGATTGTTAACGTAGTTGTATTTCCCTCGATGTGCTGTGTGTTCCCCATTCCCTGTATAAGTATAGTTATAGTGTTATATGCCTGTAATTGTTTCTCTACCAGTAACTTTTCTCATAAGACTGTGTTTTCGTTCCTGTTTTAATAAAATCTTGTTTTTCTTACACCAAACCACCTGTCTACTCGAGTTTTCTGTATCGCCGCCTGCACCTAAGTCCGGTGTCTAGAACCCAGGGGCGTGGGAGCAATTCGAACCGCTCACAGACATTCAGGGGCATAACTGACTGGGCGCACGCGCCACCCGCCACCCCCTACATTGCACAGCTAATTCATCCACCTTATTACGAATGCTCCTTGCATTAAGACACAAAGCGTTCAGGCTTGTTTTTTTAACGCTCTTCGATCTTTTAGAATTATTATTTACTGTGGCCATGTTTGATTTAAACCCTTGATTTCTCTGCCTGCCACTTTTGTTTTTCTCCTTCCTGTCTTTTGCTTTTATCCTTGTTTCCCTTTCCTCTGTCTCCCCGCTCAGGTTCCCAACCCCCTGCCATTTTAGTTTAAACCCTCCCCCAGAGCATTAGCAAACATTCCCCCTAGGACATCGGCCCCAGCCCTGCCCAGGTGCAAACCGTCTGTTTTGTACTGGTCCCACCTCCCCCAGAACCGGTTCCAATGTCCCAGGAATTTGAATCCCTTCCCCCTTGCACCATTCCTCTAGCCACGTATTCATCTGAAATATCCTTCTATTTCTACTCTGACTAGCACATGGCACTGGTAGCAATCCTGAGATTACTACCTTTGAGGTCCTATTTTTTAATTTACCTCCTAACTCCCTATATTCAGCTTTTAGGACCTCATCCCGGTTTTTACTTATATTGTTGGTACCTATATGCACCACGACAACTGGCTGTTCACCCTCCCCTTCCAAAATGTTCTGCAGCCGCTCTGAGACCTCCTTGACCCTTGCACCAGGGAGGCAACATGCCATCCTGGAGTCTCATTTGCGGCCGCAGAAACGCCTATCTATTCCCCTTACAATAGAATCCCCTATTACTGTAGCTCTCCCCCTCTTTTTCCTCCCGTCCTGTGCATCAGAACCACCCCTGGTGCCAGGAAGTTGGCTGCTGCTGCCTTCCCCTGGTAAGCCACCACCCCCATCAGTATCCAAAGCGGTATATCTGTTTGAGAGGGGGATGGCCACAGGGTACCCCTGCACTATCTGCCTGTGCCTACTACTCTGCCTGTTGGTCACCCGTTCCCTTTCTGCCTGTGCAATCTTTACCTGCGGTGTGACCAATTGATTAAACGTGCTATTCACGACGTCCTCAGCATCGCGAATGGTCCAGTATGTATCCAATTGCTGTTCCAGTGCTGCAATGCAGTCTGTCAGTAGCTGCAGCTGGACACACTTCCTGCACACATGGTTGTCAGGGACAGAGGAAGTGTCCCTGAGTTCCCACATAGCGCAGGATGAGCATACCACGGGGCCGGGCTCCCCTGCCATGACTTACCCTTTAATTAATTCAAATTAAATTAAACAAATCAATCCCACCAATTTCACTACAGTTAAATGATATAATTAAGGGCCCTAAATTACCAACAGTCCCCGCTACACCACAGAGACCCTAGGAACTATAAACCACAGAGTTTAAGTCTAAAAAAGAGAGAAATACTCACCAACCAATCACTTACCTGCTTTCTGGTGACGTCACACTTCGATTACTTTTTACTTCTCTCTCCCGCTCTCGAAGCTCTGAGACTGGAGATTAGTAAGCCTACCTGAGCCTCGCTGCCTTTTATCACAGCCGCCGCCGCCTCGTTCCCCGCAGGTCCGCACTGCCGCCGCCGCTGCTGCTGCTGTGGGGCCTACCTGAGCCTCGCTGCCTTTTATCACCGCCGCCGCCGCCACCTTGTTCCCCACAGGTCCGCACTGCTGCCGCTGCTGCTGCTGTGGGGCCTACCTGAGCCTCGCCGCCTTTTATCACCGCCGCCGCTGCCTCATTCCCCGCAGGTCCGCACTGCCGCCGCCGCTGCTGCTGCTGTGGGGCCTACCTGAGCCTCGCCGCCTTTTATCACCGCCGCCGCCGCCTCATTCCCCGCAGGTCCACCGCCGCTGCTGCTGCTGTGGGGCCTACCTGAGCTTCGCCGCCTTTTATCACCGCCGCCGCCGACTCGTTCCCCGCAGGTCCGCACTGCCGCCGCTGCTGCTGCTGCTGTGGGGCCGACCTGAGCCTCTGCCGCCTTTTATCACCGCCGCCGCCGCCGGTTCATTCCCCGCAGGTCCGCACTGCCGCCGCCGCTGCTGCTGCTGTGGGGCCTACCTGAGCCTTGCCACCTTTTATCACCACCGCCGCCTCGTTCCCCGCAGGTCCGCACTGCCGCCGCCGCTGCTGCTGCTTTGATGCCTTAGCCCCTATTAAAACCATTACTCTCTCTTACCCTGGCCATTCCCCCTGGTACAGCCCTCATCTCCACTCCTTTACCTCCATGGGACACAGACTTGAATGGGTATGGTGGACAACTTGTTTAGCCATTCACCTCCAGATCTGGCTGGACTATATAAAGCACTATTGGGTCCTGCTCTTGTCTGCCAAAACTGCTCATTATTTCAGGACCGTTCTGTAATGCAAAGAACCCCTCTTCTTAAACCCCTCTCCCCTGTCTCCTCCACCATCATCTCCAACAAAAAGTGCGAGGAGCTCATGGACTTCTTTGTCTTTAAGATTGAGACCATGCGATCAGCTTCCTTTGCCACTTCCCTCCCTTCTGCCAGCCCACTGGGACAAACTTCTTCTAAGGCTCCCCCCTGGCCTAGCCCTGAACTCGCATCTTTCTCCAGTTTCTCTCTGATCTTCCCTCATGCCCTCTTCGAGCTTATCTTGTCTAAGAGACCCACCTCCTGCTCCCTCGACACTATTGCCACCAAACTGGTGACCACCCAACTTCCCTTCCTGACTCCCATCTTAGCTGACATTGTTAACGGTTCTCTCTCCTCAGGTACTGTCCCCCTCTCCCTCAAATCTGCCGTCATCACCCCTCTCCTCAAAAAACCTACCCTTGACCCCTCCATCCTTGCAAATGTATGTCCAATCTTCAAACTCCCTTTCCTCTCCTTGAACATGTTGTTGCCTCCCAAATCCATGCCCATCTTTCCTGGAACTCCATGTTTGAATCCGTCCAATGAGGTTTCCGCCCCTGCCATAGTACCGAAATGGCAAATGACATCCTATGTGACTGTGACAAAGGTAAACTATCCCTCCTCATCCTTCTTGACCTGTCTGTAACCTTTGACATGGTTGACCATACCATCCTCCTCCAACCCCTCTCCACAGCTGTCCAGTTGGGTAGGACTGCGCGCCATTCATATCTGTTTAATCGTAGCCAGAGAATAACCTGCAATGGCTTCTCTTCCCACTCATGCACCATTACCTCTGGGGCCCCCCAAGGATCTATCCTTGGCCCCCTCCTAATTATCATCTACATGCTGCCCCTTGGTGACATCATCTGAAAACCCAGCGTCAGTTCAACATATACGCTGATGACACTGTGGTGTTGCCACATTGGGGAAACACTGTGTGTATGTAGATAAACCTGTATAATCCCCTTTTAACTGCTGTATTCCCCTCCCCCGCAAGACAGTTGCAAGCTGAGAGGAATAAGGCACGTTCAGACTTGCCTGCTGCTGAGAGAAGGAAAACCAATCAGGTTCCAGCAGGTGACCAATCCGTGAGTCATCACAGGTTCGCGGGCTTCACGAATTCAGTACTGTATTGTGAGAGTTGGAGTAAAGACCTATTTCTTGTAGCTCGCTGTGTTGCCTATTTCTTTACGCGGGAGACCGTGGTCCCCCACAACACCCAGCTCTACCTCACCACCACCTCTCTCAACCCCTCCACTGTCTCTAAATTGTCAGACTGCTTGTCTGGCATCCAGTACTGGATTAGCAGGAATTTCCTCCAGATAAGTATTGGGAAGACCGAAGCCATTGTCTTCGGTCCCCGCCACAAACTCCATTCCCTAGCCATCAACTCCATCCCTCTCCCTGGCAACTGTCTGAGGCTTAACCAGACTGGTCACAACCTTGGTGTCATATTTGACCCCGAAATGAACTTCCAACCACATATCCGGGCCATCGCTAAGACTGCCTATTTCCACCTTCAGAACATTGCCTGGCTCCGCCCTTGCCTCAGCTCATCTGCTGCTGAAACCCTCATCTATCCCTTTGTTACCTCTAGACTTGACTATTCCAACACACTCCTGGCTGGCCTCCCACATTCTATCCTCCGTAAACTTGAGGTCATTCAAAATTCTGTTGCTTGTGTCCTAACTCGCACCAAGTCCCGTTCACCCATCACCTCTGTGCTCGCTGACCTACATTGGCTCCCGGTTAAGCAACGCCTTGATTGTAAAATTCTCATCCTTGTTTTCAAATCCCTCCATGGCCTCGCCCCTCCCTATGTCTGTAATCTCCTCCAACCCCACAACCCTCCAAGATATCTGCACTCCTCTAATTCTGGTCTCTTGAGCATCCCTGATTTTAATCGCTCCACTATTGGTGGCCGTGCCTTCAGCAGCCAAGCTCTGGAATTCCCTCCATATACCTCTCCGCCTCGCTACCTCTCTTTCTGTTATATCCGTGTATCTTAATGTTGTGTCCTTCAATAATCAGACAACAGACTGCAGGGAACGATCAAAGGGTGTTTACTGAATGAGGGTTCAAACTGCAACTGACTGTACAGATCACTACTCAGGGTTTATATACAGGTGTGGTCACTGCCGGTACTACAGGATACAGGAGCTGTAAAAAGTAGTTCTCCCCCTTAAAGGTACATACATTACAATTCCTCCCCTTTTAGATTAACAGTACCATAACACTCATTTAACAATTAAATATCAAACTAATTACAATGAACACTTTTAACATGCAACATTAACTGAAAATAGTCTATTTATAAATTCAGTCTTTGGGGAGGCTTCCTGATTCTTTCTGGATAACGCCTTTCCCGAGTGTCTCGCTCTTGGTGCGGAGGTGATTCTAACAACCTGTCGTCAGTTGATTCATCAGCTTCCAATGCTATTGTTTCTGAGGTAGATGCGACCTGTACGTTGGGTTCCTCACCAGGTACGTATGGCCGAGACATGGGGTTGAATCGTTCCTGCGACTCTAGGATCTGGTCAGCATGGCGTCTCACAATGTTCTTCCCAACATCCACTGTGTACATTAGTGGCCCCTGCCGTGTGCATATCGTTCCTGGTTGCCATTTCTCTGTTCGGTAGTCGTGGGCCAGGACTGGTTGCCCTACATTGAAGCTCCTTGTTGGCTTCTCATTGATGTGCTGGAATTGCTTACTCTCAACATCTCTTCGTGCATTTGGTCTGAGCAAATCCAGACGAGATCTCAACCTTCGGTTAAAGAACATCATGGCCGGGGCCTGGTTCGTGACTGCATGTGTCGCATTTCTGTAGGCGAACAGGAAATTGTCCACCTTAAGCTGCAGTGGAATGTCGTCATCGCACATGGCCTTTACTGCTTTTTTAAAGGTTTGTATGAACCTCTCAGCCAATCCATTTGTGGCTGGATGATACGGGGCGGATGTGTAATGCCTTACCCCATTCCTTTTCATAAATCTTCGAAACTCTTCGGACACAAACTGTGGTCCGTTAACAGAGCAAATCTGCTCTGGCAAGCCGTTCCTGGCAAAAATGGTCCGTAGGACTGCAATAGTTTTCTCCGTGGTGGTGGAGGACATTTTGATCACATCAGGCCATTTCGAGTGCGCATCCACGGCTATTAAAAACATTGAGTCCATGAATGGACCAGCAAAATCAATATGCACCCGTTGCCATGGAGATGAGGGCCACTCCCATGGGTGTAGAGGGGCATGTGGTTGTGCATTTTGGACCTTCTGGCATCCTGAGCAGCTCTTTGTCAGGTCCTCGATTTGCTGATCGATCCCCGGCCACCACACATAAGCCCTAGCAAGGCTTTTCATTTTCACCCCTCCCAGATGACCTTCGTGAAGCTCATTGAGCACTCTCTCCCTTAACTTGGGTGGAATTACCACTCGGGATCCACACATCAAGGTCCCCTGGCATACTGACAGCTGTTCTCTTCTGGATGAGAATGCTGGCAACAGTGAGTCGCCATGTGCTGGCCATCCCTTCACCGTCAAATCATATACCCGAGACAGTGTCGGGTCAATTCGGGTCTCCTTCTCTATACCAGCGTTAGTTACTGGCAAGCATTCAAGTATAGTCGAATGAAATATTTCGACAGGATCCACTGCTGGTGCTTCCTCCGCAGTAGGCAGTGGCAGGCGTGATAGCCCATCAGCGTTTCCATGCTGTTTCGTGCCCTTATACTCGATTTCATATTGGTGCGCCCCTAGAAAAAGGGACCATCTTTGTAGCCGTTGCGCAGTCATCACCGGAACGCCCTTCTTTGGATTAAAGATGGAGACAAGTGGTTGGTGGTCAGCCAGCAAGGTGAACTTCTGCCCGTGCAGATAGTGATTGAACTTTTTCACTCCCCACACTAGGCTGAGGGCCTCCCTGTCAATCTGGGCGTAGTTACCATCGGCTGAGGTTAGTGAACGAGACGCAAAGGCTACTGGCCTCTCCGAGCTGTCCAGGAATTTGTGCTACAGCACCGCTCCAATGCCATAGGGTCATGCATCACACGCCAACCGAATTGGTCGTGCTGGGTAGAAATGAGCCAACACCTCTTTTGATGTGATCAATGCTTTGCTCTTCTGGAAAGCTCGTTTACATTCGTCACTCCACTTCCATGGTACTCCCGTTTGCAGTAGGGTGTTCAGTGGGTGTAGTACGGTAGACAAATTCGGCAAGAACTTATGGTAGTAGTTCACCAGCCCGAGGAACGACCTCTGTTGTGACACATTTTCCGGTGCTGGAGCCTTGACTACTGCCTCAATCATTTCAGGGGACTTATGTAACCACTCTTTATCAATAACGTGGCCACAATACGAGATCTGCTTCTGGAAAAACTCGCATTTGTGGCGATTAGCTCGGAGCCCATATTCCTTCAATCTAGTGAGCACCTGCTCCTGGTTGGCGAGGTGATCACTGTCATTTTCACCCGTGACCAGGATGTCGTCCAACTAACACTGGGTCCCTGGAATCCCTTGCAGGACTTGTTCCATTGCCCTTTGCCAAATAGCCAGAGCTGATGTTACCCCGAACACCAGCCGGTTATATTGGTAGAGACCTTTATGAGTGTTGATCGTGAGGTACTGTTTCGAGGCTTGTTCTACCTCCATTTGCAGGTACGCCTGGGCCAGATCAATCTTAGTGAAGCTTTTCCCTCCAGATAGTGAGGCGAAAATATCTTCAATTCGCGGAAGCGGATATTGTACAGTGTGAAGGACTGGGTTCACTGTCACCTTAACGTCCCCACAGATGCGAACCTTCTTTGGTTCCCCAGGCGTATTACTCAACGACCTCTTCATTACAGGAATGATGGGTGTAGCCCAGTTGCTCCAGTCCACTTTGGACAGTTCTCCTGAATGTTCCAAACCTTCCAGCTCTGCTTCGACGGCTGGGTGGATCGCATAAGGTACCGGTCTGGCCTTAAAAAACTTTGGACTTGCATTTTCCTCTATTTTTATCATTGCTGTTATGCCTTTTAGTGTTCCGAGTCCCTGCTGGAACACTTCTTGTGCGTCAGTTAGCATTTTTGACAGTCGTCCAGGTGTGACGTCGTCATCCTTTTTGGCATCTACAGTCAGTGCTTGTATGGAATGCCAATCTAGCTGTATCTTCCGGATCCATTCATGTCCTAGTAGTGGTTGTCCTCCATCTGGCAATACATATAGGTCCACTTTTCGTGTTTCCTTGCCGTTATATATAACGTTCACCCTTATTTTTCCTTTGGGGTAGACTTTTTGCCCCATGTGCGCCTTCAAGACAATCTTTGTATCTCTCAAGGGTATATGTGAGAATAGCCGCTTGTAGCCCCTTCGGTTTATGACTGTTAGGGCTGATCCTGTGTCCAATTCCATTTTCACTTGGACTCCTGCTATCTTGAGCGTGACCCAGATAGTTTGGTGATCCTCTGTTTTGATCACTTTATGTAGTTTCAGAGAACCCAGCTCCTTGCTTCCGGAGTCTGTATCACTCTTCTGTTCGTCTGAACTACTCTCCGTCACCTTATGTACCTTCTTGTACTTCTCCTGTGGAGATTTCTTGCTGCTGGTTTTCTTTCCGACCTGCAGACTCTTGCTATGTGTCCTACTTTTCCACACTGTCTGCAGACTTTGTCCTTGAACCAGCAATCATTATGGTCATGTGTTGTTCTGCTGCAGCGATAGCACTTCACTGTTCCGTATGACATTTCATTTGTGCCATATTCTTGCGGTCTCCGTTGTATCTCTGCAGCGCCCCATACTGCTGCTTCGTGTGATACTGCAATGCTGAAAGCCTTGTCCAGCGTAAGATCCTTTTCTGATAGAAGCCGTTTCTGGGTTCCTTCACTTTGAAGCCCGCACACAAACTTGTCCCTTAAAGTATCTGCTAGTCCCGTTCCAAACTGGCAGTGTTTTGATAGCTTGCACAGTTCCGTTAAATACTCAGCATTACTTTCATCTTTATGCTGGTTCCTTTTGTGAAACTTAAATCTTTCTGCTATCAGCAGCGGTGTGGGGTTTAAGTGGTCCTGTAGGATTGACACTATGTTTTCAAAATCCTTTTCTACTGGCTTCTCTGGGGTTACTAGGTTTTGCAGTAAGCCATACGTTTTTGCATCCATTGAATTCAACAATACCAGTGCTTTCTTGTCATCTGGCACTTCATTCGCCTTGCAGTATACTTCTATGCGTTCGACATATGTCGTCCAATCTTCGACTTCATTGTTGAACGCTGTGATACTGCCACTCTTCGGCATTTTTGGGTGTGGTTTGTAAGATTTGAAATTTTCAGCAATAATCACGCAAGAAAACAGGATAAAATAAGACAGTTTATTGACCAAAGTAAGCTTGCACAGAAAAACGTTTGATAAAAGGGCATACAAAATGGCCGCCGGGTCTCGTGATCAGTTTCTGGACCAATTGATTTCTGTTACTGCAAGCCAGACAGGCTTGTGGATTGAAAACAGTAAGCCCACGAAAGCCAGTATCGGGAAACCGAAACTCAGGGAAACAGCATACATATTCAATGGATTCTAAGTACAGGACGGTTTCAGGCAAACAGGATGGGGCCCATCAAGATATGGGCGGACAATGCATGAACACTTATACCCATTTAATGTACAAAGGAGAAACCGTTTAACAGCCATCAAGGGAAATCTCCAGACCGATCAATATGCGAACCGAGTCACGGTGACAATGTAAAAGACATTAAAAGACATTATCGGCCAGGAAGGCCAGTTAAGTTATCACCGGCTCCCGTTACAAGACAAAGCGCCCCTGCAGAGATTTCTGCCCGCCAAAATTATTACAAAGACTGGACTATGATCTGGCGGGAGATAAGGCTGGCCCAAAAGGGGTATAAATATGGATTTTGAAAAGTCCATCAGCGCCTCTTCTACCTCGGTAGCTTCGGAATTCGATCAGGAAGTTTCGGACGGACATTTCGGAAAGGACAACGTGGCCGGTGTTCAGCCAGACAAGGCTCGGCCGCGACGAGAAGACGACGAGGGTGGCCCGGGTACCGTTGTCGGGAGATCATCGACGACCCAGGCCGAAGAAGAAGACACCCTCAGGAAAACCGACGATCCAGGCCGGAGAGAAAGGACATTCCGGGCCTAGCACTTCCGTGCCTCAACATCCCATCGAGGTGTTGTTCTGTTCCATGAACCCAAATCCACAACAGACTTAGTGGATTTCAGCCGTGACGAGCACTCACCGAGGCTGTGTCCACTGCCTCATCGCCTGAGAGAGAGAGAAAAACAAGCTGCGCCAGAAGTTTCCAGATCCACGTGACGACGGAAAGCTGTGCTAAAAGATTGCGAACCCCTTTTTGCGATTCTGATAGTGGTGAGCATGATCCCGAGTTCCTCAAATCGAAACTTAGTTTAGGTATTTAGGGGAGGGAGTAAGGTTAAATCGTAATGTGTTTCCCCTTTTACGACGTGCCGTGTGTTCCCCATTTCCATAGAGTCAAGTTCATAAATTTGTGCATGATTGTAGTTACTTTAATCTGTGCCTATGACATGTATTTTGTAATGCTTCAAACTGTTTAAAAATAAAAGCATCCATTTCGTGCTATTCAACCTGGTCTATTGAGTCCTTTCTCTGCACTACAGTTCTCTGCATCTAAGTCCAAGGTCTAGAACCGTAGGGGAGAGTGGGTCAAACCACTCAAGGGTAATTATTGCACAAAGCCTGGCAGGAGACCAGAACGAGCAAGAGAAACCCCCTACAGAAATGGCGACCACGGCAGGACCTTGGCAGCAGGAAAGTAGTGTGTTAGATCAAGGTCTGAATAAACGAAATGTGATGGATGAAAGAATAGCAGATTATGTTTTTGGAAAAGTCAACCTCACAAAACAATGGATATCTGACCTATTAAGGGATAGGCGCCCGCTAGACGCAGCCATCAAGTGGACAGAGGGTAAAGAGCATAAGAAATCTGTAGAAAAGGCGGTCTGGCTGATGTGCTACAAGAAGCAAGTCCAGCTTTTGGACCAAGTCGTTGCAGCACAAACAGCCCAGATCAAAGGGTTGCTTACAGACGTAGAGGAAAAGGTTGCGGGAGGTCAAAAACTGATTGAATCGCTTAACGCGCGGAATCAGGAACGCCACTCCGCAACTCGCTGCCACGAAACCCGGGTAGAGTATTTAAAATGTCAGGTCATTGAAGCCAAGGCCTGTGAAGGTAGAATGAGAGAGAGGTGTTTCCGTCTAGCTAAGCAAATAGAGACCCAAGAGGAAAAACTTCTGGGAGCCAGGGCAGCATATAAGATGGCCATGGAGGATAGATCTGAGAGCACCGACCACAGCGCTTGCCGCCGGGAGCAAGAGGACCTGAGAACGGCCCTAGCCAAGGCAAACGGGTTGGTGTGTCTCATAAACCCACCAGCGAGCCAGCTATTGCTAGCCAAGGAATCCAAAAGACCGATTCCACAAGAGATAGTTCAGGAACCAACCCCCGAACCCTCTGCGCCTCCTGCTTATGATGAGTCTTGGACTCCGGGGAAGGAAACGGAGACGGTAGATGAAGAGATTCTTGAGGTAGAGCAACACCAGATAGTAGAGTCGGGGCCGGCGCCGATGTGTCCAACTCGACACCGGAGACTCGGTCCGAATGAAGACAATGGCGAGGACGGACCCCTTATGAATCAGATCATAATGCCCCACAGCGCACAACAGCTGAGGGCAATGATAAGTCACATCCCAAAACTCTCCGAGTCAGGAGATCCCTCCGTCCATTTTAGGGACGTGGAGCAGACCGCAGCAGTTAATGACTGCAACGGGGCTGAACAGTCTAAGATGCTGCTGTTCTCCCTGGACAGCTCGCTCCTCCAGTGTCTCCCTGACGAGAGCAAGAGAGGGCACAGGGAATATGAGTTGTTATGGGACGAGATCCTGGAGATTATAGGAGAGGGTGACGGAACTCCGTTCCTCCGTTTAGAAAAGACAGTGCAGCTAGAGGGAGAACCCCCACGGATTTTCGCCGGAAGGTTGTGGCCCGTGTATCGGCGCAGCTGCCCGGGAGGACCGGAACGGAACGCGCTAAATGATGAACAAAGGGCTCATTGGCTCCGGTGCCTGGTAGCAGGTTGCTTGCCAATAGTGAGGGAGCAGGCCAAAACATGGTTTGACCCCACTAACGCCCGCTCCACGGAGGAACTAGTACTTGATCAGCTCACGATCAGTTACAGGAACAACAAGGGCAGGAAAACGCCTGTTTTAAAAGGAAAGGTACATGAAGCAAGGTCCGCAGCTTCTGCTAAAAAGGAATGGCATCAGGAGGGGAATCGCCCTCCCCAAGCCAACAGCAGTTGTTACGGGTGTGGGAAGGAGAGTCATTGGCGCAAGGACTGTAGAAATCCATGGAAGGATAAGAGAGAGAGAATGTTCGCCGCAGCCCAAGCCCGAGCCCAAGCCCAGACCGTTGCCCCAGCACCAGTCCAAGCCCAAGCCCAGACCGCTGCCCCAGCACCAGCCCAGAACCCAACCGTAGCCCCTGCCCCAACAACAGGAGGTGGTGCGGCTGTGGATCCCGCTACTATTGAGTCAATCTTGGAGACTATGCGGTCTCTGATGACCTCGCAGGGGAAGGTAGCGGTCGCCAACAGCCCTATCGCTCCCGAGACCCCAACCGAAGCACCTAAATGACTGACGCCTGCGCAGCCCGTCTACTTGTGTCCGCTCCGCTATGACGCCTGGAGAAGACCTGTGGTGGAAATGGAGGTGGAAAGACAAAAGGGTAGTTACCTGTTGGATACGGGAGCTTCGTGTACCGTGATCCACACGGCTAGACCTTTTGCCTCACCTCTGTCCACCCAGGCTCCATTCTTAGTAGCGGGTTTCACAGGCAGAGAACAGGCTGGCGCGTACTCCATCCCGCTCTCCATTCATTTGGGAGCACTCCACGCCATATGGACGTGTATCCTATTGAAGTGGAGTGAGGGGGGCGGAAAAGGCATCCTCGGGGCTGATTTCTTGGTGGAACACGGGATCCTCGTGAACCTGAGAAATCACTGTCTCTGGGGAGCCGAGAGCGGTTTAGGTAAGGTAGTCGTAATCCCAGGGAGGGAAGAAAAGGGGGCCCTGTGCACCATGAAGCCATCAGGAGGTTACGATCTCGAGCTCATGGTAGCGAACGTCCCAACGGACTTGCAGGCGTGTGTGTCGGAAAATCTGACCGCGTTTGCCACCCACAAGCACGACTGTGGGAGAGTCACTGGGTTTGAAGTCAGCGTAGACGGGGATCCCATGATCCGACCCCAAGAGCAGTATAATTTCCCCAAGGAGGCAGAACCCGACATGGAGACCGCAATATCTTCATTGGTGCAGCAGGGCATATTGAGACCAATAGCCACTCACGTGAACTCCCCCTTATGGCCGGTAAAGAAGCCGGACAATTCGTGGAGAGCCACGGTGGACTACAGAGTCCTCAATAGTAACATCCCAGCCTGCGCGCCCACGGTAGCAGCAGTTGCAGACCTAATAGGGAGTATTCCAGCATCGGCGACCACGTTCACGGTGCTGGACATCTCGAACGGCTTCTGGTCCATTCCGCTGCGGCGGGAGGATCAGTACAAGTTTGCCTTTACTTTCAAAGGGCAACAGTACACTTGGAACTGCTTGCCACAGGGTTTTCACAACAGCCCCAGCATTTTCCATCAATGCATGGCGGGGAGTTTAAAAGAGTTTAGCCAGCCCAACCAGATAGTACAGTATGTGGACGACCTACTCCTGTTCACGGACACAAGGGAGGAGCACGGCCCACTATTAGCCGAATTATTGGAACTGTTGGAAAGGAAGGGTTTCAAAGTAAACCCAAAGAAAGCACAGATCGGCCAGCAGGAAGTCAAATTCCTGGGTCTGGCCATCCGCGCTGGAGAAAGAGCCATAGATAAGGCCAGAAGGGAATCAGTACAAGATCTGCCGATCCCCAACACAGTAACGGGTGTAAGGTCCTTTTTGGGATTGACCGGGTACTGCAGAGATTTCATCGAGGACTATGCTGCCACAGCAGCCCCGCTACTCCGACTCTTACACAAGGGAGTCGAGTGGTCTTGGGATGAGGGGTGCCAGGCAGCATTCGAGAAGTTGAAAAGAGATCTGCAGACCGCGCCAGCCCTAGGGGCCATAGATGGGGGAGAGGAGTTCTTCCTGGAGGTAGCCGCTAGTGGGGACAGCCTGAGCGCCGTGTTGCTCCAGGAGCGGCACGGCAAGCTGAGACCGGTAGTTTATTCCTCCAGGGTGCTCACGGATGTAGAGAGGAGTTTCTCCAATTGCGAACGGCATCTCCTGGCCACGCATTGGGCTGTGAACAGATCAGTGATCTTCACAGGAACCTCTCCCATCACGCTCCTCACCCATCACACCCCCACAAAGATGCTTCTGGATGGAAGGATTAAGGATGGGACCGTAAACAGCGCTCGGATTGCGCGCTGGACCCTCCTCCTTTCTCAGATGGATCTCAAAGTTAAAGGCCTCTGCGAGCCAAAGCTCGCAGCCAACATGGTATATCCCGGAACAGCCCATCGGTGTTCCGTAGAAGGGGTATGGGAGGTCAACATAGGTTTACGGGCCGGGATACACCCCACAGGCCGCGAAATCTACGTAGACGGTTCTAGCACTGTATCTGCTGGCGAACGACTCACAGGGTGTGGAGTTTATGACCCTGCGGCAAACATTGCCCTGGCAATTAAGCTCCCCAGCACTATGAGCGCACAGCAGGCTGAACTGTCCGCGGTGGCGTACGTGGTTACCCACCCCGAGATTTTCCCAACCCCATACACGATTTGCTCAGACAGCATGTTCACATGCAATTCGTGTACGGAGTACCTCACCATCTGGTCCCGCCGCGGATATACCTCCGCGGACGGGCGGCCTTTAACAGTTAAGCCCTTGCTGGAAAAGATCCTGGCAGCTGTGGGAGAGGAAGGGGAGGTGTTCATCCATAAGGTGAAGGCTCATTCCACCACAGAACCCCACAGTCAGGGCAACCAGCAGGCGGATGCGCTAGCCAGGGAGGGTGCCCGCAATGGCATTCTCTGGGACCCCTATGGACCCGGACCCGTGGCGGCGATCCAAGGCAGGGAGGGAATTCCAGGGAACACAGGGGTGACACCGCCCCCAGACCTAAAGACCGTCCAAACCCTGGATCCCGCCCTAAAAACAATCCTAAAAGCCATCACAGAAGGCAAGCAGGTAGAAGGTCCGTACAGTACGGCAGCCCTCTCAGTCAAAGAAGGCATGCTGTTCCGAGAGGAGCAGTGGGTTGTGCCGCAGCAGCACCGGAGGGAATTCCTGCAACTGGCCCACGAGGGTCCAGGGGCGGGACACCCCGGGCCAGAGGTTACCTGGCAGCGGGTAGAGCAGGCGTGATGGTGGCCGGGACTTCGGGACGATGTCCGCGAATTCTGCACAAGCTGTCTTGTGTGCGCTGCAAACAACCCAGACCCCCACAAAAGGAAGGTGCCCATGGGGCACATCAGGAGGGTAGAGGGACCATGGCAGTCGATTCAGGTCGACTACATAGGGCCCCTGCCCGCCGCCCAGGGAGGATATAAGTACTGCCTTGTCCTGGTAGATGTGTTCACCAAATGGGTAGAAGCTTTCCCGTGCAGAACAGCTATGGCACTGGGCACTGCTAAGATCTTGATTCGGGAAGTGTTCTCACGGTGGGGACTCCCCCGTTTTGTAGAGTCCGACCAAGGGAGTCAGTTCACCGGTCAAGTAATGCAGAACGCGCTCATGCTCTTGGGCATTGAGGGGAAGTGGCACGTAGCATACAATCCCCAGTCATCCGGGATTGTTGAACGCATGACTCGGACCCTCAAGGAAAAGCTGAGGAAAGAGACAATGGGCTCGCCCCAGAAATGGGCGGAGGTCCTGCCTTTAGTCCTCATGGGGATCCGAGCCAGCCAGTCCAAAAGTACGGGGTATTCCCCGCACGAATTAATGACTGGAAGGATCATGCGAACACCCACCCATGTACTAGCCCCGGTGCTCACTGAGGGCCAGCTCCGAGAGGTGAAGCGAGACAAATTCGTCCAAACCCTTTTGGAGCACCTGAAACAGATTTATGGGCAGGCGGCTGGGAACATGGGAAGACAGCACCAGGGAAATCGACTGTTACTGGAACCTCGTAAGCAACAAGAGTGGGTAGTCGGAGACCAGGTCATGGTCCGAAACTACGCCAGGGTAGGGAGTTTTGAACCATTGTACATGGGGCCTTACAGCATTGTAGACAAGGCCAGCCCCATGGTTTATGCAGTGAAGGTGCCCCGACGTACCAAATGGTTTCACATTAACCAATGTAAACTGTTTAAATCGGGTGCACAAGGGCCAACAAAAGGGACCAGGTCTGAGAACAAAAATCCACAGCCTGTAACAGAGTCACAGACCACACAGGCTGGAACAATAGCCTGCGTGAAGGGAGGGGCCACCCCATCGGAGTGGGAGGTCTCCCCTCTAATTTGGGATTCGGACGAGGAAGAGCCCGAACAGCTCGACCTCGCCTTAGACCCAATCACGGAGGAGGAAGAGTCAGAGGACGACGATCCCGCCCTCGACTCAAGCTTGGGGGAGGTAGGGAATGGGGGCGGAGACTCACTACCTGTAGGGACAGGTGAGGTGGAGTCGGAAGCCACAAATCCCGGCCCCGGGGGGGCGGAGCCTGAGGGAGGGGAGCTGGAGCCGGCAGCTGTGGTGGAACCACAGGCTGTGATGGTGACAGTCCCAACCCCCGGTCCATCAGCCCCGGGAGCCTCACCCAAAGCAGCCCCTCGTAGGTCGACTCGAGCGCCCCAGCCCAGAAAGTTTTGGCCAGATTCTCCCCATTTTTCCCAACCTCGGTTTAGAGCAGCCCCAGAAAGGCATGGTTCCCGTTCAACAGCGACAGGCTGCGGGGGATCAAAGCCGAAGGCCAGTGCAGCCCCACCACAGGGTGTGGCACGCTGCAGCCCTCACAGGAATTCAGTAGGCCGCCCGGCGGAGGGCGGCGCTGTACATAAGTTAAGTTAGGTAATTATGATGATAGTTTAAGGAATATAAAGTTTACGGTGTTAAGAAATGTTAAGAGTACAATTTTGAAGTCTGCCCGGTATGTGTGCTTGTTTGGGAGCGGGGTCCAGGAACCCGCGCGTCCATTTAATTAGGCCAGCACCTATTGGGAGCCTGGCTACATCATTTTATTGGTTACAGAAACCTGGGATATGATGAAAAAGATTCTCATCGTGTTCGTGGCGGTCGGGTGCGGGTGGGCCTACCGAGGCCGCACCAAGGACGTCATCATCTTCGGGTGTTCCGGGGACACGGCCCCCATCGCAACGGATGGGACGGGGGAGCGAGAGGTTGAGGAAACCGCCACCTACTTCCACCAGGGGAGATGGCCAGGTTGGCTGGGGACGAATTCTACGGAATACTCCAGCAATTTCGGTTTTGCCTACCAAGAGACTTCGTTAACGTGCCCTCGGGTGAGGATCCTTGCACCCAGAGTCAGCGTTACCGTGGGAAAGAGGATCTGTCTGGTGTGTAATGGGAACGCACCACTAAGGCGATGGTGGTGGCTGCGAAAGCTGGGAAAGGACATGAAGAACTCTACGGTCGAGTGGGAGCGACTGGGTAATAATACCCATCGGACTATTACGGGGACTCACGGACAATTACGTGTGTGTTGGGACAAATGGTGGGAACCAGATGAAGGAATATATGTCTGTATGTGGGGTTCAAAACGCGTTTGCCCCAAGGGCGTATCCATCTTCTTCCAGAGATGTAGTGTATGTAACTGTTCTACCTTTAAGAGAACTATTGTATGTAACCGTCCACCTTTAAGAGAACTATTTTAGGTGTGGCACTACTTTATCCTGGCTGCTGTATACTGTAATACCGACGGTGACCACACCGGTATATAAGTGCTGTGGCAGAATCTATTGGGCAGATTCGCCCTGACCTTCGAATAGTAAAGTCCTGTTTAAGTTACTCTTGTAGTCTGTGTATTACTTTGCTATACAACCCACAGACTTTACAGTGGCGACGAGTTCGATCTTACCCTGCGGCAACAATACTTCTGAAGAAGTAAACGAGCGTCGAGAAGAGGCACCCGCCCTCGTCGTTTTGCTGAGAGAAAACTCGAGTCTGCAGACCAAGAAAGGAGGAAGATTTCAAACACGAAGTCTTCCATCAGCAACAGGCACGGATTGTCCCTTCTGCCACGGTGGTGAGTGAGCCGATCAACACGAGAAGCAAGTCGGCCACGGTGACTGTGAGTAAAGGGAAAATAGAAACAAATAAACGGAGGATAAGGGCGGTGCACTCGACCACGGTCGAAGGGGAAAGGAGCCGGACAGAAGTCGGGCCCAGAGGCGCTGAGACTGGGGCAGCGTGGAGCAGAAGCCGCGGTACAAGCGGGCTGGGGAGCGTCGTGAGACGGCTAGACCGCGACGGCGAAAAAGGCCGGACAACTACCGCGACCACGAGGTGCTGCGACCGGATCGTAAGGCGCGGGAAGAGATAAAAATAAATAAACCGCGGAGAACGCAGCCGCAGCCGGGGACGAAGCACCGGACTGCGAGAGGCTGGGAGGAGCGATTGGGTGAAAAAGGTCAGACAGTGGCCGAGGCCACGAAGCGCTGCGACCGGGATCGTAAGGCGCGGGAAGAGATAAAATAAATAAATCGCGGAGAACTCAGCCGCAGCCGGGGAGGGAAGCACCGGACTGCGAGAGGGCTGGGAGGCGCGATTGAGAGCCGCGCGAGCGGGAGAGACAGAGCCCGAGCGAGAGCCGCGCGAACGGGAGAGACAGAGCCCGAGAGAGAGCGAGCGAGAGCCGCGCGAGCGGGAGAGACAGAGCCCGAGGAAGACTGAGCGAGATCCAGCCCAGCGGCTGAAACTGTTCGCCGTCAACAGGTTGTACCCAGCACTGGAGAGACAGAGCCCGAGCGAGGGAGACTGAGCGAGATCCAGCCAGCGGCTGAGACCGTTCGCCGTCAACGGGTTGTACCCAGAGCCGGTTGCCCGGCCGAGAGAAGGGAACGCGCTGAAGCCGAAGAGCAGGCTGCGAACCCCGAAAGCCAGCGGCCGTCGCCCGAGGGAAAAGCTTAACCCTCCCGCCAGGGGAAGAAAAGCGGGAACCGCCATCTTGAAAGTGGGCGGGGAAAGAAGATAAGCGCGGGAAACCGCAGGAAGCCGCCAGTAGGCGGAGAAAAAGACAGAAGCGGGAACCGCCATTTTGAAAGGGGCGGGGAAGTAAGATAAGCGCGGGGAAACCGCCATCTTGGAAAAAAAAAAGAGTTAAAGAAATATTTCGTTGTTGTTATCAGGGAGGTGAAGATGCCTAAGCGTGGTAACATCAACGATTTCGATTCCGAGGTAGAAGATTGGGCCCCGTATGTAGAACGCATTGAGATATATTGTGAGGCCAATAAAATAGAGGATGATGATAAAGCTATAACCTTGCTAAACTCGATGGGGGCGAAGACATACGGGCTATTGAAGCATCTTCTAGCACCAGTTAAACCGGCGGATCAAACCTTCGATAATATTGTTGCTGTTCTGAAGGATCACTTGAACCCCACACCGCTGATGTTGGCGGAACGATTCAAATTTTATGTGAGAACGCAACGGAAAGAGGAAAGCAACGCGGAATACTTGGTCGAACTGCGTAGGCTAGCGAAATACTGCCAGTTTGGAGGAAATCTGACAGAGGCATTGCGAGACAAGTTCGTGTGCGGGTTGTCGAAGGAAGGAACGCAAAAGCGACTGCTCGAAGAGAACGACCTTACACTGGATAGGGCTGTCCTTAGTGCAGCATCACACGAAGCCGCAGCGAAAGGAACTGCGGAAATGCAGCTGAAGGCAGCGGTCCTCAGTGTGGATCAAATTACTTCGGGTGCAACGAAATGTTATCGTTGTGGGAAGACAACACACGACCAGGACCAATGCTGGTTTAAAAACCAGGACTGTAGGAAATGTGGCAAACTGGGTCACATAGCCAAAGTATGCCGGTCAGGAAAGAAGACCAACAACCAAAAAAAAAAGCCATCACAGGAAAAGTACAACAAAGTACACAAGGTGGTTGAGAAGAGTTCAGATGAACAGAATTCGGATTCAGACCCAAGCGGCCAGGAACTGGGTAGTCTGAGAATTCATAATGTGAGTAAGGAAGCTGACCTACAAACTATCTGGGTCATGCTAAAAATAGCCGGAGTCCAAGTGAGAATGGAATTGGACACTGGATCAGCCCTATCAGTCATAAATCGAAGGGATTACAACCGGCTATTCTCACATATACCCTTGAGCGATACCAAGTTGGTATTGCAGACATACACGGGGCATAAAGTATACCCCATGGGAAAGATAAGAGTCAAGGTGAGAGACAGGGGCAAAGAACACCCCGGAATGGACTTATACGTACTACCTGAGGGAGGACCACCACTTCTAGGACGGGAGTGGATCAAGAAAATAGACATGGAATGGCACTACCTCAAAGCAATAACGAGTGAGGACTCGGGGCAGACAATCAGCTCAGACTCTGAAACGGATGACGATAAGACCAGCCCAAGCATGAAAGACAAGTCTAAAATGAACTTGCTGACTAAGGTTGGTAGAACGAATGTGGGCATAAAGGCTTATGCTCCAGAGGAGAACAAAGTTTCAGAACAGAATTCCTCTGAACAACAACAACATAGCTTGACAGAGAATTCTGAGTCTGTTCAAGTTACAGACATATATATTACTGAGGAACATCGAGCTCAAACGCAAACTTATTTCAGATTACGACAGCAATTAGAACAATTGAATTGCCGTCTCGAGCAAGAGATGAAAGCAATGAAAAAGTTCTATGATACCGAATGGGAGAATCTGGAAAGACAACAGAAGCAGCTGGGGAAGAAAAGGGAGCAGGAGCACACAAACCGTCTGCACGAGGAGGCCAAACGAATCAAAGCTGATTCGGCTTCTGAAGGGGCGTGCTCCAATCCGGTGGAACAAGATGTGCCGCAACTGAAGGCGCTGGTTAGCAGGTTGCAGGCAGAAAAAGCTGAGTTGGTCGACATGACTCCCGAGCTCCTACTGAAGTTGGGTGCAGCATCACCGGACGATTCATTTGTGGAAATTCGAATGATGGGGGCTGCGGATGATGGCGAAGTAGAAGCAGCAAAGGAGCCCCAGGACAAGGTTCTAAACAGCCCTGCAGCTAATGGAAAAGGGATGAGGACAGAAGAGTTAACAGTCAGCCAACTCCTCCAGGGCAAGGTTATAAACAGCCCTGTAGTTAATGGAAAAGGGATGATGGCAGAAGAGTTAACAGTCAGCCAACTCATTCATATGCTGAGGGATAAAACTCTAAAATGGGAAACACTTAAATACGAGCCTCAATCTTCAAAGGGAAGGGAGCTCTCAAAAGTCATTGGAAGAGCTGAGGTGGCAACCCAGACTGAGAAGTCTGCAGCAGAACAGCCCTTGGATGCCAAAAGTACGCTGACGCACGGCAATGTAGAACAACAGAATACTGAAACAGCTACTTCAGTAGAGGGATTGAATAGTCCGATCAATCAATCTCCGAATGAAGTTGAAGTATTGAAATCACAAATGAGGTCATTAGTAAAAGACTTGCAGGAAGCCCAGAAAAAGCGGGATGAATCTGAACGCATGATGAAGTCTCTTCAGGACAGATGTCGGGATTTGGAACAAAAGTCGGCTAACGTCCAGCTGGGTAAGGAGGAAATAGAAGACCCTCTCGCTGGCCTAGCTCAGGACGACACCGAATATTACCATGATCTGTTGAGTGACACTAAATATTACGAGGACCTGGTCTGCCCAGCTTGTGCCGAGAACTCCCAAAGTGCCGAAATCAGGATGAATCACTTAAAGTCTAAGGAACATAGGGAGATGGTGGCGTTACAGCTGGCAGCTGACAATGGAGCCCCGAGAGTCTCCAAGAAGCAAAAAAGGAAAAGACGAAGCAGAAGATGATAACCATCTGAACCATTATTACCTCTACCCGATCACACACGTGGTCCCCCGAACGGAGCCAAATCAGTTGGAAAGTAGGAAAATTTCCCAAGGCAATCCAACTGTTTTTTTTGTTTGTTTAAAAAGTCAGCAATGCTGGTTCAGAAGTGATGGAAGTAAAGCTGTTGAGTCTAGGGAAGGACTATGGGATGAGTCCCTCTAGCAAGGTGACCCGACTACACCACGGAGGCGTGGTCCGGACCGAGTCAAGAAGATCAGAGACTGAATCTGTGAACTGTTTCCCGCAGAGACTGAATCTGTGAACTGTTGTAACATGAAGTTGGATATGTTATGATGTTATGTTAATGGGGAATAAGTATGTTGTAAGCTAAAAAGGGAGGATTGTAGTGTATGTAACTGTTTTACCTTTAAGAGAACTATTGTATGTAACCGTCCACCTTTAAGAGAACTATTTTAGGTGTGGCACTACTTTATCCTGGCTGCTGTATACTGTAATACCGACGGTGACCACACCGGTATATAAGTGTTGTGGCAGAATTTATTGGGCAGATTCGCCCTGACCTTCGAATAGTAAAGTCCTGTTTAAGTTACTCTTGTAGTCTGTGTATTACTTCGCTATACAACCCACAGACTTTACAAGAGGCAGTGGCAGGATGAAGGAAAGGGGATGAGATGGGATGTCAGCACTCGAGCGTGCGGAGCCCCATACTCCCCTATTCTGGTAAACGCCACTGAACTCATCACCCGCCCACGCAAGCCCCTGCCCACGCTTCCGGTAGCACTAGCCCAGAAAGAAGGGTGCCCAACCACCACCAAGGGACCCGGGAACGGTTTAGTATTGGTACCCACCGGTCAGGTGCTGTACCAAGGGGTACACTACGCGGTGGCCTCAGTGATTTTAAACCTCACTGAGGTACGATTGCCGGAGTGGTGTCCCAAAGAAACGGAACAATTATACCAGGTCCTGTTAACCCAAATGTTTAGACAGTTTTACGAGTTTGACTTTGCCGACATCGACAAAGACAAATTATACACCACACCACCAGAAGTTTTGGATCGAGTCGGGAGGCAAAGAAGGGGTAGAGTAAATGACATATTCACTGCTTTTAATACCGGGACATCTGTCGTCAACGCTCTAGATAGCGTGGAGCTGCAGACACAGATCAACGGTTTAAAAGCCCAGTTAAGGAACATACTGACAGACGAAAATAAGGTAGTGGGTTCTGAGTTACATGAGGACCAGGCCATGACACTACACTTTAAGGAAATAACAGCTGAGCTGGAGAAACACGCGAGAACGGTAAATGCGCTCATTAAGGAGGATCGGAATGCGTCCGATCAAGCTGTGCAAAACGAGGCCTGTGTGCTATACGGGGCGTGGTTACTGGGCGAGGGCCGCAGTAATCTTGAGGATTTAAAACAGGGTTTGGTCCCGTCCTGGATCAGCAACAAACACTTGCAAGCGCTCCACCCTTTTGAGAATGCATTAAGCCCGTGCCAGCTCAGACTAGCTGCAGACGCGTACCCAGTCCCAGTGGACTGCGGACATTTGAATCATACTATCATGGGAATAGTGGTAAGAATGCCGGTGTTGGGTCCCGCAGCAAAGCCCGCCCCGGTATACAGGGTGGAGAACATTGGAGTCATTCAGGGGGGCGCACACATTCGTTACGCAGTGGTCCCGCCTTACGTCATCAGATGGGAGCGTATGATGACAGGCACCGACCTCTCGGGGTGTCGGAGCCGGGGAGTACACATCATCCTGTGTCTCCAGCACTTGAATGCCTTTTTGAAACCACAGTGCGGGTTCAGAACCGCTAGCGCGAAGCCGATAAATTGCACCATGGAGGCAATGGCAGAGGACCATGTGCCCCCGCAGGTAGCATATATCGGGGGTGGGACATACTGCGTCACCACTGCAGCGCCTCACTACCGCTACGGACAACACGAGTGGTGTTCGATCAGTGATAGCAGTTTCTGTTTCAAACCCAGGGCCGAGGTTCAAGTGGCACAACAACGAATTGTCCCCATTCCTGCACCCTCCACCGTTCACCTCACTGTCAAAGAGAATTTCACGGACTTGCAATGATTCGTCGCGCATTTTGGTTATGTCATTCCCCCTCTTCCCGAACACCTCACCAAGATTTTAAAAGCTGTTATAGTTTCACAGAAACATTTTTACACACTGGAGCAGAAGACTTTAGAGATAGGAAAAGACATATTGGACATAGTCATCCCACCATGGTGGGACTTGTTCACTAACATAGAGGTCCCGGCCTGGATTAGAATAGCATCCCACATCCTAGTAGTGTGTCAGGTTTTAATTGTGATATTTTTGCTATTCGTGCATTGCAAAAGAGGCAAACGCCTCCAGAGGCACGAGAACACAGGAGAATGGAGAGAACGTTATGTGCGAATGGGGGAAGAAGACACCCCACTTTAAGTTGCTAGTATTGAAGGTTAAGCGTCCCTCCATTTTTAGATTTTGGCCATTTGCGTGTTTTTGTTTTAAGCATATGAATATTGTTATGTTATTAGTCGTTCTTAAGATTTGGATTAATAAAAGGTGTATGCAGGTGGTGCAAGAGGGTATCAACCCCTGCACATCTGACAGATGAATGTGTTATAGTTTAAGAAGTGCTGCCTATGATTGTCCAAATGTGCACAAAGTAATTTTCATTTTTTTCGGAAATGGGAACTGCATGTGTCGTGAGGGTCATAGATAGTTAAGTGCCAGGAATGTTTTGGATGTGGGCAATCAGGGAAAATTTGCTCACCAAGGATCATTGATACCTCTAGCAAGCTATCAGTATCACAGGGGGGCCTGTAAGATTCGAAATTTTCAGCAATAATCGCGCAAGAAAACAGGATAAAATAAGACAGTTTATTGACCAAAGTAAGCTTGCACAGAAAAACCTTTGATAAAAGGGCATACAAAATGGCTGCCGGGCCTCGTGATCAGTTTCTGGACCAATTGATTTCTGTTACTGCAAGCCAGACAGGCTTGTGGATTGAAAACAGTAAGCCCACGAAAGCCAGTATCGGGAAACCGATACTCAGGGAAACAGCATACATGTTCAATGGATTCTAAGTACAGGACGGTTTCAGGCAAACAGGATGGGGCCCATCAAGATATGGGCGGACAATGCATGAACACTTATACCCATTTAATGTACAAAGGAGAAACCGTTTAACAGCCATCAAGGGAAATCTCCAGACCGATCAATATGCGAACCGAGTCACGGTGACAATGTAAAAGACATTAAAAGACATTATCGGCCAGGAAGGCCAGTTAAGTTATCACCGGCTCCCGTTACAAGACAAAGCGCCCCTGCAGAGATTTCTGCCCGCCAAAATTATTACAAAGACTGGACTATGATCTGGCGGGAGATAAGGCTGGCCCAAAAGGGGTATAAATATGGATTTTGAAAAGTCCATCAGCGCCTCTTCTACCTCGGTAGCTTCGGAATTCGATCAGGAAGTTTCGGACGGACATTTCGGAAAGGACAACGTGGCCGGTGTTCAGCCAGACAAGGCTCGGCCGCGACGAGAAGACGACGAGGGTGGCCCGGGTACCGTTGTCGGGAGATCATCGACGACCCAGGCCGAAGAAGAAGACACCCTCAGGAAAACCGACGATCCAGGCCAGAGAGAAAGGACATTCCGGGCCTAGCACTTCCGTGCCTCAACATCCCATCGAGGTGTTGTTCTGTTCCATGAACCCAAATCCACAACAGACTTAGTGGATTTCAGCCGTGACGAGCACTCACCGAGGCTGTGTCCACTGCCTCATCGCCTGAGAGAGAGAGAAAAACAAGCTGCGCCAGAAGTTTCCAGATCCACGTGACGACGGAAAGCTGTGCTAAAAGATTGCGAACCCCTTTTTGCGATTCTGATAGTGGTGAGCATGATCCCGAGTTCCTCAAATCGAAACTTAGTTTAGGTATTTAGGGGAGGGAGTAAGGTTAAATCGTAATGTGTTTCCCCTTTTACGACGTGCCGTGTGTTCCCCATTTCCATAGAGTCAAGTTCATAAATTTGTGCATGATTGTAGTTACTTTAATCTGTGCCTATGACATGTATTTTGTAATGCTTCAAACTGTTTAAAAATAAAAGCATCCATTTCGTGCTATTCAACCTGGTCTATTGAGTCCTTTCTCTGCACTACAATTCTCTGCATCTAAGTCCAAGGTCTAGAACCGTAGGGGAGAGTGGGTCGAACCACTCAAGGGTAATTATTGCACAAAGCCTGGCAGGAGACCAGAACGAGCAAGAGAAACCCCCTACAGGTTAGACTGGCTTGAAATGGCGTCTCCCGCGCTTTCCTTTCTTCCCTGCTGCGGCTTAAAATGGCGTCTCCCGCGCTGCTGCCAATGCCGCTCTCGGCGGTCCTCGTGGCAAATGGCGACGCCCTGTGGGTTTCGTGCACTGCTGCTGCGCTGCTGCCAATGCCGCTCTCTGCGGTCCTCATGGCAATGGCAGCGCCTCGCGTTTTCCTGCGCGCCTCTCTCCCCCGTTGATGCTGCTCGGCCCTGAACACCGGCTGCGCTCTGCTCTCTCTCGTCTCTCTCCCCCGTTGACGCCGCTCGGTCCTGAACACCGGCTGCGCCCTGTGTGCTCTGCCCTCTCTCTCTCCCCCGTCGATGCTGCTCGGCCTTTTTCTGTGCCGCTCGGTTGGCTCTAGCCGCCGCTGTCCGGGAAGGGTCTGCCCAGTACCTGTTGCCAGCCCGTTTCGCTGGACCACCATGACTGGAACGCCAAGCCTGGCTCTCGACAGCCTCCCTTGCGATGCTCAAATCTCCGCTGGATGACTGGGCGGTTGCCTGTGGTCGACGCCCGTGCTTCTGGACTCGACCGCCTTCCACTGTTCTCCAGGAGCGAATCCCTGGGAGGTGATGCAGAGTTGCAGGTAGGTTCGAATCTGCGTCGTTGCCAATGTTACATTCGTGTATCTTAATGTTGTGTCCTTCAATAATCAGACAACAGACTGCAGGGAACGATCAACAGGTGTTTACTGAATGAGGGTTCAAACTGCAACTGACTGTACAGATCACTACTCAGGGTTTATATACAGGTGTGGTCACTGCCGGTACTACAGGATACAGGAGCTGTAAAAAGTAGTTCTCCCCCTTAAAGGTACATACATTACACTTTCCTCCTTTAAGACACTCCTTCAAACTTACCTCTTTGATCAAACTTTTGGTCATCTGCTTGTGTGGCTTGGTGTCAAATTTTGTTTTCTAAAGCTCCTGTGACGTGCCTTGGGACATTTTACTATGTTAAAGGCGCTATATATATACAACTTTTTGTTGTTGTTGTTGTGGGTTATTTTGCCCTTTCAGGAGAAAGTAGAGCTCTGTTTGCTATTGTATGAAATGTAACCCAGGTGTTAAAAATCATTCCTTACTGATGAACACAGGTTTAGGAATCTGGACAATACATATCACTCGAGTCTTCCACTGCTTCCCTCACAGTTAGGGGTTTTCTCTTGGTAAATCTGTTTATATCAACGAGTTTCCTTTCTTTTCAGGTTACCTCTTGCACCAGGGAACAGCTCTGATAACATATCTTCTGGGAGTTTCTGGAAGGAGGTGCATATTTATAAATGCTTCTTCTGAATATACAGTAGAACTTCACCAAGGAAATTATTCTCAGTAACTTTTTATGCAGATGACTGGCCATATCCAGTTTTGTACAGTTGTGCAACACACTGTAGGAATTGTATATGTTTATCTGTACTTGATGTACAATTAGTTTAAATATGAAAATGGCTGGAACTGAATTGGAAAAGTTGGCCGTGCAGTCCGATCAAATGCAGCGATTGCATCATGTGCTATATTATTGGCTGGGGCCTGCTGCAACATTTCCAGTTTCCACCCCATTCATCCTGTGGCATTTCTGAGTGAGACTGACAATTTGAGTTGAATAGTGACAAACTTTCTAGTGTTGACCCACATCCCTTAAGAACAAGGTTGAAACTACCTAAACTCATAGAAGTTTCTGTAAGATGCTCTGAGAGAGCAAAGAGAGAAACTAGAGCGAAAGGCTGAGTTCAACCCTCAGTCCCACAAAGTATCCGTGACTTGTTGGACTTTGACAATATCTAAAGGCAAATTGAATGCAGGCTTCTGTAGAACAGTGGAAGACAATAGATAACTAAATAATCATATTCACTACCTTGACCCAGAAACCTTTAAGAATTAAACATTTATTTCATCCTTCGTAAATAGAAATATAATTGAACAGAATCTTTAATATGTGTTGGGCAGTCGAATGGTTCCATTGTCACTTTGTAATATATAGCTAATAATAATGCCTGTCATATCATATTTGGAAACTTATATCTTTATCTTTGGCATTGAAGACATCCCTTGTGAGATGAAATCCCTAATAATGCTTTTAACATGGAAGCATGATGTCATTCTGTGAGTGCTTGCAAATTACATTATCTATTTGGCAAAGTCTCCAGGAGATGAAAATGTAGTCTGGGAATATCAATCAATCAACTGGAATCTATTAGCTGTTGATGGACTTCATTAATACATTCTCTCCCTTTATTTCCCATTTTTTAAAGCTTATCCTACATGTTTCGTGCAGTGTGTATAGTTAAACAAACATCATTAAAGTCTCATCATCTTTTAGGTGAAAAGAAGCTGATAAACCGTGTGACCTCTCTCTGTCCTTTTGAGTAACACTGTACCATAATTACGATGATTCCAGTACTTCCACACCCTCAGCTGTTTCTTATCGGTTGCAAGGCATTACATTTAACTTTACCCTCACTTGAATTTTTAGTTTAATATTTTACTTAAGTAGTAAATGCTGGTGACCTCACTGGGAGTATTGGCTAGGGAAAAGTATTGATCGTGGCCATCTGAGAGAAATGAATTAACGCATGCTGTTGAACTAAAACAATCATTGAAGCACCTTATCTCCATCCACATTAAATCACCTACTTTGCACTTATTCATCAATGTGTTGCCCAGTAATGTTTGACTTGGATCGCAAAATGAGTAAACATTCCCATATAATATAGGTGTCAGCTGTGGCTCAGTGGTAGCACTCTGAGTCAGAGGTTGTGGGTTCATTCCACTCCAGAGACTTGAGCACAAAATCTAGACTGACACTCACGCCAGTGTCTTTCGGATGAGACATTAAACTGAGGCCCTCTCAGGAGGACCCATGGCACTATTCCGAAGAAGAGTAGGTGAGTCTTACTTGGTGTCCTGGCCAATGTTTATCCCTCAATCAACATCACTAAAGCAGATTATCTGGTCATTATCACATTGCTGTTTGTGGGAGCTCGCTGCGCGCAAATTGGCTGCCGCATTTCCTACAATACAGAAGTGACTACACTTCAAAAGTACCTCATTGGCTGTAAAGTGCTTGTGAAAGGTGCTATATAAATACAAGTCTTTCTTTTTATAGGGGTCCTGAAACTTCAGTCTAGTGCTTGGAAGTGACAGCACTTTCAGCTGAGCCAGCTAACACTGTACAGAACATTTTTTTTATAATTCTGCATTCAGAGCCAAAGAAACAAATGTCATTTATTGCAAAGCCTGTGTCACATGGTGCTTTTACATGACTCTTCTATTGAACAAGGCGACATGAGCATTGTTGCATTAGAGGGTGTTGCAGTGCACTGCTGGTGTATCAACCTTTGCACTTGAGGTAGAAGAAATATATGTGGACTCAAACATTGCCTTGATGCCCTCTTGCCAGGCTGTTTAGGTGAAGAGGCACCAGTAGAATGGAATGAATATTTGGGTGCTAAATTAGTAAAGAAAACCCCAGTCCTCCAAACAAAGTTGATAAAAATGGGCAGCTTGCAGATGGTGAAGTCATTGTTAGCGACCTGCTTTTCTTGTGCTTCATAGAATATTCGACCAAAGCTGCATTGCTCCGTAAAGTGGTGTATGTGCTTTTAATGGGATTTATTTGAACCAGCTTGGTTTTGAAGATCTTCTGTCAGACTGAAATGTCTTTTACACACTTAATGCAAGTTCTTATACCTCTACCTGCTTAAGTGTTTTTGCCTTGGTTTTAGAACACCAGTTCCCGACTCTGTAATGGTTGAGGTCTAAATGCAAGGGAATTAAATTTGCTTGAAATGTAATTTTTATATTAAGATTATTACATACAAACATACAAAGATGATGGGTAGGAAAAGACCAGCTGGCCCATCAAGCCTGGTTTCAACTCTGGTGCCTTATAAGAAAGCGCAAGTTGAGCAATTTGCACAAAGACAGGTTCCATTTATTAGGATTTAGTTTACATGCATCTGTGTCTGGAAGATTTTGACTACTAAAACTTTTGTTCCATATTTATCTTTTACTGTTTTTATTTTGTTTCAAGCCAATTTTCATGGTGGTACAGATGCTTTGCATCTGTTTTGATGGTGGTTTACACCCAAAATGCTATTTGTCTGAGATGTTCATTTCCTCTGTCGTCTATCAGTTAACGTGTGATTTTCCTTGTGGAGTAGTTAAATGTATTTTGTTTTCCCAGGGAAAAGGCTAGTATTTTCAGGAGTGCCTAAGGTTCTATAATTACACTGTATTAAATCATCTTTCGGATTAAACTCTTAATGTACCATTTTGAAGTAAAAAGGTAAAAATTAGACCAGAATAGGCAACCTTTAACAATTGAAAAACGGTTAGAATTCTTAAACCATCAACTGTAAAAAAATGGTTTCTAAATGGAGAGGGGTGAGTGTGTCCATAAGGAATGTGCAGCCCAAGTTGTTCGTTCTTTCTAGCTGAAAAAGGAAGAAAAGCAGTGGTAGGTACCAGTGGGTAGCCAATTTACAAAAAAATACTTGATGTTTTCCCTAGTTTTTACAGCTTCTACCACTGTGTTGGTTTTGGCCTAACACTATATTTAGGTACTTAACTGTTACTGTTTTCAGTACTACAGCATGAACACAGTGGTGTGAAACTCGTTGCTGTAATTGCTTTGCCTGTGGCTTTTTGCCAAGTAATCTGATGGTAGATTTGAAGGGCATCATCCCTTTTTCAATCAATCAGGAGTGTGCTTTATTTTGTTTAATTAGTATGTGCCCTTGATCACCTTTCTGTAAATGGTGCTCCAATTACAGTGAGAATAATTCTGCCTGTCTAATTGCTCTGCTGTTTGATAAGTCAACAGTTCAAATAAACGACAACGTATATTTCATGTCCTCTTTATTGCAAGGCACAACATCTACTCACTTTTGTGATTCTGAATGTTAGAATTAATTCACTGAGAGAAAATTGCTTTAGGCATGGTACAGGCAGATAAATGACAGATGATTCTGTTAGCTCGCAACATTCTAACAGACCAAGTAAAAACAGCACCAGCCCAGTTATTGAGGTAGTTGAATCCCAGGGTTATACCAATGCCCATAAAAGCGCCTTTCATGACCTCAGGATGTCCCAGAGCACTTTACAGCCAATGAAATACTTTTGGAGTGTCATCACTGTTGTAATGTAAGAAATGCCGCAGCCAATATGCACACAGCAAGCTCCAACAAACAGAACTGTGATAATGACCAGATACTGTAATCTGTTTTAGTGATGTTGGTTGTGAGATAAATATTGACAAGAACACTGGAGAAAACTCACCTCTTCCTCCTCAGAATTGTACCATGGGATCTTTTACGTCCACCTGAAAGGACAGATGGGGCCTTGGTTTAATTTCTCTTCCGAAAGATGGCATCTCTGACAGTGCAGCACTTCCTAAGCACTGCACTGGAGTGTCAGCCCAGGTCTTGTGCTCAAGTCTCTGGAGTGGGACTTGAACCCATGGCCATTTGACTCGGAGGTGAGAGCGCTACCCACTGAGCCACTGGCTAACCCGTCTCCAACTGGGTGTAGGTCACATACACTGAGGGATCAGCCTCCAACCTCCACTGCCTCACTACAGGATTAAAATTATGTTGTACACTATTTTTATGACATTGGTTAATATGTTCACACCAAATTCCTGTGTGCACTATTTTAACAGCACTGTCAACCTATTTCTTTTAAATTAAAATAGTGCAGAGAGGAATTTCAACCCAAAAGTGTACAAAACTGCTCCAAATTCTGGATATCTGGACTTTGCTCCTTTGGCTCCAGTGCAAATGGCAGTCACTCACCCACACACCATTGTGAATGTAACAGTTGCATGCCACTGTGATGAGGGACCATTTACTTTTGTTCATAATTTACATAAATCAATATTAAGTGAATTTTATTGCAAAACCAAGGGGAAGATTCAAGGCTGGTGTTCACAGTGGAGCTGTACTCATTACTGTAATGACTTTGTTTTTTTGAGAAACTAAGGCGAAGGACACCAGTAAGGCTGAAATGTACGTAGGGAAGTAGTGATTAGACTTAGGGCTAGAAATTGGGCACCTTAGCACCAACCGTTAGCACCTCTGGGGGGCGATAACGGGGCGCTAATCACTTACTGACCGGGTGCGGCGAGAAGATCGACTCCCGTTATATTCGACGGGAGGTTTGCAGCAGCAGTATGGTGTTGAGCCTCAATCTCCTTCGCCCGGAGATCGTGACGTCATCGCCGTGTGTAGCGCCCCGGACCCGAACTTTGGTTCCACCCCCCAGCAGCATCGCCGGGTGAAAACACCGGCAGCTGCAGGAGGCATTCATCGGGAGGCTGGGCGCTTCGGGGGCGATACTTAAAGGCGAGCTGGCCGAGGTAAGTGGAAAAAATTCTCAAATCCTCTTTCTGTTCTTTTTTCAATTTTCTTCGCCAGCGATCGATCAACCCGGCACTCTGCTGCAGTGTATCGGGCTGATCGGGCCACATTGCAGCTGCCGTCAGGGACCAGGTAAGTTTTGCCCTTGCAGAGCCCGCAGCGATGGCCCTTCCCTATAAGGGAGGGAAGGAGCTTTCCAACTCGGCAGCGCTGCATGCCCCGCCTGCTGCCTGTTGTGCTCCAGAATGGAAGTGGAACGCTTGATTTAGTGCTCCGCTTCCTGCCTGGAGCGCAAAACCGAATTTTTTAAAAGTTGAAAAACATTAGCAGCTGGCGCTAATTTTTTCAACTTTTAAAAGTTAGCGCCCGAAACAAGATGATACCGACTTTCTCCCCCTTAAGAGTTTAAAAGACTGAAGATTGCATGAGGAAAGAAAGACTGAGGGGCTAAAGAGTTGAGGTCCTAGGAAATGAGTAGACGACTGTGTGATGGGTCTTGATTTCAGATGTAAGGAGAGGGATGTGTGTGTACGATGACCTATTTGAAGTTCAGAACAAACCAGCGCTTCAATTTTAAAATTCTCATCCTCATGTTCAAATCCCTCCATGGCCTCGGCTCTCCCTATTTCTGTAACTTCCTCCAGCTCTACAACCCTCCAAAAACTCTGCGTTCCTTTAACTCTGGCCTCTTGTACATCCCCCATTCCCTTCACCCCCACCATTAGCGGCTGTGCATTCTGCGGTCTATGGCCCAAGTTCTGAAATCGTCCCCCCTAAACCTCTCAGCCTCGCACTCCACCTTTAAGATGCTCCACAATAGCTACCTCTTTGACCAAGCTTTTAGTCATCCATCCTAATATCTCCTTCTTTGGCTCAGTGTCAATTTTTGTCTGATTGTGCTCCTGGGAAGCGCCTTGGGATGTTTTACTACGTTAAAGGCACTAAATAAATGCGAGTTTTTGTTGTTGTTGGATAAGAGAAGAAAGCTCAGAGGAACAGTAGTATAAGTAAAATAGAAAAAGGCAAGAAAAATTGTGATGGAGAGGGAGCGGTATTGCCCATGAGTTGGCCAAGTGTTTCTTGTAACATCACAATAGCATGCGTCATTCCCACCCACTACATTTAAACGTTTTTCTGGTGCTTTATTAGTTTCTACTCTATCTCCATGCTGTGCACTATTTTTGGGCCTCTGTCAATGCTAGTCTTGAACTGATTACAAGGGAGTATGATCATTGAGTCACCCATTAGTTTTATTGTGGTTTTATTCACCCAATTTGTCTGTCCTGCTGCAGAAATTCCTGATCTCTGTTCAACAGCTTTATTAGGTGTTACGACTGAAAGGGGGAAATGTGTGTTGTGAAGTGTGAGAGAAGCCACATCACTAATGTCATGTATTAGGGCATCAATAGGGCATCAATATATCATGATGTTAAGGTCACATCAGCGCAGCAATGTTTTGTACAATGTTTTGTACATTACTTATCTGCAAGAATAATGGATTTACAACTTAATTCTGCATTCACTGTATTTGAACCAAGATAACTAAGCTCTTCAAAAGAAGCATTTGTGATACGGCATATCTCGCTGAAACAGAGAGACGACTTACGTGTTTAATGGTATAATAGATTTTGTGCATCACAACAGCAAAAATATTCTTTTATCACAAGATGCAATATACCTGAGGACTGTTGTCATTGCTACTGTTGATTCCTTGTCATGTTAGTTTTGATGCCATTTGACCTGATGGCAAAGAGTAGCAGCAGTTGTGATGAAAGTCCTCAGGTATATTGGACTGCGACATTTGCAAACAATGTCAGACTCCACAGCAGCTGTAGGCATGACAGCGCAAAAACTGGATGACTGAATTATTTAACATAGAATTGGGTCAGATCATCTTGTGACAAATTGGAGGCACCAGGTGATTTTTCGCAACCTACTTGAGCTTTCTTTTCATAGTTTATCATCTGAACCCAGCAATTGTGTTACAACATATGTTCCAACCCAACTGTGTGAATTTGCAAAATCTTTGGATCCGATAGCGAGAGATGATGACCTCAAATACAAAGTTCAACATTTATCTAGTTAAAGCTAATCTAGTCTTAGTAGCTAGCAATGAAAAAGGTGGAGTTTACAGGGAGATTTGGAACATAAAATGTAAACACAATCTAGTTTGAATCTAATTTATCATGTGATTTATATTTTCCTTGTGTAAGAGCTAAAAGTATTTTGTTTTCTCAGGGAAAAGGCAAACAACCATGGTAACAGATTAGAATAGTTTAAAGTATTTATCAAAAGCAATGCTTATATTCAACATGTTGCTAGATAGTGCACATCCATTAACAGTAGTACTTTATTATTGTTCTCTTCAATCAGACTCCTCAAGGTGATTGAAGGACCTGCACACTTAATAATGAATAAACATGCACATTTTGGGCCTCCATTTCACAAAGATTAACATGCAGAGTGCAATTATGACCAGAGGGATTTTATTATTACTTTGCAAGGATGGTTCAATAGCTCTTTGGAAGTTAAAGAGTTGTGTCGCTCTTGTTCTTGGATTGCCTCTGCTGTGTGGAAACAACATGGTGCCGGTGAGATATTTTAGGCTCCAATCAGGGCGAGTGCCACTGATACGTCCTTTCAGATGCATTGTGCCTGGCTTGAACATGCTAATGGCTCCCTCTGCACAATGTTTTGCAGGCTATTCAACTGCGAGGGCATCACTAACAAGTCTGATCTTGTTGTCATCTGATGTGAGCACTTGAAGCAGGGGTTGCTGGATAATAGTCAGGAGTGGAAATCCTGACTGATTTTTCCCTCCCTGAACTCGGAGCACTGAGGTAAACTGTAGTGCTCTTCGTGTAGGTCTGGCTGAGAGTCTCCAACTCGACACACAAGTTGAAGATGGAACCTTCCCTGTTTTCATGGCTCATCTACTGTCCAGGAACAGAGCCAACAAGGGAGCTGAAGTAGCACAAGAACATAGCAACAGGACATAGCAACAGGAGTAGTCTCTTCTTTCTCTTAATCTATTCTTTCATTTCCTCTCTTTATTTCTCTTTCTGTACCTGATTTGACATTGAAGTCACCCACTCTAACTTACATTTCCTTGTTCAGTGCTTGCACTGTTCATTTCATAATCCTTTAATCTGATTGGTTAAGGACACACACAGTTGTTTACCCTTTTCACTCGGATCCCAGATGTCCTTTAGAGGGCGACGCATTATTTCCATCTCGCACTTCCAGCAAATTGCCACGCAAAAGATCAAGGAGATTAAACAGGCAAGGGCAAGTCTAACTAACGGTGGGCACTGTTCATTGACCGGTTACAGGAATTTTTGGGCCAAAGTAATATAAGTCAAGTTTATGCAACCTATCCTCATAATTCAAACCTTTAAGCCTTGGTATCATTCTGGTGAATCTGCTCTGTACCCACTTCAAGGTGGGTATAATTTCTGAAGAGTGATTATTTATTTAAACAATAGTTACCAGATAAATTTAGGGAAAAATTGTTCAAATAATGACAGTGCTTACAATAAGGACATGAAAAGACCATTAGGTCCATCAATTTTGCCCCAACCTGATATGGTGCCATTATGCATAACATTTCCAAAAACTCAACCTCCCAGAGTAGACAATAGCCAGAGGAAAAACACTGCGGCCAATCAAGGGAAAATTCAGGCAAATCCTTCTCTGACTTCCTAAGGTAGTCAAGCAAAACTGCAGGAGACTGCCCCTCAATTACAGCTACTTACCAGCTTTATCTAGAAATACCCTTGTCACTCAGGAACCTGTCAAATCCCTTCGAAAAAAATGACCCGTTCAGCGAAGTGATGAATGTTAGTGTTGGGGTGCTGGTTTAGTTTTCTCTTTCAAAGAGCTCTTGATCTTAGAAATATCACCCCTGGGAAGATCAGAGTCCGGAAAAGAGAGAAATTCAGAGGGAGCCTCAACTCTGGATCGCACTGATGTGTTTTCTAGCAGTCGGTTTAGAATGGCATTATGGAATGGGTCACCTTCCCACTCTCTCAGCCACAGTCACTGCATGGTCCAGAAGTGGCTTGAATGCTTCATGAAAAAGGTATGCTGATTAATTTGACGTAATGACCGTAAAACCGAGGTTTCCCCCACACATCCAGTAAAGTTATGGTGGCGGAGCGGGAGCAGCTCTGAGGAAATTCACCCCATGGCTTTTACAGGTAGCTTTCTATTATATCTATCCATCAACACTGCACAACAATTAATATATTTGATAAAGAGCTTCACCACTCGCCCTCCGTCTTCCTAATTGAAAATTTGACCAAACATTGAAGTATTAAGTTAGTTATATTTTTAGTATGTTCTACTAAAAAGCAAGGGGGGCAAATTCAGTTGGTTTGCGCCTCCCATTAGTGCCTAAAGAGGGCGCGAATGGGGCGCAAAGCAACTAGCGCCCGGGCGAGGCAATATCTGCGCCTCTCGCGGAATTGACCGGACATTTTGCGGCGACGCTAAACAATACCACCCGATCTCCTGCGCACGCAGATCTTGACGTCATTTACGCATGCAACGCCCTTGGGACGCCCCGGAATGGAAATTGAGTGGCGCCCCTCTCCTTTCCGCCTGGCGCTACCAACGACAGGTAGACTGGAACGCTACCCAGTCGCTGTGGGGCTGGGGGGGTGCTATTTAAAGGGGGCCTCTTCCTGGCTTTTTCTGTGGTAGACATTTTTGCACCACTCGTTCTGAGAGAGAGAGAGAGATTTTGAGAGAGAGAGAAAGAGAGAAAGAGAGACTTCTGCATTGAGTCAACGCTGTCTGAAATAGTTTTGGCTTCTGACCATAACTTTGCAGGTACTTTGGTTTTTGACCTTCATTACTTTGATTGCCAAGATACTATGGGGGCTGCAATGAATGGGGGTGTCATCCTGCACCATCAGATTCGGAGGGCACAGAGACGCAGACAGAGAGTGGCAATCATGGCCAGATGGAGGAGGGCCAACAGGCCTCTGTACAGGAGACCTTACCCTCCCAGGGTATTTCGCCAACAATTCTCCTACATTAATATGTCTGAGGAGCAGTGTTTGCGAAGGCTGCGCTTCAGCAAGGAGGTGGTCACTGAGCTCTTCCACCTGCTTCAGCCAGATCTGCAGCCTCAACTGAGGAGCAGGACGCCTCTGTCGGTGGCAGTGAAGATAACAGTGGTTCTGAACTTTTATGCCACCGGCTCATTTCAATCAGCTACTGGGGACATCACCAATATCTCCCAGTTCGCAGTGCAATGCTGCATCCATCAGGTCACAAATGCCCTCTATAAAAGGAGACGAGAGTACATCTCTTTCCCCATGACCCCGGACAAGCAGCAAGAACGCGCAATGGGCTTTGCTAGGATAGCGGGCTTCCCCACGGTGCAGGGCGCCATTGACTGCACGCATGTGGCTTTGCGTACTCCGCATGAGAATGCCGAGGATTTCCGCAACCGAAAGGGCTTCCAGTCCTTAAACATTCAGAGGGACCACAGACAGCTGATACTCGCTGTCAATGCCCACTATCCTGGCAGCAGCCATGATGCATTCATCCTGCACCAGACTACTGTGGCAGAACTTTTCCAGGCACCACATCACCCAGGTGGTTGGCTTCTCGGGGACAAGGGATATCTACTGTGCACCTGGCTGATGACACTGCTCCGTACGCCCAACACCCCTGCTGAGCTGCAGTACAATGAGAGCCATCAAGCTACCAGGAACATCGTTGAGCACGCAATCAGCGTGCTCAAGCAATGGCTCCGCTGTCTGGACCATTCTGAAGGAGCCCTGCAGTACTCGCCTGAGCGAGTCTCCCACTTCATTGTTGTGTGCTGCATGCTGCATAACCTGGCAATCCTCAGGACCCAGCCAATGCCACCAGGCCTTGGAGCACCATCAGAGGAGGAGGAGGAAGAGGAGGAGGAAGATGAGGAGGATGATGATCAGCAGCACCAAGGTGGGAGGGAGGCACACAATGTCAAAACTGGAAGGGCCATCCATCAACGGCTCATAGCAAGCTGCTTCTAGGCCCCTGCTGAGGAAATGGCTTCTGCCATTGAGGGCAACATGAATGAAACCAACCCGCAACCCCTAAGCCAGCCAAGGCAACAATGATTGCAAAGACCAAACATGTACATTTTGAATACAAAAACTTTTTAATTTTACAAACTCTGTGGGGGTGATTTTCATTCAGAAGTCGGGAAGGAGGCAGGACTACAACTTTCGGGGTTGTCGTTCCCGCCTCCATCGAGATGAGGCCAATCCACGCGATTTTAACTTGATTGACCTTGTTGAGCCCGCCCAGCGGGCTCAGCAGGCCAAGTAAGGGCCACCCGGCAACAGGTGACGTCACAGACTGAAATTTCATCTGTCAAGACGTTTTGACAAATGAAATATCAGTGTTTCACAGCTGTTTGAAGCTGTCAAACACTGACAGTCTTACTTCTAAACTGAGTCCTTCTCCACAGACTCAGTTAGAAATCTCTCCGGCACAGAAAGCTGCAGGCTGTCACTTTTGACAGTTCGCAGCCATTCTGCTTTCTGTGCCAGTTAGATGATGGACTCCCGAAACCTAGAGGAAGGAAGGCTGAAAAGGTAAGTACAGGTAATTTAAACTTCTTTACACACTTTAGACACACCAAACACACTTACCTTTGTACTCATGAATCCATCACTCACCTGAACACCGACATCTCGACCCCTCCAAGTCCTTCAACCCGACCCGACTCCTCTAACTTGGCGTGGTTTGGAGCCGTCGGGAATCCCACACTTCAACCTTCAAAATAGGGATTAGGCTAAAAACTGCCTGTTAACTACCTGTTAACAGGCAGTTAATTGGCACTAATCCCTTCTCGCCTCGGGTAGGCAGGTCCCAGTGCAGGGTGGGTACCCGCCTCCTTTGAAACTTACATGGAGGCGGGTTGGGGACGGGATGGTGTCGGGACCCCCGAATTCGGGACTTTAACCCCCCGCACGCCTCCAATCCTGACTCCACGGGTCTATGAAGATCGACCCCTGTGTGTGTCATTTCCGCATGACAAACTAATAGAAAGAAACACAAAAGAAACAGTCATTAACAAACCTGGCTCTCACAACCTGGAGATAATGTCCAAAACACTAAAAAAATTTGACCACGAGCCTCAGCCTTCAATAAAAAAATGAACAACATTTTGTCACACCTCCTACTTTTTGCCCTTCGAGGGAGATCTCCTTCCCTTGCGCACTTCTCCCCTTCCCACCATGCAGCTCCTCCGTAATGGGACCCCAGTGGCTGCAGCAAGGCTGGTGGAAGGCTGCTGACTGTTGTAATGATATCAGCAAATAGAGATGGTATTTGCCTGTTCGATTATGATGCCTTAATAGCATGTTTGTATGTCTTGATTGCTTGTGCCTGACCAGCAGAGGGCATGTGACCGAGAGAAGCAAGGCAGTCATTTTAGTTTCAGTTTCATTCTAGATGCATCACTAGCATAATGGTGTCTCCTGAATGCTGTATAAAGAGTTGAACAGACTTTAGATTAAAACTCATTGGCCTAGAAATTGAGTTTTGGCTTAGCCAGGGCTTTAGCGCCGGAAGTTAGTGCTGGCGCTAAGTCCCCCTGCGCGCGCCAAAAATTCAGCAGGGCCGCGCCCAAACGGCTGCCGGCGCTACTGAAGGGTCTCTGCGGCGGTAAATCGGCGCTAACTGCAGTTTCGCGCCGCAATTCCGGCGCTGCGGCACCCGATGCGGTGCGGCAGGCTCGGGAAGTGCAGGCCTCCTCCTTCCCTTAAGGAGGAGCTGCCTGCACCCGGCCGCGGCCCGCGAAAATCTTTTTTTAAATGAGCCCGGCACCTCGGACAAGTGCCGGGCTTGCTTCTGTTCCGGGGGGGGGGCGGGGGGAAGTCCGGGGAGGGAGCTGCGGCCAGGCGGCCGGCGGGAAAGCGGCCGGCCGCCGCGGGGCCTTTAATGCGCCGGCGCAAAGACTTGTAAGACTCTGTTGCCAGAGTCTTAGTTGCGGCTGCCACGGGCGAGGCGGCCGCAACTGAATTTCGGCGCTGGGGCCCGTCGGCATGGCAACCGGGACGCTGCGCACACCGATGACGTCATCAGTGCCGGCGCAGCGCTACCGGTCTACCATGGCGGAAGGGCCCCAGGCAATTTCGGCGCCGGCGCCAATTGCAGCGCTAGGCCCTCTAGCGCCGCAAAATCGGTGCTAAGGGCACTCAATTTCTAGGCCATTCTCTTTCATAAATGTCTCATCATTGAACCCACAAAGAAATCAATACATGGTGTCAGAAGTGGCTGAAAGAGATGAAGAGAAAAATTCTGAAGTTAAATCGGCTCTCCACAGATTAGGAAGCCAAAATAGAACATCGTTGCTTACCATTAGAGAATAGCTAACGAAGTGAAAAATGGAAGGTTTACTCCCACCGGCAACGCTTCAGTTGACAGGTAATGTGGCTGAAAATTGGAGAAGGTTCAAACAACGTGTGGGGTTGTATTTATCAGCAATCGGAGCTGACGAGAAAAGTAATAAAAGGAAATCGTCACTGTTCTTACATGTCGTGGGTGATGAAGCGGTGGAGCTTTATAATAACTTCACATTCGCTGTTAATGGAGACAAAATGAAGCTAGATAAAATAATGGAACAGTTTGAGGCCTACTGCATACCTAAACGTAACGTGACGTTTGAGAGGCACAGATTTTTCACATGTGTACAGAAAATGGGTGATACTATTGATCAGTATGTGACTGAACTGAGAAACAGAAGCAAATCGTGTGAATTTGGGGGACTGACAGACTCGCTGATAAAAGGCAGACTGGTGTGTGGTATTCCAGATAATGGTCTAAGGGAAAGACTGCTAAGAGAGCAAGATCTAGACCTGGGAAAAGCCATAGCACTGTGTAAGGCTACAGAGACTGTGAAGTCGCAAGCAAAAGAGCTGTTCAGTGACAGTAGCTGCAACGTGGATGCAGTGAGAAAGAACGGACACAAACCGTTTAACAAAAAGAGCGCCAATGTGAAAAAAGAGGCGTGGCCAGCGAACAAAAATGAAAGGGGCAATCGAAAGTCATGTAGTCGATGCGGTACACAGCATCCACCAAGAAAGTGTCCAGCATATGGTAAAAAATGCAATAGTTGCAACAAAAACAACCATTATGCCCGTTGCTGTAAGAACCAAGTGCAACAAAGCAAGGTCCATGCAGTAGATGAAAGCGAGATAGAGGAGTTCTATGTGGATGTTGTGTCTGAAAACAAAAAAGAAAAAAGAGACTGGATGTTGACACTAAAAGTGAATGACATACACATTCCATTTAAATTGGATACTGGAGCACAAGTTAATGTGATATCAGAGACTGATTTTAAGAAAATTAGACCCAAACCAAAGATACATGGAATAAAAGTGAAAGTGACAGGATACTCAGGTACTGATATACCAGTGAAAGGAAAATGCATTGTCAAAGTAACACACAAGGACAGAGAGTACATGCTAGCATTAATCGTGGTGCCAAAGGATGTGCAAGCCATACTAGGTTTAAAAGCCTGTGAGAGTCTGAACCTGGTAAAGAGAGTCCTCGTTGTGGAAAGCGAAGGAGAGACAGTCTATGATGAACTCATGAAAGAGTACAACGACCTATTTCAGGGTCTAGGCTGCCTTCCAGGAGAACACACGATCAGAGTAGATAAAAGTATGCCAACGGTCATACATCCATGCAGAAAAGTTCCGTTTGCTCTTCAAAAGCAACTGAAGGCAGAGTTGGACAGGATGGAAAGCCTGAACATGATTCAGAAGATAGATGAGCCAACTGAGTGGGTGAGTTCCCTCATCATTGTGGACAAAAAGAATGGAAAGCTCAGAATTTGCCTGGATCCAAGAGATCTAAACAGAGCAATAAAGAGAGAGCACTTCAAGCTTCCTACACGTGAGGAAATCATGTCACAGTTTGCAAATGCAAAGTATTTCAGCAAGTTAGATGCATCATCAGGATTTTGGCAGATGAAACTGGACGAGGCAAGTTCAAGACTGTGCACGTTCAACAGTCCATTTGGCAGATACAGATTCCTAAGGTTACCATTTGGCATTGCCTCAGCTCCTGAAGTGTATCACAAAACTATTCATATGATCTATGAGCACCTGAAGGGAGTTGATACATCAATGGATGACATCATAGTATGGGGAACCACGAGAACTGAGCATGACGAGAGACTGAAAAAAGTGCTGGAAGCAACAAGGAAAACAAACCTGAAGCTGAATAGCGAGAAATGCCAGCTCGGGGTGACAGAACTGACATTCGTGGGAGATATCCTTAGCAGTGAGGGCATCAGATGAGATCCCAGAAAGGTGTCCGCCATTGAGAATATGCCAAGGCCACAATGCAAAAAGGACATGCAGAGGTTTAATGCAATGATCAACTACATGGGTAAATTCATATCCAACCTCTCAGAAAAGATGGCGCCACTGAGAAGACTAACTGAAAAGAACATAGAATGGGAATGGAATCATGAGCATGAGAAGTCATGGAGCGATCTAAAGAAACTGCTCACAGAGGAACCAGTTCTGAGGTTTTATGACCCAGCGAGACCCATCAAGATATCATCAGATGCATCACAGAGTGGGCTCAGTCCCGTTCTTCTGCAACAATATGACTACTGGCAACCTATTGCATATGCATCGCGCTCAACGACAGACGCGGAGACGCGATATGCTCAAATAAAAAAGGAGCTGCTCAGCATCACATACGCCTGTGAAAGATTTCACCAGTTTGTGGCAGGACAAGCAATCAGTGTAGAGACTGACCATAAGCCCTTGATTGCATTGTTCCAAAAGCCACTAAATAGCTCTCCGCTTAGAATACAAAGAATGATGATCAGGCTGCAACGCTATACACTGAATGTTGCGTACACACCGGGTAAGCTGATGTATACAGCAGACACATTGTCCAGAGCTGTAGACCCAAGTGAGCCCGCAAACACCACAATGGATGACAAAGTGAACGCCTACGTGGACATGATCACAAGTGCACTGCCCATAGCAGATGCAAAAATGGAGCTCATAAAGACTGAGACAAACAAAGATGAAACAATGAGACGACTGAGAAAAAGCATCTTGGATGGATGGCCCAACATGAAGCAAGACTGCTCACCTGATATAGCAGAGTACTGGAACTGCAGGGCGGAACTATCAGTGGTCGAAGACATCATCTACAAAGGAAGTTCAAAGAACAACAGAAAGGAAAGCAAAAGTATTACTATGACAGAGGAACACAAAACCTACCTGAACTCCACACTGGTGACCAAGTAAGGTTCAAAGACAAAACAAACACATGGACTCAGAAGGGAACTGTCCTGAGTGAAGTTCAACCAAGATCATACACCATTCAGACAGATGAGGGTGCTGTTCTGAGAAGAAATCATCGAGATCTTCTCATGGGACCAGCCACAGCGGGTCAAGAGACTGATACTGTTGAACAACCTGATCACACAGCTGAGAACCAATCATCTGAGGCAACAACTCAGATTCAAGGACAATCAATCAGAAAATCCTCAAGACACGTGAAGCCTCCTGAAAGACTCATTGAGCAAATTTAAGGACTATTGTTATAGAAGGAAGTAATGTTATCTTATTCTTTCTTCAAGTTCTAGTGTATTGACATATTTCATGTGAACACACAAAGCAAGGTTAAAAAACCTTGATCATGATAATGATAATGTAAGTTCATTAAGTGTTACAGTTAAAATGCAGATTAATACAAAGAAAACATGTTGTTAGTTAAAAGTAAAATACTTTTGTTTTAAGAAAGGGAGATGTAATGATATCAGCAAATAGAGATGGTATTTGCCTGTTCGATTATGATGCCTTAATAGCATGTTTGTATGTATTGATTGCTTGTGCCTGACCAGCAGAGGGCATGTGACTGAGAGAAGCAAGGCAGTCATTTTAGTTTCAGTTTCGTTCTAGATGCATCACTAGCATAATGGTGTCTCCTGAATGCTGTATAAAGAGTTGAACAGACTTTAGAATAAAACTCATTCTCTTTCATAAATGTCTCATCATTGAACCCACAAAAAAATCAATACAGCTGTCACGACCTGAGACTGCAGGTGCCCTTGAAGGACGGCCTTGACCAGCTCTGGGCCTGGAGAGCCTGCCTGCAGACTGCACCAACTCTGCATGGGCGGAAGCAGTCTGTCCTACAGGCGATGGCAAGTGCAGTGGAGAAGTGACAGTGGCGGCAGCAGGAATGCTGTCATCTTGAGAGAGGACAGCAACTCTCTGCTCGAACGACACACTGGCACTCCCATGGGGCAGCACTTCAGCATCCGGAGCAATCTGCTGGAGCACAGATTGCTGGCCTGCTGTGGCACGGTGAGAGCCCCGGGGAAATGTGTCTGAACCAGCGAGGATGGCAGCAGTCAGTGCTCGCATGGCCGCAATCTGAGTCTGCATGAGAGCAGTCAGAGATGGGCTCATGGCAGCCAGTGACTGAATTGCAGCACTAAGGATTTGCGTGGCATCTGCCTGTGCTACAGCGAAGTGCTCCACACTCCTTGCCAGTGTTTCAATGCATTCGGGCACCCTTCCCACTGCACCCATGAGCTCGGTGTGCCTGTGCATCGCCTGGGTGTTCATTTCAGCGAGGAGCCGCTCCTTCTCTGTGTCCAGTGCAGTAGGACTCGCTGGCATACTCTCCCTCCTGGGAGAAGGCCCCCGAGCTTCCCTACCCCCATCGCATTGCTGCAGCCCGCTGGGTCCTGGAGCTTCACCCTCATCAGACCCTTCCCCCCTGCTCCCCTCCAGGGAAGGCGTGTTCCCAGTGTGGGCATGGGCTTCCTCGGGAGAGGGTGGCGCTGATGCTCCGACTTCCTCTTCCTCCTCACATGCAGCTTCACTCCCACTGGCAGCTTGACAGCCCGTCTCCTCAACTGGTGAATCACCATCTGAAAGCAGGGAGGTACAAGAGTGGCTTTAGCGTGAGGACAGGGTGGCAGCAAGGGAGGAATGAGTGCAGCGATTTAGTAAGTTGGATTGGAAGTGTCAAAGGCTGGTGTTGTGAGGAACAAGTGGAAGGAGAGAGGACAAAAAGGTGATGACCTTACCATTGCTGTCCAGAACGGGGTCAGCATCTCCAATAGTGACGGGGCCAATCACCCGGCTTGCCACAATCCTCTGGATGCGCACCTCAAGATCGCTGAGGGGTTGCAGCTGACGCCGCCCTCCACCCGTCCGTTGCTGCTGTCTCTTATTATGAGATAGCTTGGCCTGCAAGAAAAAGGACGGTGTCTGAGTAAATATACAGTCATGGTCTTGCCTGATATGCCTCCCATAGTTGAATAGCCCTTACTGTATGCAGCCATGGTTTTGCCTGATGTGCATCCCATAGTTGAATAGCCCTTACTGTATGCAGCCATGGTCGTGCCTGATGTGCATCCCACAGTTGAATAGCCCTTACTGTATGCAGCCATGGTCTTGCCTGATGTGCATCCCATAGTTGAATAGCTCTTACTGTATGCAAAGTGTGGAATGTGCGTGTGTGTTTGATGAAAGGGCCATAGGTCTTGGATGAGTGTTGGGCATTGGGGCTTTTAAGACCCTATGGCCATAGAGTGAGATTGAGATGGAGGGATGGAGAGGTTTTGAAAAGGAGCCACTCACCCTGACGACCGAGTGAGGTCGTTGAACTTTTTCCTACATTGGATATGGGTCCTGAGCACCATGCTCCTTGAGGAGATGCTCTGAGCCACCTCCCTCCACACTCTTCTGTACTCGCGCGGCAAAGTCCTCCTGCCACTCTCTGGGTGCATTATAGATTTTCTGCGCTCCACCGCGCCAACCAGAGCCTCCAAGGCCCGCTCGCTGAAGCGATGTGCTCGCTCCCTGGCCCTCTCCATAGTCCTTGCCTGCAAGATTTAGCCACAGGTCTGTCCAGGCCGAGATTCAAGGCTCCAATGAGCAGGGTGTGGCTGGAGAGCAAGATCGACCATCCCCTTTAAGAACTGACCGGCGCCAGTGTGTCTGTGTTCAATTGGTAACTGACAGCACCTGCGCCGTGCCCGTGCTTTGAGGTAGCGCCTCTCTCCTCGGCCTTAGCGCCTTAAGAGAGGTGTGTTGCGCCTGATTTAGTGCTCCAATCACCTCCATGGGCGATAAAAACCAAGTTTGCCGTCGGAGTTGTTAAAAGCGGCAGGCGCTAAATTTTGCGCATGGCCGATAACGGCGCCCCAAACAGGGCGATACTGAATTTCTCCCCCCAAATGTCTAAGGGCTGCTTGTTAGTATCTCACTGCAGTAAACAAACTTAATGGGGGTGAAATTGGAATAGACCTGAAAACGGGAGCAGGGATTTCGATGCGCGATTGGCCCGCGCCTGTTGGAAGGAGCACAGGGAGTATGCAAAATTCATGCTGCCTGCTCATTAGCATGATTGCAGGGGGCCAGGAAGCCTTCGAGACAGATGAGTTCTGCTGCACAGGACTCAGATAATGACCTTGATGGAGCAGCTTTAAGAAGAAGACCGATGGGCATGCACACAGAAATGCTTGGTGCACTGGCAGGCCTGCCAGGGAGCCTCTTGACAGTGTCAAGGAGTGCCAAGGAGCATGGAGGAGTCCAGCTCCAACATTGCACGGGGCTTTAATAACCTTGTAGTAAAGGGGCCTTTAGGGAAGAGTGACCATAATATGATAGAATTTTATATTGAGTTTGAAAGTGATTTAGTTAAATCCGAAACTAGGGTCTTAAATCTAAACAAAACAAATATGTAGGTAGGAGGGCGAGTTGGCTAAGGTAGATTTGGAAACTACATTAATAGGTATGACAGTAGACAAGCAATGGCTAGCATTTAAAGAATTAATACATAATTTACAACAAATATACATTCCTTTAAGGCACACAAAACAGGAATGTGGTCCAACCGTGGCTAACAAGAGACATTAAAGATAGTATTAAATCAAAGGAAGAGGCTTATAATTTTGCCAAAAAGAGCAATAAGCCTGAGGATTGGCAGGATTTCAGCAAAGGAGGACCAAGAAATTGACAAAGAAAGGGAAAATAGAATATGAGAGTAAACTAGCGAGAGACATAAAAACAGACCATAAAAGCTTCTATAGGTATGTAAAAAGGAAAAGATTAGCGAAAGTAAATGTGGGTCGCTTACAGGCTGAGACAGGAGAAATTATAATGGGGAATAAGGAAATGGCAGGGAAATTAAAGAACTACTTTGTGTCTGTCTTCATGGAAGACGATGCAATAAACCTCCCGGAAATAGTGGAGCACCAAGGGTCTAGCGAGAATGAGGAACTGAAAGAAATTAGTATGAGTAAAAAAATAGTACTGGAGAAATTAATGGGACTGAAAGCCAATAAATTCCCTGGACCTGATGGCCGACATCCTAGGGTTTTGAAAGAGCTGGCTATAGAGATAGGGGATGCATTGGTTGTCATTTTCCAAAATTCCATAGATTCTAGAACGATTCCTGCAGATTGGAAGGTAGCAAATGTAACCCCACTATTTAAGAAAGAAGGGAGAGAGAAAATGGGGAACTACAGACCAGTTAGCCTGACATCAGTAGTAGCAAAAATGCTAGAATCTATTATTATGGTAACAGGGCACTTAGAAAATAATAATAGGATTGGGCAGAGTCAACACAGATTTATGAAAGGGAAATTATGTTTGACAAATCTGTTAGGGCTAGAAATTCAGTAGGCTTTGCGCCCAGTTTTCACCCAAAGAGGGCTTTTGCGCCACTTGCTGAGCTTTCGCCGATATTCAGCGCTGCGGTAATGGCGGCGTTAGCCAGTAGCGCTGCGCCACCACCGATGACGTCATCGGTGTGCGCAGTGCCCCGCTACCGCCCCGCTACCGGCCCGACCGCATATTGAGTTGCGGCCGCCTCATCCGCAGCGGCCGCAAACAGCGATCTGAAAACGGGGCCGTACTGTAGCGTTAGTGGGGCGAGTTAAGGCGGATGTGCGGCCGGCCGCTTTTTCGGCGGCCGCCTGCCCGCACCTCCTTCCCCGGCCTCCTACACCTCCCCCCCGCAGCATTGCCGGCTGTTTTCCGGGAGCCCAACATTTCTCCGTGGTGCCGGGCTCATTTGCCGGCACTAGCGAGCAGCGATCTCGCTGTTGCAGGCACCTCCCCCTTAAGAGACGGAGGAAGGCCTGCAGTACCGCAGCCTGCTGCTCCGCAGCGGGTGGCGCTGCGGCACCTAGCGCGCCGATATTCAGTTTCAGCGCCCCAAGCGGGGGTGCCGAAACCCTTGAATAGCGGCTGGCTTCGACGTGGGGTGCTGAAACTGAATTTCCGGCGGGCGCAAGTGGCTCCGCGCGCAGCGGTAACTTCTGGGCGCAAGCGAGCTGGCGGGCCCAAACTGAATTTCTAGGCCTTAGAGTTTTTTGAGGTTGTAACTAGCAGAATAGATAAGTGGGAACCAGTTGATGTGGTATATTTAGATTTTCAGAAGGCATTCGATAAGGTGCCACACAAGAGGTTATTAAACAAAATTAGGGTTCATGGGATTGGGGGTAATATACTAGCATGGAGACAGAAAACAGAGAGAAGGAATAAACGGGCCATTTTCGGGATGGTAGGCGGCTGTAACTAGTGGGGTACCGCAAAGATCAGTGCTTGGGCTTCAGTTATTTACAATGATTTGTATGAGGGGGCCAAATGTAATATATCCAAGTTTGCTGATGATACAAAGCTAGGTGGGAATGTAAGTTGTGAGGAGGATGCAAAGAGGCTTCAAGGGGATATAGACAGGCTAAGTGAGTCGGCAAGAACTTGGCAAATGGAATATAATGTGGCAAAATGTAAAGTTATCCACTTTGGTAGGAAAAATAGAAAAGTAAAGTATTTTTTAAATGGTGAGAGATTGGGAAATGTTGGTGTTCAGAGGGACCTGGGTGTCCTTGTACATGAATCACTGAAAGTTAACATGCAGGTACAGCAAGCAATTAGGAAAGCAAATGGTATGTTGGCCTTTATTACAAGAGGATTTGAGTATAAGAGTAAAGATGTCTTACTGCAATTATATAGGGCCCTGGTGAGACCACACCTGGAGTATTGTGTACAGTTTTGGTCTCTTTACCTAAGGAAGGATATACTTGCCATAGAGGGAGTGCAACGAAAGTTCACCAGACTGGTTCCTGGGATGGGGGGATTGTCCTATGAGGACAGATTGAGTAGACTAGGCCTATATTCTCTATAGTTTAGAAGAATGAGAGGTGATCTCATTGAAACATACACAATTCTTACTTGGCTTAACAGGGTAGATGCAGGGAGGATGTTTCCCCTGGCTGGGGAGTCTAAAACCAGGGGTAACAGTCTCAGAATAAGGGGTCAGCCATTTAGGACTGAGATGAGTAGAAATTTCTTCACTCAGAGGATGGTGAATCTTTGGAATTCTCTACCCCAGAGGGCTGTGGAGGCTCAGTCGTTGAGTATATTCAAGCCAGGGATCGATAGATTTTTGGATATTAAGGGAATCAAGGGATATGGGGATAGTGCAGGAAAGTGGAGTTGAGGTAGAAGGTCAGCCATGATCTTATTGAATGGCAGAGCAGGCTCGAGGGGCCGAATGGCCTACTCCTGATCCTATCTCTTATGTTCCTATATTCTTTGTGTGGAGCGTGGAGCCCATGATTTCCAGGATGGAAGTGATGGGCAACTCCATTAGAGCACTTGTGGACCCAACCATGATGCTGGGTGTGATGGGTGATGTCGCAGCTTCCATTGCAGCACAAGCAGAAGCGACCCAACATCTGAGTGCTGCAGTGGAAGCTCAGACTGCTCTCATGCAAGCTTAGCTTGCTGCCACGCAAGTTCAGACTGCTCTCATTGTGGCTGGGTTTACGAGTGTGGAAAGGGGCTTGTAGGGTCTCACAGCATTTCAGCAATCTGCTCCAATAGATGGTTAGGAATACTGAGGCGCCGCCCCAGGGGAGTGGCAGTGGCTCCGTGGAGCAAGAACCTGCTGTCCTCGCTCAGGATGACTGCATTCATATTCCCACCCCTGCCACTCCGTCAGTGCTCTTGTTGCAACCTGTCAGCCAGCTAGCCCAGACTGCTGCCTCCCATGCTGAGATGGTGCAGTCTACAGCCGGGTTTCTAAGACCAGAGCTGCTCGAGGTCATCCTGCAAGGCCATCTGCAGTGTCTCCCACAGAAATTCAGCAGCCTACCACCAGTCATGCTGCAGCCACTGGGGTAGCACTGCATAGGAGCAGTAGAATAGGCAAAGGAATGCGAAAGTCAGAAACTAAGGGAATGCACAAGGATGATTAGTTGACTTTGTTATGCAAGATCAAAATAATCATAGATAAATTATGTTTCGAATGTTTGTTTTGTGGTGGCTCTCACTTCAGCTTTGTGTTAAGGAGGACGATGTGAGTCCAGGAGGATGCTGTGAGTCCAGGAGGACGCTGTGATATTCTGTGACAGAGGGATGGTAAGATGGGGATGTGTTGAGCAACAGGGATCTGGGGTTTCATTCACTAGAACCAGAGTCTGATGAGGCGTTCATGGACAGCCCGTCCGGAACAAGGATTTTCTGCCTGTTTTCTCCCTTCCTCCTCCTCCTCCTGAGGTGGTCGTGGAACCCGTGGTGACAACGGCTGCGCCCTCATGATGGCCAAGTTGTGGAGGATGCAGCAGACCACCATGAAATGGGACACCCACTCCAGCGAGTAATGGAGGGATACTCCCGAGCGGTTAAGACAGTGGTACTGTTGCTTGAACACATCGATGGTCTGCTCAATGACGTTCCTCATAGTAGCATGGCTGTCATTATATGACTGCTGGCCACGAGTTGTCGGGTTGTGGAGGGGAATCATCAGCCAGGTGTAGAACGGATTGTCCATGTCTCCGAGCAGCCACCCTCAGATTCAACATGGTGGCTGGAAGATTGCTGGTACAGCGGACTGGTGCAGGTTGAAGGCATCATGACTGCAGCCAGGATACCTGGCATTTACCATCATGATGTAAGAACTGAAGGATTAGGAGCAGGAGAAAGCCATACGGCTCCTCAAGCCTGCTGATCTTTGACCGCAACTCCACTTTCCCACCCAATCCCCATATCCCTTGATTCTCCTAGAGTCCAAAAATCTATCTGTTTCAGCCTTGAATATTCTCAACGATTCAGCATCCACAGAGCTTTGGGATAGAGAATTCCAAAGATTCACAATCTTCTGATGTGCTGGGCGTGGTCACACACCAACTGCACGTTAAGTGGGTGGTAGCCTTTGTGGTTGCAATACATCTCAGGATTGATATGTGGGGCTTGCAAAGCCACAGGTGTGCAGTCGATGGCGCCCTGCACCATGGGGAAACACGATTTCCTGGCAAAGTCACGTGTGCACTCCTCCTGCTTCTCTATGTTCAGAGAGAAGACAACAAAGTCTCTTCTCCTGGAGCACAGAGCCTCTGGAACCCCCAAGATGCAGCGATGGACAGCGAACTGGGAGATGTTAGCTATGTTGCCTGCTCTAGACTGGAAGAATCCATTGGCAAAAAATTCAGGGCCACAGTTGCCTTGAGGGCCAATGGCAGCACTATCCTGCTCTGAGGCTGCAGATCTGGTTACAGGAGTTGGCAGAGTTCTGTGACCACCTCCTTGATGAAGCGGAGCCTCTGAATACACTGCTCCTGGCATAAGTGCAGGTAGGAGAATTGCTCTTGGAAGATCCTAGGTGGGTAAGGCCTCCTGCTGAGAGCCTTCCTGCCCCTCCTCCTCCTCCCTCTGCAAGCAGCTTGTCCTCTTCTTTGCCGCCTTTGCTCCATCTCCCTGTCAAGCTGCAGCACGAGGGGGACTGCAAGAAGAGCCCCCATGACTGGAAGCAAATGGTTTGATCTGAACCCTTGAATTCATAGAATAATACAATCATAGAATGGTTACAGCACAGAATGAGGTAATTCATAGAAACATAGAAACATAGAAGATAGGAGCAGGAATAGGCCATTCGGCCCCTCGAGCCTGCTCCGCCATTCAATGCGATCATAGCTGATCATCCAAACTCAGTACCCTGGCCCTGCTTTCTCCCCATACCCCTTGATCCCTTTAGCCTTAAGAAATATATCCAACTCCTTCTTGAATATATTTAATGAATTGGCCTCTACTGCCTTCTGTGGTAGAGAATTCCACAGGTTCACCACTCTCTGGGTGAAGAAATTCCTCCTCATTTCTGTCCTAAATGGCTTACCCCTTATCCTTAGACTGTGACCCCTGGTTCTGGACTCCCCGACCATCAGAAACATCCTTCCTGCATCTAGTCTGTCCAGTCCTGTCAGAATTTTATAAGTTTCAATGAAATCCCCTCTCATTCTTCTAAACTCCAGCGAGTATAAGCCCAATCGACCCAATCTCTCCTCATACGTCATTCCTGCTATCCCAGGTATCAGCCTGGTGAATCTTCGCTGAACTCCTTTCATGGCAAGAACATCCTTCCTCAGATAAGGTGACCAAAACTGCACACAATACTCAACATGTGGTCTCACCAAGGCCCTGTACAACTGCAGCAAAACATCCTTGTTCCTGTACTCAAACCCTCTCGCTACGAAGGCCAACATACCATTTGCCTTCTTAACCGCCTGCTGCACCTGCATGCTTACCTTCAGCGACTGGTGCACAAGGACACCCAGGTCTCATTGCACTTCCCCTTCTCCCAATCTATTGCCATTCAGATAACAATCTGCCTTCCTGTTTTTGCCACCAAAGTGGATAACCTCGCATTTATCCACATTATATTGCATCTGCCATGCTTCTGCCCAATCACCCAACCTGTCCAAATCATCCTGGAGTTTCTCGGCATTCTCCTCACAGCACACATGCCCACCCAGCTGCAAACTTGGAGATATTACATCTAGTTCCCTCATCTAGATCATTAATATATATTGTGAATAGCTAGGGTCCAAGGACCGATCCCTGCGGTACCCCACTAGTCACTGCCTGCCACTCGGAAAAAGACCCGTTTATTCCAACTCTTTGCTTTCTGTCTGCCAACCAGTTCTCTATCCAAGTCAATACCTTGCCTCCAATCCCATGTGCCTTAACTTTACACGCTAATCTCTTCTGCGGGACCTTATCGAAAACCTTCTGAAAGTCCAAATACACCACATCCACTGGTTCTCCCTTATCTATTTTTCCAGTTACATCCTCAAAAATTTCCAGTAGATTAGTCAAGCACGATTTACCTTTTGTAAATCCATTTTGACTTTGTCTGATCCGGTCACTGTTTTCCAAGTGCTCTGCTATTACATCTTTTATAATGGACTCTAGCATTTTCCCCACTATCGATGTCAGGCTTAACGGTCTGTAATTCCCCGTTTTCTCTCTACCACCTTTTTTGAATAGTGGGGTAACATTAGCTACCCTCCAATCCATGGGAACTGTTCCAGATTCCATCGAATGTTGGAAGATGATCAACAATGCATCTACTATTTCTAGGGCCACTTCCTTACGTACCCTAGGATGTAGATTATCAGGCCCTGGGGATTTATCGGCCTTCAATCCCATCAATTTCCCTAACACCATTTCCCTACAAATACTGATTTCTTTCAGTTCCTCCCTTTCATCAGGCCCTATGTTCCCCGACATCTCTGGGAGGTTATTTGTGTCCTCCTTTGTGAAGACAGAACCAAAATATGTATTTAATTGGTCAGCCATTTCTTTGTTCCCCATTATAAATTCCCCTGATTCTGACTGCAAGGGACCTATGCTTGACTTCACCAATCTTTTTCTCTTCACATATCTGTAAAAGCTTTTACAGTCAGTTTTTATGTTCCCTGCAAGCTTACTCTCATATTCTATTTTCCCCTTCTTAATTCATCCCTTTGTCCTCCTTTGTTGAATCCTAAACTGCTCCCAATCCTCAGGTTTACTGCTTTTTCTGGCCAATTTATATGTCCACTCCTTGGATTTTATGCTATCCCTAATTTCCTTTGTTAGCCACGGTTGAGTCACCTTTTTTGTTTTATTTTTACGCCAAACTGGGATGAACAAATTCTGTGGTTCATCCATGCGGTCTTTGAATGTTTGCCATTGCCTATCCACCATCAACCCTTTGAGTGACATTCCCCAATCAATCCTACCCAACTCGCGCCTCAGACCATCGTAGTTTCCTTTATTTAAATTCAGGACCCTAGTCTCTGAGTCAACTACTTCATTCTCCATCTTAATGAAGAATTCTATCATATTATGATCGCTCTGACCCAAGGGGCCTCGTACAACAAGATTGCTAATTAATCCTTTCTCATTACACAATACCCAGTCTAAGATGGCCTGATCTCTGGTTGGTTCCTCGACATATCGGTCCAGGAAACCATCCCGTAAACACTCCAGGAATTCCTCCTCCAGAGTATTGTTACTAATTTGGTTAGCCCAATCTATATGTAGATTAAAGTCACCCATGATGACTGCTGTGCCCTTATTGCACGCTTCTCTAATTTCCCTTTTAATGCTATCCCCAACCTCTGCATTACTGTTTGGAGATCTATATACCACTCCCACTAACGTTTTTCTGCCCCTTGGTATTTCTCAGTTCTACCCATACAGATTCCACATCATCAGAGCTAATATCCTTCCTTACAATTTTGTTAATCCCTTCTTTAACCAGCAATGCTACCCTACCTCCCTTTCCTTTTTGCCTATCTTTCCTGAAAATTGAATACCCCTGGATGTTGAGTTCCCAGCCTGTGCTGGCTCTCTGCAAGAGCACTTCAGCTAGTCCCACTCCCCCACCCTTTCCCCGTACCCCTGCAATTTTTTTTCCTTCCGGTACTTATCCAATTCTCTTTTGAAAGCCACGATTGAATCTGCCTCCACCACCCTTTCAGGCAGTGCATTCCAGATCTTAACCAGTCACTGTGTAAAAAAGTTTTTCCTCATGTCGCCTTTGGTTCTTCTGCCAATCGCCTTAAATCTGTGTCCTCTGGCTCTCGACCCTTTTGCCAATGGGAACAGTTTCTCTCTATCTACTCTATCTAGACCCCTCATGATTTTGAACACCTCTATCAAATCTCCTCTCAACCTTCTCTGTTGTAAGGAGAACAACCCCAGCTTCTCCAGCCTATCCACGTAACTGAAGTCCCTCATCCCTGGAACCATTCTTGTAATCTTTTCTGCACCCTCTCTAAGGCCTTCACATCCTTCCTAAAGTGTGGTGCCCAGAATTGGACACAATACTCCAGTTGTGACCAAACCAGTGTTTTATAAAGGTTCATCATAACTTCTTTGCTTTTGTACTCTATGCCTCTATTTATAAAGCCCAGGATCCCGTAAACTTTTTTAACCACTTTCTCAACCTGCCCTGCCACCTTCAACGATTTGTGCACATATACCCCCAAGCCTCTCTGTTCATGCACCCCCTTTAGAATTGTACCCTTCAGTTTATATTGCCTCTCCTCGTTCGTCCTACCAAATGATTCACTTCATACTTTTCTGTGTTAAATTTAATCTGCCACGTGTCTGCCCATTCCACCAGCCTGTCTATGTCCTCTTGAAGTCTATCACTATCCTCCTCACTGTTCACTATACTTCCAAGTTTTGTATCAACTGCAAATTTTGAAATTGTGCCCTGTACACCCAAGTCCAAGTCATTAACATATATCAAGAAAAGCAGTGGTCCCAGTACCGACCCCTGGGGAACCACTCTGTGTACCTTCCTCCAGTCCGATTAACAACCGTTCACCACTGCTCTCTCTTTCCTGCCACTTAGCCAATTTCATATCCATGCTGCCACTGTCCCTTTTATTTCATGGGCTTTAACTTTGCTGGAAAGCCTATTATGTGGCATTTTATCAAATGCCTTTTGGAAGTCCATGTACACCACATCAACTGCATTGCCCTCATCAAACTCTCTCTGTTCAGAAGCAAGTTCTTCTCCACTTGCAACACCACTCCCTGTCACCTTACCAACTTTAAATAACTCTCAAAATCTCCAAACAGTTCCATAAACTTATACAGAGCCAGTAGAATTCAAAAAGCAAGTTACCTGAAAATTATTGATGATCCTTTTAAATATAGCTGGTGGGGGTTCCCTCGTACAGCTGAATGCACGTGCAGCTGTGCATGCTTTGGAGAGGGCATACAGTGAAGCAGCAAAGCCCAAAATAGCAGGTCGTGCGTCAAATCAGCATTTCACGCTGATTGACGTCATGATCTGCCTCATTTGCATTCTTCTGTCGAATGCAGGCAATGGCCACGCTACTGACCTGCCTAAAATGGCGCCCGCTGTGGGCCACGCCGGATGTGGCCGGAAGCGTGGCGGCTGCCATTTTTCTGCTGAAACTGGCCTTAAATGCCGGCACTAAAAGGGGGAATTTTGCGGCGAATGAGTTCCATTGTCACGTACGAACATATGAACATGGCAGACTGTAAAAGACCATCTGGTCCATTCAGCCTGCCCCACACAATTGTGATACCTTATGTATCACAATATGTACACTCTCTACCCCACCCAAAAAACCATGTGATCTCCTGACGTGAAACCAGATTAAAACCCCAGGCCAATTTGGGGATAACAAATCTGGGATATTTCTCTCCGACTTCCCCTAGGTGGTCGAAACTAGTCCAGGAGATCACTCTGGCCCTGATAATTCCTTGCAGTACTTACCTTTTGTAAGAGAAACAGAAACAGGAACAGCCAGGAACAGGTCCAGCTCTCACTTGAAGGAAGTCGTCCACTGTACGAGCCGGCAGCCTTTTCCAGAGGTCCATTACTTTCTGGGAAAACAACCACCTCCTGATGTCTAACCTAGATCTGGCCTTACACAACTTTAAATTGTGACCTCTAGTCCTCCCTAACCTATTTAATTGGAACAAACTCTCAACTAGAACACAATCTATTCCCTTCATCATCTTATAAACCTCAAATCCCAGCTCTTTTAGCCTATCTTGCTAACTTAGATGCTCTATTCTGGGAATGAGTCTAGTGGCCCGCCTCTGCACCCTCTCCAAAGCCTCAATATCACCCACCACATGAGGAGACCAAAACTGGACACAGTATTCCAACTGAGGCCTGACCAAGGTCTTGTACAAGGTCAAAATAGTATGCCTTGTCTTATAATCAATTGTCCTATGAATGCACCCCAACACCTATTCACTCTAGCTATCGCTAGCTGTCACATAGAATATAACATTTTAGCAGATAGTGTTACGGAACTGCATCCTTACAAGAGTTGCATGGAGAGAATCAAATGGGGCATCTCCAATCTTGAACCGCCTGCTGACACTCACTGTTCAGGCTTACAGATGAAAAATCATCACTTGGGTGAGGGACTGGAGGGCTGCTATTTTTGAACAACTTGAATGGGATCTGGTGTGCATTACTTCTGTTCCACAAAAGCTGACTCTCTGGAATATATTGAATGAGAGAAGAATCCTCATGGATGTAAGTTCTATAAAACGTCATGCCTGCTGCTGATACCAGAACCTGATTTCTATTGGTCCTCTGGGTTCTAAATTTACAATGTAATTGGAATGGGAATTTATAATGTCACTGTGAGAAAAATTCTACTCAAAATGTCTTCCAACACTCCCTGTAGTCATTAACCAGTTTTGAAGTATAAAACATGTGAGAGAACAAAGGATGTTTTGAAGATAGCAGCACAGATATATTCTGTTATAATACTTTCAAACAATTCAGATGCATGCAGCATATTTTAAAGATTGGCGCCTAGAACTTTGTTTCGGGCGGTGCCAAAAACCGGCAGTATTGGATCGACCGCCTGATATACGCAGCAATAGACTGAATATCAGACACTGCGTATAACGGGCAGCCAATCCGATATCGCCCATTTCTCACCACCGCCCGAGACGAATTTCTAGCCCTGGCTGTTTTAATTCAATCAACATATAAAAGACAAACAAATTTCATCAAAATGTCCTGGGATGATGTGTGGAAAAAAATATTACCAATAAAAACACTTGCATTTGAGTTCTGGAGTTTTTGTTTGGAGTATGTCAGAGCTCATCTCAATAAAAAGCTTTTCCAATGTACAGGAAACTTTGTTTTATCCGGCACCGACGGGACTGGCATGGTGCCGGTTGATCAAAAAGTCCGGATTACAGAGAAGTATACTTACCAAGGTACGAGAGCCCCGTACACGGCCACAGGTGCAGGAGCCCCAGTTACACGGCACTTGTGCAGGAGTCCCAGTTACACGACCACAGGTCCAGGAGCCCCTGTTGCACGGCCACAGGTGCAGGAACCCCGGTTACACGGCCACAGATCCAGGAATGCCGGTTACACGGCCACTAATATATAGTAAAACTTACCTGAACCTACTCCTGAATTTTGCCGGTTAAGAGAGATTTCCGGATATTTAGGTTGTTGTGTATTTTGAATGTGTATTAGAATTGTCCCACATGGGATACAGTAGTGGTGATTTGCAATGCACTATGGGAAATGTAGTGCATTGAGTGAAGAAGCACATTGTAAATAAAATGGCCGTTAACTAAATTCTCCACCCCGGAGTCCTTAATTGTTACATAGGTAAGGGTATAAAACCCCTTGAGACACAACAAAACTGGCGACGAGGACGACGGACTTGCGCATCACTTTGCACTGGAATCGGCGATGTTTAAAGTAAGAAGTTCCTGTCTTTTCTTAATGGCGCGCCCGCAGTTTCGTGCTGATGCAATCGCCTCGTAAAGGTGGTGGTTCGTGTGTTACACAAATAAGAAGGGGGAGAGTAACGATACAGTGAAACGAAGTGGAGGAAAAGGACTGTAAAAAAAATTTTAAAAGTGGAGGAAAAGGACTGTAAAGATAAAAAAAAAGAAAACAAAATGGCTATGCTAACCGGAGCGTTTGGACCATTTGATGAAACGGCGGAGCAATGGAGTGCTTATACAGAGCGTTTCGGATTTTTCATGACTGCAAATGGTATTAAAGATGACGTGAAAGTGGCGACGTTCCTCAGTGTGATTGGAGCAAAAACACTTGGCTTGTTACGGAGTTTGATGCACCCGGATAAGCCCGGCGCTAAGACATATGATCAGATTGTGGAAGTTTTGTAAACACATTTCGCACCCAAGACGCTGCTGATTGCCGACAGGTTCAGGTTTCACCAACGAAACCAAGGGGAGGGGGAGTCCATAGCCGAATATGTTGCAGTGCTAAAGAAGCTAACTGAGCATTGTGAATTTGGTGAAACTCTAAATGACACTGTCCGTGATAGGTTTGTGTGTGGATTAAGATGTGAAGCAACACAGAAGTGCTTGCTCACGACTGACAAACTGACGCTTAAATCAACAGTGGCGCTCGCTGTGTCTATGGAGTTAGCAGCTAAAGATGCACAGCTGTTGGGGGCTGCAACAAGAGTGCACAGGGTAGCAGCTACACCGGATAAGCATGCAAGGGGCGCCAGAGAGTGTTACAGATGTGGAAGGTCAGGTCATCAGCCATCTGACTGCTGGTGTAAAGACCTGACCTGTCGGAAATGTGAAAAGAAAGGACACATTGAACGTGTGTGTAAAGGGCAAAGCAAACAATCCTACACAGAGACACACAAAAACAAACAAGGAAACACATCCAACTGGCGTTCTAAAAAGAAAAACCTACACATGGTGAAACAAGAACAGGAAGACAGTGACACAGACTCTGATGGGGAGCTGAATCTTCATGTGTTAACGGTGAATGGAGGCTCATCAGGCTATGGAGTCACTCCACTACTAGAGGGAATACCGGTCAAAATGGAGCTGGATACGGGGCCGCTGTCTCCTTGATTTCAGAGAAGCTAATCAAAGAAAAACTGAATCACCTATCACTGACGCCGGCCAAGCTCATCTTAAAGACCTACACTGGGGAAACAGTCCCAATGCTGGGTAAGACGGAGGTCAAGGTGGAGCTTAATGGACAAACCGTGATGCTGCCAGTTTACGTGGTCAAGGGTGACTATCCATCCCTGATGGGCAGGCCATGGTTGGAGAAAATTCATCTGGATTGGAAAAAAGTGAATGCGGTGTCAGTCGAAGAGGCGGGGCTAGCGGCAGTGTTGACAAAGCATGCGGCTGTCTTTGATGGAGAATTGGGGAGTATGAAGGGGATTATGAAATAACAACAGAAAATGCTGGAAAAACTCAGCAGGTCAGGCAACATCCGTGGAGAGAAATTTGAGTTGACGTTTCGGGTCGAACCCTTCTTCAAAACTGGAAAGAAAAGAAAATAGATCCAAGGCAGGGCTGCGATCGGACAAAAGAAGTGAAAGAAACAAAAGAGCTAGACGAGATGGTAATAGGCTGAGATTAGGTGTAAAGTGTACTGGCAGGGCAAGAGATAGCTGCCAGGTGTGAGAGAGAAACAAAAGGAAAGGGGGGGGGGAAAAGGAGTGGAAAAATTACAAGAAAAAATGTGTAATAGGGGCCGAGGTTATGATCTGAAATTGTTGAACTCGATATTGAGTCCGGAAGGCTGCAGAGTGCCTAATCGGAAGATGAGGTGCTGTTCCTCGAGTTTACGTTGAGCTTCCGTGGAACAATACAAGAGGCCAAGGACGGTGAGGTCCGAGTGGGAATGGAGCGGTGAATTAAAATGACAGGCGACCGGAAGCTCGGGGTCACCCTTACGGACTGAACGGAGGTGTTCCGCAAAGCGGTCACCCAATCTGCGTTTGGTCTCCCCAATGTAGAGGAGACCACATCGTGTGCAGCGAATACAGTATACTAGATTGCGAGAAGTACAGATAAATCACTGTTTCACCTGGAAGGGGTGTTTGGGGCCCTGGACAGTGGGAAGGGGGGAGGTATAGGGGCAGGTGTTACATCTCCTCCGCTTACATGGGAAGGTGCCAGGCGAAGGGGAAGGGCTGTTTGGGGTGATAGAGGAGTGGACTAGGGTGTCTCGGAGGGAGCGGTCCCTACGGAATGCTGAAAGGGGAGGGGAGGAGAAGGTACGTTTGGTGGTGGGATCACTTTGGAGGTAGCGGAAATGCCGGAGGATGATCCGTTGAATGTGGAGGCTGGTGGGGTGAAAGGTGAGGACAAGGGGAACCCTATCATGGTTCCGGGAGGGAGGGGCAGGGGTGAGGGCAGAAGTGCGGGAGATAGAACTGACAAGGTCGAGGGCAGTGTCAACCACGGTAGAGGGGAATCCTCGGTTGCGGAAAAAGGAAGACATGTCTGAAGCACTGGTGTGGAAGGTGGCATCGTCGGAGCAGATACGGCGGAGATGGAGAAACTGGAAGAATGGAATAGAGTCCTTACAGGAAGCGGGGTGGGAGGAAGTGTAGTCCAGGTAGCTGTGGGAGTCAGTGGGCTTGTAGTGAATATTGGTCGATAACCTATCCCCAGAGATGGAGACGGAGAAGTCGAGGAAGGGAAGGGAAGAGTCAGAGATGGACCATGTGAAGGTGAGGGAAGGGTGGAAATTGGAGGCAAAATGAATGAAATTGTCAAGTTCGGGGCGAGAGCAGGAAACAGCACCGATACAGTCATCAATGTATCGGAAAAAGAGGTGAGGGAGGGGACCCGAGTAGGACTGGAACAAAGATTGTTCCACATAGCCCACGAAAAGGCAGGCATAGCTGGGACCCATGCGGGTACCCATGGCAACATCTTTGATTTGGAGGAAATGAGTGGAGTTAAAGGAGAAGTTGTTCAATGTGAGAACAAGTTCAGCCAGGCGGAGGAGGATGGTGGTGGATGGGGACTGGTCGGGCCTCTGTTCAAGGAAGAAGCGGAGCGCCCTCAGGCCAGCCGGGTGGGGGATGGAAGTGTAGAGGGATTGTACGTCCATGGTGAAAAGGAAGCGGTTGGGGCCAGGAAACTGGAAACTGTTAGAGTGGCGGAGGGCGTCAGAAGAGTCGCGGATGTAGGTGGGAAGAGACTGGACAAGGGGAGAAAAGATAGAGTCAAGATAGGAAGAGATAAGTTCCGTGGGGCAACAGGCTGAAACGATGGGTCTACCAGGGCAGTCCTGTTTGTGGATCTTGGGAAGGAGGTAGAAGCGGGCTGTGCGGGGTTGGGGAACTGTGAGGTTGGTGGCAGCGGGGGGAAGATCTCCAGAGGAGATGAGGTCAGTGACAGTCTTGGAAACGGTGGTTTGATGTTCGGTAGTAGGGTCATGGTCCAGCTGGAGGTAGGAGGAGGTGTCGGAGAGTTGGCGTGCAGCTTCCGCTAGGTAGAGGTCAGTACGCCAAACAACAACAGCACCACCCTTGTCAGCGGGTTTAATGACAATGTCATTACGGTCAAACTCAAGCCAGCCACGATTCCTGAAGGCCAGGAATGTTCCCTACGCCCTCAGACCAAAGGTGGAGGCTGACCTGGAGCGTCTGGTCAAGATAGGGGTCCTGGTGGCGGTTTCGCACAGTGAGTGGGCCACGCCCGTGGTACCAGTGATGAAGAGTGATGGCGCGGTTCGCTTATGTGGAGATTTCAAAGTAACAGTGAATCCTGTGCTCTTAGCTGAACAGTACCCCCTCCCCATCATTGAAGATCTTTTCGCGGTCAGAAGTTTAGTAAGATTGATCTATGCCAAGCCTACTTGCAGATGCATGTAGAAGAGGACTCACAGAAGTACCTCACCATCACCACACACAAGGGCCTCTACAGGTACTGCTGCCTACCCTTTGGTATAACGTCAGCACCAGCATTGTTTCAGCGGGCTATGGATCAGATCTTAAGCGGCATTCCAGGGGTACAATGTTATCTCGACGATATCCTTGTCACAGGAAAGGACGACAATGAGCATCTGCAGAACCTGACGAAGACACTGGGAAGACTTGAAGAATATGGCTTACGTGTTCGCAAGGACAAATGCGAATTTTCAAGCCATCAGTGGAGTACCTAGGCCATATCATCGACGTGGACAGCCTACACACAGCACCATCGAAAGTGAAAGCCATTGCTGACGCTCCTGCACCTACAAATGTCGGCCAGCTGCAGTCATTCTTAGGTCTCCTGAACTATTACGGAAAGTTTATTCCACAGCTGGCATCACTGTTGAAGCCATTACATGAGTTGCTGTGTCAGGGCAAGGCCTGGGCGTGGACGAAGGAGTGCGAAGCTGCATTCAAGAAAGCCAAAGCAGCTTTGACTGACCCCAGAGTGTTGACGCACTTTGACCCGTCGTTGCAGATTCAGCTGGCCTGTGACACGTCGCCTTATGGCGTCGGCGCGGTCATGTCCCACATCTTTCCCTCAGGCGAAGAGAAGCCGATTGCATTCGCATCAAGGTCCCTGAGCAAGGCGGAGGTGAAATACCCGCAGATCGAAAAAGAGGCTTTGGGCATCATCTTTGGAATCAAAAAGTTCCATCACTACTTGTTCGGAAGGAAATTCACCTTGCTGACGGATCATCGTCCTCTGACATCGATCTTTGGTCCACACACAGGAATACCCTCCCTGGCAGCGTGCAGGATGCAGCGCTGGGCGCTGATGTTAAGCGCTCACAATTACAACATCAAATACCGGAGGTCAGCATCACATGGCAATGCGGACGGATTGTCAAGACTGCCTGTGCCCTCTGAAGGCTGTGAGCAGAAGATTTTCTACTTTGACATGGTGAGCAATGCCCCTGTCACGGCCCAGCAGGTCAAGAAAGAGACCAGAGTGGACCCTACGCTATCCAAGGTGCTGGGTCGGGTGATGCGAGGAGATGGATCACGGGTGTCAGACGCACCACCTGAGCTCCTACCTTACCTGTCAAGAGGGAAGGAGTTGTCTGTCATGTCAGGATGCCTCCTTTGGGGCATGCGAGTGATCATACCAGCAAAGCTGCGGAAACATGCCCTCAACGAGCTGCACTCAGGACATTGTGGTATTGTCCGGATGAAGGAGCTGGCACGAAGCTACTTCTGGTGGCCCGGTCTGGATCATGAAATTGAAGTTGAAGCGAAATCATGCCCATCATGCGAGACAACCAGGGATACGCCAAGAGCAGCGCCACTGCATCCATGGGAATGGCCGGCGACACCGTGGCAACGGATCCATCTGGACTTCGCGGGACCAGTGGAAGGAGTGATGTTTCTGGTCGCGGTGGGCTCCCATTCCAAATGGCCGGAGGTTGCAGTAATGTCCACTACCACTACGGAGAAAACCATCGAGACTCTGAGAGAGATGTTCGGGCGATTTGGTCTTCCGGAGCAGATCGTAACCGACAATGGAACACAGTTCACATCCCAGGAGATGGAGGCGTTCCTCAAGAGCAATGGAATCCAGCACACGTTCTCCGCACCTTATCATCCATCCACGAATGGATTGGCGGAGAGATTTGTCAGAATGCTGAAATGCGCGTTGAAAGCGGCAAGAAGTGATGCTCCTCTAAAGCAGCGCCTGAATGCTTTCTTGCTGAAATACCGAAACACGCCTCATGCTATGACTGGAGCATCTCCTGCTTACCTACTCATGGGAAGGCAGCTACGGACACGCCTTGACCTGCTGAGGCCAACGTCCACAGAAGCAGTGGTGCACGCCAATCAGCAGGATCAAGTCAGCAGACGAGCTCAGAGGTCCAAAGAACGACACTTTGTGGTGGGGGGCAAAGTCCTCGTGCGTAACTACACCACCCCGGAGCGGTGGGTCCCGGCTACGGTCATTCAAAAGACGGACCCCGTTTCATACCGAGTCCGCACCGGAGACGACCGAACATGGAGACGGCATGTAGACCAGTTACTGCCAAGACAGTCGCCACAGGTAACCCAAGAAACAGAGGATCAAGGATCCACTCTTGTGCCATCGAGGGAGGAAGCCACGCCTGCAAGATCACGGGAGAGCCAGCCAGAGCCTGCTCCTGAGACTAGGCATTACCCCCAAAGAGAAAGGCAGCCTCCAGAGCGCCTTAGTTACAGTTAGTGCTAACCTGTGTGCATGGGGCAGAATAATCCCCAGGGTTAGCGGAATGTAGAGGCAGTCTACCCTCTCTTCCAAAGTTATAGTCATTTTCAGTTATTCTATTTTGTGGACATTCTATTTTAAGGGGGAGGAAATATGTTGTGTATTTTGAATGTGTATTAGAATTGTCCCACATGGGATACCGTAGTGGTGATTTGCAATGCACTATGGGAAATGTAGCGCATTGAGTGAAGAAGCACATTGTAAATAAAATGGCCATTAACTAAACTCTCCACCCCGGAGTCCTTCTTAATTGTTATATAGGTAAGGGTATAAAACCCCTTGAGACACAACATAGGTGCCAGTTAAAAGAGGGTTTCCTGTATTGACAATTGCATTTCTTTTATTAAGTTAGCATTTACAATTTGAATGAAGAAAAGAAAAAATTATAGGGTGCAATTGTGAGCCTGCAGTCAATTCTCAATGACATGTTCGAGTTGGCATTTACAACGTGGCATTCCTTTCCCCAGGCATATTGCCAGCACTTCTCAACTTTGTTTTATAACAAATATTGACTTAATCTTTTGACTCTGGTTATTGTCACTTAGTAAAAGGCATGTTGCTTCATGTCAGCATGTAATGTGGTTTTGGTAATGTAAGTCCTTTCTGCAAAAGGGATTAATAATCTGTGAGTCTCCTACCTCTCTTGGGATCCAATTATTCTCGTAGAAAATTCAAACATCTATCAGTTTAAGCTGTACCGTTCCTATGTCTAAGCTGTTTTGATATGTATCAGGTAGGTAGCTTAAGGGCCCATGTGATTTTGGGGCTGATGATATATTTGCTTTTTAAACGATTATCTATAATTCCAAAGGATGGACATTTAAAGTGGATATAGATAATAAAGTTAAATTTCAACACTGGGGGTATTATTTGTACCTGGATTAGGTTTCTCCTAACATTAGGAGTAATAGAAAGTAGTTTGGGAAGTTGGAATTCGGTGCTTGGATCAATTGTGAATTTATGTGTATTTATCTATACTGTAACAACAACAACAATAACTTGTATTTATATAGAGCCTTTAACATAGTAAAACGTCCCAAGGTGCTTCACAGGAGCATTATTAAACAAAATTTGACTCCAAGCCATACAGGGAGATGTTAGGGCAATGATGTAAAGTTTGATCAAAGAGGTAGGATTTAAGGAACATCTTAAAGGAGGAAAGAGAGGTAGAGAGGTGGAGAGGTTTAGGGAGGAAGTCCAGAGCTGAAGGCACGGCCATCAATGGTTGAACGATTATAATCAGGGATGCTCAAGAGGGCAGAATTAGAGGGGCTGTAAGGTTTGCAAAATTCTACAAATTCCCCCAAACCAAGAAAAGAAGAGATTTTGGACTGTTTAAAAGAATATTGGGCCAAAAGGGGCTTAAAGTCAAAACCCCAGGATTTTGGCTATTTTAAAAAGGCATGTCCAGGCCTGTGGAAGGCTGCGACAAAGGAGTTGGGATGGGGCACTGTAAAACAAACAGTTTGAGTATTTGGCATGGGCCAGATTGTCTGGGAATGTTCTGGACCGTCTCAGTCATTCCACATGAAGACAATAGGCCTACGGAAGGACAGTTTACAGAGCCATGAAGAATATGAATAATACAGTACATGCCACTGATCAACAAAAGAGACCCTGACCCCAGCAGGAGAAGACAATCGAACAACCACTCAGGGAAACATCCAAAACCACTTCACACACTTAAACCGATTTTGAAGCAATCCCGAAACTAGTTAAAAATCAATTAAAAATAGATGGGACCAAGTTGAAACTCGATAAAGAATTTAAAACTATTAAAGTTAACGAGCCCACCAAAATTAACAATGAGCCAGGGAAGATTTGGCGGGCAGATAAGCAAGGCCTCAATACAGCATAATTGAGGCCTGCTTTTACACAGAAGCAGTCAGAGAATTTAAACAGCAGTCAGTGAATTGAAGTCAGCAGTACAGTTCGGACAGACACAGAAAGAGGCACAGCTCATTCGGAAGACATCAACCTCGGGACAATCAATCGACGGAAGGACAACAGAAGGAGACTGGAAAGGAATCGCGGCAACCAAGGGCCCCAAGAAACAAACAACCAACAATATTACCAACAACCTGGTAATACTGGGCCACCGCGACCAACAAGAAACCAACCTGGAAGAAACCGAAGATCTGCAAGTTTTTCCCACTCTACAAACTATTCCTGCGTTTGGTGAGCATTTCCCTGGTCCTTTGGAATCCAGCCTAGTTAGTGTAGTGGGATTGGGAGGGGTGAAGTATTTTGTCTATTGTTATTCTCCCTCGTATATTCCAAAGTGTTCCCCCTTTTAGAGTGATAAGATTATTGTGTTGTGTATATTTTCTTGTCTCAAATAAACACCAAAGTTCTTGTATCAAATTCAGTTGTTTGCTGCAATTTCATTACAACCCCCAAATAAGTCCAGGTCTAGAACCAAGGGAGTGGGAGCGATTCAAACCGCTCAGGAGTCAGAGGCAAAGCTGACCACACACACCACCCCTTATAGGGTGCAGGTATCTCAGGGGTTTGTGGGGCTGGAGGAGATTAGAGATAGGGAGGGGCGAGGCCATGGAGTGGTTTGAAAACAAGCATGAGAATTTTAAAATCGAGCCGTTGCTTAACTGGGAGCCAATGTAGGTCAGCGAGCACAGGGGAGATGGGTGAACGGGACTTGATGCGAGTTAGGACACGGGCAGCAGAGTTTTGGATGACCTCAAGTTTATGGAATATAGAACGTGAGAGGCCAGCCACGTGTGCGTTGGAATAGTCAAGTCTAGAGGTAACAAAGGCATGGATGAGGGTTTCAGCAACAGATGAGCTGAGGCACGGACAGAGTCGGACGATGTTCCGGAGGTGGAAATAGGCGGTCTTAGTAAGAGCATGGATATGTGGTCGGAAGCTCCTTTCAGGGTCAAATATGACATCAAAGTTGTGAACAGTGTGGTTCAGCCTCAGACAGTTGCGTGGGAGAGGGATGGAATCGGTGGCTAGGGAATGGAGTTTGTGCTGAGGATTGGTGACAATGGTTTCGGTCTTCCCAATATTTAGTTGGAGGAAATTTCTGCTCATCCCGTACTAGGTGTCGGACAAGCAGTGTGACAATTTAGAGACCGCGGAGGGGTCGAGAGAAGTGGTGGTGAGGCAGAGTGTCGTCAGCATACATGTGGAAACTGATGCTCTGTGTTTGGATGATGTCGCCAAGGGGCAGCATGTAGATGAGAAATAGGAGGTGCCAAAGATAGATCCTTGTAGCTTCAAGTTTGGATTTTCCAGGCTTGTACCATCCATACTCTCACCACCAATTCCAAACCCCTCTTCAGCCACTGTCTCAGGCTGAAGCAGATTATTTGCAAACTCAGTGTCCTAGTTGACCTACAGCTGAACTTCCGACCTCATATCCTCTCCATCACAAAGACCACCTATGTACTCCTCAGTAACATCACATGTCTCTGCCCCAGCCTCAGCTCATCTGCTGCTGAAACCCGCATCCATGCCATTGTCACCTGCAGACTCGACTATTCCAATGTTTTCTTGGCCAGTCTCCCATCCTCCATGCGCTGTAATCTTCAGCTCATTCAAAACTCTGCTGCCCTTATCTTATCCGGCATCAAGTTCCATTCACCCATGACTCCTGTCCTTGCTGACCTTCATTGGTTCCCGGTTCTCCAACTCCTCCAATGTAGAATTTGCAGCCTTGTGTTTAAAACCCTTCGCCTTGCTCCTCCCTTTCTCTAAGACCTCTTCCAGCCCTACAAACCCCCAGAGCTCGCCATTCATTTGACTGTGGCTTCTTGTGGCTCTCCCCTCCCTTACCCAATCATCGGCAGCCATGCCTTGAGCTGCCTCGACTCTATGCTACGGAATTCCCTCCCTAATCCCTCCACCTTGCTCTCCTCCTTTAAAACGCTCCTTAGAACCCACCTCTTTGACCAACCCCTCCTAACATCCCCTTCGTTGGCAAGTGTCCATTTTTGTCTCATTGAGCCTTAGTAAAGCATCTAGGGGTGGTTTTCCACATTAACGATGCTCTATAAATGCAAGTTGTTGTTGTAGTGTATGTGCTTTAAGTCAGAACTACTTTTTACAGCTCCTGTATACTGTAGTACCGGCAGTGACCACACCGGTATATAAGCTGTGCGCATGCCTCTGTACCCTAGTCTAGAGATTACCCTCCTCCAGTAAAGACCTGTTATTTGTTTATGTACAGCATCCGTGTAATTATTTATCCACTGAACCACGGATCTAACAGTGGCGACGAGTTTCGATGCGAATGTACCTGCAACATAAAAAAAAAAAATAGTCGAGTCCAGGAACACGGGCGTCGACCGCGAGCAACCGCCCAGCAGTCAGGCAGAGATCCAACTTCGCTGGGGAGGCTGTGGAGAGCCGGGCTTGGTTCCCCAGCCACAACGAGCAGTAAGAGACCGACGACAGGTCCAGAGCAGACCCTTCCCGAGCAGCGGCGGCTGGAGCCGACCGACGGCAGAGAGAGAGAGCCGAGCAGCGTCGACGGGATAAGAAAGAGGGTGAAGTGAGCAGGGCGCAGCCGGGGGTTGATCACCGAGCGACGTCAAGGAAAATACTGCAAACCGGAGAGAGAGAGGGTAAGAAACAGTCGGGTTCTAGACTGAGCGGCGTCGACAAATATCAAGAGAAGAACGCGCAGAGCACAGCCAGGGATCACGGGCTGATCAGGGTCCGCGGGGCGAAGCAAGGGGAGACGCCATTGAGCCGCGGAGAAGCAGGAAGAGACGCCATTTTGCAAAGCCGCAGCGGAGAAGACGGGCGAGCGCGGGAAGGAAGGAAAGCGCGGGAGACGCCATTTTATGCCAGCGGAGAAGAAGGGAAAGCGCGGGAGGCACCATTGGTGATAGTTAACGCACAACCAAGGATGCCGAAGAGTGGCAGTATCTCTACGTTCGACAATGAAGTCGAAGGTTGGGTGACATATGTGGAACGTATTGAGGTGTACTGCAGGGCGAATGAAGTGCCAGATGCTAATAAAGCACTGGTTCTGTTAAATTCCATTCGTGCAAAAACTTATGGGTTACTGCGAAATCTAATAACCCCAGAGAAGCTGGTAAACAAGAATTTTGAAAGCATAGTAGAAATCCTACAGGACCACTTAAACCCCACACCGCTGCTGATAGCAGAACGATTTAAGTTCCATAAAAGGAACCAACACAAAGATGAAAGCAATGCTGAGTACCTAACGGAACTGCGCAAGCTATCGAAATACTGCCAGTTTGGAGCGGGGCTAGCAGACACGTTAAGGGACAAGTTTGTGTGTGCGCTACAAAGTGAAGGAACCCAGAAACGGCTTCTATCAGAAAAGGACCTTACGCTGGACAAAGCTTTCAGTATGGCAGTATCACACGAAGCAGCCGCAAGGGGCGCTGCAGAGATACAACGGAGACCGCAAGAATATGGCACCAACGAAATGACCTATGGAGCAAGGAAGTGCTATCGCTGCGGCAGAACAACACATGACCAGAAAGATTGTTGGTTCAAGGACCAAGGGTGCAGACAGTGTGGGAAAGCAGGACACATAGCAAGAGTCTGCAGGTCTGGGAAGAAAACCAACAGTAAGAAATCTCCACAGGGGAAGTACAAAAAGGTACACCAGGTGATGGACAGTGGTTCAGATGAACAGAAAAGTGACACAGACTCCGGAAGCAAGGAGCTGGGTTGTCTGAAACTACATAATGTAACCGAAATGGAGGATCACCAGACTATCTGGGTTACACTCAAGATAGGCGGAGTCCAAGTGGAAATGGAATTGGACACAGGGTCAGCTCTAACAGTCATAAATCAAAGAGACTACAAGCGGCTATTTTCACATACCCTTGAAAGCTACAGAGATTGTCTTGAAGACGTATACGGGGCAAAAAGTCTACCCCAAAGGAAAAATAAGGGTGAAAGTGACATATAAAGGCCAGGAAATACCTAAAATGGATATATATGTATTGCCAAATGGAGGACCACCACTGCTAGGACGTGAATGGATCCGGAAGATACAATTAGATTGGCATTCCATACAGGCACTGAAGGTTGAGGCCAAAAAGGATGACGACGTCACACCTGGACGACTGTCAAAAATGCTAACTGACGCAACAGAAGTGTTCCAGGAGGGACTAGGAACACTAAAAGGAATAACAGCAACAATTAAAATAGAGGAAAATGGAAGCCCAAAGTTTCTGAAGGCCAGACCAGTGCCTTATGCGATCAGACCAGCGGTTGAAGCAGAGCTGGAAGGGTTGGAACGTTCAGGAGTACTGTCCAAAGTGGACTGGAGTGAGTGGGCTACACCCATCGTTCCTGTAATGAAGAGGTCGTTGAGTAATACACCTGGGGAACCAAAGAAGGTCCGCATCTGTGGCGATTTTAAGGTGACAGTGAACCCAGTCCTTCACACGGTGCAATATCTGCTTCCACGAATTGAGGATATTTTCGCCTCGCTATCTGGTGGTAAACGCTTCACCAAAATTGATCTAGCCCAGGCGTACTTGCAAATGGAGGTAGAAGAAGCTTCGAAACATTACCTTACGATCAACACTCATAAAGGTCTCTATCAATACAACCGGCTGGTGTTTGGAGTAGCCTCGGCTCCGGCTATCTGGCAAAGGGCGATGGATCAGGTCCTGCAAGGGATTCCAGGGACCCAGTGTTATTTGGATGACATCTTGGTCACGGGCGAAAATGACGGTGATCACCTCGCTAACTTGGAGAAGGTGCTCGCCAGATTAAAGGAGTATGGGCTACGAGCTAATCGCCACAAGTGCGAGTTTGTCCAGAAACAGATCTCGTATTGCGGCCACGTCATCGATGAAGAGGGGTTACATAAGTCCCCTGACAAGATTGAGGCAGTAGTCAAGGCTCCAGCACCGGAAAATGTGTCACAACTGAGGTCGTTCCTCGGGCTGGTAAACTATTACCACAAGTTCTTACCAAATTTGTCTACGGTATTACACCCGCTGAACACCCTACTGCAAACAGTGGTACCATGGAAGTGGGATGACGAACGTAGACGAGCTTTCCAGAAGTGTAAAGAATTGATCACATCAAAAGAGGTGTTGGCCCATTTCAACCCAGCACTACCAATTCGTTTGGCATGTGATGCATCACCCTACGGCATTGGAGCGGTGGTGTCGCACAAATTCCCAGACAGGTTGGAGAGGCCAGTAGCCTTTGCGTCTCGGTCACTAACCTCAGCCGAGCGCAACTACGCCCAGATTGACAGGGAGGCCCTCAGCCTAGTATGGGGAGCAAAAAAATTCAACCATTATCTGCATGGGCGGAAGTTCAACTTGCTGACTGACCACCAACCACTTGTCTCCATCTTTAATCCTAAGAATGGCATGCCAGTAATGACTGCACAGCGGTTACAAAGATGGTCCCTGTTTCTAGGGGCGAATCTATATGAAATAGAATATAAAGGCACGAAACAGCATGGGAACACTAATGGGCTATCGCGCCTGCCACTGCCTACGGTGGAGGAAGCACCAGCAATGGACCCTATCGAGATATTTTATTTGTCGATAATTGAACGATTGCCAGTAACAAACGCAGATATAGAGGAGACCCGCAATGATCCAACGCTGTCACGGGTATATGAATTGACGGTGAGGGGATGGCCAACACATGGCGACTCACTGTTGCCAGCATTCTCATCCAGAAGAGAACAGCTGTCAGTATGCCAGGGGACAGTGATGTGTGGATCCAGAGTGGTGATTCCATCCAAGTTAAGGGAGAGAGTGCTAAAGGAGCTACATGAAGGTCATCTGGGGGGAGTGAAAATGAAAAGCCTTGCTAGGGCTTATGTGTGGTGGCCGGGAATTGATCAACAAATCGAAGACCTAACTAAGAGCTGCTTAGGATGCCAGAAGGTCCAAAATGCACCACCACATGCCCCTCTACACCCATGGGAGTGGCCCTCCTCTCCATGGCAATGGGTGCACATTGATTTCGCTGGTCCATTCATGGACTCAATGTTCTTAATAGCAGTGGATGCTCATTCAAAGTGGCCTGAGGTGATAAAGATGTCTTCAACCACTACAGAGAAAACGATTGCAGTCCTACAGACCATATTTGCCAGAAACGGTTTGCCAGAGCAGATCTGCTCTGATAATGGACCACAGTTTGTGTCCGACGAGTTCTAAAAATTCATGAAAAGGAATGGGGTAAAGCATTACACATCCGCCCCGTATCATCCAGCCACCAATGGATTGGCTGAGAGGTTCGTACAAACCTTTAAGAAGGCGATAAAGGCCATGTGCGACGAGGAAATTCCACTACAGCATAAGATGGAAAATTTCTTATTAGCCTACCGAAACGCGACACATGCAGTTACCAACCGGACCCCGGCCATGATGTTCTTTAACCGAAGGTTGAGATCTCGTCTGGACTTGCTCAGACCAAATGTGCGAAGAAATGTTGAGGACAAACAATTCCAGCACATCAACGAGAAGCCGACAAGGAGCTTCAATGTAGGGCAACCAGTCTTGGCCCGTGACTATCGAACAGAGAAGTGGCAATCCGGAACGATATGTACAAGGCAGGGGCCATTAATGTACACAGTGGATGTCGGGGAGAACATTGTGAGACGCCGCGTCGATCAGATCTTAGCGTCACAGGAAGGCGTCAACCCCATGTCTCGAGTACCTGGGGATGAACCCGACATACCGGTAGCATCTACTTCAGACCCAGTAGCAGTGGAACCCGATGAACTACCCGATGAAAAGGGGTCAGAATCGCCTCTGCACCAAGAACAAGAACCTCCGGAAAGGCGCTATCCCGAAAGGGTCAGGAAGCCGCCCCAAAGACTGAATCTATAAATGGACTTTTGTTATTGAATGTACATGTAAAAATGTAATTGTTATTTGAATATTAAGGGGGTATTATTAATCTAAAAAGGGAGGAATTGTAGTGTATGTGCTTTAAGTCAGAACTACTTTTTACAGCTCCTGTATACTGTAGTACCGGCAGTGACCACACCGGTATATAAGCTGTGTGCATGCCTCTGTACCCCAGTCTTGGGATTACCCTACTCCAGTAAAGACCTGTTATTTGTTTATGTGCAGCATCCATGTAATTATTTATCCACTGAACCACGGATCTAACAGTTGTTGCTGTTGAAATCTAATGCTGAAGTCAGGAAAAAGAATGCAAAAGTCAAAATTAAGAGCTTATTATTATCTGGACTGCATTTTGGTGATGTTTTGAGTTTGAAGAAATAGCACTGCAAGAAAATAGGAATTTATCCTATGGCTTAACACTAGGCCATTTGTTTTTTTTCTTCCACAGCTGGCATTGGCACAGGAATTCCCCTGACAGCAAATGAGGTCATTTTGTACTTTTCCCTGTATATATGGGGTTTTAGGACACCAGTTTATCTGACTCAAACTTACAGCTCAGTGACCTAGGCCAAAAGATTTGCGGGGTCTGTTGCATGTTGTGCACTGCATGGAGGATGCAGCTATTTGGTGCACTTCACTGGAATGACAAATGTCTGGAGGACAAGTGCCAAATTCGAATCCCTGTGAATGCTTTATGTTATACAGAACAGAACAGACTAGTCTTGAGCACCACTCAAAGTGGGGACTGCTGCTGGCAGTCATAATTTTGCTTTGAACTTGTATTTTGTGAACTTTGTCTTACTTAGCTGAATAATGGAAGAAACAAGTGGTGGGGTATTTGGTACTCGGTGGTGTTTAAACAAATATACAGCTTAGTTCTGGAGGCTCGATTTTTCAGTGCTTTGCAGTGCTTTAAAGAGAGCAACTTTTCTTAGTTAGCAATTTCTATTGCTTTACTTTGGTCTTAAGCCTGCTGAAAGTTTTCATGTATTTTGAATTTAGTGCCAATGGCAGATTTTAATCAGTCTTAGAATATTGGACTTGGAGGTCCAGCAACTATTTCTAAGAAAGCACAATGTCCTCCAACAGATCAGTGTCCCCAGTCAGCTTGACTGCTGGGATTTAAACCAAATGGCTCCAAGAATACAGCAAAGAATGGTCCAATGGAAGGTCAGCGACCTGAAATGTTAACTCTGTTTCTCTCTCCACAGATGCTGCCTGACCGGCTGAGTATTTCCAGCATTTTCTATTTATATTATTGGAAAGAATGGGAGTTAGAACCTTAGTTTAAAGTCCGGCTGAAGATAATTCAAAAGGGAGAAGATTGAGGATTCTAATAGATTTTGAATTTGAATACTAACACCAGGGAGTCTCTGAACACTATTTGGTTGCTTTTTGTGCTCTCCACAGCCTTTCATTGGCTGCCACACTTTGACGACTTTTCTACACAGTGGTTGCATTACTTTTTTCAGGCTGTTTTGCATTTTCTTTGCTTTGGGCACTTGTAACAAGCATGCTAAACTATCACTGGAAGGCAGTGGGGCTCCAGAAAAGATGAAAAAAGCAAAACCATACAGTTTCCCCCACCCCATGAAGCTGCAATATTGATGCTTCACTAATTGAATCAACATGGGCACAAGAGGTGGCTTAGTATCATTTCCCCTTCAATTTTGAGAATTTTCCCAGTCCCGAGCGTGCGGGTTTGGGGACGGGTCAGCAGTAAAAATCACGGAAATTGCCAACACATCGGGAACCCGCCGTCATCCTGCCGCCTTCCGCATTTAACTCGGGCACGTTTCCCAGCGCGCCACGGACCTGCTCGGGAGTGGCGGGCGACCTCGTTGAAGTACTTAAATGCTTGTTGAGAGACCGTTAACAGGCTTGTTAACAGCAGGTTTTGGCTTTAACTTCTTGAGCACGGGATTCACACAGTTCGGGAACCTCGCCTGTGAAGAGGAGGCAGAAGCTCAGTGGCCATTGTACGAGTTCATTAATTGACAGCTGGGAGAAGCACCAAGCCCGGGCATAGCGAGCAGTCGGTGGGCATGCTCCGCCTTCGTGAGCCCGAAGACCTGGATTAACCGCGCTTTAAGAGTATCATACTTGCTGTCAACCAGGGGGTTTTCGAGCAGGCTGATGATCCGTGAGGCCGTGGAGCTGTCGAGTGCAGAGACCACGTAAAGGTAACGGGTCTGATCCGCAACGATGTTTCGAAGTTCGAATTGTGCTTCTGCTTGTACGAACCAGGAGGCCGCCTATTGTTCCCAAAACTGTGGGAGCTTCAAAGCCACGGAGTTCGCTTCCATGTTGAGTTTCGCTTCGCTTCTTCCGCGAAAATTGTTCACGAAAATTCGGGGTCACCACTGTAGGAATGGCTAGATTCCTAACTAAAGGACTGAGGTCGAGTCAGTCTATCAAACAAACGATGTTTAATACTATTCAACAGAGTTTAACACGAAAACACAGGAGAACTAAATTACAGGTCTGTACTCTTTGCTGGCTCCACGAGGACTGGCTAGGGCGGCTCCCTAGCCTGACGTCATGACGTCATGACGTTTTCCCGCCGCTGGAGGATCACGTGATCAACGTGATGACGTCATCGCGTTTGGTCTCATTCTTAAAGGGACCGCGCTATGTACATGCAATAATATGGACAAAGATACAGATTCATTCTGTAGCTAATAATTTGTTAAAGATAATTATGTACATTAGATTAGAGTCCCCTGGTGGCTCTGCCACATGCGCCCCCCCCCAGAATTGTCTTTAACAGTAAAAGTCAATCGACTAGGAGGTCTGACAAGCCTGTCAGAGTGACTCCTGTATTCTTGGAGTGGACGTTGTTGAACAGCTGGTGGGTTGGCGGATGGAAGCCTTGGGTCTGGCGTGGATGCAGCGGGAGGTCGACCACGTCGTGGTGGCTGTGCGGTCTCTGCTGGCCGGTCGATGTCCAGGTGTGCCGGTTTGAGACGGTCAATGGATATGTGGTCGGGTTTACCACCGATGTCTACGGAGAAACTCTTGTCGCCTGTCTCCAGTACGCGGAAAGGGTCTGTGTAAGGGGCCTTGAGCGGATCCCTATGGGCATCATGACGAATTAATACAAATTCAGCAGTCTTTAGCTCCGCTGGTACATGTGAAGATGGAAGGCCGTAATGCGAAGTTGGGATAGGCGCAAAAGCCTTGGCTGTTTCCCGGTGGTTGCTGAGTTGGTCGGCTGCGGACCACAGCTCAGTTGGAAGCGGCAGGAAATCTCCCGGTACGTGGAGTGGCTGGCCGTACACGAGCTCCGCGGTGGACGATTGCAGGTCCTCTTTGGGTGCCGTGCGAAGACCCAACATGACCCACGGAAGCTTATCCACCCATCCGGCGCCTTGGAGGCTGGCCCTCAGTGATGCCTTTAACGATCTGTGGAAACGTTCACACAAACCGTTTGCCTGCGGGTGATAGGCCGTGGTGCGGTGAAGCTTAGTGCCGAGGCCCTGGGCTACAGCGTTCCAGAGCTCGGAAGAGAACTGTGGACCACGGTCTGAAGAAATGTCCGCCGGAACGCTGAAACGTGCGACCCACGAGGAGAGGAATGCTCTGGCGACATCAGCGGACGTAGTAGATGCCAAAGGAACTGCCTCTGGCCATCTAGTAGTACGATCGACCATGGTGAGGATGTGTGTGAACCCCTGTGACGGTGGAAGCGGCCTGACGAGGTTCACGTTGACATGGTCGAATCGACGTTCTGGTACTGCGAACATGGCCAATGGGGCCTTGACGTGACGTTGCACCTTAGACTTTTGACAGACGACGCAGGTGTTAGCCCAGTTGTGGATATCCTTACGCATTCCTCTCCAGACGAACTTAGCTGACATTAATTTTTGAGATGCCTTCACGCCAGGATGGGAAAGCCCATGTATGGCATCAAAAACTTTGCGGCGCCAGGCAACTGGAACGATCGGGCGGGGATCTCCCATGGAGACATCACAGAGCAACGAGGTGCCTGCTGCATGGAATTGCACATCGGCCGGTTGGAGGCTGGTGGTGTTGGTGCGATACGCCTGTGTTTCAGGGTCGGATGCCTGATTGGTGGCCATGAGGGCATAATCAATGCCCAGCTGGACCGCCCGTACGGTTGTGCGAGAAAGGCAATCAGCTACCAAGTTGTCCTTGCCAGCTACGTGTTGGATGTCTGTCGTGAATTCTGAAATGAAAGTTAGCTGTCGCTGCTGTCGAGCTGACCACGGTTCGGCGGTCTTGGCCATGGCGAAGGTCAGTGGTTTGTGATCTACAAACGCAGTGAAGGGACGTCCTTCTAACAAAAAACGGAAATGGTGGATAGCCAGGAACAGCGCCAGCAACTCCCGGTCGAAAGTGCTGTATTTGCGTTCATTGCGCCGGAGTTGGCGGCTGAAAAACGCCAATGGTTGCCACGTCCCGCAGACCCACTGTTCCTGTACGGCGCCTATGGCATAGTCAGAAGCGTCGGTGGTAAGGGCGATGGTGGCACCTGGCAGAGGGTGCGCCAACATAGTTGCATTGGCTAGAGCGGTTTTTGTGTTGTCGAAAGCGTTGTCCATTTCGACCGTCCAGGCTATTGTATCCTTTCCAGCCTTGCCTTTGAGGGCCTCGTAGAGGGGCTGCATGAGTTGTGCTGCCTTCAGTACAAAGCGGTGGTAGAAATTCACCATGCCCAGGAATTCTTGAAGAGCCATGGTGGACTGCGGCCTTGGGAATGCCGTAATTGCTTCGACCTTTGATTGCAGCGGAATTGCGCCCTCCGAAGTAATGCGGTGGCCCAAGAAGTCAATCTGCTGTAGGCCGAACTGACACTTGGCCGGGTTGATTATGAGGCCATGTTGGCTGAGGCGTCGAAAGTGGGTGCGTAGATGGGAGACATGTTCCTCTTTGGTAGAGCTGGCTATCAGGATGTCATCGAGGTAGACAAATAAAAACTTAAGATCCCTCAGGACCGAGTCCATTAGTCGCTGAAAAGCCTGTGCAGCATTCTTGAGCCCAAATAGCATCCGTAGAAACTCGAACAGTCCAAAGGGAGTGATGACTGCAGTTTTCTGGACATCCTGCGGGTGTACGGGAACTTGGTGGTAGCCACGGACGAGGTCGACCTTGGTGAAGATGGAGTTTCCTGCCAAATGGGCGGAGAAATCCTGAATATGCGGGATCGGGTACCGATCGGGAGTAGTGGCGTCATTAAGGCGTCGATAGTCCCCACATGGCCGCCATCCGCTGCCGAGCTTCGGGACGATGTGGAGAGGCAAGGACCAGTGACTATTCGACCGGCGAATAATCCCCAGCCGTTCCATCGTGGCAAACTCTGCCTTCGCAGCCGCAAGCTTGCCGGGTTCCAGGCGCCGAGCTCATGCTTAGTGGCCGAGGAGGAGAAGGTGGGCTTGGTCAGCTCTGGGAATTCACCTAATAGGCGAGTGAACTCGTCCGGCGAGGGCAACGCGCAGGAGACAGTGTGCGACGTTGCGGAACTGCGGAAGCAAGGGACGGAGTGGAAGGTGGCCACGTTAACCAATCGCCAATTTCTTACATCCACCAAGAGGCTGTTGGTGCATAAGAAATCCGCGCCGAGGATGGCTTGCGAAACCTTGGCTGTGATGAATTCCCACTGAAACCGTTGCCCACCGAAGCACACCTGGACCCGCCGTTTGCCAAAGGTACGAATGGCCCCGCCATTAGCTGCCTCGAGGGAGAGGCCGTGCCTCCCAGACTGAATATCGAGTGCTGAGGCAGGAAGGATGCTACACTGCGCCCTGGTGTCGCATAAAAAGCGCCGGCCCGAGAGGGAATCTGTAATGTAGAGGAGGTTCCCGGAATTTCCAATCGCCATTGCGGCCACGGAACGTCCCTCAGACTCGGTCCTCCTTTTCTGGAGTTGCTGCTGGTGTTGATGTTGGTTTTTTTTGTTAGGCGCGAAACTGCAGGGAGGGCGGCAGCCTCTGGCTTTCGCGCCAAAACGGGCATGGTAAAAGCACAAGCCGGGGGATGGAGGCGTCGGGGTGGCATTCGCGGGGTAGGGGTGCCTTGTGGCAGCGCAGGATTGCTGCGTGACCACATAAATCATATCTGCTTCTGCAGCAAGTGCTGCGCAATCTGTGGCTTCCGATCTGGCGAGGGCAGCCTGAATCTGCTCGGGTAGTTGACTCAGGAATAACTCCCGAAAGAGGAAACATTGTGGTTCGGAGCCAAGGAGCGTGAGCATCTGGCTCATTAACTCAGATGGCTTGGAATCGCCAAGCCCGGGCATAGCGAGCAGTCGGCGGGCACGCTCCGCCTTCGTGAGCCTGAAGACCTGTATTAACCGCACTTTAAGAGTATCATACTTGCTGTCAACCGGGGGGTTTTCGAGCAGGCTGATGATCCGTGAGGCCGTGGAGCTGTCGAGTGCGGAGACCACGTAAAGGTAACGGGTCTGATCCGCAACGATGTTTTGGAGTTCGAATTGTGCTTCTGCTTGTACGAACCAGGAGGCCGCCTGTTATTCCCAAAACTGTGGGAGCTTCAAAGCCACGGAGTTCGCTTCCATGTTGCGTTTCGCTTCGCTTCTTCTGCGAAAATTGTTCACGAAAATTCGGGGTCACCACTGTAGGAATGGCTAGATTCCTAACTAAAGGACTGAGGTCGAGTCAGTCTATCAAACAAACGATGTTTAATACTATTCAACAGAGTTTAACACGAAAACACAAGAGAACTAAATTACAGGTCTGTACTCTTTGCTGGCTCCACGAGGACTGGCTAGGGCGGCTCCCTAGCCTGATGTCATGACGTCATGACGTTTTCCCACTGCTGGAGGATCACGTGATCAACGTGATGACGTCATCGCGTTTGGTCTCATTCTTAAAGGGACCGCGCTATGTACATGCAATAATATGGACAAAGATACAGATTCATTCTGTAGCTAATAATTTGTTAAAGATAATTATGTACATTAGATCAGAGTCCCCTGGTGGCTCTGCCACACTCCCACATTATACCTGCTTCCTTGCCTAAGGAAAAAGCTCTTGCTGACACCATTTTGTGCAGAGATTTCACTGTCAGGAGTTTGCAGGTGATTTCTGAAACCTCGGAAACCACTCTCATCACATTGCAAGTCACTATCAGAACATTGAGGGATTGCGCCTCTGATCGCCACATTACTTGTCATTTATTACATCAGCATGGGTGCCACTTATGCTGTCTCACCTTGGAGCTCAGAATCAGACAAAGATGAGCCCCAGCACCAACAACACCAGCCAAAGCAGCAGCAGCAACAACACCAGCAGCAGCAGCTGCAACAACACCAGTCACACCAGCAGCAGCAACCACACCAGCAGCAGCAGCCACAACACCAGCAGCAGCAGCAACTACACCAGCAGCAGCAGCAACTACACCAGCAGCAGCAGCAACTACACCAGCAGCAACATTCACAACACCAGCAGCAGCAACTACACCAGCAACCTTCTCCTAACTGACCTGATGCTCCACAGGAGAGGGGATCAGCACAGGGGTGCACCGAGGCAGAGGCCATACCCCCAACACAGGATATACAGGCAGAGGATGAGCTTCCTGGACATGACTGAACAGCAGTGCTTCAGGAGGCTCAGGCTTTCGTGCCAGGTCATCACAGACATTTGGAGCTTGCTGGATCAAGACCTGCTGCCCAGTGGACCTGGTGGACATGCTTTAGCAGTGGCTGTCAAAGTCACCACCGCCCTCAACTTCTTTGCCTCAGGTTCCTTCCAGGGATCTGCAGTAGACATTTGCAGGATCTCGCAGTCGGCCGCCCACAGATGCATCACCCAGGTGGCCGATGCCATGTTTCACAAGTCAGCCAATTATGTCAACCTTGCCACTGATGAAGCCAGTGTTACTGAGCGGGCGCTCGGCTTTTTGGCTCTGGCTGGCTTCCCACAGGCACATCGACTACACACATGTGGCCATAAAGGCACCCCCCAGATCACCCAGGAGTGTTGGTGAACCGCAAGGGCTTCCACTCCATCAATGTGCAGCTCATCTGCAACCATAAAAAGATCATCATGCATGTGTGCACCAGATTCTCTGGCAGCTGTCATGACTCTTTCATGCTGTGCCAGTCCACCCTCATTCAGCTCTTCGCACCTCCAAACAGACTTTCCGGCTGGCTGCTTGGAGACAAGGGCTATCCACTGAAGACGTGGCTGATGACACCTTTGATGAGGCCAAGTACTGAGGCCGAGGAGTGTTATAATGACAGCCACATGGCCACCAGATGTGTCATAGCGCAAAGAATCAGCATGCTAAAGATGCGCTTCAGATGCCTTGACAGATCTGGGGGAGGCATTCAGTACGCACCAGCCAGGGTCTCCAGAATCATCGTCGTATGCTGCGAGCTGCACAACATAGCGCAGCCGCAAGGATTAGAGCTGTAGGTGGAGCAAGGCGCAGAATGCACAGCCTCTTCAGAGGAGGAGGAGGAGGAGGAGAAGGAGGTTGAACCTGAGGTGGAGATGGCACCTGCGGCAGTGCACATTGTTACCTGGGAGGCCCGGGATGGCCTCATAATAGCAAGATTTACTTAACTTGCACCAGTGCACCCATATGGCTGCCACATGCTGTACTAAGTCTGCCCCCCACCCCCGACCCCCGCAACAACACCACAAAGCAGCCCTACAATGACCAAGCCATTCCTCTCACCCAAACCCCCATTCCTCGAGGTTAAGTAATGTCTCATCATTCACTCCAAGTGACAAGGCCACTTCCCAAGTAGCAGGCAAAAATGGACAAGACCAGGAAGTGGTGCAAATAAATAAATTTATGTGCATTGACGTAAGAAAACTACTAGGCACTTGGTCTAAGTGTTAAACAAAGCTTTAATCAACTGTTTTACAACATAGAGATCTAGTTGTGTCCTTCACTAGTTCCTGTTAAGAACGTCCTGCGCAAGCTGGGCCCGTGCCCGAGTATTTATACTCTCCCTGGACAGCGCCACCCACAGGCCGCTCAGTATTATTTCATAAGTCTTTCTTTCATGAATGACTGATTCATGTCATGCATCATAAATAGAACTGAAACTTATCACTAAAATTTTTTCATACACCCATGTATATACCCTTGTGAATCTAGGATTGTGTCTTTTATCTTTTCTGCGTGCTTCTATGAGGTGCAACTCCTGTGGCTTCAGCAGAGGTAGAGGCAGGCTGCTCACATCCCTGTTGCGACTGCTTTGACACTTTTGGCGGCCGTCCTCTGGGATTTGGAGCCTGTGATGGTCTCGCCAAAGTCTGCTCCTATTGCAACTGTGCAGGGGCAGATTCGGCCATCGGGATCCGAGGCAGCTTGTGGGACTCTGACTGAGGGGGAGTCAACGGGGGAGAAGTGTGTGCGCTTTGAGAAGAGCCCCCACTTCCATGTCCCCTCTCAACATCATCCCTCTCATGGGCCACCCGCACTTCCCTGCTAGCAAGGAGCTGGAGAGTACCTTGCTGCACAGTACTGGGGCGATGAGTGCCCAAGTCTACGTTTATATCCCTCTTCAAGATGAGGTCTGTTATAAATCTCATCATTATAAAGGACTACTCATGAAATAACGCTGGATGGCCAGCTGGTGGTGCCGTCCAAGGAGTATAAATACTCAGGCATGGGCCCAGCTTGCCCAGGGACATTTTGTAAGACAGGAACTAGTGAAGTACAACTAGACCTCCATGTTCTGAAACAAGTTGATTAAAGCCTTGTTTTATGCTCAAACCAAGTGCGTAGTGAGTTTTATTACATCAAGGTCTATGAGCGTCTGCCATCTGTTGTCCACAGCAAGCATGTTCTCATCGGACTGGTGTATTTGCTGTTCCATGCAGGTGGCCATTCTTTCCATGGAACAGCACATTGTCGCCATCGCCTGGGAGATGGTGGTGCTCATGTTGGAGATGGACTCCTCCATTCTCTGTACATTTGCACACATCGTGGCTGCAAAAGCTGCCAGAGCCTCATGCAATTGTTGCTGACCCTCCCAATCACCCTCTTTCTCGATGGCCCCTGAGGCTCAGCGTCTGCATGCAGCTCAGCAGAGCTTGGAGTGTCCTGCGCCCTCCGGCGAGGAGTCTCCACTGCTGTCCCTGTCAACACCACCTGCTCTTGCTCACTTGTGACTTGTGACACACCAGGTGACAACACTACTCTATCTCGCACAGGACCCAATGAGGTGCGCCTATCTGCGCTGCTGCTGGCTGCGCATGTGTCTGCTGACGGAGCACCCGCAGAGAATGGAGCTTCCTCTGAGGAGTCGTCTTCCTCCTGCGGCTGGACAGTGGAGGAGGGCACTTGATGGACCTGGGGAGAGTAAAGAGATGAATTAGGAGTGTTATAATAAGAATGGTTAATGTTACCACTATGCACATGATGACATATCACTGGATGCTGAAATCATTCACCATATGAGTGACTGTCATATGCCGTGTGGTTGTATGAGATTTCATTCTGTCACCAGGATGCTGGGAGATCCCCCTCTCTCCGTCTCCCACCGCCAGCAGCTCTGCAACTCCAGAGATCTCCAGGGCCTCCTCCTCTGCTGGAGTCAATTGACTGAAGGCTGGAGGGCCACCTCCGGTTCTCTGCCTCTCCCTATTGCTGCGCACACTCTTCTCCTGCAAGGAGGGAAAGAAGAGAACTTTAAGTGTGAGTGATGGAATGTGTGTAAGGAATGAATGGGCTACATCTGTAGAGGGTGACTATGAGGGAATGACATGGCATTGCCAAATGGCCTCCTTCTGTGGTGTTACTTCATATGATTGCATTAGACTGAGGGTGAGTGTCAGTGATGGTTAGTCAGATGGGGATGTGAATATGTACATAGACAGAAAGGGATGGGTGGACCTGCAAGGTAGGTAGGTGTGAGGAATGATGTGTAGGAGTAGGCTTGGGAAGGCAGAGTGATGGGGTTGTGGTGACAGGCACATCAGAATGTAGGTGAGTGTGGCATTGCACTCACCTTTCCTGACTTCATGAGATCATTGAATCTTTTCTGGCACTGGATCCACGTCCTCCTCACGACATCCCTGCTACTGACCTCCCCTGCGATCTCCAACAATGCCTTTTTTGTCTCTTTGGGTGGTCGTTTTCATCGATCACCAGGGAAGAGGACCTCCCTGCGTGCTCTTACTGCCTGCAGCAGAACTTCCAGGGAGGCATCGGTGAATCTTGGTGCTGTCTCCATGATCCACAGTTTTGTCAGTTTTATTCTGTTATCGAGACCTCTGGCAACCACCATCTGCACTCCTACATCAACCTTCAACTGAGATGTGTGCAAGGCTGCCTTAAATATCCACGCTGAAAACTAGTCATCGGTGACATCATCAGGCCCGCTCCATTTAATTGGGCCGGGAAACGCACATGATTGTTTTAATTGGGGCCATTGAGTTAAACGTGCAGTGTAGAACGCGCTGTTCAAATCATCAGGTTCCTGACCCGCTACACGGCCCGCACGTACACAACCCAACTCCAAGGTGAGGATTCTGGCCCATGTCACTGGATTTTTCCCACTCATGTCTTAAGATTTAAAAATTTGTAAAGGATTTTAAAATGGCATTGGGCAGCAAGTTGTAAAAATCTGTGGATAAGGAGTTACAAACATATGAATTAGGAGCAGGAGTAGGCCACTCGGCCCTTCGAGCCTGCTCTGCCATTCAATAAGATCATGGCTGATCTGATTACTCCACATTCCCACCTATCCCCGATAACCTTTCACCCCCTTGTTTATCAAGAATCTATCTACCTCTGCCTTAAAAATATTCAAAGACTCTGAGGAACAGTTCCAAAGACTCACGACCCTCTGTGAGAAAAAATTTCTCCTCATCTCTGTCTTAAATGGGCGACCCCTTATTTTTAAACAGCGACCCCTAGTTCTAGATTCTCCCACAAGAGGAAACATCCTCTCCACATCCACCCTGTCAGGATCTTATATATTTCAATCAAGTCACCTCTTACTCTTCTAAACTCCAGCAGATACAAACCTAACCTGTCCAATCTTTCCTCATAAGACAACCCGCCCATTCCAGGTATTAGTCTAGTAAACCTTCTCTGAACTGCTTCCAATGCATTTACATCCTTCCTTAAATAAGGAGACCAATACTGTACATAGTGCTCCAGATGTGGTCTCACCAATGCCCTGTATAACTGAAGCATAACCTCCCTACTTTTGTATTCAATTCCCCTCGCAATAAACGATAACATTCTATTCGCTTTCCTAATTACTTGCTGTACTTGCCAACTAACCTTTTGCGATCCATGCACTTGGACACCCAGATCCCTCTGCATCTCAGAGCTCTGCAATCTCTCACCATTTAGATAATATGCTTCTTTTTTATTCTTCCTGCCAAAATGGACAATTTCACATTTTCCCACATTATACTCCATTTGCCAGATCTTTACCCACTCACTTAACCTATCTAAATCCCTTTGTAGCCTTCTTATGTCCTCCTCACAATTTATTTTCCTACCTATCTTTGTGTCATCAGCAAATTTAGCAACCATACCTTCGGTCCCTTCATCCAGGTCGACACAAAGCTGGGTGGGAGGGTATGCTGTGGGGAGGATGTCGTGAAACTCCAGTACGATTTGGACAGGTTGGGTGATTGGGCAGAAACATGGCAAATGCACTATAATGTGGATAAATGTGAGGTTATCCACTTTGGTGGCAAAAACAGGAAGGCAGATTATTATTTGAATGGCAATAGATTGGAAGAAGGGGAAGTGCAAAGATACCTGGGTGTTCTTGTGCACCAGTCGCTAAAGGTAAGCATGCAGGTGCAGCAGGCGGTTAAGAAGGCAAATGGTATGTTGGCCTTCGTAGCATGAGGGTTCGAGTACAGGAACAAGGATGTCTTGCTGCAGTTGTACAGGGCTTTGGTGAGACCGCACCTTGAGTATTGTGTGCAGTTTTGGTCGTCTTATCTGAGGAAGGATGTTCTTGCCATGGAAGGAGTGCAGCGAAGATTCACCAGGCTGATACCTGGGATGGCAGGAATGATGTATGAGGAGAGATTGTGTCGATTGGGCTTGTACTCACTGGAGTTTAGAAGATTGAGAGGGGATCTCATCGAAACCTATAAAATTCTGTCAGGCCTGGACAGACTAGATGCAGGAAGGATGTTCCCGATGGCCGGGGAGTCCAGAACTAGGGGTCATAGTCTAAGGATAAGGGGTAAGCCATTTAGGACTGAGATGAGGAGGAATTTCTTCACCCAGTGGTGAACCTGTGGAATTCTCTGCCACAGAGGCCGGTGAAGGCCAGTTCATTAAATATATTCAAGAAGGAGTTGGATATATTTCTTAAGGCTAAAGGGATCAAGGGATATGGGGAGAAGGCAGGGACAGGGTACTGAATTTGGATGATCAGCCATGATCTCATTGAATGGCGGAGCAGGCTCAAGGGGCCGAATGGCCTACTCCTGCTCCTATCTTCTATGTTTCTATGTTTCTATGTCATTTATATAAATTGTAAAAAGTTGAGGCCCCAGCACTGATCCCTGTGGCACACCACTCATTGCATCTTGCCAATCAGAAAATGACCCATTTATGTTTCTCTGTTTCCTGTTAGCTAGCCAATCTTCTATCCATGCCAATATGTTACCCCTTACACCATGAGCTTTTATTTTCAGCAATAACCTTTGATGTGGCGCCTTATCAAATGCCTTCTGGAAATCTAAGTACAGTACAATCAACAGTTCACCTTTATCCACAGCACATGTTACTTCCTCAAAGAACTGCAATAAATTGGTTAAACATGATTTCCCTTTCACAAAACCATGTTGGCTCTGCCTGATTACCTTGAACTTTTCTAAGTGCCCTGCTATAATGTCTTTAGTAATAGCTTCTAACATCTTCCCTAGGACAGATGTTAAGCTAACTGGCCTGTAGTTTCCTGCTTTCTGTCTCCCTCCCTTTTTGAATAAAGGAGTTACATTTGCTATTTTCCAATCTAATTGAACCTTCCCCGAATCTAGGGAATTTTGTAAAATTAAAACCAGCGCATCAACTATCTCACTAGCTACTTCTTTTAAGACCCTAGGATGAAGTCCATCAGGACCCGGGGACTTGTCAGCCCGCAGCTCCAACAATTTGCTCAGTACCACTTCCCTGGTGATTGTAATTTTCTTGAGTTCCTCCCTCCCTTCCATTTCCTGATTTACAGCTATTTCTGGGATGTTACTTGTATCCTCTATAGTGAAGACTGATGCAAAATACCTGTTCAATTCAACTGCCATCTCCTTATTTTCCATTTTTAATTCCCCAGACTCACTTTCTATAGGACCAATGCTCACTTTGTTCACTCTTTTCTTTAAAATATCTATAGAAACTTTACTATCTGTTTTTATATTTCTAGCTAGCTTTCTCTCATACTCTAATTTTTCTCTCCTTATTAATCTTTTAGTCATTCTTTGCTGTTTTTTATATTTTGTCCAATCTTCTGACCTGCCACCCATCTTTGCAGAATTATATGCTTTTTTTTAAAGTTTGATACTATCTTTAACTTTTTTAGTTAACCAAGGATGATGGGTCCTCCCTGTAAAGTCTGTGGGTTGTGCAGTAAATAAATACACAGACTTTTGAAGTACAAACAAACAGGTCTTTACTATTCAGAGGTCAGGGCGAATCTGCCCTAGTTATCCTGTAACATCACTTATATACTGGTGTGGTCACTGTCGGTATTACCGTATACAGAAGCCAATCAAACAGTGCCACACCTAAAGTAGTTCTCTTAAAGGTGAACGGTTACACTCAATCGTTCCCTTAAAGGTAGACGGTTACATACACTACAATCCTCCCTTTTTAGCTTATTACTTACAGGGTCCCCGTTAAACATACATATCTTCAACTTCACATAACAATTTACAGATATACTCTCGGTGGAGAACAAACAATTTACAGAGATAATTCCGGTGGAGTCAACATCATATAAAACAGTTTACAGATATACTTTCGGTGGAAACAGTTCACAGGTTCAGTCTCTGCGGAAACAGTTCATAGATTCAGTCTCTGATCTTGACTCATTCCGAACAGCATCTCTTTGGTGTAGCCGGTTCACATGGCTAGCGTGACTCCTCCATAGCCTTTTTCCTTCCAATGCCCGGATTCCTAGTTGAATATGTTCTTCAAGTTGTTGGACCTCTGCCATTGCCGCCTCATATTTGTCTTGGGTTTCCTTCAATAATTTAACGAGTTCTTGGACATCTTGAATTTCACGTTCTGCTATGTCTTCCACCTCTAATTTTCCATCTACGGATGGAATCTCTACCGATGAGTCTGTCTTGGCCTGGAGCTCGTCAAACATTTCCTGCAGCCTTTGTAATTCTCGCTCATGTTCAAACTTTAGTTGTTCATATGCTTTCACTAAAACTAGCTTTTCGGAGGTTGCCGAGTTAACCCCTTCCAGGATTGTAGTCTGGGCCCGTTCATACTGTTCCTTCAACTTGTTACACTCTGCTTGCAACGAGTCGTAGAGATGAACTGGGATAAAATCCTGGCTTCCTGAAGATTCCTCTTCCTTTAGGTCGTTCTGTAAATAGTCTAGTTCCTGAACAGTTTCAGGGAGATGTGATCGGTACTTGGCCACGATGGCTCTATGGTCGCTCTTTTCTCGAGCTAGCTGTCTCTGTTGTCTTTCCAGGTTCTCCCATTCAGTGTCCCAGAACTTTTCCATATTTTTCATCTCTTGTACGAGACGGTCACTCCACTGTTCTAATTGTTGTCGTACTTTGACATAAGTTTGAGTCCGAGCTCGGTGTTCTTCCGTCGTGGATGAATCCTTAGCTTGAACAGGCTCAGAATTCTCTGTCAACCTGGAGTTCTGCCCTGTAACTTTATTCTTCTTGGTGACATAAGTCTTTCTGCATGTCTTTGTTTCCTTCCCCATCGTCGGCAAGTCCCCTTTAGCCTTGTCATGCATATTTGAATTGGTCTTATCGTCATCCATCTCAGAATCTGAGCTGATAGCTTGCTCCTTCATTATGGCTTTTAGGTAGTGCCATTCCATGTCTATTTTCTTAATCCACTCCCGTCCTAGAAGTGGTGGTCCTCCCTCAGGTAATACGTACAAATTCATTCTTGGGTGTTCTTTCCCTCTATCTCTCACCTTGACTCTTATTTTCCCCATGGGGTATACATTATGCCCCGTGTATGTCTGTAATACGAACTTGGTATTTCTCAAAGGTATGTGAGAGAACAGCCGGTGGTAGTCCCTTCGGTTGATGACTGATAGAGCTGATCCAGTGTCCAGCTCCATTCGTACTTGGACTCCAGCTATTTTTAGTACGACCCAAATCGTTTGTAGATCAGTTTCTTTCCCCACATTGTGGATCTTCAGACTACCCAGCTCCTGGTTGTTTGGGTCTGAGTCTGAATTCTGTTCGTCTGAACTCTTTTCAGCCACCTTGTGTACCTTGTTGTACTTTTCTTGTGGTGGCTTCCGTTGATTGTTGGTCTTTTTCCCGGACCTGCATACCTTCACGATGTGACCCAGTTTGCCACATTTCCGACACTCTTGGTTCTTAAACCAGCAGTGATTCTGGTCGTGCGTGGTCTTCCCACAACGGTAGCATTTTGTTGTGCTCGAAGTAATTTGGTCCACCCCGAGTGCCGCCGCCTTTAGCTGCATTTCGGCCGTTCCTTTCGCTGCGGCTTCGTGTGATGCAGCTATGAGGACAGCCCTGTCCAGTGTGAGGTCGTTTTCTTCCAGTAGTCGCTTCTGCGTTCCTTCTTTGGACAATCCGCATACGAACTTGTCCCGCAGTGCCTCTGTCAGATTCCCTCCGAACTGGCAGTATTTCGCTAGCCTACGCAGTTCGACCAAGTATTCCGCATTGCTTTCGTCTTTCCTCTGCGTTCTTGCGTAGAATTTGAATCGCTCAGCCAGCATCAATGGTGTGGGGTTCAAGTGGTCCTTCAGCACAGCCACAATTTCTTCGAAGGTCTGATCCGCTGGTTTAGCTGGTGCTATTAGATGCTTCAAGAGCCCATATGTTTTTGCCCCCATCGAGTTTAGCAATGTTATCGCCTTGTCGTCTTCCTCTATTTTGTTGGCTTCGCAATAGATCTCTATGCGTTCCACGTACGTGGCCCAGTCTTCTATTTCAGAATTAAAATCGTTAATATTCCCTCGCTTAGGCATCTTTCTTTCTTTGAAGCAGCACAGTATTTCTTTAAGTATTATTTATTATCTTTTTTTTTTCTAAAATGGCGGTTTTCCTGCGAAAATGGCGGTTTCCCGCTCTTCCCTTCTCTCTCTCTCTCTCTCTCTCTGCCCACTTCAATGGCAGTTAAGATGGCGGTTCTTTTCCCGTGAAAATGGCGGTTTCCCGCTCTTCCTTTCTCTCCCCGCCCACTTCAATGGCGGTTTCCCGCCTCTGTCGTCTTCTCCGCCTAATGGCGGCTTCCCGCGTTTCTCCCTGGTGTAAGGGGTACGCTTTCCCCACAGCGGACAGGTTCAGCTGCTGGGCTGGCTCTCGCACAGCTCCCCTTACTCGGCTCTGTCTTTTCCTCCCGCCCGCACGGCTCTACCGGCGCTGGGTACACCCCGTTAACGGAGGACAGTTCAGCCGCTGGACTGGCTCTCGCGCAGTCTCTCTCTCCCCGTGCTCGGCTCTGTCTCTCCCTCTCCCGCACGTTCGGTTCTACCGGCTCTGGGTACTCCGTAGGTGGAGAACAGTTCAGCCGCTGGACTGGCTCTCGCGCAGTCTCTCTCCCCGTTCTCGGCTCCTGTTCGCTCTCCCACTCCCGCACGTTCGGTTTTGCCGGCTCTGAGTACCCCGTTGGTGGAGAACAGCTCAGCCGCTGGACTGGCTCCTCGCAGTCTCTCACTCCGCACCCGGCTCTCACCCGCACGGTTCCCGTTCGCCTCCCCAGCCCTCTCGCAGACCGGTGTTTCCCTCCCCGGCTGCGGCTGGGTTTCTCCTCCCGCGCCTACTCGCAGGTTCAGCGCTTCGTGGCTGCGGTCGCTGCCCGGATTTTTCCCGCCGATCACGGTCCAGCTGTCACCTGACGCCGTTGGGCCCGACCTTTGGCCGGTACAGCTCCCCCTCGACCGAGGTCGAGTGCTCTGCCCTTCTCCTCCGGATACTTCTACCCCTTCCCCTACTCACAGTCTCTTCGGCCGCCTTGTTTCTTGCTGATCGGCTCACTCCACACCGTGGTAGCAGGGTAATCAGTGCCTGTTGCTGATGAAGCTTTTGTTGCTAGTCTTCCAGCTTCTGTAAAGTACCACACTTTCTCTTGTTGTAGCCTCGTGTTTTCTTTTGGTAGCACGACGAGGGCGGTTGCCTCTCTTCGACGCTCTTTGTTACTTTGCTATTCTTGCCGCAGGGTACGATCGGACTCGTCGCCACTGTAAAGTCTGTGGGTTGTGCAGTAAATAAATACACAGACTTTTGAAGTACAAACAAACAGGTCTTTACTATTCAGAGGTCAGGGCGAATCTGCCCTAGTTATCCTGTAACATCACTTATATACTGGTGTGGTCACTGTCGGTATTACCGTATACAGAAGCCAATCAAATAGTGCCACACCTAAAGTAGTTCTCTTAAAGGTGAACGGTTACACTCAATCGTTCCCTTAAAGGTAGACGGTTACATACACTACACTCCCCTTGGAATTTTTCTTTCTTGTTGGACTGTATATATTCTGTGTATTCTGAAATATCCCCTAAAATGTCTGCCACTGCAACTCTATTGACCTATCCCTTAACCTAATCTGCCAGTTCACTTTAGCTAGCTCTGCTTTCATGCCCTCATAATTGCCCTTATTTAAGTTTAAAATACTAGTCTTGGACCCACTCTTCTCTCCCTCAAAATGAATGTAAAATTCAATCATATTATGATCGCTGCTACCCAGGGGCGCCTTCACTATGAGGTCATGAATTAATCCTATCTCGTTTCACAATACCAGGTCTAGTATAGCCTGATCTGGAGTTGGCTCCAGAACGTGCTGTTCTAAGAAACTATCCCAAAAACATTCTATGAACTCCTCATCTAGGTTACCTTTGCCCATCTGATTTTTCCTATCTATATGTAGATTAATACTTCAGCATTCTGATTGATGACTGTAACAATGACCGGACAACTTTGAAGCAATTTGTTGATTGTGGGTGAACAGGATTATTGCAGCACAGAAATATAACTTAGACTTTTGATGCTGGTGCATTTTCAAGCATTTTCAAATCTATTGTTAGATGTTATAAACAGGAAAATAAAGTAGTTGCACAGATTTTAGTAAAGCCTTATAGGGTCCATTGGAAATTCAACCCTAAATACACTGTGCTGATCTGATTCCTGAAACTTTTTACATCATGCATTTACAATAAAGGTGCCCAACAGAACCTAATGAAACCAGGCCACTTCGAGCTCTGATGTTGACACTAATAGATCTGTGTAAAAATATAGAAGTGAGAGGTAGCTGTGGAGAGAGAGAGAAAGAGAGAGAAAGAAAAAGTGCAAGAGCTGAGTGGGGTGTATCCATGTTCCTTAGTGTCAGTGGTCCACCTACACTTCCCAGCTGTAACCTTTACTGCGGTGACTAGCTTCACTCATAGTAAACACTATGGATAAGGGGGAAGTAGCCATATTCTGTGCTTCCACCCTAAATCTGCTATTGGCTTATAGGAACATGCACACGGAGCTGGAATTTGTGCTCTTAGGCAGAACTAACAGAAAGCACAACTGTCCTGCATTTAATCTAGAACATATTGATTTTCTTGCTGAAATGCAGACTGGAGGACACTGGCTTCTGAATGCTGACATTAGGATAAAACACAGATGGTCAGCACGTGTGATACTGATTTCCAGCCTACCTACTACCAGCTAGATTTCCTATTTGTACAATTTCCTCTTCTCTTCTCTTAGTTCTTGTTAGGAAATAAAAAGAAAGCATTTATTTGCCACCTTTCAGCCATGTCTCAGTGGGTAGCACACTCGCCTCTGAGTCAATAAATGCCTCTGAGAAGGCTGTGGGTTCAAGTCCCACTCCAGGGATTTGAGCACATAAAGCTAGGCTGACACTCCAGTGCAGTGCTGAGGGAGTGCTGCACTGTCAGAGGTGCCGTCTTTTGGAGGAGACGTTAAACTGAGGCCCTGTCTGCTCTCTCAGGTGAATGTAAAATATCCCATGGCACTATTTCAAAGAAGAGCAGGGGAGTTATCCCCGGTGTCCTAGCCAATATGTATCCCTCAATCAACATAACAAAAATAGATTATCTGGTCATTATCACATTGCTGTTTGTGGGATCTTGCTGTGCGCAAATTGGCTGCCGCGTTTCCCACATTACAACAGTGACTCTACTTCATTGGCTGTGAAGTGCTTTGAGAAGTCTGGTGGTCGTGAAAGGCGCTATATAAATGCAAGTCTTTCTTTCTTTCAGAACGTCAGGATGTCCCAAAGTGCTTTACAGCCCATGAAGTACTTTTTGAAGTGTACTTTTGAACAATTTGTTGCCTAATTCAAAAATGAATTCCTGCCCAACAGGTGGCTCACTGCACTAAGTTTCAGGAAAATTGTTCACGCAGTTGTCTTCGGTTGCGAGAACAACTAAAAAACAGTTTGATATTCTAGATCATTTACCTGTTTCACATTACTCAATTATACCTTTCTTGCTATTCTTGAATTTAGTTTTTATTTTAAAAGGAGTCCAAACTTCCAACTACTGAATGGATGAGTTGAGCTGCAGTTTCGAACATTCCTATGCAAGTTTATCCAGTCTCAGGTCATTTGAGAAGCAACATTTATTGAAGTCAGTCATGAATCATGGAAACCCACCCATTAAATTTGGTCGAGCAGATCGTACAGCATTAGTTCACCAACTGAAGGATGATGGAATAGAATGGCTTTCTGGATTTCTCTCCTTTTAATAAAAATAAATATATTCTGGCTGAAACTTGGTAACTGTGAATTTTAGACATAAAGTGATTTTTCTCCAGCCAAGCAGAGAGGAATAAACTGCGGGAGAGTTGGGGACTGCCTGCAGGGTGGTAAAGGAGGCATGCAGTGTGGAAATATTTAAACAATTATGGCAAAGGAAGAGTGGGAGCAAAATTAAAAATACCAAAATTAGTCATTAAAAAGGCATGATAAAATTTAAAATACAATTTACCTGGAGTGAAGGATAAGAATGAAATGGTGACAGAATTGGGAGAGTTTAAAGTTGGAAAAGAGTAGGATAGGATGTTATTTTTTAAACCATTATACCATGTAATGCACAATGTATTATTCTGTATGTGCCTGTGTCTGTAAGGTTACAAAGTTGAATCACTGTCATGGAAAAGGACAAAGATGGACCAGAAATAAAGGTTCTAAATTGGGGGAAGGCCGATTTTAATATGATAAGGCAGGATCTGGCCAAAGTGGACTAGGATCAGCTACTTGTAGGAAAATCCACATCAGAGCAGGGGAGTCATTCAGAAAGGAAATAAGGAGAGTACAGCGCCAACATGTTCCCATAAAGGTCAAGGGTGGGACCAACAAGTCCAGGGAACCCTGGATGTCAAGGGATACACAAGAATGGATTAGGGAAAAAAGGGAGACTTTTAGCAGATACAAAGGACTAAAAACAGTGGAAGCCCTAGAGGAGTATAGAAAGTGCAGGGGGGTACTTAAAAAAGAAATTAGGAGAGCAAAGAGGGGGCATGAAAAAACACTGGCGGGCAAAATAAAGGAAAATCCTAAGGTGTTTTATAAGTATATTAAGGGCAAGAGGATAACCAGGGAAAGAGTAGGGCCCATTAGGGACCAAAGTGGCAATCTGTGTGTAGAGCCGGAAGATGTAGATGCGGTTTTAAATGAATATTTTGCATCTGTGTTCACTATCGAGAAGGACGATGTAGGCATAGAAATCAGGCAGGGAGATTGTGATATACTTGAACAAATTATCATTGAGAGGGAGGAGGTACTAACGGTTTTAGTGGGCTTAAAAGTGGATAAATCCCCAGGCCCAGACGAGATGTATCCCAGGCTACTATGTGAGGCAAGGGAGGAGATTGCAGGGGCTCTGACACAAATTTTCAGAACCTTTCTGGCCACAGGGGAGGTGCCAGAGGACTGGAGGACAGCTAACATAGTACCATTATTCAAGAAGGGTAGTAGGGATAAACCAGGGAATTACAGGCTAATGAGCCTAACATCAGTGGTAGGGAAATTATTGGAAAAAATTCTGAGGGGCAGAATTAGTCTCCACTTGGAGAGGCAAGGCGGGCGGAGTTGTTGCGAGGTTTGCGGGGGGCGGGCGGTGATGTAGAGCACAATGTCGGGCTGTGACAGGTCTTCAGCCGCCAGCATGGATCTCCCCTTAACCTTCCCTGCTCTAAGGAGAACAAGTAAGCAGAGTTTGATTTCAGGAGATGGTTTTATTCCTGTTCCTGACTGGGGTGGAGATCGCCTTTACAGAAGGTAAGTACTGTAGAAAATATAGGGACAGAGTGATCTCCTGGACGAGTTTCGATCGCCTAGATGGGTCGGAGAGGAATTTCCCAGATTTTTTCTCCCAAATTGGTCATTGGGTTTTTTTATCTGGTTTTTCGCCTCTCCCGGGAGATCACATGGGTTCGGGTGGGATGGAGAGTGATAGTAGATTTGAGGTTAGGATCAGATCAGCCATGATCTTATTGAATGGTGGAGCAGGCTCGAGGGGCCGATTGGCCTACTCCTGTTCCTATTTCTTATGTTCTTATGTAATCAAGGATAGTCAGCATGGCTTTGTCAGGGGGAGATCATGTCTAACCAATTTGATTGAATATATTGAGGGGGTGACTAGGTGTATGGATGAGGGTAGTGCAGTTGATGTTGTAGGATTCGCAAAAATCCAGGAAAATACAGTCTACATTGTAAAACCCCTGAAATGGCCACATTTTATGAACACAAGATGGAGTTGGCAGATCACATGACTCATTTCAGAAGGACATACCACTGCAGTATCTTAAAGAAACCTGAGTCACCACCGATTAGAAGATTCCAGAACTGACTGCAATTGATATGGTAAAATGGTTACAGTAGTAACGGAGTCAAAACAAAAGTATTTACACCTCAAGGTGGGTTAATTGCTAGCAAAACGCAAACCCATCTCTGAAATCACAGAGCACAGACAAAACCTATTATCTGTACCAAACTCAGAGGGACACAGGACAGATCCCATTAGTTTCATTTACAAGACATTAAAATAAAGTACCCGCTTTTGTCAAAGCAGCCTGCCCATTACTTTAACAAAAGAAAACCCCTGATTTGGCGCCAAGATAAGGGCAAGAAAACAGTACAACTGTTGGGGGAAAAGAGACATTAAAAAAAAACACAGTTTCACACAGACACGATGTCAAAGGCAGAGCAAGTGGAGAGGTTCGATTACGGTTCGAGGAGCATGGAGGGCCTACAAGTTCGAGCAGGAGAGCAGGTTCAGGAGCCAGTCCCATAAGGAAGATTGGAGATCCCGGACGATGCAGGAGCACCAAGGTCAAGGACAGTTTTAAAAACCCTGGTGAGCATAGAGGCCCAACTCCACCTAGCTGATCTAGTTGAGGTATACTTGAGACGGGAGGGTTTTTAATATTAAGGGCTTTGTAATTCGGGAGTGTTATTCATCCTTCGTTGTGCCGTGCGCTTTCTCCACCCCCGTTTTATTATATCGCTGATCTAGAATTGATGTATTATGATAGTCAAAGTAACTCTTGTGTGTTAAATTTTAGTTCCCATTGAGAGGCGTGTTCATGATTTTTGTCTGCATTGTTTCTTCATTCTCTATGTTTTATTCTCCTTAAAAATAAAGATACCTTTGATTTAAAACTTACCTTGTCTCACCTGATCCATTTGTCTTCTGAGTCACAAGTTGGGCCAACACATCAAGGTGGTCTGGCAATAAGCCCAGTGTCTAGAACCGGTGAGGGGGGAGCACTTCGGAGCCGCTCATGAGCAGTGTGAAATCAAAAACTGATCTCGCACACCACAAGCTCGTTAAAACGACCCCTTACAGAATGGCGACCCAGATGGGACACTGGCTACAGAACCCTTGTGTGGTGGACAAAGACTCGGGTGAGACAGATGTTATGGAGGACAGGTTATCCTCCTACATGTGTGGCAAAGTAAATGTAGCAAAAAAATGGGTATATGGCCTGTTAGGAGCCGAGCGTCCCCTAAAGGCAGCCGCCCAGTGGACGGCTAGTAAAGAGCACTGCAAAGGCATTGAAAAAGCGGTGTGGCTTATGTGCTATAAAAAGCAGGTTCTGGTACTGGACCACGCGGTGGCCAGTAAGGAAACCAAAGTTAAGCATTTGTCCCGGGAGCTGCAGGAAAAGGTTGCAGCGGAAGGGAAGGTGCTAGTAGCTCTGGAGGCCATAAGCCAAGAGAGGACAGCAATGGTCCGGGACCATCGGGGGGAGGTAGAAAGGCTGGAGGGCAAGATAGTTGAGCTGGAGGGGAGCGCTAGGTTCAGGGCAGAACACGTAGAGTATCAGGCAAGAGAATCCAGGGAGAAAGAGAGGAGATTAAAAACAGAGATTAGCCGCCTTACAGGGGAACTGAAGGCACAGGAGGAAAAGGTAGGTGAAGTAAAAGCAGCCTATAAGCTGGCCTGCGCTCAAGGGTTTGAGGAGGCAGACCACGGCCCCTGTAGGCAGGAAATAGAAAGCCTGAATCTGGCATTGGCCAGGGCAAAGGGGATGATATGCCTCATTAGCCCCAAGGTCGGCCAGGCTGAGTTCAACGGAAACCCAAGCAGGGAAGTCCCGCAGGCAGCCCCCAGAACAAAACGGGTTAGGGAACCCGAGATTTCACAGCCACCACCCCTAGCCCCTAGTTTTCCAGAGGTCTGGGATCAGGAGGGGGTGGAGGATGAAGAATCCAAGGTAGACCAGGGTAGCCCGAGAGAGAATCAGGGACCGGGACCGGTGTACCCCGTGACACAACGGAGGTACGGACCACCCGGTGACGACGGGGAACCTGGGGACCTCCAGAACCAATTCCTGGTGCCACACGGTGCGCAACAATTGCGCTCCATGGTGAGCTACATCCCCAAGCTCACCATGAAGGGGGACCCTTCTCTTCACTTTAGGGAGATAGAGCAGGCGGCCTGTGTTAACGACTGCGACGAGGCAGAGAAGGCCAAGATGATGTTGTTCTCCCTGGGTAGCGATCTCCTCCAGACGCTACCCGATGGCTGTAAGAGGGGTCAGGAAAATTATGGCAGGCTGAAGGATGAGATCCTGGAGGCCATGGGGATGAACGAGGGGAGTCCGTTCACCCGGGTGGAGAAAACAGTCCAGCTCCCCGGGGAATTCCCGCAGGCGTTCGCGGACAGGCTGTGGCCAGTCTACCAGGGTGCGTGCCCGGGAATGCTGGCGCGAGCGAACCTGGACGGGGACCAGTTAGTCCACTGGCTCAGGTGCCTGATGAATAACTCCCTGCCCCGCGTTCGAACGCAGGCAATGGCCTGGTTCGACCCCCGAAACCCTCTGACCACGGAGGCGACGGTGATCCGCCAACTCACCGTCACCTTTAGAAACGGGAGGGATAGTGAGACACCCCAGCAAAACGGGAAGGTTTGTGAGGTCAGGCCTGGTGACCAGCCCCGTAAAGAGTGGCGCCAGGAAGGGAGCCGTCCCAACCAAAGCCGACAAACGTGCTACGGCTGCGGGAAGGAGGGGCATTGGCGCAGGGACTGTAAGAATCCCTGGAAGGACACAAGGGAAAAGGTCCCCACAGCCCCAGCCCAAGCCCTGGCCGCACCCCCGACCTCTGTCCCAGAGAGAGAGACAGAGCCAACTGTCCCTCCAGAGCTGCTGGACGTGCTGCTGGCTTCAGTGAGGTCATTGGTCCTCACTAAGGGAAAGATAGCAGCCACCACCGGTCCAGCGGTTCCCCCAACCCCTTCCCAAAGTGGCCCGCAATGACTGGAGCCTGCGCAGCCCGTCTATCTATGTGCGCTCCAGTACGACGGATGGAAGAGACCGCTCGTGCAGATGGAGGTAGAGAAGGAAACGGGGACTTATCTGTTGGATACGGGAGCTTCATGCACCGTGATCCATACGGAGAATCCCACCACCTCACCTCTGTCTAACGGGGTTCCATACGTCCTATCGGGGTTCACAGGGGCGCAGCAGACGGCTGCGTTCTCCAGGCCGCTCTCGATCCGCCTGGGCACACTCCAGACAAAGTGGACATGTGTCCTGGCGAGATGGGATGCGGAGGGAGTGAAGGGGATCCTAGGGGCCGACTTCATCGTGGGCCATGGGATCCTCGTGGACCTCAGGAACCATTGCCTTTGGGGGGCCAACACCGGAAAGGAAAGTGGAGTGGTAGTAATCCCGGGAAAGGATGGGAAGGGAACCCTGTGTACCATGAAGCCGAAAGGGAGTTACGACCTCGGTGAAATGATGGAGGATATCCCAGAAGTATTTAGAGCCGAGGTGCAGGCTCAGTTTGGTGCGTTCGCCACGCACAAACACGACTGTGGGAGGGTTGCTGGCTTTGAGGTTAGGGTAGATGGGGATCCCATGGCCCGGCCCCAAAAGCAGTACAACTTCCCAAAGGAAACAGAGGCTGATATGGAGGTGGCCATATCAGCGCTGGTACAGCAGGGGGTGCTGAGGCCTATAGCCACCCATGTGAACTCTCCGCTTTGGCCGGTTAAGCAACCGGACAATTCCTGGAGAGCCACGGTGGACTATCGGGTGTTGAACAGCAACATCCCCGCATGTGCCCCCACAGTGGCAGCAGTGGCCGACCTCATTGGGAGTATCCCCGCATCCGCGACCACGTTCACGGTGCTGGATATTTCCAATGGGTTCTGGTCGATCCCTGTGCGGAGGGAGGACCAGTATAAATTTGCCTTTACTTTCAGAGGGCAACAGTATACCTGGAATTGCTTGCCACAAGGCTTCCACAATAGTCCCAGCATTTTCCACCAATGCATGGTGGACAGCCTGAAGGAGTTCAGTCAGCCCCTTCAGTTAGTACAGTACATGGACGACCTGCTCCTGTTTACCGACACGGTCGGGGAGCACGGCCCACTGCTGGCTGAACTGTTGGAACTACTGACCAGAAGGGGGTTCAAAGTCAACCCAAAGAAAGCGCAGATCGGTCAAAAGGAAGTCAAGTTCCTGGGGCTGACCATCCGCGCCGGAGAAAGGGCCATCGATAGGGCTAGGAGTGAGGCGGTACAGGAGTTACCGGCCCCCGTCACCATAAAGGGTGTGAGCTCGTTTCTAGGGCTAACCGGGTACTGCCGAGACTTCATGGAGGACTATGCGGCCATGGCAGCCCCACTACTCCGACTCCTGCACAAGGGAGTGGAGTGGTCATGGGATGAAGGATGCCAGGCCGCGTTCGAGCTCCTAAAAAGGAAGCTGCAGACCGCACCGGCCCTGGGAGCGATAGATGGGGGAAGGGAGTTCTTCCTGGAGGTGGCGGCCAGCGGGGACAGTCTGAGTGCTGTGTTGCTCCAAGAGCGACATGGCAAGCTGAGACCCGTGGTTTACTCCTCCAGGGTGCTCACTGACGTGGAGAGGAGCTACTCGGTCTGTGAGCGGCACCTCTTGGCCACACACTGGGCTGTGAAAAGATCCGCCATCTTCACAGGCACCTCCCCCATCACCCTCCTCACACACCACACGCCCACCAAGATGCTTTTGGATGGGAGGATTAAGGATGGGACAGTAAGCAGTGCCCGCATTGCGCACTGGACCCTACTCCTCTCACAAATGGATCTGCGGGTACGAGGCCTGTGCGAGCCCAGATTAGCCGCCAACCTGGCTTACCCTGGGACAGCCCATCAATGTTCCGTTGAAGGGGTATGGGAGGTCGACGTCGGTCTCCGGGCTGGGATACATCCCACCGGCCGTGAGATTTACATGGATGGTTCCAGCACAGTATCCGCTGGAAAGCGGCTCACGAGGTTCGGAGTGTATGACCCAACGGCTGACATTGCGTTGGCGATTAAACTCCCCAGTACCATGAGCGCCCAGCAGGCAGAACTGTCTGCTGTGGCATATGTGGTTACCCATCCCGAAGTTTTCCCTACCCCGTACACGATTTGCTCAGACAGCATGTTTACATGCAATTCGTGTACCGAATATCTGGCCATCTGGTCCCGTCGCGGATTCACTTCCGCGGATGGGAGACCCTTGGTGGTAAAGCCCCTGCTGGAGAAGATCCTGGCAGCCGTGGGGGAGAAGGGTGAGGTCTTCATCCACAAGGTGAAGGCTCACTCCTCCACAGAACCTCGCAGTCAGGGGAACCAGCGAGCTGACGCACTGGCGAGAGAGGGTGCCCAGACCGGCATTTTCTGGGACCACTGCGGGTCCGGACCAGTGGCAGCTGTAAAAGGCAGGGATGGGATCCAGAAGAGTGTAGGGGTAGCGCTAGCCCCGGACCTCAAATCGGTCCAATCTCAGGACCCTGCCCTGAGAGGGGTATTTAACGCGGTTAGCGAGGGGAAGAAAATGGAAGGCCCGTATGGTGCAGCATCCCTGTCCATAAGAGAGGGAATGCTGTTTAAAGAAGAGCAGTGGGTGGTGCCTCAGCAGCACCGGAGGGAATTCCTTCAACTGGCCCATGAGGGACCAGGAGCAGGGCACCCCGGGCCTGAGGTCACCTGGCAGCGGGTGGAACAAGCAGGATGGTGGCCAGGACTCTGGGAGGACGTCCGAGAGTTTTGCGCGAACTGTCTTGTGTGCGCGGCAAATAACCCCGATCCTCACAGGAGGAAGGTGCCGATGGGACACGTTAGGAGGGTAGAGGGACCATGGCAGTCAATCCAAATTGACTATATCGGACCCTTACCCGCCACCCAGGGAGGCTATAAGTACTGCCTCGTTCTGGTGGACGTGTTCTCTAAATGGGTTGAACCCTTCCCCTGCTGAACAGCCATAGCGTTAGGGACTGCGAGAATCTTGGTGCGGGAGGTGTTCTCGAGATGGGGACTGCCCCAGTTCGTGGAATGCGATCAGGGAAGCCAGTTTACCGGCCAAGTAATGCAGAACACCCTGATGCTGCTGGGCATTCAGGGGAAATGGCACGTAGCCTACAATCCACAGTCATCGGGGATTGTGGAGCGGATGAACCGCACCTTAAAAGAAAAAATGAGGAAAGAGATAATGGGTTCGCCCCAAAGGTGGGCAGAAGTCCTGCCTCTTGTCCTCATGGGGATCCGCTCCAGCCAGTCGAAGAGTACGGGGTACTCTCCGCATGAGCTCATGACCGGGAGGGTCATGAGAACCCCCACCCATGTCCTGGCCCCAGTCCTAACGGAGGGGCAGCTAAGTGAGGTGAATCGGGACAAATTCGCCCGCACGCTCCTTGAACGCCTCCAAAGGATCTATGAGGGGGCCGCAGGTAACATGGGGAGGCAGCACCAGGGAAATAGGATGCTGCTCGAGCCCAGTAAAACCCATCGCTGGGAGGTAGGGGATCTAGTGATGGTAAGGAACTTCGCCCGTGTGGGGAGTTTTGAGCCACTTTACATGGGTCCCTACAGCATCGTAGATCAGGCCAGCCCCATGGTGTATGCTGTGAAACTGCCCCGGCGCACAAAATGGTTTCACATCAATCAATGTAAGCTGTTTAAGCTGGAGGCAGGGAAGCAGGCAGCGGGGGCTGAAAAAGGCAGCAAAGAATTAAAAACTGCAGGGGAGCTGCAGCCGCAGGTCACACAGGCTGGACGAGCAGCCTGCATGAGGGGAGGAGTTGTCCCATCCACACGGGAGACTCCCCCATTGTTCTGGGACCCAGAAGGGGAGGAGCCGGAAGTCCTAGGTCCTGTCCCTGGTCACCCAGAAGGGGAGGAGCCGGAGGTCCTAGGTCCTGTCCCTGGTCACCCAGAAGGGGAGGAGCCGGAGGTCCTAGGTCCTGTCCCTGGTCACAAGGAAGCCGAGTCGGAGGACGAAGGTCCCGCCCCCGACTGCGGTGAAGGGGAGGAGCCGGAGGTCTTAGGTCTTGCCCCTGAGTGCAGCATTAGAGAGGTGGTGTCTGGGGGCGGAGACTCTCAACCTGGAGTCCCAGGTAGCGGGGAGGTGCCTGCCGCTGACCCAGAGCCTAGGGAGGCGGAGCCTGCGGGAGGAAGCCCACAGCCGGCAGTCGTGGGGAAGCCACGGACTGCAGCCAGGGCCAAAACTCCAGCCAAGGGTCCGACCTACGAGGAAGCCTCATATATGGTGACCCTTAGACGGTCAAATAGAAAACCGCAACCGAAGAAGGTTTGGTCGCCGGTTTTCACAAGAGGGACCCCCCGGAAGAAAGCTGCGAGAAGTTTAAACGGTCCACAGCCAGCAGCCACGGGCTGCCAGGGACCAGCAGCTGAGACCGATGTGGGAACGCAGCAGGGGGAGGCCTGCGACGGTCCCCACAGATTATAAGCTGGCCGCCCGGAGACGGGCGGCAGATGTATATATTTATATAGTTTTGGGTAATAAGGTTTAGTTTATTGTAATTTTAGAAAATAAGCAATGTGGTCTTCTGGAAGTATGGTAGCACTTTGGAGCGGTAGAATGTGGCAAGTTTTAAGTGAGCTAGGGTCGCGGGACCCACTCACCCCGCACCCAAGCCGAGGAGCCCAGGGAGCCCGGCTCGAAACCTTTTTTTATCTCTCCGCCAGATCATAACAAGATGATGCCAGTCGGAGGCATCATCCTCGCGGCCCTGGTGGGCCTCAACGTCGCCTGGAGAGGAGAAACGGAGGATCACCGTATCTTTGGATGCTCCGGGGAAACTGCGCCTCTGGCCCACGACGGGCAGGGCCTGCGCGAAGCAGAGGAAGTCGCTGGGTACACCCACGAGGGCAACTGGCCCGGATGGCTGGGCTCGAACGCCACAAAATATTCAAGCGAAACTGGCTTCACATACGGGGAGGTCTCTTTGTCGTGTCCTCGGATCAAGATCCAGGCCACGCGGATCAGTGTGACTGTGGGGAAACGTATTTGCCTAACCTGCAGGGGGTACGTCCCCCTGGATAGGTGGCGGTGGCTCAGGAAACTGAGCAGGGACATGGGGAACCCCAGAGGAAAGTGGGAAAGGTTAGGGAACAACACTCACCGGACTATCACAGGGACCCAGGGAGGGTTGACAGTGTGCTGGGATAAATGGTGGGAACCCGATCAGGGGATTTATGTGTGTATGTGGGGTTCAGAGAAAGTCTGCCCCACAGGTGTTTCCATCATTTTCCACAGCCAGTGGCAAGATAACGGGAGGGGGATAGACTGGGAATCGCATTTGGACGCATGCGCGGTCCCCTACTCCCCAATCGCGGTTAATGCCACTGAGCTAGTGACCCGCCCCTGACAGGCCCTGCCCACGACCCAGACACCACGGACGGTAGCAGAGGGATGCCCCACCACCACCAAGGGACCAGGGAACGGGTTAGTATTAGTTCCCACTGACCAACTGGCCTATCAGGGGGTCCATTACGCGGTGGCCTCGGTCATCCTCAACCTGACCGAGGTGCACCTGCCGGAATGGTGCCCCGTAGAGACGGCAAGGCTGTATCAGGCCCTGCTGAAAGAGACCCTGCAGAAGTTTTACGAGTTTGACTTCGCGGGGGTCAATAGAACCGAACTCTACACCGAGGGCCACAAGGAATGGGAGCAATTGGGGAGACAAAGAAGGGGCGCCGTGAACGACTGGTTCACAGGGTTTAACACTGGGTCGTCCATCATAAATAGTATGGACGACATCGAATTGCAACGGCAGGTTAACGGGTTAAAGACCCAGTTGAGGGGGATCCTCACGGATGAAAATCGGGTGGTGGGTTCAGAGCTCCATGAGGACCAGGCTATGACTCTCCATTTAAAAGAAATCATAGCAGAGCTGGAGAAGCAGGCTCGGACGGTCAACGCTCTCATTAGGGAGGACAGGAACACCTCAGATCAGGCTGCCCAGAATGAGGTGTACGTACTATACGGAGCATGGTTGCTGGGCGAGGGCCGCAGCAATCTGGAGGACTTAAAACAGGGTTTGGTCCCCTCCTGGATCAGTAACAAACACCTCGCAGCCCTCCACCCCTTTGCGAACGTGTTGCGTCCGTGCCAGCTCCGGCTTGCTTCTGAGGCCTACCCAGTCCCGGTGGACTGTGGTCGCTCCAACCACACCATCATGGGGGTCGTTGTGCGGATCCCAGTAATGAGTAGGGCGGCCCGACCTGCGCCGGTGTATAGGGTGGTGAACATTGGAGTCATTCGGGGGGGAGCACACGTCCGTTTCGCAGAGGTCCCACCCTACGTCATTAAGTGGGAGCATGCTATGACGGGGACTGACCTCTCGGGGTGCCGTAGCCGGGGAGCACACATAATCCTGTGTCCCCAGCACTTGAATGCCTATTCAACACCACAGTGCGGGTTCAGTTCTGCTGACGCTAAACCTATCAATTGCACCATGGAAGCCATGGCACAGGACCATGTTCCCCCACAGGTGGCATACATAGGAGGTGGGACATATTGTGTCGCCACCGCAGTGTCTCACTACCGGCACGGACAGCACGGCTGGTGCGCGGTCAGTGAAAGCAGCTTCTGTTTCAAACCCGAGGCAGTAGTTCAAGTGGCACAGCTGCGGATTATCCCGATCCCTGAACCATCCACTGTTCACCACACTGTCAAGGAGACCTTCATCGATCTCCAGAAGTACGTGGCCCACTTTGGTTTCACAATTCCCCCTCTCCCAGAACATTTAACCGAACTGCTGAAAGCAGTTACTGTCTCTCAGAAGCACTTCTTTACTTTGGAGCAGAAAACCACCGACATAGGGGCAAAAATCCAAGACATAGTGGTTCCACCATGATGGGACCTTTTTGATAATATAGAGATCCCATCATGGGTCAGACTGGCTTCCCACGTCTTAGTGGTGTGCCAGGTAGGAATCGTTCTGTACCTGGTCTGTGTCCAGTGTAGGAGGAAGGGACACGACAGGGAGTTCCCTAGTCAGCGGAATTGGCGGGGCCACTATGTCAGCATAAACGGGGACTCGCCCGTGTAGCTAAATGTTTTTATTCCATCTGTTTTTGGTGTATTATAACAAAGATTGTGTTGCGTCGGGTTATGACTCTAAGGTGAGTCTGTACATAGCATGTTTCTCCGGTAGGGGATATCTTCTCAACTCCGTTTTCGGGATGAGGAAAGTGCGTGTGCGAGGTACACTCCATAGTCAGGTAAACTACGGGGAAGGTCAGTTGGAGGGGGGAACGGATTTATGCTCAACCTAAAACATTCATGATACAAAAGACGATTTGAGCTGTCCATTGTATCACAGGGAGTACTGTAGGATTCGCAAAAATCCAGGAAAATACAGTCTACATTGTAAAACCCCTGAAATGGCCACATTTTATGAACACAAGATGGAGTTGGCAGATCACATGACTCATTTCAGAAGGACATACCACTGCAGTATCTTAAAGAAACCTGAGTCACCACCGATTAGAAGATTCCAGAACTGACTGCAATTGATATGGTAAAATGGTTACAGTAGTAACGAAGTCAAAACAAAAGTATTTACACCTCAAGGTGGGTTAATTGCTAGCAAAACGCAAACCCATCTCTGAAATCGCAGAGCACAGACAAAACCTATTATCTGTACCAAACGCAGAGGGACACAGGACAGATCCCATTAGTTTCATTTACAAGACATTAAAATAAAGTACCCGCTTTTGTCAAAGCAGCCTGCCCATTACTTTAACAAAAGAAAACCCCTGATTTGGCGCCAAGATAAGGGCAAGAAAACAGTACAACTGTTGGGGGAAAAGAGACATTAAAAAAAACACAGTTTCACACAGACACAAGGTCAAAGGCAGAGCGAGTGGAGAGGTTCGATTACGGTTCGAGGAGCACGGAGGGCCTACAAGTTCGAGCAGGAGAGCAGGTTCAGGAGCCAGTCCCATAAGGAAGATTGGAGATCCCGGATGATACAGGAGCACCAAGGTCAAGGACAGTTTTAAAAACCCTGGTGAGCATAGAGGCCCAACTCCACCTAACTGATCTAGTTGAGGTATACTTGAGACGGGAGGGTTTTTAATATTAAGGGCTTTGTAATTCGGGAGTGTTATTCATCCTTCGTTGTGCCGTGCGCTTTCTCCACCCCCGTTTTATTATATCGCTGATCTAGAATTGATGTATTATGATAGTCAAAGTAACTCTTGGGTGTTAAATTTTAGTCCCCATTGAGAGGCGTGTTCATGATTTTTGTCTGCATTGTTTCTTCATTCTCTATGTTTTATTCTCCTTAAAAATAAAGATACCTTTGATTTAAAACTTACCTTGTCTCACCTGATCCATTTGTCTTCCGAGTCACAAGTTGGGCCAACACATCAAGGTGGTCTGGCAATAAGCCCAGTGTCTAGAACCGGTGAGGGGGGAGCGCTTCGGAACCGCTCACGAGCAGTGTGAAATCAAAAACCGATCTCGCACACCACAAGCTCGTTAAAATGACCCCTTACAATGTCGTCTACATGGACTTCAGTAAGGCTTTTGACAAAGTCCCGCATGGGAGACTGGTCAAGAAGGTAAGAGCCCATGGGATCCAGGGCAACCTGGCACCTTGGATCCAAAATTGGCTTAGTGGCAGGAGGCAGAGGGTGATGGTCAAAGGTTTTTATTGTGACTGGAAGCCTGTGTCCAGTGGTGTACCGCAGGGATCGGTGCTGGGTCCCTTGCTGTTTGTAGTGTACATTAATGATTTAGATATGAATGTAGGAGGTATGATCAGTAAGTTCGCAGATGACACGAAAATTGGTGGGGTGGTAAATAGCGAGTGCTATTGGTGCTGCTGATGATCATCCTCCTCATCTTCCTCCTCCTCTTCTTCCTTCTCCTCTGCTGGTGCTCCAATGCCTGGTGGCATTGGCTGGGTCCTGAGGATTGCAAGGTTATGCAGCATGCAGCACACAACAACGAAGTGGGAGACTCGCTCAGGCGAGTACTGCAGGGCTCCTCCAGAATGGTCCAGATAGCGGAACCGTTGCTTGAGCACGCCGATTGTGTGCTCAACGATGTTCCTGGTAGCTTGATGGCTCTTGTTGTATCATAACTCAGCAGGGCTGCTGGCCGTACGGAGCGGTGTCATCAGCCAGGTGCACAGAGGATATCCCTTGTCACCGAGAAGCCAACCTCCTGGGTGATGCGGTGCCTGGAAAAGGTCTGGCGCAGGATGAAGGCATCGTGGTTGCTGCCAGGAATGTGGGCATTGACAGCAAGTATCAGCAGTCTGTGGTCACAGACCAACTGGACGTTTAAGGAATGGAAGCCCTTTCGATTGCGGAAATCCTCGGCATTCTCTTGCGGTGCCCGCAAAGCCACATGCGTGCAGTCAATGGCGCCCTGCACCATGGGGAAGCCCGCTATCATCGCAAAGCCCGTTGCGTGTTCTTGCTGCTTGTCCGGGGTCATGGGGAAAGAGATGTACTCTCATCTCCTTTTAAAGAGGGCATTTGTTACCTGACAGATGCAGCAATGCACCACGAACTGGGAGATATTGGCGATGTCCCCAGTAGCTGATTGAAATGAGCCGGTGGCATAAAAGTTGAGAGTTGTTATCTTCACTGCCACTGACAGAGACGTCCTGCTCCTCAGTTGAGGCTGCAGATCTGGCTGAAGCAGGTGGCAGAGCTCAGTGACCACCTCCTTGCTGAAGTGCAGCCTTCGCAAACAGTGCTCCTCAGACATATTAATGTAGGAGAACTGTTGGCGAAATACCCTGGGAGGGTAAGGTCTCCTGTACCGAGGCCTGTTGGCCCTCCTCCGTCTAGCCATGATTGCCACTCTCCCTCTGCGTCTCTGTGCCCTCCGAATGTGGTGGAGAAGGATGACGTTCCCATCCATTTCAGCCCCCATAGTATCTAGGCAATCAAAGTTATGAAGGTCAAAAAGCAAAGTACCTGCAAAGTTATGGTCAGAAGCCAAAACTACTTCAGACAGCATTGACTCAATGCAGAAGTCTCTCTTTCTCTCTTTGTCTCTCTCAAAATCTCTCTCTGTCTCTCAGAATGAGTGGTGCAAAACTGGCTACCACACAAAAGCCAGGAAGAGGCTCACTTTAAATAGCGCCCCCCCCCAGCCCCACAGCGACTGGGAAGCGTTCCAGTCAACCTGTCATTGGTTGCGCCAGGCGGAAAGGAGGGGGGCGCCACTCATTTCCGGTCCGGGGCACCCCAAGGGCATTGCACTCTCGAATGATGTCAAGATCTGCATGCGCAGGAGATCGGGCGGTATTGTTTAGCGCCGCCGCAAAATGTCCGGTCAATTTCGCGAGAGGCGCAGATATCGTCGCGCCCGGGCGCTAGTTGCTTTGCGCCCCACTTAGCACCCTCTTAAGGCACTAACGGGAGGTGCTACCAACTGAGTTTTTCCCCCATGACTCTATGACTGTTAAGTAAATATTGGGCGAGTTCATAGGGAGATCACTGAAGACGCTGCAGAGATTCTGGCTCTGGTAATTCTTGGAAAGTTCCTTTGTTACTTTATATATTCCTTTTGAAAGGTGGCACTTGAAGTGTGATAGATCGGACATGTGTGCTCGATATTCTGTTTTTAAAATATAGATTGATGTAGGCTGGTGAATCTCCTCTAGTCTTATCTATCTATATTATTAATAAAAATGCTCGTGGTAAGTTAGGTCATGTACTGTTTTATAAGCTTAGGAATGTTATACCATCTAATGCCAAATATATGCTGCTGCTAAGGTAGAGCTGTATCCTTTTATGGTCACAGAGTCTGATTGCTATCTAGTTGGGGACGGGCAATAAATGCTGGCCTTGCCAGCGATAAGCGAATAAAAAAAAAGATAGAGCCTTGGGTCAATTAAAGTTCCATTGTTTGGTAAGGAAACTGCAGGACAAAGTTAATCAAAATGAATCTTCATACTTCAGGATTACATTTCTGGTTTACTTCACTTTTAGTTATACTACTTTAAAAAAACTTTTAAAAAATTGTTGGAAGAAATTGGCTTATATGAAAATTATCTGCAAGAAATTTGCCTAGAATAGATTTGCTTATTATCAAGTGTAAGAGGAAATGTAATTGTGTGGTGGGACAGCAAATGCACGCATATGGTCTATTTTTATTATATTAGTCTGTAAACATACATATATATTTCTGTGCCCGTAACCAAATTATTTATTTATATGGAGAACAAGTGCGTTCCCAACACAGATCCCCAGGAAATGCTACTTGCCGCATCTTGCCAATGCATCCATTTACTGCCATACCCTGCTTTCTATGCTTCACTCATTCCACTTTCCATGCCACCAGATCAAGGATGAAGGGCTGGAATATGAATTTAATCCCACAAAATAATTGATTGTAGACCATTATTGATGTCATACCGAGAAAAATAAATTTGCCCAAGAAACAAGGAAATCTTGATGCTCTTTTCCTGGTGTTCTTGACCTCTCACATGGGAGTACTGATGTGCAATGCTTATTCAGCAAAGCGAATTGGCCAAAAACAAAAGATAGAAGTTGATTGAAAGTAAATGGCCTGAACTCTTCACTGCATGTAACTTTCAACAAGATTGAGAAATTTTGCATCTTGAAATCTTCAAAGAATATTTTCAAACTGTATCAGTCTTGAATTAAAATGACACCAGTACACCATAAGCAATCGACTTGTATTGTTAAGTGTGGGTTTTTGAAGGGTTGTTTAAGGTTACAAAATTCTGCTAAACTCTCATATAATTCTAATATTTGTTGTGAAAAAGTTAAGGGATATTTATTCGTCACCGCCCGGATTCAGGCACGAAGGCAGCAATGCAGCCACAAAGTGTGCCTGAACCAGAAGGCACGAGGCTCCTGTTCTGCTCTGTGATATTGAATTTAGCAGGGGGGGCCTAAAAAAGGTGTTAGGCCCATTATATATGTAAATAAGGTTCTAACGCCTGTGTTAGGGTGCTAGGGATGCTGGAAAAGTTGCCCGACTCAGTATTGGATCTGATGTCTTTCAAGGCTTCCTTTGGACGTGGGATGTTGGCCCCTGAAGTTGGCCCTCATTGAGCCTGCTTTATGCCCATATAGTCCTCATTTCTAACCCTATGGCCTAGAAATTCAGTATCGCCACGTTTGGGGTGCTACAGCCGGGCATTCGCTAAATTTAGCGCCTGGCGCAACTTAGCGCCACCTTCGCCGAAATTGAGTTGCATCGCCGCAAGAGGTTGCTGCTGCGCAAAAGCAGGTGATGCACGACTATCATAAGGCGCTAAGCCGGCGAGCCAAGGCGCTAACACCGAGGGCGGGCGCAGCGCAGGTGCGGCGAGTTGCTGATTGAAGGCAGACACGCTGGCGCCGGTCAGCTCTTAAAGGGGGAGGGTCGATTTGTTTGGCTGCCACGCCCTGCACACTGCAGCCCTGAAGCAAGGCCTGACCATTGCTGGTTCAACAGTTCAACGCCCAGGACAATGGAGAAGGCTAGGGAGCGAGCGGAGCGCTTCAGCGAGGGTGCCCTGAGGCTACTGGTTGGCGCAGTGGAGCGCAGGCGACCTGTGCTCTTCCCTGACAGTGGGAGAAGGCCGCTTCCCAGCGAGTACCGAAAAGCCTGGAGGAAGGTGGCAAACAGGGTGACCACCAACAGCATGGTTGCCAGGACTCCAGTTCAATGCAGAAAAAGGTTCAACGACCTCACTCGGGTTGTCAGGGTGAGTACCCTTTCCACTATCCTCTTCATCCCTGCATGTGCACCTAAGTTTCTGGCCAAAGGGACCTGAAAGCCCCAATGCCCAGCCCTCATCCAAGAGCTATGGGACTCTCATGAAAACCACTTGCACATTCAGCACTTTACACACTGTCAGGGCTATTCCACCATGGGAGGCAGTGCAGGCAAGATGAGGGCTTGACACTGTCAGGGCTATTCCACCATGGGAGGCAGTGCAGGCAAGATCAGGGCTTGACACTGTCAGGGCTATTCCACCATGGGAGGCAGTGCAGGCAAGATGAGGGCTTGACACTGTCAGGGCTATTCCACCATGGGAGGCAGTACAGGCAAGATGAGGGCTTGACACTGTCAGGGCTATTCCACCATGGGAGGCAGTGCAGGCAAGATCAGGGCTTGACACTGTCAGGGCTCTTCCACCATGGGAGGCAGTGCAGGCAAGATCAGGGCTTGACACTGTCGGGGCTATTCCACCATGGGAGGCAGTGTAGGCAAGATCAGGGCTAGACACTGTACTTAGAAGCCGTCCTTTCTCTTGCAGGGCAAGCTGGCCCACAATCGCAGGCAGCAGCTATGGACCGGGGGAGGCCGTCCTGACCTGAAAGAGCTCAGCGACCTGGAGCAGCGTGTGGAGCGCATTATGGCAGGCCGGCTGATTGGCCCCGTTGCCAGTGGAGATGCCGACCCTGTTCTGGACAGCAATGGTAAGGTCATCACCTTTTTGACCTCTCTCTTTCCACTTGTGCCTCACACCAGCATCCTTTGCCACTATCGAACCAATGCAGTGCATAGCAGCACTCATGCCTCCCTCGCTGCTGCCCTGTCCTCACTCTAAAGCAACTCTTGTGCCTCCCTGCTTTCAGATGCTGATTCGCCAGGTGAGGAGGCGGCCCCTCAAGCTGACACTGTCAGTGATTCTGAGTTCGAGGAGGAGGAAGAGGAAGCCGGCCCATCAGTGCCACCCTCAGCCAAGGCAGCCCATGGCCATGATGGGGACACGTCTTCCCTGGAGGGGAGCAGGGGGGAAGGGTCTGAGGAGAGTGAAGCTCCGGGGCCCAGCGGGCTGCAGCAACGCAAGAGGGGTGGAGAAGCTCGGCGGCCTTCTCCCCGGAGGGTGAGTGCAGCCTCCAGTCCTGCTACGGTGAGCGCAGAGAAGGTGCGGCTCCTTGGTGAAATGGGCGCCCAGGCTGAGCGCAGGCACACTGAGCTCATGGCTGCAGTGGCAAGGATGCCTGACTCCATAGAGTCACTGGCAAGGAGTGTTCAGGAATTCGGAGCAGCACAGGCCAGGAGTCTGCAGGAATTCAGTGCACCACAGGCAAGGAGTCTGCAGGACTTCACGGCAGCACAGGCTAGGAGTCAGCAGGACTTCGCTGCCTCACAGGCGACTTCCAGCCAAGTGCTCAGTCGTGCTGTGCATTCACTGGCTGGTCTGATGCAGACACAGGTCAGGGCCACATGGGCACTAACTGCTGCCACCCTCGCTGGATCGGCCAGGCATCGCCGGGGCCCTCGCCACACCGCAGCAGCCAGCAGTCTGTGCTTCAGCAGATTGCTGCACATGCTGCAGTGCTGGCCCATGCGAATGCCAGTGTATCAGCCGACCAGGGAGTGCCTGTGCTCTGTCAGGTTGGCAGCATTGCTGCCAACACTGTCACTCCTCCACTGCAGCTTCCATCACCCATAGGACAGACTGCTGCCGCCCATGCAGAGTTGGAGCAGTCAGCAGCCGGGCCCTAAGGCCCAGAGCTGGTCCAGGCCGTCCCCCAAGGGCATCTGCCGTCTCACCATCTGACCCTCAGCAGCCTTCCCCCAGTCTTGTTGCAGCCTCTGGGGTCCCATTGAGGAGGAGCTGCAGGGCAGGAAGGGGCCACTCACGGAAGTGAGGCGGATCACCCTCGCAGGGGAAAAAGTTGAAGGTGTGGCCAAATGTTGTGTTTATATATGAAGGCCGAGAATGTTGTTTTTATATATGAAGGCTGAGACTGTTGTGTTTGTTTTTTATATGAGGGCCGGGAATGTTGTGTTTGTTTTTTATATGAGGGCCGGGAATGTTGTGTTTGTTTTTTATATGAGGGCCGGGAATGTTGTGTTTGTTTTTTATATGAGGGCCGGGAATGTTGTGTTTGTTTTTTATATGAAGGCCGAGGATCATGGTCATTTTTGTTTAACTGTTTTTTTCATTTTCTGAAGGTTGTGAGAGCCAGTTATGACTCTGACTGTTTTTTGGGGGGTTTATCTGAATTAGTTTGTCATGCGGGAAGGGCATGTCCATGTTTGCACTTTGAACTATTTGTTGCCTTGACCGGCTGAGGGTTTGCAGAGCGGCTCCATTCATGTTCTTTCATTGGCACAAGCCATTCCCTGAGAGGGGGCCCAGAATCGAGTTGCAATAAGCCGCCGACGGACGGCCCTTGCACTTTGTGCTTCCCTGCCGTCTTGGTGCTCCTCCTCCTCCTCCTCCTCCTCCTCTGGTGGTCCTCCAATGTCTGCTGGCAGTGGCTGAGTCCTGAGCATAGCCAGGTTGTGCAGCATGCAGCACACTACAACGAAATGGGAGACTCGCTCAGGCGAGTACTGTAGGGCTCCTCCGGAACGGTCCATTCAGCGGAACCGTTGCTTGAGCTGCCGATTGTGTGCTTAATGATGTTCCTGGTAGCTTGATGGGTGTCATTGTATCGCTCTTCAGCAGGGGTGCTGGGCGCACGGAGCGGGGTCATCAGCCAGGTGCACAAAGGATAGCCCTTGTCTCCAAGAAGCCATCCTCATGGGTGAGCCTGGACTTCGAAAATGTCTGCCACAGAAGTCTGGCGCAGGATGAAGGCATCGTGGCTGCTGCCTGGAAAGCGGGCATTGACAACTAGTATGAGCTGCCTGTGGTCACACACCAACTGGACGTTGAGCGAATGGTAGCCCTTCCGGTTGCGGTAATCCTCGGCATTCTGTAGAGGTGCCCGCAAAGCCACATGCGTGCAGTCAATGGCGCCCTGGACCATGGGGAAGCCCGCTATTCTTCCAAATCCCATTGCACGCTCTTGCTGCTTGTCCAGGGTCATGGGGAAGGAGATGTACTGACGTCTCCTTCTGAAAAGGGCATTGGTCACCTGGTGGATGCAGCAATGCACCGTGAACTGGGAGATGTTGGCAATGTCCCCAGTAGCAGATTGGAAGGAGCCGGTGGCATAGAAGTTGAGAGCCACCGTCACCTTCACTGCCACCGACAGAGGCATCCTGCTCCTCAGCTGTGGCTGCAGATCTCTGCGAAGCAGGTGGCAGATCTCAGTGACCACCTCCCTTCTGAATCGCAGCCTCCGAACACACTGCTCCTCAGACATGTTCAGATATGAGAACTGCTGGCGGTATACCCTGGGTGGGTAAGGCCTCCTGTGCCGACGCCTGTTGGCCCTTCTCCGTCTGGCCATGATTGGCACTCTCTCATGGCGTCTCTGAGCCCTTTGAATGCAATGCAGAAAGCCAACGTTTCCACCCATTGCAGCCCCCATTATATGTGGCGACTCTAGGCTATGGCACTGAAAGTTAAATCTAAGTGCAAAGCTCTGGCCTGAAGCCAGAAGTACCTGTGCGAGTGCTGAGTCAAAGCAGAAAGCTCCCTCCCTTTGTCTCTCTCCAAATATCTGTCTCTCACACAGAAGGATTGGCACAAAATGGCTGCCACTTATAATGCAGGAGGAGTCCCCTTTAAATAGCACCCCCCGCGCCCTGCAGCAACTGGGAACCGTTCCCCTCTACCAGTCGCTGGGGGCGCCAGGCACACAGAAGGGGGGCTCCACTGAAGTTCCGGATCGGGGCGCACCAAGGGCGTTGCACCATGAAATGACATCAGGATCTGCGCGCGCATCTGAGCGGGCGCTGCGGTTTTGTGCCACCGCTAAATCTTGACTGAAGTTCGCGAGAGGCGGAGATCGCGCCGTGCCCGGGCGCTAGCCACTGAGCGCCCCACTTCTCCTCCTCCTAAGGCGCTAACGGCTGGCGCTAACAACTGAATTTCTAGGCCAATATCTATAATGGCTGATTTTGCAGCACACATGTTACATATGATATGTATACATAGGCAAATAGCAAAGATCAGATATCACTCTATGCTACACATGGGATATATTACAATAACAGTGCAATTTTATTACATCAATGTAATTTTAGCGTTGACTATTGTAAATGCTGAAAGGACTTTAATACCTCTTGGGGGTTGTAATGAAATCTGTTTGTCTTGATCCTGTATTCGTTTTGCACTCATGTATATTACCCTCCCCCACTGTGTATAGTTTCACTTCCTCTTTCCCGACTAACCTGGGAGGTTCCAGGTCTTGGCTCTTGGCTCCGCCCCTGACTTCTCTTACATAAAGATCCCAGGATCTGTATGACTCATTCCTGTGAACCAGTCGGCGTGTTGAGATGTTAGCTCTGATCTTAGTGATTAAAAGCCAACTTGTTTAAGTCTATAACTTCTAGTTTTGTGGTTATTGAAGGCCCATCAATTTTAATCACTAAAGAATGGATGGATCGACTCCTAAAACCAGAGCGTCTGGACTTGGATCCACATTCTGCTGAAGCATCAAATCAATTTGGACACTGGCTCAAATGCTTCGAACTCTTCGCGGGGGCCTCATCCGCTAGCGAGGTAGATAAACTGAGTCTACTGACTACTCGCGTAAGTCATCAGATTTATTCGTTCATCCGGGACGCCACCTCTTACACGGAGGCCATCACTATCCTGAAGGCCCAATACCAGAGGCCGGTAAACGAAGTGTACGCCAGACATCTGCTGGCTACACGCAGGCAGCAACCAGAGGAATCAATGGACGATTTCTTACAGGGCCTAAAGGACCTGGTCCGGGACTGTAACTGCAAGGCCGTGACGGCCAACGCGTACTCTGACGAATTGGTCCGCGATTCCTTCATCACGGGCCTCAAATCGAATTATATCCGGCAGAGACTGCTGGAGAAGGAGGTCCTGGACTTAAAAAAAGGCAGTGGCCACTGCGCGATCGCTGGACGTGGCCTAGAGAAACTCTGACTCTTATTCTTCAGGCCATGCGGCCCTCACAGCCTCGTGCGTGCCGAGGGGGCCGCCATCTTGGAATCAGCCATCTTCCCCATCCAGGTCTCAGACCAGCTCTACGCCGCCGGAGTCCCCACACAGAAGTTCACCCAGGAGTCCTACTACAGCGGCAATGTCTCGAGGCCCGAAATGTTACTTCTGCGGCCAGGCCAAGCACCCCAGACAACGATGCCCAGCGAAGGATGCTACATGCTTCAAATGTAAGAAAAAGGGGCATTTTAGCAAAGTCTGCAGGGGGAATCCGATTTCCAACTCCGTCACTGCCTCGTGCGTGGTGTGCGAGCCGCCATCTTGGGATCCGCCATCTTTTCCCGACTCAACGGCCGCCCAGGGCCCAACAGTGGCTTCGATCACGGTGGATCAATCCAGGCCACACCCGTTGACAAAATCCATGATGGACATACAGGTAAACGGGAATTTAACAAAATGTTTAATTGACTGTGGGAGTACCGAGAGTTTTATCCACCCTAGCCTGGTACGGCGGCACTCATTAATGGTAACCCCTACACAGAGCAGAATTGCTATGGCTGCTAAGCCCCACACTTCGGACATTTTGGGCTACTGTGTGGTAACACTGACTGTAAAAGACACGGACTACAAGGATTTTAAACTCCTCGTGATGCCAGAACTCTGTGTTAATGTAATCTTGGGCCTGGACTTCCAGTGCCACCACGAAAGTGTCACGCTAGCATATGGCGGGTCCCAGCCGCCACTCACAGTCTGTGGCCTATCAACCTTAAAAATCAGCCCGCCCTCTTTATTCGCTAATCTCGCTCCGAACTGTAGGCCCATAGCGACCAAAAGTAGATGGTACAGTCTGGAAGACAGACACTTTATCAAGGCGGAAGTGGACAGACTCCTGCGGGAAGGCATTATTGAATGCAGTACCAGCCCGTGGCGTGCCCAAGTAGTCATAGATAAAAATAGCGAAAAGAAACGGATGGTAATTGACTACAGCCAGACTGTTAATATTTATACCCAGCTGGACGCCTACCCTTTACCCCGCATATCAGAAATGGTCAACCAGATTGCACAATACCGAGTCTTCTCGACTATCGACCTCAAATCCACGTATCACCAGCTCGCCATTAGAACGGAGGACCGCCCATACACCGCCTTCGAGGCGAACGGGCGCCTCTACCATTTTCTCAGAGTGCCCTTCGGGGAAACAAATGGGGTCTCGGTCTTCCAACGTGAGATGGATCGCATGGTTGACGAGAATAAACTACAAGCTACCTACCCCTATCTGGACAATGTCACTATCTGCGGGCACAACCAGCAAGACCACGATCTAAATCTTGCGAGATTTTTAAAAACTGCCCTAAAGCTGAATCTAACCTACAACGAAGACAAATGTGTCTTCAACACAACCCGTCTCTGTATCCTCGGCTGTGTGGTGGAAGATGGGGTAATTGGACCGGTCCCTGACCGATTACGCCCCCTAAAGGAACTGCCCCTGCCACACAATCCCAAAGCTTTAAAAAGGTGCCTGGGATTTTTTTCGTATTATGCCCAATGGGTGCCCAATTACTCTGATAAGGCCCGACCCCTCATTATATCGACATCCTTCGCACTATCAGCTGAAGCTCGGGAGGCTTTCACCAGTATTAAACAGGACATTGAAAGGGCTGCAGTGTGTGCAGTGGACGAATGCATTCCCTTTCAAGTCGAAAGCGATGCGTCAGACTTTGCCTTAGCTGCGACCCTCAATCAGGCTGGGAGACCTGTGGCCTTCTTCTCCCGAACCCTTCAGGGACCTGAAATCAGGCACTCTTCTGTCGAGAAGGAGGCACAGGCTATAGTGGAGGCAGTGCGGCACTGGAGACACTACCTAGCCGGCAAACGTTTCACCCTGCGCACCGACCAGCGGTCGGTGGCTTTCATGTTTAATAACAAACAAAGGGGGAAAATGAAGAATGACAAAATACTCAGGTGGAGGATCGAACTATCCACGTTTGACTATGATATTATGTACAGGCCGGGAGCCCTTAATGAACCCCCAGACACCCTATCGCGGGGAATGTGTGCCAGCATTCATACGGACAAATTACAGGGTCTCCACAACGACCTCTGTCACCTAGGGGTCACCCGACTATACCATTTTATAAAGTCCCGCAATCTGCCCCACTCCATCGAGGAGGTCAGGGCAATGACCAGAGCCTGCCGCATCTGTGCGGAATGCAAGCCTCATTTCTACAGGCCTGACCGTGCACACCTTATCAAAGCCACACGGCCATTCGAGCGCCTAAGTCTGGACTTCAAGGGACCCCTTTCCTCTGCCGACCGTAACGTATACTTCCTCAATATCATTGATGAATATTCCCGCTTCCCCTTCGCCATTCCCTGCCCAGACATGACCAGTGTCACGGTCATCAAGTGTCTCTGTAATCTATTCTGCATGTTTGGCATGCCAAAATACATACACAGCGATAGGGGGACGTCATTCATGAGTGACGAGCTGCGCCAGTTCTTGCTCTCGAAGGGGATAGCCACTAGCAGAACCACTAGCTACAACCCCTGGGGTAATGGGCAAGTGGAAAGGGAGAATGCTACTGTTTGGAAGGCTGTCACGTTAGCCTTAAAGTCAAAAGGCCTTCCGACCTCCCGCTGGCAGGAAGTCCTCCCAGACGTGCTCCACTCCATAAGGTCTCTGTTATGTACAGCCACTAACGCTACCCCTCACGAAAAGATGTTCGTTTTCCCCCGGAAATCCACCTCGGGCATATCTCTACCCGCGATGCTGACGTCTCCGGGGACAGTACTATTGTGGAAGCACGTGAGAGGCCATAAAACGGACCTCCTTGTGGAAAAGGTACAGCTCCTCCATGCAAACCCTCAGTACACCTATATCGAATACTCTGACGGGCGAGAGGACACTGTTTCCATAAAAGACCTCGCTCCCTCGGGGAGCGGAGAGAACGATGGGAGACTACCCGATGAAGACCTACACTACAAAGAGACAGGACGCCCAGAGGTATCAATACCCAACTTTAACCTGGAGGACACTGCAGATAACCTGGAAGATACTGCGGAGGCCCGGACAGCGGAGGAACCAGAATCCACTACCCTAGAGGCACCCCAACCAGCTTTGCGCTGATCACTGAGAACTGCAAAACCTCCTGACAGACTCACTTATACCAACTTTTAAGAAACATCACCCCGATGGACTAAATCTATAGAAGGGGTGAATGTAATGAAATCTGTTTGTCTTGATCCTGTATTCGTTTTGCACTCATGTATATTACCCTCCCCCACTGTGTATAGTTTCACTTCCTCTTTCCCGACTAACCTGGGAGGTTCCAGGTCTTGGCTCTTGGCTCCGCCCCTGACTTCTCTCACATAAAGATCCCAGGATCTGTATGACTCATTCCTGTGAACCAGTCGGTGTGTTGAGATGTTAGCTCTGATCTTAGTGATTAAAAGCCAACTTGTTTAAGTCTATAACTTCTAGTTTTGTGGTTATTGAAGGCCCATCAGGGGTGAAACTCATCTTGGGTGGCAGTGCAAAATGGTCATTTTACACTCCACCTCAATTTATTTCATCCCCATTGTCTTTTAATATAAAGGGGGAGAAATTGGGTTGAGCCCTAAACGGGGCGCCAAGCTCGCCTGGGCGCCAGATTTTGCGCTGCGATCGGAGCAGCAGCGATCGCCGGAAATTCAGCTTGAGCGCCCCAAGAGGGACACGGGGCGAGGCTCGAGGCGCTCCACGTCCCTCTTGGGGCGCTGAAACTGAATATCGCAGCGCAACGTGCCACAGTGCCACACGCTGCGGCACGGCGCGTTGCGGTACTGCAGGCCTTCCTCCCATTCTTAAGGGGGAGGGGCCTGCACCAGCGCGATCGGAGATCGCGAGTGCCGGCAAAAGAGCCCGGCACCGAGGAGAAGTGCCGGGCTCTTGGAAAACAGCCGGCAATGCTGCGGGGGGCGATCAGGAGGCCGGGGACGGAGGTGCTGGCAGACGGCCGCTGGAAAAAACGGCCGCCCCGCACCTCCACCTTAATTTGCGCCACTGCCGCCACAGGTAGGCCCCGTGAACCGGGCGTGATTAGCGAGCGGTGCTACAGAGGTGGTCGCTGCCAAATATCGCGATTGGGACAGTAACGGGGCGCTGCGCACACCGATGACATCATCGGTGGCGGCGCAGCGCAACAGGCTAACGCCGCCATTAGCGCCCCAGCTAAATATCGCGGGAGGCGTGGCCAGTGGCGCTAAATCCACTGACTGCCCTCTTTAGGTGCTAACTGTTGGCGCAGCCCACCGAATTTCTCCCCCAAAGACTTTTACCTCTCCAGAAGATTTTATATTCTGTTTAACAGGAATTGGCAGGGTTTTTTTAATTGCAGGCAAATATTTTTCTAAAAAATCATGTACTCTGATGACTTGTTATGAAGCTAATTTAAATTTTGAAACTTACATGCATGTACGTATTTTCTCACTGGAACAATGGCCCAGAAATTCGGGTCGGGGGCTTCCCGCGGGTGCAAGCCTCCGACCTGCACTTACCTAGCGCGCCGGCCGTTGAGCTGTGGGCCCGCGTGGGATTCCAATCCTGGGCCTGGTCCAACTGCCGGCGCGCAGTGCTTGCGTATCCCAGGGACGCAGTTAGTTCGATGCGTCCCCTGGGATCACGTGGGCCATGGTGAGCCAATGGTAGCAGGGAGTGCATCATTCATAAGTTTGACAGGAAGAGCTGTCAAACCTATAAATACTATAAGCCCCAAAACATCACTAAAACTTCAAATAAATTTTTAAAAAACCATCACATTTTTAAAATAACTATAAATTACATGAAATAACTATTTTAAACAATAATTTAAATTTTTGAAAAAATTAATTTTATTTTCTAACGGGGTTAAAAATAAACTTACCTTTCTTTAAAGTATTTAAAAATAATAAACCTGTGGAAAAAATGTTTTAATTTTAATTAATTCACCACTTACCTTGTTAAAAGCAGGCCTTGCGCCTGCTTTTTAGAATTGTAACTGCTGGAGACTTACCCTCCCGGGAAAACCTGGAAAAAAAAGTAAGTTCGATGCCCACGCGCTGCCTCTTCGGCGCACGCCTTCCACCTGTCAACCCCTTCTTTCAGGGGAACAGAAGTGCCGGTTTCCCGTGCATGCACAGTGCATGCATGAAACTGGCACTTTCGTTAGACCTACGCATGAGTACCCCGTGCGTACTCACCCGTGGGGACCCGGATTTCTGGGCCATTATTTTCCAGAGTGCCTGTTACACATTGAAGCTGCAAGATGTCAGCTAACCATTTTTGCACTGTAAGAAAGTTAGTAGCACAGCTGCACTGCTAATCACAGAAATCACAGAATCACAGAAACCCCACAGTGCAGATAGAGGCCATTTCGGCCCATCGAGCCTGCACCGACACATATCCCACCCGATCCCCGTAACCCCTACACCAACACATATCCCACCCTATCCCCGTAACCCCACGTATTTAATCCCCCTAACACTAAGGGTCAATTTATCATAGCCAATCAACCTAACCCGCACATCTTTGGACTGTGGGAGGAAACCGGAGCACCCGGAGGAAACACACGCAAACACGGGGAGAATGTGCAAACTCCACACAGACAGTTACCCGAGGCCAGATTCGAACCCGGGTCCCTGGCGCTGTGAGGCAACAGTGCTAACCACTATGCCACCGTGCTGCCCTAATCCAAGCACATATTCAGCTAATTATTTTAACTATATTATCAACACCTGCATGGTCTTTGCTTTTGTAATGTCATCTGAGGATTGCAAGTATAACTTGCTACTGGCCTGTAAGTTGGTTCCATTGAAACCCAACATGGGACAATAGTATGGTAGCAAATGTACTTAAAATTCTTGAGGCCCAATGCCTGTTATTGGCATTTTCCTTACGAGTCTCCAACTGAGTTCATGTCAAGGAGTACTGAATCAAACAATACCTATTGTAGCACAAAAGCAAAATACTGCGGATGCTGGAAATCTGAAATAAAAACAGAAAATGCTGGAAATACTCAGTAGGTCAGGCAGCATCTGTGGAGAGCCAAACAGAGTTAACTTTTCAGGTCAATGACCCTTCGTCTAAAACGTTAACTCTGTTTCTCTCTTCACAGATGCTGCCTGACCTGCTGAGTATTTCCGGCATTTTCTGTTTTTATTTAATACCTATTGTAGGTTACAGTTGGAAATGACTCTCAAACTCTACATATCACGTCCCTCCCCAAAGCCAAAGCTGCGTAAACTATCGGTTGTGTCCATTACTACTTCTTTATTTATATTCTATATCAGTATTACCCAGATGATCTATTAGGTGGCCTTTTTTCATTGCTAAGGTGAACGAGGAATATAAACTGTACTTGCCTGATCTTGTATCTGCTATTGGAACTCTGTAATGGGAGCATGAATCTGTAGCCTGTATCATCCTGAACAAGCGAATGCAAGTCTCACAAATGGAAATGAACAAAAGGAAACATGGGATAACTGAAATATCCACAAATGGAGCGAGACCAGAAGTAAAGAATGGGAATTCAAACTAAATTACTTTGAGGAATGAGATTGGAATGTTCTAGCACTAGTGTTTTTTTCCATTGCTACTTAAAGTACATCCAAATGGATGATCTTATTGCAGTCTGCAAATTTCTCTTCCACTTTGCCAGCAGAATATGGAGCAAAGGAGTCCACTGAGATGAAGAACCTCTGATAAATCAATATTTTTGTCAGCTCAGAGCTTTGCCAAAGCACAGACGTGAGGCCTTCTGCTGGGGAAGAAAGCTGAGATCATTTGCTAAGCTTTTAGTAACTCAGCACAGCAGAAAAAAAGATGAAATAAGTTTAGTTCTAGCGCATGTAGCTATTTTTGAATGGAGCAGGCTGGAGCACCAATCATTCTGCCAACTCCACATCAGTCGGTACTCAGTGGAGGTCTATGCATTAGATATTGAAATGACAACTTACATTTGTATTGTTAATAAGCAGCAGGATATCCCATCAGCTCTTCAGTAACATTAAAGGTGGTCCAATGGGCTATTTTGATGGATTTAGAAACTTTACACCATTTATACTACTTCTGGTCTGAAAGTACAAGTTGTAAGACCAGTTTTTAGACAGTCTCAGAACACTTGCCAGACATTTGATTGCACTCTAATCGATGGTCCCAAACCAGAGTTCGGCTGCACCTTATGTGCCAATGCAGAGCAAGAGTTGATGCAGAAACATCAGGATAATTGGCAAATGAGGGTGGATAGTAAAAATATCTCATTCAATTTCTGGCAGTGAAATTGGTCTTGGCGGTAGCAAAAAAATAGGCAATCGTGAAAATCATCAGCCTGTCTTACACCCCGCCATTGACTTCAGTGGAAAAGAAAATCAAGCGGGGTGTAAGACAGGCTGCCCATTTGCTATCGCCTGCATGTACCTGCATGCTAACTTTCTGTGATTCATTTACAAGGACCCCGAAATCCCTCTGAATACCAACATTTACAAGTCACTCACCTTCTAAAAAATATTCTGCTTTTCCATTCTTCCTACCAAAGTGGATCATTTCACACTTCCCCACATTATACACCATCTGCCACCTTCTTGCCAAATCACTTAACCTGTCTATATCCCTTTACAGCTTCTTTGAATCCTCCTTACAGCTTACTTTCTCACCTAGCTTTGTATTGTCAGCAAATTTGGATACATTGGAGGCGATTTCTCAGCCCTGAGGTGACGGGTATGGAGGTGGGATTGCCGAGAAAATGGCAGAACTTGGGGGCGGGTGCCCAACCCGCCCCCCTACCATCTTCGTAGGAGGCAGGTAGCCATCCCGCGCCGGCTCCCGGCTCCTTGGAGGCAGGAAGGAATTAAAGCCTATTAACTGCCTGTTAACAGGTAGTTAACAGGCAGAAAATAGGATTATCCCCTTTTTGTCCTCACAAGTGCGGGCTTCCCAAAGGCTCCAAAACCCGCCAGCTCAGCGAGGCGAGTACTGGGTCTGCGGGGTCGGGGAGGTGCAAAAGTGTGGTGTGAAGGTAAGTGATGGGTGCAAGAGTGTAGAGGTGACTAGCAGAGGTAAGTGCAAAGTGTTTTTAAAAGTGTACTTACCTTGGTTTCTTCCGGCAGGCTTCAGTCGGTTTGTATGCGGAGACTCTCGGACCTCCGTGTTGCAGATGAGAGATGGCCGTTGCATTCTCAGATGCAACAACCATCTCATTTCTGTAAAAGAAGGAAGTTTGATGAGGTATTGAATGCAAGACCTCATCAAACTGCAGAGAATGTCACTGTTTGACAGCTTCACAGAGCTGTCAAACGATAACAATTCATCTGTCAAACATTTTTGACAGATGAAACGTCATACGTTGACGTTCTCTGCAACCAGCTTTCCCGTAATTGGCCAGCTAGGCCCGCTGGGTGGGCTTAACAAGGTCAATCAAGGGAAAATAGCATGGGTTGGTGACAAATCGATGGAGCAGCAGTCCTGCCTCCAATGCGCCCCCATTAACAAAATCGCCCCCATTATATTTGGTCCCTTCATCTAAGTCATTGATATAGATTGTAAATAGCTGAAGCCCAAGCACTGATCCTTGCGGTACCCCACTAGTTACAGCCTGCCAACTCGAAAATGACCCGTTTATTCCTACTCTCTGTTTTCTGTCCATTAACCAATGCTCAATCCATGCTAATATATTACCTCCAATCCCATGAACCCTATTCTTGTGTAAAGCCCTAGGCCTAGAAATTCGTTTGGTAGCGCCAGCGATTAGCGCCTAAAGAGCCTGAGAATTGGGGCGTTACCCAATGTTCGGGCGGGCGCAGTGAATATAGCGCCACCTCCCATATTGAGTATTCTTTTAGCGCCGGCGCTAACTCTTTGCGCGCGCCCGTGGGCACAGGCAGATCATGACATCATTTCAGTGTGCAACGCCATTTTGGCGCCCCGGACCGGATATTCGGTGGCGCCCGGAACCTTTGCGCCTAGCGCTGTTAGTGACAGTTCGATGGAACGCTACCAGGCCCTTCTCGTAGTCGGGGGGTGCTATTTAAAGGGGATAGCGCTAGTATAAAAGCTGCAGCCACTTGGCCTGTTCATTGTGATCATTGCTGGAGAGAGTTGGTGAGCTACTGTGGAGCAGATTTTTTGGAATTTAGTCTTAGAATACGTGGGCCCTTCAAACCTGTCCGGAGCAGTTGGAGCACTACACCGAACAGCGTTTTGACCGACTGGCATCGGAATGGGAGCTGCTTTGGATGGCAACGTCCTCATGGCCGGACATTGTGAAGGGGCAGAGAGACGGCGGGAGAGAAGGCCGGGATTGGCCAGAAGGAGGAGGGGCAATGGAGGTCGGCCAATCCGAGGGTACGCTGCAAGGGTATTCAGGCAGCAGGTCTCATACCTTGCAATGTCGGAGGAGCAGTGTGTGCGAAGGCTCCGATTCGGGAAGGAGGTTGTAACTGAGCTGTGCCACCTGCTTGCTCAGGATCTGCAGCCGCGTCTACGGTGCAGGACCTCTCTGTCGGTGTCCGTTAAAGTGACTGTTGCCCTCAATTTCTATGCCACCAGATCCTTTCAGGCAGCCACTGGGGACATTGCGAATATCTCTCAGTTTGCAGTCCATTGTTGCATCCGGCAAGTTACAGCTGCCCTTTATAGACGAAGGCGTCAATTCATCAACTTCCCTCTGAGCCTGGAGAAGCAGGTGGAGTGCGTGCAGGGCTTCGCTGCCATTGCGGACTTCCCCAAGGTACAGGCGGCGATTGATTGCACACACGTGGCTTTGCGGGCGCCATTGTTCAATCCTCAGGACTTCCGCAACCGCAAGGGGTTCCACTCCCTCAATGTGTAGCTGGTCTGTGACCACCGTCAAATGATCATGGCAGTCAACGCCCAATTCCCAGGGAGCAGCCACGATGCCTTCATCCTGCGGCAGACCTCAGTTTGTGACCTCTTTGAGGGGCCGGCTCGCCCACGAGGCTGGCTTCTTGGGGACAAGGGCTATCCTCTCTGCCCATGGCTCATGACACCACTCCGTTTGGCTGCCACCCCAGCAGAAGAGCTGTACAACAGCAGCCATCAGGTGACCAGGAACATTGTAGAGCACACTATTGGTGTGCTCAAACAGCGTTTCCGCTGTCTGGACCATTCGGGGGGAGCCCTGCAGTACTCGCCGGAGCAAGTGGGTCACATCATCGTCGTCTGCTGCATGCTCCACAACTTGGCGATTCGACGCACCCAGCCAGTGCCAGCTGTCCCTCAAGGTCCAGCAGAGCAGGCGGACGAGGAGGAGGAGGAGGAGGAGGAGCAGGCGGACGAGGAGGAGGAGGAGGAGCATGCGGAGGAGGAGGAGGAGGAGGAGGAGGAGGAAGATGGGAGGACTCCTGAAAGTGGAAGGGCCATCCGTCAGAGGCTCATCAGGACTCGGTTCCAGGCCCCTCTGGCGGCATGATGGGTGTCATTCGCCCTGCGCACTTCGGATCTTTGAAAGGCTCTGAAGGCCAGCATGAATGTAAATAGTTACGTGTACCATTGCAAATTAAAACTTTTCTTTATTGTCACAAAAGTCCTTCCTTCCAGCATAACAACGTCATGTCAACAGAAACCATAACTAACAAAATAACAGTTAACTCTTCGGCAAAGCCGCAAAACTAAACAAACCATTTCCAACAATCACAACAGGTGAGGGAGTCCTTGAATTTGGCCAAAGAAATGTCTCTGCACCTCCCGCTACTGCTGGCCCCTTGATGGAGAACGACTTCTCTTTTGCGGTCGGCCCCTTCCCTCCCTGCTGCTCCTACGTAATTGAACCCCAGTGGCGGGGTCAAGGCTGGGGGACGCTTGCTGACTGTGTGGAAGCGCAGAAGCCCCTGAGGGACGGCCTGGCCGACCTCTGGTCTTGGAGGGTGCGGACGCAAGCTGCTTGATCTGAGCATGACTGGAAGCAGTGTGCCCTGCAGGTGGTGGCAGCTGCACTGCAGACGTACCAGCGGTGGCATGAGCAATGGTCACCTGCCGAGAGGACACCTGCACCATGGTCGGACGACACACTGGCTCTCTGAGGGGACCGGTTCGGCTCAACCACCACAATCGCCTGCTCCACTGATTCCTGGCCTTGTATGGTACTGGAAGGGCCCGGGGTGATCCTAGCTGAGGCAGATAGGGTGGCTGCAGTGAGAGTTCGCGTTGCCGCAATCTGGGTGTGGACGAGGCCAGCAAGTGACTGCGTGGCAGCAGTAAGGACCTGTGTGGCAGGTGCCAGTGCTTCGGAGAAGCCCTGGACAGTTCTTTCCATTGCTTCGGACAAGGCTGGAGCAGTCCGTTCCACTGCCTCGGACAAGCCCTGGACAGACCTTTCCAGGGATTGTCCGAGGCTCTGAACAGTCCTTTCCATTGCAGCCTCGAAGCCCTGGACAGTCCTCTCCATAGCAGCCTCGAAGCCCTGGACAGTCCTCTCCATTGCTGCCCCAAAGCCCTGGACAGTCCTCTCCATTGCTGCTCCAAAGCCCAACACACTCTTTGCCAGTGTTTCTATCGGCTGAGGCATCCTCCCCACTGCAGCCATCAGCTCAGTGTGCCTGAGCTGGGCCTGGGTGCTCACTTCAGCAAGGCTACGCACCTCCACTACACTCTGTGCAGCAGTCATCAGTCCCTGCCTTGCCCTCCGGGGAGCCGGTGGCCGAACTTGCCTACCCCCCCCCGCGCTGCTGCATGCCGCTCGTTCCGGCAACTGGCTCATCAGCAGAGCACCCCCCCCTTCCCTCCAGGGAACTACTATCCCCAGTCTGCAGATGTGTATGCTTCCCTGAAGTTAGAACGGATGCTCCGGCTTCCTCCTGATCCTCGCCTCCGGAGGCACTGGCACTGGCAGCTTCAGGGCGCAGATCCCGAGTTGGTGATGCAGCATCTGAAAGCAGGGAGGTGGAAGAGTGGCTTTAGCAAAAGGTCAGGTTGGCGGCAAGGCATGCCAGATTGCGGCAAGGCTCTGACATGGCTGCACACTGAGAAAGCATGCTGGCGGGGGGACCAAGTGGAAGGAGACAGCTGAAAAAGGTGAGAGCCTTACCCTCGCTGTCGAGAAGGGGGTCGGCAGCTGCAGTGGTAACAGGACCCCTCAGACATCCTCCAAGAATCTGGTGCACTCTCTCCTTGAGATCCGTGAGAGTGACTTGTGGAGGTCCGCCACCGGTTCGACGCTGGTCCTTTCAGATCGTCGCCAGCTTGGACTGCAGGGGAAAGAAGGGGAAGTTCTGTAACATGATGCCTTGAGAGATCATCTCATGCCCCCCATGGTGCAAGAGCCCTTACATGATGCCTTGAGAGATCATCTCATGCCCCCCATGGTGCAAGAGCCCTTACATGATGCCTTAAGAGATCATCTCATGCCCCCCATGGTGCAAGAGCCCTTACATGATGCCTTGAGAGATCATCTCATGCCCCCCATGGTGCAAGAGCCCTTACATGATGCCTTGAGTCAAATGTGCATGTGTGTGCCCAGAAAGGGCCATGGGTGCTTGCTGACAGATGGCCACTGGGGCATCATGGCAACAGGGTGCGCGAAGTCAGGTGCAGATGGAGGGAATCAGAAGTTTGCATAAACAACACTCACCCTAACGACCCGAGTGAGGTCGTTGAATTTCTTCCTGCACTGAACAGGGCTCCTGGTCGCCATGCTGCTGGAGTTGACCCTCTGAGAAACATCCCTCCAAGCTCGGCGGTAATCCTTTTGATTCGGCCTCCTGCCATTGTCAGGATACAGAACATCTCGACGGCGCTCCACTGCGGACACCAACTCCTCCAGAGCCTCAGTGCTGGAGCTCTCTGCTCTCCGACTCACCTTCTCCATCCTGACCAAGTTTTTTGCGTCAGAGAAGGGAGAGCGCCGATTCTGAGGCCTACAGGGCGTTGAGTGTGGAAGCTGTGGCTGACTGACCCACCCCTTTAAGAGCCGGCCGGCGCCTGGAAGTCTCATGGTTATCGGTAATTGAGATCACCTGCGCTGCGCCCGTCCGCACCGATATTGGGTAGCGCCGGAAGTTTTGCGCCTTAGGAGGCCCGTGCAACGTCTGAATTCGTGCCTCAATCCCCTTTGGGGGCGATGCAACCCAATATCGCGCCAGGCGGCGATAAGTTTCGTCTGGCTATAAACTTTGCGCAGCGCCAGTTCTAACGCCTCAAGCGGGGCGATACCCAATTTCTAGGCCCTAATCTTGTGTACTGATTTGTACTGCTATTGATTCGTTCTTGTAATCTAATATTTTAGATTTTAACATTTGGTTGTTAAATAGGGAGGTACAATTCTTAAATCCCAGGGCAATATAATAGGAGAGGAGAGCCACCAAAATGAATATCGTCCCCCTTTTTCCTGACCTTTGCATACAGGAAATAGACATTCCCTGTGGCAAAGGTTAGGAAAATCCACTGCTACATCTTTTATATCATCCATGACCTTGAGCATCTGCCTACAGTACAAAGATCCAACTTGAGGTGCTTTCTTTCCATGCACCACAAATGCAGCCATTGCTGGCACCAAATGCAGCATGTCTCCATTTAGTTCTGATGGTGCATGTTAGCTTTACATTGTTGGTCTGCAAGAACTTTCCTCTGACATCAGGGAAGCTGCACAGCAACAAAATTAAAGTTACAAATACAACTTGGAAGCAACTGCACACGGTGATCTTGCACAGTGTCGCTGTCAGTTCACTGAGTTCAGCATTGCAATTTAAATGGGATGTCACCAATAAATTTATGTTCATCCATTTCCACTTGTCTCTGTTACTCTACCTGGAAATCTATTCCATGTGTTAATCACTCTTTGTATGAAAAAGAACTTCCTGACATCAGTTCTAAATTTACCTTTTACTAGTTTTATTTTTTTCTTTCTGAGTTCCACGCTCATAATTTAGTTTGAAGTAATTTTCTAGATTTATCTCTTCCATACCATTTACTATTTCATATACCTCGATGTGGTCACAGCTCAGATACCTCATTTCAAGGTTGAACAACCTAAGGTTCTCCAGTTTTTCTTACAACTCAGATCTCCAACACTCAGGATCAGTCCCATGATTGTTCTCTGAACTCTTTGAGATTACAACCCAATAGCTTGTAAATAAAAAGGTGTTAAACATATATGATTCAGGTGTATAATAAGCAGGTTTATTTTTCCAAGTGTCAAGATTGGTCTGTTAATCTGCAAATCTATATATTTAGATATTTCTGTTATGCATTTAAGTGCTCAAGTTTAGATGAAACTCGAATGCCTTTCACTGAATGTAAGACGACTATCTGCAAATGCTAACACTGATGACTGTCTATGAAGCCCCTCCACCGACTTAGTTCATTACATTTTTATTATTTGTATTGAAAACTATGAAACCTTCATTTATTGAAGTGCCATTAGCTGCACTGGAGCGATATCGAGCAATCAGTGCAATCACCATTGAAGCTTTCTTTGGACACCCGTCACAAACCGCCCTTTTAATTTGGTTCTCAACCCCACCCCCAACATCCAAATCTCCTTTGAAAATAATAGATTTAGTCATGGGGACAAAATGAAGTTATTCAAAAAAATGATGATACTTATCTATTCATTTCTTTTCCTTTTAAAAAAAAACTGTCTGCAGTGGAGTACTGTGATATTGTATCATGATCCTTATTGCATTATTTTATCCAACTGAGAATTATGTAGATTTTTTGTATCCTCACTGTTTTTTTATCATGGAAACAGCACATATTTCACTCAAAACATTGCTGTTGTACATATTTATTTTCAGCCACCCCCCCCCTGCACTCCATGAAGGACAATGCGTTTGACATTTCCCCTGATGAAATTAAATGATAGTATGGAGAATCAAGGGCATAAATGTATATCCTACCATTCCCCACAGCAGCCCAGTGTATCATCTGGCTACGGAATAACTTCCTCTTTGTAATGTACAGACGGATGAATAACCATAATAAGAGGAATTTTGTTGCATTCATGCCATTTTATTCTGCAAAAAGAGATTAAATGCTATGATAGTTGATTTTGTAGCCTGTTAGATGAGAACTGCTCAGTCAGCTGTGGACTTTTGTGATAGATTCCATCACGGCTTTCAGCTTCATCCAGTTTTTAAAAGCAAGGCTGTAAATAATGCTGGACTTAATGTATTTAGAGCGACAGGAAGGCCAATTTAAGCTGACATCACTGGTTTGCCGTATAGGTCACTTTCAATTCTATTCCGGATGGCAGGCTGTGCAGCTGGGAAAGGCAGAAATTAACTTTCTACTGCAGCTTCTCAAGTATTTTTCACCTCTTGTGTACTGAGGCTGCATCGTGTTAACTAAGCATTTCTGCACTTCAGAGAGAGTCAAGAGAATAGCCCTATTATCCCAGTAGGCAACTCCATATTGTAAAATTTTACGTAGGCCAGTTTTGTTTGAAATGCTGGGTTTCTCTTCAGTGTCATCAACATTGATGATGGTGTTCACGTCACTGGACGCTAGAACTCGAGCAGAAGTCAGACTTTCTTGTTGCACTTAACAGGATATATGAATCTTTAGACCTTAGTTTTTAATTTTATTTCTGCCAATTTTCTCCTCTTTGTAGTGTATGTAACCGTTCCACCTTTAAGAGAACTATTTTAAGGGTTGCACTACTTTATCTTGGCTGCTGTATACTGTAATACCGGTGGTGACCACACCGGTATATAAGTGCTGTGTAATGATTTATTGGGCAGTTCCGCCCTGACCTTCAACTAGTAAAGACCTGTTAAAGTTTACTCTTGTGGTCTGTGTAGTAATTCTCAATATAACACACAGACTTAACAGTGGTGACGAGTACGATCTTACCCTGTGGCAGAGATACATCCAAGGCAGTTTAACGGGCGTCGAGAGGAGGCATCCGCCCTCATCATTCTGCTGAGAAAAGACTACGGTCTGCAGAGCAAAGGAAGAATTCTGACACGAAGCCTTCCATCAGCAACAGGCAGTGATCATCCCTTCTATCACGGTGGTGGGTAAGCCGATCAGCGACGAGCAGCAAGTCGGTCACGTTGACTGTGAGTAGGGGAGAAAATAACAAAAAAAAACAGAGGATATAAGGGCGGAGGACTCGACCACGGCCGGGGAAAAGAGCCGGACAGAAGTCGGGGCCAGAGGCGCTGAGACTAGGGCAGCGTAAGGCACGGGAGCCGCGGTGAATGCAAACGCAGCCGGTGCGAAAGACCGGGCTGCAAGCGGGCTGGGAGACGCAACAGCGTCGAGAGAGAGCTCGACCGCGACCGGGGAAAAAGGCCGGGCAGCTACCGAGGCCGCGAGGCACAGCGACCGGGTCAGCGTAAGGCGCGGGAGAAAATTTTAAAAAAACCGCGGAGAACTCAGCCGCAGCCGGGGGGAAAGGACTGGACTGCAAGAGGGGCTGGGAGGCACGATTTGAAAACCGCTGGGGGAGGGCGAACGCAGCAAATCGGCAATCGCCATTACAGCCAGCGGGGGAGAAAGGCAAACGCGGGAAGCCGCCATTTTCGGAGGCGGGGGAAGAAGACAAGCGCGGGAAACCGCCATTTTGTAAAAGAAAAAAAAGAAAAATTCTTTTGTTTCTCAAGAAGATCGCAAGGATGCCTAAGCGTGGTAACATCAACGATTTCGATCCCGATGTTGAAGATTGGGCCACGTATGTAGAACGCATAGAGATATTTTGTAAGGCAAATAAAATATCAGATGAAGATAAAGCACTAACCTTGCTAAACTCAATGGGTGCGAAGACATACGGGCTATTGAAGCATCTTCTATCACCAGCTAAACCGGCGGATCAGACTTTCGCTAATATTGTTGCTGTCCTGAAGAATCATTTGAACCCCACACCGCTGATGTTAGCGGAACGATTTAAATTTTATGCGAGAACGCAACTGAAAGAGGAAAGCAACGCGGAGTATTTAATTGAACTGCGCAAGCTGGCGAAATACTGTCAGTTTGGGGGAAGCCTGACAGAGGCACTGAGAGACAAATTCGTGTGTGGATTGTCGAAAGAAGGAACACAAAAGCGGTTGCTTGAAGAGAATGATCTTACACTTGATAAGGCTGTCACTATTGCAGCATCGCACGAAGCCGCAGCGAGAGGCACTGCGGAAATGCAGCTGAAGGCAGCGGTACTCAGCGTAGATCAAATGGCTTCGGGTACAACGAAATGTTATCGTTGTGGGAAGACAACACACGATCAGAACCAATGCTGGTTTAAAAACCAGGAATGTAGAAAATGTGGCAAGCTTGGTCACATAGCTAAAGTATGCCGGTCAGGAAAGAAGACCAGCAACAAAAAGTCACCACAGGAAAAGTGCAGAAAGGTACATAAGGTGGCTGAGAAGAGTTCGGATGAACAGAATTCGGATTCAGACTCCAACAGCAAGGAACTGGGTAGTCTGAAAATTCACAACGTGAGTAAGGAAGCTGACCGACAAACTATCTGGGTCACACTGCAGATAGCAGGAGTCCAAGTGAAGATGGAATTGGACACCGGATCGGCGTTGACGGTCATGAATAAGCAAGATTACAAAAAGTTATTCAAACGTATTCCCCTACGGGATACGGAGATAGTATTGCAGACATACACGGGGCAAAAAGTATACCCCATCGGAAAGATAAAAGTCAAGGTGATACACAAGGGCAAAGAACACCAAGGAATGGACTTATATGTACTACCTGAGGGAGGTCCACCACTTCTGGGACGGGAGTGGATCAGGAAAATAAATATGGACTGGCACTCCCTAAACGCAATAACGGTAGATTCCGGAAAAAAAGATGTCAAACCTGAACGATTGTCCAGAATATTGGATGAGGCTAAAGAGGTGTTCCAACAGGGACTGGGAACACTGAGAGGAATTAAGGCAAAAATCAAGATTGCAGAACATGCAAACCCAAAATTTTTCAAAGCCAGACCGGTACCGTATGCGATACGACCTGCTGTGGAAGCTGAGCTGGAAGGGCTGGAACGTTCAGGAGTACTGTCTAAGGTGGACTGGAGTGAGTGGGCCACGCCCATTGTTCCCGTCATGAAGCGTTCATCGAGTAACAAGCCAGGGGAACCGGGGAAGGTCCGCATCTGTGGAGACTTCAAGATCACAGTTAATCCGGTGCTTCACACGGTGCAATATCCGCTTCCGCGGATTGAGGATATCTTTGCTTCATTGTCTGGAGGGAAACGCTTTACCAAGATAGACCTGGCGCAAGCGTACTTACAGATGGAAGTTGAGGAAGAGTCGCGCCAGTATCTCACAATCAGCACACACAGAGGCTTGTATCGATATAATAGACTGGTTTTTGGAGTGGCTTCGGCTCTGGCAATTTGGCAGAGGGCCATGGAGCAGGTATTACAGGGAATTCCAAGCACTCAATGTTACTTGGACAGGATGATTACAGGAGATGACGATGAGGAACACCTTGCAAATTTGAAACTGGTGCTCACCAGGTTGAAGGAATATGGCCTTCGAGTTAATCGCCAGAAATGTGAGTTCTTTCAGAAACGGATCTCGTACTGTGGTCATGTCATTGACCAGGAGGGGCTGCACAAGTCACCTGACAAGATCGAAGCTGTTGTGAAGGCTCCCGCTCCGGAAAATGTATCCTAGGGTTGATTAATTACCATAAGTTCCTGCCAAATCTATCCACGGTGCTGCACCCGCTGAATGCTCTTTTGCAGAAAGAAGTACCATGGAAGTGGAGCGAGGACTGTAAGAAGGCCTTTCGCAAAAGCAAGACATTGATCACCTCAGAGGAAGTGTTGGCTCACTTCAACCCAACGCTACCTATTCGTTTAGCTTGTGATGCTTCTCCTTATGGTATTGGAGCAGTACTCTCACACAAGTTGCCAAATGGCTCGGAAAGGCCAGTCGCATTTGCATCCAGATCATTGACCTCCGCTGAGCGCAACTATGCTCAGATAGATAGGGAGGCTCTCAGCCTGGTGTGGGGAGTCAAGAAGTTTAATCATTACCTGCAGGGCCAGAAGTTTACACTGCTGACAGACCACCAGCCGTTGGTATCCATATTCAACCCTAAAAAGGGCGTTTCCATTATGACAGCGCAAAGGCTACAGAGGTGGTCCCTTTTCCTAGGGGCACACCAATATGACATAGAATACAAAGGATCAAAACAGCATGGGAATGCTGACGGTTTATCACACCTACCGTTGCCAATGGTAGAAGAGGTGCCTACCGTGGACCCAGTGGAGATGTTCCACTCAACCATAGTGGAATGTCTACCAGTAACAAATTCTACGATCGAAAAGGAAACAAGAAATGACCCTACTCTCTCACGAGTCTACGATTTAACGGTGAAGGGATGGCCAGCACATGGCGAACCACTGTTGCCAGCATTTTCGCAAAGAAGAGAACAGCTGTCAGTGTGCCGAGGAACTTTGATGTGTGGATCCAGAGTGGTGATTCCACCCAAACTCCAGCATAAAGTGCTAAAGGAGCTTCACGAGGGGCATCTGGGTGGAGTGAAAATGAAGAACCTAGCCAGAGCGTTCGTGTGGTGGCCAGGTATCGATGGAGACATCGAAGAAATGACCAAGAGCTGTTTAGGATGCCAGAAGGTCCAAAACGCCCCACCACAAGCTCCTCTGCATCCATGGGAGTGGCCCTCATCTCCATGGGAAAGGGTACATATCGACTTTGCTGGTCCATTTATGGACTCAATGTTCTCAATCGCGGTGGATGCACACTCCAAGTGGCCGGAGGTAATAAAGATGTCCTCCACCACCACGGAAAAAACCATCACAGTATTAAGGACCATATTTGCCAGGAATGGGCTGCCGGAACAGATCTGTTCTGATAATGGACCGCAATTTGTGTCCGAAGAATTCAGGAAGTTCTTAAAAAACAATGGGGTTAAGCACTACACGTCCGCCCCATACCATCCCGCCACCAATGGATTAGCTGAAAGGTTTGTCCAGACCTTCAAGAAGGCCATAAAGGCCATGGGTAATGAAGACATAAATCTACAACATAAGGTAGATAACTTCTTGTTGGCGTACAGGAATGCAACACATGCGGTCACAAACCAAACTCCCGCCATGATGTTTTTCAATAGAAGACTAAGATGCCGGCTGGATTTGATCAAGCCAAACATCAGAAGGGACGTAGAACCGACAATTTCAAGGCATGAATGAAAGGCCAATTAGAACCTTCCAGATAGGTCAACAAGTTTTGGCCCGGGACTACTGTACCGAGAAATGGCAGCCTGGAACTATTTGCACACGACTAGGACCGCTGATGTATACCGTGGACATTGGTGAAAGCATAATAAGGCGCCATGCTGACCAGATCATAGCGTCATCCGAAAAGGGACAACCTACACCACAACTCTATACGCCTAATGATGAAGCAGAGATACCCATAGTATCTACCTCCGATCCGGTGATACTGGAACCAGATGAACCCGATACTGACATTCAAGCCGAATCGACCTTGCCAAAAGAACCTACTACACCACCGAAAACTACTACACCACTGAGGCGTTATCCGGACCGAGTCAGGAAGCCTCCAGAGAGACTGAATCTGTGAACTGTTTTTACATTAAGTTGTGTATATATGTTATGATGTTATGTTTAATGGGAAGATATACTGTTAACCTAAAAAGGGAGGATTGTAGTGTATGTAACCGTTCCACCTTTAAGAGAACTATTTTAAGGGTTGCACTACTTTATCTTGGCTGCTGTATACTGTAATACCGGTGGTGACCACACCGGTATATAAGTGCTGTGTAATGATTTATTGGGCAGTTCCGCCCTGACCTTCAACTAGTAAAGACCTGTTAAAGTTTACTCTTGTGGTCTGTGTAGTAATTCTCAATATAACACACAGACTTAACACTCTTCCTCACCTCCTTTCCTGAAAGCATTGCCATCTAGCTGGAGTCTAGAACTTGACAGTCCTTCACTCAAATTAGTTATGATGACAGGAAAAATATTACAACTGAGAAAAAATCATCGATCCTGTGACAAGCACAAGTTATCAAAGATTTCAATGTTTCTAAGAGGGGGATCAGTGTTTCCAACCAGTGCCAAGGAATCCACTGCAAATTTTCAGGAATACAATGGGAACCAGGCAGGAGCCTGGATATTAAATTTAACTCTGACTGATGATGGAAATTTGGAACCTGATCAATCTTGAAATAATCATGTTTCAACAGCACTGAAGATGAAAGCGACTTTGAATTCATGAAGAATCTTTCAGCTGTGCTCATCATTGAGCACCTCAATGAGAATGGCTAATGTGGTTCTGAAGTTTGCATTGAGGCACGCCTTGATCTGGTTGTGCATAATTTCTGACTCAACTGTCTCTCCAACACATTTATGTTAGATGAGATGTATTCTGAGGTTGAGCTAGAAATTTAGTATGGCCCATTTTCAGTGCATTACTAATGATTTACGTCCAGCGCAAACCAGGAGGCTTGAGACTGGACGGAAGTTGGGCTTCGGGCCTATTGTAATATTGCTGCCGATCTGCGGCGCCTCCAGAGGCAGCTCGCTGATCGCCGCCGTACCAATGTGAGCCTGTTGCCTCGTTGGCAGTGGCCCTCAGGCGAAGACCTGTGGGGGGGAGGCGAATGGTAAGGGGGCTGTGGGCAGATTGACAATGGCCTGCAGCAGTGCTGTGGAGCTAGGAAGAGCACAGGTGAGTATAGAAAAAAAATTACCTACCTTTTCTCCAGCAGCCTCCAGTAAATGTCCCTTTCCTGGAAAAACTAGTCGGAGCATGCAAGGCACATGCTCTGCCCAGTTTCTGAAACATTCCCAGGAAGGAGCCTAAAGCAGGTGTTGGGCTCCTGATTTTCTTATGCAAGGGGCCATAACGCCTGTTTTAGATAATCACTACAGATGCCTGCAAAGTCACCTTTACCAATATGGCAGCGCCTGCACCCCAAGTGTAGATCGGGCGCTGGACGTTGCGCCTCAAAATCAGTCCTTCTTGCCCCTGTTTTATGCACAGAAAATGAATGCAAATAGGACTGATTACACCCGTTGTCTCTTCAGACTGCCAGGGGCCTTTGTGAAATGAGCTTGGATAGTCTCAACATGAGGCATTCTGGTTCGTTTTGTTGTTTCACTGAACAGAACTCCTCAGAATTTAGTGCGAATTTGCACTAAATGAACAGTCGCATTCACAGAGATTACAATGATGTTTGAGGTGGGAAATTGAAATGTCATAATGGTAGAGTAGGAAGTAGCCTTCTGACAGTGGAGTTGTCATATTATTGGAAGTGTAAAGAGAGCTTTACACTCATGTAAGCTAAGTCTAACATAAATTGATGGATGTTATCACTGAGAACAAAGGTACTGGAAATCTGGAACTCTCTGGGGGAGAAATTCAGTATCGCCCTGTTTGGGGCGTAAGTATCGGCTGGGCGTGAAATTTTGCACCCGGCGCAAATTATTGTCACCTACTGGTAAATTGGCCTGCTTCACCCCAGGAGGTGCTTGGAGCGCTAAAAGAGGCGCTGCACGACTGTCTTAAGGCGCTACGCCAGAGAAGTGAAACGCTACCACCGAGGGCGGGCGCAGTGCAGGTGCGGCCAGTTAGCGATTGCACGCAGACACGCTGGCGCCGGTCAGCTCTTAAAGGGGAGGTTCGATCTTGGATTGCAGCCACACCCTGCGCATCAGAGCCCTGATTCTCGGCCTGGACAGACCTGCTGCCACATTCTGACGCCTAGGACCATGGAGAGGGCCAGGGAGCAAGCGCAGCGGTTCAACGAGGGGGCCTTGCAGGTTCTGGTTGGCGCGGTGGAGCGCAGGCGATCTATCCTGTTCCCGGACACTGGCAGGAGGCCGCTGCCCAACGACTATCGCAAAGCTTGGAGGGAGGTGGCTCACAGAGTGACCTCCAACAGCATGGTGCCTAGGACCCCTGTGCAATGCAGGAAGAAGTTCAACGACCTCACTCGGGTTATCAGGGTGAGTACCCTTTTCAGAATCCTCTTCATCCCTGCATGTGCACCTCACTTTATGGCCAAAGGGTCCTGAAAGCCCCAATGCCCAGCCCTCATCCAACACCTATGGCCCTTTCAGGAAACTCACATGCACATTCAGCACTTTACACACTGTAAGGGCTAATCGACCATGGGAGGCAGTGCAGCCAAGATCAGGGCTTCACACTGTAAGGGCTATTCCACCATGGGAGGCAGTGCAGCCAAGATCAGGGCTTCACACTCTAAGGGCTATTCCACCATGGGAGGCAGTGCAGCCAAGATCAGGGCTTCACACTCTAAGGGCTATTCAACCATGGGAGGCAGTGCAGCCAAGATCAGGGCTTCACACTGTAAGGGCTATTCCACCATGGGAGGCAGTGCAGCCATGATCAGGGCTTCACACTGTAAGGGCTATTCCACCATGGGAGGCAGTGCAGCCAAGATCAGGGCTTCACACTGTAAGGGCTATTCCACCATGGGAGGCAATGCTGCCAAGATCAGGGCTTCACACTGTACTCAGAGCCCGTCCTTTCTCTTGTAGGGCAAGCTGGCGCATAACAGGAGGCAGCAGCAATGGACCAGGGGAGGCCGGCCTCACCTTCAAGCCCTCACCGATCCGGAGCAACAAGTCCAGCGGATTATGACAGGCCAGATGATTGGCCCCGTCGCCGCTGGAGATGCCGACCCCATTCTGGACAGCAATGGTAAGGTCATCACCCTTTTGACCTCTCTCCTTCCACTTGTGCCTCACACCAGCATCCTTTGCCACTATCGAACCAATACAGTACATTGCAGCACTCATGCCTCCCTCGCTGCCACCCTGTCCTCACGCTAAAGCCACTCTTGTACCTCCCTGCTTTCAGATGCTGATTCGCCAGGTGAGGAGGCGGGCCCTCAAGCTGCCACTGTGAGTGACTCTGAAGGCGACGACGAGGAGGAAGCCGGACCATCAGTGCCACCCTCAGCCGAGGCAGCCCATGGCCATAATGGGGACACGTCTTCCCTGGAGGGGAGCAGGGGGGAATGGTCTGAGGAGGGTAGGGAAGCTCGGCAACCTTCTCCCCGGAGGGAGAGTCTGGCCTCGAGTCCTGCTACAGTGAGCGCAGAAGAGGTGCGGCTCCTCGCTGAAATGAGTGCCCAGGCAGAGCACAGGCACACTGAGCTCATGGCTGCAGTGCCAAGGATGCCCGAATCCATTGAGTCACTGGCAAGGAGTGTCCAGGACTTCGGCGCAGCACAGGCAAGGAGTCTCCAGGACTTCGGCGCAGCACAGGCGCCACCACGCAAGTGCTTAGTGCTGCAATGCATTCAGTGGCTGGTCTCATGCAGACGCAGATTGAGGCCACATGAGCACTGACTGCTGCCACCCTCGCTGGATCGGGCATGAATCGCCGGGGCCCTCACCGCGCCGCAGCAGGCCAGCAGTCTGTGCTTCAGCAGATTGCTCCGCATGCTGCAGTGCTGCCCCGTGGGAGTGCCAGTGTGTCGTCTGAACAGGGAGTTGCTGTCCTCTGTCAGGATGACAGCATTCCTGCTGCCAACACTGTCACTTCTCCACTGCAGCTGCCACCACCTGTAGGACAGACTGCTGCCGCCCATGCAGAGTTGGAGCAGTCAGCAGCCAGGCCCTCCAGGCCCAGAGCTGGTCCAGGCCGTCCCTCAAGGGCATCTGCAGTCTCAGTTTCTGACACTCAGCAGCCTTCCCCCAGCCTTGCTGCAGCCACTGGGGTCCCATTGCGGAGGAGCTGCAGGGTGGGAGGTGTAGTGTATGTACCTTTAAGGGGGGAACTACTTTTTACAGCTCCTGTATACTGTAGTACCAGCAGTGACCACACCTGTATATAAACTCTGAGTAGGGATCTGTACTATTAGTTTTAGAGTAACCCTCATCCAGTAAACACCTGTTGATTGTTCCTCTGCAGTCTCTGTCTATTTCTTGAAGGACACCATACATCAAGATTCACGGATTTAACATTGGCAACGAGGCGATTTGAACCTACCTGCAACTCTGCAGAGGAAGGCCGATTCCAGAGGCATGGGCGTCGACCATCCGGCAGAGACTCCAGCAGAGACTCGACCGACGGCACAGGAAAAGGCCGAGCAGCGTCGACGGGAACAGAGAGAGAGGGTAAAGCGCACAGGGCGCAGCCGGGTTTCAGGACCGAGCAGCGTCAACGAGAGAGGCGCGCAGGAAAACGTGCAGAGCGCGGCCAGTGTTCAAAGGCTGAGCAGCGTCCGCGGGGAAGAAAGGAAAGCGCGGGAGACGCCATTTGAGCCGCAGCGGAGAAGAAGGGAGAGCGCGGGAGACGCCATTTTTGAGCCGCAGCGAAGAAGAAGGGAGAGCGCGGGAGACGCCATTTTGAGCCACAGCGGAGAAGAAGGCAGAGCGCGGGAGACGCCATTTTTATCCAGTCTAACCACACCCAGGGATGCCGAAGAGTGGCAGTGTCACAGCGTTCGACAATGAAGTCAAAGATTGGGCGACATATGTAGAACGCACAGAAGTGTACTGCAAGGCGAATGAAGTGCCAGATGCCAGGAAAGCACTGGTATTGTTGAATTCCATGGGTGCAAAAATGTATGGCTTATTGCGAAACCTAGTAACCAAAGAGAAGCCAGTGGAAAAGGATTTTGAAAGCATAGTGGCAATCCTGCAGGACCACTTAAACCCCACACCACTGCTGATAGCAGAAAGATTTAAGTTTCACAAAAGGAACCAGCATAAAGACGAAAGTAATGCTGAGTATTTAATGGAACTGCGCAAGCTATCGAAACACTGCCAGTTTGGAACGGGACTAGCAGATACTTTAAGGGACACGTTTGTGTGTGGGCTTCAAAGTGAAGGAACCCAGAAACGGCTTCTATCAGAAAAGGATCTTACGCTGGACAAGGCTTTCAGTATGGCAGTAACACATGAAGCAGCCACATGGGGCGCTGCAGAGATACAACGGAGACCGCAAGAATATGGCACAAATGAAATGTCATATGGAGCAGTGAAGTGTTATCGCTGCGGCAGAACAACACACGACCAGAAGGATTGTTGGTTCAAGGACCAAGTGTGCAGACAGTGTGGAAAAGTAGGACACATAGCAAGAGTCTGCAGGTCGGGAAAGGAAACCAGCAGCAAGAAATCTCCACAGGAGAAGTACAAAAAGGTACATAAGGTGACGGAGAGTAGTTCAGACGAACAGAAAAGTGATACAGACTCCAGAAGCAAGGAGCTGGGTTGTCTGAAATTACATAATGTAATCAAAATGGAGGATCACCAAACTATCTGGGTCACGCTCAAGATAGACGGAGTCCAAGTGAAAATGGAATTGGACATAGGATCAGCCCTAACAGTCATAAACCAAAGGGACTACAAGCGGCTATTCTCACATATACCCTTGAGAAATACAGAGATTGTCTTGAAGACGTACACGGGGCAAAAAGTCTACCCCAAAGGAAAAATAAGGGTGAACGTTATATATAACGGCAAGGAAACACCAAAAATGGACATATATGTATTGCCAGATGGAGGACCACCACTACTAGGACGTGAATGGATCCGGAAGATGCAGCTAGATTGGCATTCCATACAAGCACTGACTGTAGATGCCAAAAAGGATGACGACGTCACACCTGGATGACTGTCAAAAATGCTAACTGACGCACAAGAAGTGTCCCAGGAGGGACTCGGAACACTAAAAGGCATAACAGCGACGATCAAAATAGAGGAAAATGCAAGCCCAAAGTTTTTTAAGGCCAGACCGGTGCCTTATGCGATCCGCCCAGCCGTCGAAGCAGAGCTGGAAGGTTTGGAATGTTCTGGAGTACTGTCCAAAGTGGACTGGAGCGAGTGGGCTACACCCATCGTTCCTGTAATGAAGAGGTCGTTCAGTAATACGCCTGGGGAACCAAAGAAGGTTCGCATCTGTGGGGATTTTAAGGTGACAGTGAACCCAATCCTTCACACGGTACAATATCCGCTTCTGCGGATTGAAGATATTTTCGCCTCGCTATCTGGAGGAAAACGCTTCACTAAGATTGATCTGGCCCAGGCGTACCTGCAAATGGAGGTAGAAGAAGCCTCGAAACAGTACCTCATGATCAACACTCATAAAGGTCTCTACCAATACAACCGACTGGTGTTCGGGGTAGCATCAGCTCCGGCTATTTGGCAAAGGGCAATGGATCAAGTCCTGCAAGGGATTCCAGGGACCCAGTGTTATTTGAACGACATCCTGGTCACGGGCGAAAATGACAGTGATCACCTCGCCAACCTGGAGCAGGTGCTCACTAGATTGAAGGAATATGGGCTCCGAGCTAATCGACACAAATGCAAGTTTTTCCAGAAGCAGATCTCGTATTGTGGCCACGTTATTGATGAAGAGGGGTTCCATAAGTCCCCTGAAAAGATTGAGGCAGTAGTCAAGGCTCCAGCACCGGAAAATGTGTCACAACTGAGGTCGTTCCTCGGGCTGGTGAACTACTACCATAAGTTCTTGCCGACTTTGTCTACCGTACTACACCCACTGAACACCCTACTGCAAACGGGGGTACCATAGAAGTGGAATGACGAATGTAAACGAGCTTTCTAGAAGTGCAAAGAATTGATCACATCAAAAGAGGTGTTGGCTCAATTCAACCCAGCACTACCAATTCGGTTGGCGTGTGAAGCATCACCCTATGGTGTTGGAGCGGTGCTGGCGCACAAATTCCCGGACAGCTCGGAGAGGCCAGTAGCCTTTGCGTCTCGGTCACTAACCTCAGCCGAGCATAACTACGCCCAGATTGACAGGGAGGCCCTCAGCCTAGTGTGGGGAGTGAAAAAGTTCAACCACTATCTGCACGGGCAGAAGTTCACCTTGCTGACTGACCACCAACCACTTGTCTCCATCTTTAATCCAAAGAAGGGCGTTCCGGTGATGACTGCGCAACAGCCACAAAGATGGTCCCTTTTTCTAGGGGCGAACCAATATGAAATAGAGTATAAGGGCACGAAACAGCATGGAAACGCTGATGGGCTATCACGCCTGCCACTGCCTATGGCGGAGGAAGCACCAGCAGTGGACCCTGTCGAAATATTTTATTCGACTATAATTGAACGCTTGCCAGTAACTAACGCAGATATAGAGAAGGAGACCCGAAATGACCCGACACTGTCGCGGGTATATGACTTGACGGTGAAGGGATGGCCAACACATGGCGACTCATTGTTGCCAGCATTCTCATCCAGAAGAGAACAGCTGTCAGTATGCCAGGGGACCTTGATGTGTGGATCCCGAGGGGTAATTCCACCCAAGTTAAGGGAGAGAGTGCTCAATGAGCTTCACGAAGGCCATCTGGGAGGGGTGAAAATGAAAAGCCTTGCTAGGGCTTATGTGTGGTGGCCGGGGATCGATCAGCAAATCGAGGACCTGACAAAGAGCTGCTCAGGATGCCAGAAGGTCCAAAATGCACCACCACATGCCCCTCTACACCCATGGGAGTGGCCCTCCTCTCCATGGCAGCGGATGCATATTGATTTTGCTGGTCCATTCATGGACTCAATGTTTTTAATAGCCGTGGATGCGCACTCAAAATGGCCTGAGGTGATCAAAATGTCCTCCAGCACCACGGAGAAAACGATTGCAGTCCTATGGACCATATTTGCCAGGAACGGCTTGCCAGAGCAGATTTGCTCTGATAACGGACCACAGTTTGTGTCCGAAGAGTTTCGGAAATTTATGAAAAGGAATGGGGTAAGGCATTACACATCCGCCCCGTATCATCCAGCCACAAATGGATTGGCTGAGAGGTTCGTACAAACCTTTAAAAAGGCAGTAAGGGCCATGTGCGATGACGACATTCCACTGCAGCATAAGGTGGACAATTTCCTGTTAGCCTACAGAAATGCGACACATGCAGTTACCAACCAGACCCTGGCCATGATGTTCTTTAACCGAAGGTTGAGATCTCGTCTGGATTTGCTCAGACCAAATGTACGAAGAGATGTTGAGAATAAGCAATTCCAGCACATCAATGACAAGCCGACAAGGAGCTTCAATGTAGGGCAACCAGTCTTGGCCCGCGACTACCGAACAGAGAAATGGCAACCAGGAACGATATGCACACGGCAGGGGCCACTAATGTACACAGTGGGGAGAACATTGTGAGACGCCATGTCGACCAGATCCTAGAGTCACAGGAACGAGTCAACCTCATGTCTCGCGTACCTGGTAATGAACCCGACATACAGGTAACATCTACCCCAGAAACATTAGCATCGGAAGCTGATGAAACAACCGACGACAGGGGGCCAGAATCGCCTCCGCACCAAGAGCAAGACACTCAGGAAAGGCGCTATCCAGAAAGGATCAGGAAGCCGCCCCAAGACTGAATTTATAAATGGACTATTTTCAGTTAATGTTGCATGTTAAAAGTCTTAATTGTTAAATGAATGTTATGGTACTGTTAATCTGAAAGGGGAGGAATTGTAGTGTATGTACCTTTAAGGGGAGAACTACTTTTTACAGCTCCTGTATACTGTATTACCGGCAGTGACCACACCTGTATATAAACCCTGAGTAGGGATCTGTACTGTTAGTTTTAGAGTAACCCTCATCCAGTAAACACCTGTTGATTGTTCCTCTGCAGTCTCTGTCTATTTCTCGAAGGACACCATACGTCAAGATTCACGGATTTAACAGGAGGGGGCGAATCTCGCAAGCGAAGCAGATCACCCTCGAAGGGCAAAACGTAGGAAGTGTGGCAAAATGCTGTTAAATATTTTATTGAAGGCTGAGGATCGTGGTCATTTTTTGGTTACTGTTTTGTTCATTGTCTCCAGGTTGTGAGAGCCAGTTATGTGACTGACTGCTTTTTTTGGGTTTTCTCTCTATTACTTTGTCATGCGGGAATGGCACACAGTTTGTTAAATAAAGAAGTGTCTTTAATCAGAATGTGCATGTTTGCTCTTTGAACTATTTGTTGCCTTGACCGGCTTAGGGGTTGCGGCACGGTTCCATTCATGTTCTTTCATTGGCAGAAGCCATTCCCTCAGAGGGGGCCTAGAACCGACTTGCTATAAGCCGCTGACGGACGGCCCTTGCACTTTGTGCCTCCCTCCCGTCTTGGTGTTGCTCCTCCTCCTCCTCCTCCTCCTCTGCTGGTGCTCCAATGTCTGGTGGCAGTGGCTGAGTCCTGAGGATTGCCAGGTTATGCAGCATGCAGCACACAACAACGAAATGGGAGACTCGCTCAGGTGAGTACTGAAGGGCTCCTCCGGAATGGTCCAGACAGCAGAACAGTTGCTTGAGCATGCCGATTGTGTGCTCAATGATGTTCCTGGTCGCTTGATGGCTCTCATTGTATCGTTCTTCAGCAGGGGTGCTGGGCGAACGGAGCAGGGTCATCAGCCAGGTGCACAGAGGATAGCCCTTGTCCCCGAGAAGCCAGCCTCCTGGGTGAGCCAGGGCCCCGAAAAGGTCTGCCACAGAAGTCTGGTGCAGGATGAAGGTGTCGTGGCTGTTGCCTGGAAAGCGGGCATTGACAGTGACTATCAGCTGTCTGTGCTCACAGACCAACTGGATGTTCAACGAATGGAACCCCTTCCGGTTGTGGAAATCCTCGGCATTCTCTTGCGGCGCCCACAAAGCCACATGCGTGCAGTCAATGGCGCCCTGGACCATGGGGAAGCCCGCTATTCTTGCAAATCCCATTGCGCGCTCTTGCAACTTGTCCGGGGTCATGGGGAAGGAGATGTACTGATGTCTCCTTTTAAAGAGGGCATTCGTGACTTGACGGATGCAGCAATGCACCGCGAACTGGGAGATACTGGCAATGTCCCCAGTAGCAGATTGAAAGGAGCCGGTGGCATAGAAGTTGAGAGCCACTGTGACCTTCACTGACACCGACAGAGACGTCCTGCTCCTCAGTTGAGGCTGCAGATCTGGCTGAAGCAGGTGGCAGAGCTCAGTGACCACCTCCCTGCTGAATCGCAGCCTCCGAAAACACTGCACCTCAGACATATTGAGGTATGAGAACTGTTGGCGGAAAACCCTGGGACGGTAAGTGTTGTGCCTGTACCTTTCTACCTAGACACAATTCGAACTCAGAACTCAGAGATTCAAACATGAAGTGCTTTATTCAAAAAGAAAGTTCCGGAGAGTACCGAACAAAGAGAGCTAAAGCTTAACCAAGAGAACACCCCAACCATTTCTCTGCTGTGACAGCACCACCACTGGTGGGAGGAGAACACCCAACACATAACATATTCCTCCCCTCTTAAATGAAAGGTCCACATTATTCCTCAACAGGTAAGTTACTTTCAATGCACTCAACTAACCAAGGGTAGAGGTAGACTGCCTCAAACCCTGACTTTACCCTGAGGTTTATTCTGCCCCAGTCTTGTGGGTAAGTCACTAAGCCTACAGATCCAAGCGTCTTGGAGGCCGCCGCTCTCTGCCAGGATACCGGCGGTCATCGCTGACTTCCACAGCAGTAGGCATTGACACAGGCCTAGATAGAGGAGGTGCCTGTGTCAGTCGAAAGTCAGGAGTTTGCACAGGTGGAACAGTCTCTTTGACTTCCTGTGTTGGAGAAGAGCACTGTGGCAAAGGATGCTTGTTTGCGGTATCATCCGGAAACAGTTCAGGCCAACCAGCCGTTGGAGCCTCTGTGGCTGTCTCTGCTCCTAGCAACAGTTGATCTGTGTGTCTTCTCCAGACGACGTCCTCAGCAGTCTCAACCGTGTAAGATCACCGTAGCAGGAACCCATTTCGGTCCAGTGTTGTAGTTTCGAGCTTGGACGTGCTCTCCAGGATGAAACCGTCTCTCCTTGGCTCGTTTCTCTCTCCTTTCAACTTGAGCTTGTTGTTGACGATGGACAACCTGCTCTGCCCTTGGAGGTTTGAGTAAGTCAAAACTTGTCCGCAACTGTCTCTTCATCATGAGCGAAGTGGGGGAAGTTTTGGTTGTGGCATGCGGCTCGTTCCTGTAGGACAACAGGAAGCTGTTCAGACTTTGGTGGATTGAGCCCTGATCTTGCGATGCCTTCAAGACGTGCTTCAAAGTTTGCACGAACCTTTCTGCCAGGCCGTTAGTAGAGGGATGATAGGGCGCAGACCTGATGTGTTGGACACCATTCACATGCAGGAAGGTTGCAAACTCCTGTGATACAAATTGTGGACCGTTGTCACTTATGAGTTGTTCCGGTGAGCCACAACGGCTGAACATCTCATCCCGTTTCTCAATTGTTTTCTCTGCCATGGTAGACCTCATCACAGCGACCTCCGGCCACTTGCTACAAGCGTCCACAACCACCATAAACATCTTCTCTTCGAAAGGACCGGTGAAGTCTACATGTACTCGCTGCCACACTTCTTCAGGACAATCCCAGGGGTGTAGGGTTGCCAGCTGTGGAACATTCCAGACCCTTTGACATGGGAAACATGTTTTGGCTTTCTCCTCAATATTTCCATCGAGACCTGGCCACCAGAAGTAGCTTCTTGCCATTTCCTTCATCCGAACCATCCACTGTGGCCTGTATGAAGTTGTGGCAGTATAGGTTCCCTCAGAGGTGGTAGACTGATGACACGGTGTCCCCAAAGAAGACAACCTGCCTGGACAGAGCGCTCATTTCCTTTTGAAACGTAAGGTTTCAAACTAGGAGAATCTCCTATAGCTCTCCCTCGAATTACATTGCCCATTACCTCAGACAGGACTGGATCGTTGCGGGTGTACCTTCGCACCTGAACTGCAGTGACAGGTGCTCCATCCACTTGTCTAAAGTAGAAGATGTCTATCTGACGGGGCTCTGGGGGAATAACAGGCAAGGGCAGCCTCGAGAGACCGCCTGCGTTGCCGTGCAAGTCTGATTTGCGATATTTGATGTCGTATGTGTGTCCTGACAACAGTAAAGCCCACCTTTGCATCCTGCTTGCAGCAAGAGACGGAATTCCGGTGTGGGGCCCGAAGATTGAAGTCAATGGACGGTGGTCCGTCAGGAGTGTGAACCTTCTCCCAAAAAGGTACTGATGAAATTTTCGAATTCCAAAAACGATTCCCAAGGCCTCGCGCGCAATCTGCGCATAGTTACTCTCGGCCTTGTTCAAGGTGCGTGATGCGAAAGCGATAGGTTTCTCTTCCCCAGAAGGCATGATGTGGGATATGATTGCTCCCACACCATATGGTGATGCATCACATGCTAGCTGCACAGGTAGCTTTGGGTCGAAGTGTGTCAGGACCTCCGACTTCAGCAATGCTTTCTTTGCTTGGGCAAAAGCTTCGTTGCACAGTTCAGTCCATTTCCATGTTTTGCCTTGACATAGTAACTGATGTAACGGCTTCAGCAATGTTGCTAAGTCTGGAATAAACTTCCCATAGTACTTAAGTAGCCCCAGAAATGAACGTAACTGGCTCACATTCTGGGGTGCTGGGGCCTCCACGATCACCTTGACCTTTGACGGCGCCTTATGCAGGCCAGTAGCGTCAATCACATGCCCCAGGTACTCAACTGAAGACTGAAAGAATTCACATTTGTCCTTACGAACTCTGAGTCCGTACTCTTTCAGCCGCTGTAGTGTCGCATCCAAGTTCAGAAGATGATCCTCCTCATTTGTCCCAGTGACAAGGATGTTGTCCAGGTAGCACTGGACTCCTGGCAGTCCACCCAAGATCTGATCCATTGCCCTTTGGAATAGAGCAGGGGCCGACGTAATTCCAAACAGAAGGCGGCAGTACCTGTATAGCCCCTTGTGTGTCACAATTGTCAGCAGCTCCTTTGATTTGTCATCGACATGCATTTGTAGATAAGCCTGGCATAAGTCTATTTTGCTGAACTTTTGCCCTCCGGCCAGGCCCGTAAAAAGATCACCAATGAGGGGAAGAGGGTACTGTTCCGCAGACAGCACCGGGTTAATAGTCACTTTAAAATCCCCGCAGATTCGAACAGATCCATCCTTTTTCAGGACAGGAACAATGGGTGTGGCCCATTTGCTCACGCTCACAGGCTCCAGGACTCCATTCTCGACTAAGGCCTCCAAGTTAGCCTCAACTTTTGGCCAAATTGCATAGGGTACAGGTCAGGCTATGTGAAACTTCGGCTTGCTGTCAGGTTTAATATCCAGTCTCACGCTGATCTTTTTCATGCTCCCCAGTTCACCATTGAAGAGTTCTGAATGTTTGTTTAAAACTGCAGTCAGACCTGACTCCACTTTTGACATCATATGGACTGCAGGCCAGTCCAGCGTGATTTTCTCTAGCCACGCATGTCCCAGTAGAGATGGGTAATTTCCCTTTACCACATATAGTGGCAGTTTCGCAGTCTGTCCGTTCTATTTAACTGTCACCTCAATGGCGCCTCTCATGGCCACAGGTTCGCCGGTATACGTCTTTAGCACAATGTTTGTTGGCTGAAGAGTAAGATGCTTTAGCATTTTGTTGTAGACAGTGTCTGAAACAAGGGACACAGCCGTGCCTGTGTCCACCTCCATCCGTACTGATTGTCCCTCCACCAGTGGCGACACCCAATAGCCATTTGGACCACCTGCAACCATCAGTATGTGCACCTCTTCCTCCTCAGAGGTGTCGCTCCCCTCTGTTTTGCTTGTTCCATCATACTGCACTGAATGAACACTCTTTTTCTTCGCTTGTCCAAATACAGACATTTTGCTTTCATGCTTCCCAGCTCTGTCTGTTCTTTTTTTACCTCTACAGGCACATTCAATGTGACCTTTTTTGCCACAATTTCGGCATTCCAGCTCCGTACACCAGCAGTCATTAGCGTGATGGCCCATTTTCCCACAACGGTAACATGTGCCGTTCTGCGCACCTTTAGGCTCAGATGACACCTTGTGAACTCTCCCTGTTGAACTCAACTGGTGAGCCTCCTTTTCCGCCATCTCCATGGAGACACTAACTTCAATGGCCTTTTCAAGAGTAAGGCTGTCCTCACTAAGAAGGAGCTTCTGTGTGGCTGCACTTAGCAGGCCACACACAAGTCTGTCTCTAATGGTGTCATTCAGCACCTCCTTGAACTCGCAGTGTTTTGACAACCTTTTTAACGCAGCAATAAACATCGTCACTGATTCCCCCTCCTCTTGATTCCGTTTGTGAAATCTAAATCTCTCAGCAATAACCAGAGGTTTTGGTGAAAAATGTGCTCCAAGAATTTCCACTAGTTGTTTATATGTTTTAGTTCCTGGCTTATCTGGCTGTACAAGGCTGCGAAGTAAGTTGAATGTCTTTGCCCCCATTATACTCAAAAAGGTAGGCACAACCTTTTCGTTTGCCACCGCATTCGCCAAAACAAAATAGTCAAAACGTTCCGTATAAGCGCTCCATTGCTCCACATTTTCATCAAAATCACCGATGTTTCCTAATATAGTAGCCATCTCACGTTTCAAATTTTCATTTCTGTTTACTCACTGCACCCGTAACGTTAATGTGATGCTGCAATCTCTGTTCCGAGTGTTTTGTAGTCAAAAACAAGAAAGTTCCCACAACGCAGATGCATCCGATCCTCGTCGCCACTTTGTTGTGTCTGTACCTTTCTACCTAGACACAATTAGAACTCAGAACTCAGAGATTCAAACATGAAGTGCTTTATTCAAAAAGAAAGTTCCGGAGAGTACCGAGCAAAGAGAGATAAAGCTTAACCAAGAGAACACCCTAACCATTTCTCTGCTGTGATAGCGCCACCACTGGTGGGAGGAGAACACCCAATACATAACAGTAAGGTCTCGTGTGCCGACGCCTGTTGGCCCTCCTCCATCTGGCCATGATTGGCACGCTCTCTCTGCGTCTCTGTGCCCTCTCAATGTAATGGAGAAGCCCAACGTTCCCACCCATTGCAGCCCCCATAGTATGTGGCCACTCAAGGTTATGCCGGTGAAGAAGCAAACCAACTACAAAGTTCTGGTCAGAAGCCAAAAGTACCTCTGCGAGTGCTGACTCAATGCAGAAAGCTCTCTCCCTTTGTCTCTCTGCAAATCTCTCTCTCTCTCACAGAAGGAGTGGTCCAAAAATGGCTACCACAAAGAAGCCAGGAAGAGCCCCCTTTAAATAGCGCCCCCCAGCCCCACAGCGGTTGGGAACCGTTCCAGTCAACCAGTTGCTGGGAGCGACAGGCGGAAAGGAGGGGGGCGCCACTGAATTTCCGGTTCGGGGCGCCCCAAGGGCGTTGCAGCATGAAATTACGTCAGGATCTGTGCGCGCAGCTGAGTGGGCGCTGCGGTTTAGCGCCGCCGCTAAATGTCCGCTCAATTTCACGAGAGGCGCAGGTCTCGCCGCGCCCGGGCACTAGCTGGCTCGCGCCCCACTTATCGCCCTCTTAAGGCGCTAACGGGTGGCGCAACCAACTGAATTTCTCCCCCTCTGCCTCCAAATAACTGTTGAAGCTAGGTTAATTGAAAATTTCAAAACTGAGATTGGTAGGTTTTTGTTAGGCAAAGGTATTAAGGGTTACGAAACCAAGGCAGGTAGATGGAGTTAAGATACAGATTAGCCACGATCTAATTGAATGGCGGAACAGCCTGGAGGAGCTGAATGGCCTACTCCTGTTCCTAAATTCCTAAAGTCTAGCATAACATTTTAATTCTTATCAGTTGCTTTAGAACATAAGAACATAAGAAATAGGAGCAGGAGTAGGCCATTCAGCCCTTTGAGCCTGCTCCGCCATTCAATGAGATCATGACTGAGCTTTTACCTCAACTCCATTCATCGGCCCTATCGCCATATCCCTTGATGCCCTTACTAGTCAGAAATCTATTGACTTCTGTTTTGAATATACCCAATGACTGAGCCTCCACAGCCCTCTGGGGTAGAGAATTCCAAAGATTCACCACCGTCTGTGTGAAGAAATTTCTTCTCATCTCAGTCCTGAATGGCTTACCCTTTATCCTGAGGCTGTGGCCCCTGGTTCTAGACTCCCCAGCCAAGGGAAACATTCTCCCAGCATTCACCCTATCAAGCCCTGTAATAATTTTGTATGCTTCAATGAGATCCCCTCTCATTCTTCTGAATTCAAGAGAATACAGGCCTAGTTTACTCAATCTCTTCCCATGCAACAGTCCCGTCATCCCAGGAATCAATCTCGTGAACCTTCGTTGCACTCCCTCTATGGCAAGTATATCCTTCCTTAGGTAAGGAGACCAAAATTGTACACAATAGTCCAGGAGTGGTCTCACCAAGGCCCTATATAATTGGAGTAAGACTTCTTTACTCCTGTACTCAAATCCTCTTGTAAAGAAGGCCAGCATACCATTTGCCTTCCAAATGGCTTGCTGCACCTGCACATTCACTTTCAGTGACTTATGTACAAGGACACCCAGGTCCCTTTGAGCATCTGCTTTCCCCAATCTTTCACCATTTAGGAAATACTCTGCCTTTCTGTTTTTTCTACCCAAGTGGATAACTTCACATTTATCCACATTATATTCCATCTGCCACTCACTGAGCCTGTCGAGATCCCCCTGAAGCCTCTTCACATCCTCTTCACAACTGACACTGCCACCTAGCTTTGTATCATCAGCAAATTTGGAAATGTTACATTTAGTCCCCTCATCCAAATCATTGATATAGATTGTGAATAGCTGGGGCCCAAGCACCGATCCTTGCTGAACCCCACTAGTCACAGCCTGCCATGCTGAAAAAGACCCATTTATCCCTACTCTTTGTTTTCTGCCTGTTAACCAATTCTCAATCCATGCTAGTATATTACCCCCAATTCCTTGTGTCCTAATTTTGTTCACCAACCTCTTGTGTGGGACCTTATCGAAGGCCTTCTGAAAATCCAAATACACCACATCTACCGGTTCCCCTTTGTCTACTCCACTAGTTACATCCTCAAAGAACTCCAATAGGTTTGTCAAACAGGATTTCCCTTTCATAAATCCATGTTGACTCTGCCCAATCTTACTATTAGTTTCTAAGTGCCCAGTTATTGCATCCTTTATAATAGATTCCAGCATTTTTACAACTACTGATGTGAGGTTAACAGGTCTGTAGTTCCCCGTTTTCTCTCTCCCTCCTTTCTTACATAGCGGGGTTACATTTGCTATCCTCCAATTTGCAGGAGCCATTCCAGAATCTATAGAATTTTGGAAGATGACAACCAATGCGTCCACTATCCCAATGGCCACCTCTTTCAAAACCCTAGGATGTAGGTCATCCGGTCCTTGGGATTTATCAACTTTTAGTCCCATTAATTTTGCTAGTACTGTTTTTTAACTAATAATAATTTCTTTAAGTTCCTCATTCTCGCCACACCCTTGGTTTTCTTGTATTTCTGGGAGTTTTTTTGTGTTTTCCTCCGTGAAGACAGAAACAAAGTATTTATTTAATTTAATTTAAAGAGCACAATTACTTTTCCAAGAGAGTTTTAAAGGAATTGTGTTCAGCAACTCACACAAATAATTGGAAAAGGCAGGTTAATATTTCAGATGCAAGACTGCTGTGTGTTTCTAGAATGTTTTTGTTTGTAGTTCAGGTTTTAAGCATTCTGTTTTTCTGTTTATCTTCCAAACAGGTTTTGTTTTACAAACTATGGGATTATTACCACGTTGTATTTTCCAGAAAAAAGCTCCTTATCATTTTTCCTGAGGTCGTCAAAGATGGGCGTTTTTGTATGACTTGAAATTAGAGAAGTCCCAATAGAGGGAATTTCTGAGATATGCTCTAGAAGCAGCCACTGAAATGTTTTTGCCTAAAGCGATATTTGTAGTACAGATTTTTGTAATCCGCCAAGGTATCAGCTACAAATACACGGTGATGCTATAAATAAAAAAGAAATGCTGGCTAAAGGTTGAACTCCTTGTGAAGGTTTATTAAACGACAAAATCAATTGCTACAACACTCGGGCACAGGAGGATTATTTTAGCTGCTCTGGAATGTTGGCAATGAATAGCAGTAACCACACATCTATGCCAAATATTTACAGAGCAACTCTATTGCATCGCATGAGTAATTTAACAAATCAAGTTTCTGCCATGTAGTGAACACAAACACGATGATATCCTTCATATTTGGCATAGACCATCCCTATAACTGGACGGCAATTTGAAGTGTTGGGGAAAAAAAATCTAGCTACGGCTCAGCAGTTTGTAGTCAGACCGGCTGAAACTCAGTCCTAAATATATTTTACTGAATCCCCCCCTCAAACTCTTTCAGCCGGTTTTGTACCATTTATTCCATTGCTTGCCCCATAAGGAGCAGTGAAGTGTTCCTTTCATTGATCAGTGTCATACAGTGATCAATTTTTAAAAATTCATTTTTGGGCTGTGGGTGTCACTGGCAAGGCCAGCATTTATTGCCCATCCCTAGTTGCCCTTGAGAAGGTGGTGGTGAGCCGCCTTCTTGAACCTCTGCAGTCCTTGTGGTGAAGGTACTCCCACAGTGCTGTTAGGAAGGGTGCCAGGATTTTGACCCAGTGACGATGAAGGATGGACAATACTTGAGGATCAGTGTAGACTGCAACTTCTAGCACTTTCCATGCAAAGTTAGCTTTGGTCCTTGATATGGAGGAAAGTCCAAAGCATACAAAAGGTAAGTCACACTATTTCTGTATCTGTGTTGAGTTTTGGATTGAACAGCCTGCAGTTTGAGGAAGGATGATCTTTCATGCTCCCTATCGCTTTCTGCTGCAGGATGTTTTTGCAGAAAAGATTTAAAATCCTACCTGTGTCCCTTTGGTGGAAGAAGCTTTTCTCCACTCCATTTTGCATCATTGCATTCATGTCTTAAACCTTCCTTTTACCCAACCACATGCGTGATGAAATTCTCACTTTGCCTCCTTGTTAGAGAGGAAAATGTTTGAAGTGTGAGCACACTTTAACTTCTCACTCACTTTCTCTGCTCTTATCCTTTCCTCAAGAAGTGGATTCCCTGCTGGGGTACAGGGTCCATGGAAGGCGTTAGCAACTAGTCATGCATCTCAGTGCTTATTATTCATGTTTGAGGTTTGGTGGTGAGTACAGCAGGTTATAGAAAGCCGGGGCTGTCACAGTTGATGCCCCCAAGCTGAATAAAAATAAAATTTTGAGTTCTTTTGAAAGGCCAGTTAATTAGCGACCACAAACAAAGATGAGGTGAAAAGAAAGACTTGCATTTATGTAGCGCCTTTCACGACCACCAGACTTCTCAAAGCGCTTTACAGCCAATGAAGTACTTTTTTGGAGTGTAGTCACTGTTGTAATGTGGGAAACGCAGCAGCCAATCTGCGCACAGCAAGCTCCCACAAACAGCAATGTGATAATGACCAGATAATCTGTTTTTGTTATGTTGATTGAGGGATAACTATTGGCCAGGACACCGGGTAATAACTCCCCTGCTCGTCTTCAAAATAGTGCCATGGGATCTTTTACATCGACCTGAGAAAGAAGACGGGGCCTCGATTTAACGTCTCATCCTAAAGACGGCACCTCCGACAGTGCAGCACTCCCTCAGCACTGCACTGGAGTGTCAGCCTAGCTTGGTGCGCCCACAACCTTCTGACTCAGAGGTGAGTGTGCTACCAACTGAGCCACAGCTGTCACCGAAAAGGATGTTAAAGGAATTGCAATGGCCTTCATCGAGAGTTTCAACAACAGCAAGTTGGAACTCAGTGCTTGGATCAATTGTGAATTTATGTGTAGTTATCTATACTATAACAACAACAACAATAATTTGTATTCATATAGTGCCTTTAACGTAGTAAAACATCTCAAGGCACTTCAGAGGAGTATTATAAGACAAAAATTTGAAACTGAACCACATAAGGAGAAATTAGCGCAGGTGACCAAAAGCTTGGTCAAAGAGGTAGGTTTTAAGGAGCGTCTTAAAGGAGGAAAGAGAGGTTTAAGGAGGGAATTGCAGAACTTAGGGCCTAGGCAACAGAAGACACGGCCCCCAATGGTTGAGCGATTATGATCAGGGCTTCCATAGCTGATCTCACCCTTACCCAACATCAACTCAGGTGCACTTTCTGCATATTCCTGCTGAACAGCAATCGGGAGTTGGGACCCTGCCTTTGTTTTTACCCTCACTAGCCCAAGAATACTGGTGCCCCCAGCACTGCTCTGGCTGAGATCAGCTCACAGATCCCAAGGCTTTCCTGATCTGTGTGGCTAAACTACTCACTGGGCAAACTTGCTAACCCATCTGGAGGTGTGGGGTGGGGTAAGGCATCACATTTTGAAAGACTGTACAAGCTTAAAGGTTAACATTTAAAATCTGTTGATGAGGTTTGATGGGCTTGTTATTTAGTTGGCGAAATGAGGTGCATCAGAAACTCTTTATAGAAATTTAAACATGTGTGCTCCTTTTCCATCCAGTACTGGAGAATATATGAGCTCCTTTTTAGACAGACAGTAAATCGTTTCGGTCACTATTGCTGTTTGCCACTTTTCTGCTTGTTTTGTCACGACTTTATCATTATTGCTGCTTTTGATTAAGACTCACTAACAACCTGAAGTCCATAAGAAGGGGGAGAAAGATAACGGCTGAATAAAATATGAGGAAAAGAGGTGAGAAGAAAAGAAAAAGGACAAAAAAGCCACAAACCAGGCTTGTGGGGCTGAATAGCCTACTCCTGTTTCTATCTTCCTAAACCAGGTTCAGTGGGAACATGGGAACAGGAGTAGGCCATTCAACCTTTTGAGCCTGTTCCACCATTCAACTAGATCATGGAGGATCTATAATTCAACTCTATTGATCCACCTTTGCTCCACATCCATGAATACCCTCAACTAACAAAGATCTATCGTTCTCAGTCTTAAAAATTTCAATTGACCCAGAATCCATGGCCTTTTCGGGGAAGAGAGTTCCAGATTTTCACTACCTTTTGTGTGAAAAAAGTGCTTCCTGATTTCACTCCTAAATGACCTAGCTCTAACTTTAAGATTCTTGGGGTTGGCTTTTGACATTGGGGCGGGCTGGGGTCGTGTCATCCGCTTTTCGTGTTATCCACCCGATTCCAAATCGATGTGGGAGATTGATGCGATTTTCACATAATTGGGCAATTGAGTTCCAGCGTGTGGGAACCCATGGCCCAATTAGTTTTATCAGTCTGAAACTCGCCTCCGATGACGTCATCATTGCTGCTGCATTTAAGGTCTGCAAGAAGCCTTGCTTCTTCTGCAGACTGCCAACCTTTTGGCCTTTGCAGTGAGAGGGACCTGGAGGCAGAATGAGCAGCGGGAGACCTAAGTCTGCTCCCAGATTTGATGACGACGCCCTGCAAGCTTTGGTGGAGGGAGCAAGAGCTTGTAAGGAGGTGCTCTTCCCTTCTTCAGGGAGGAAGAAGCCTCCCCAGCAGACGAAAGCTGTGTGGATGCAAGTGGCCCAAGAGGTCAACTCTTTGTCCATGTGCCGCAGAACCTGGCTGCAGTGCAGGAAGAGATTTCATGACCTTCTGTGCACTGGAAAAGTGAGTATGACTTTCCCATCACCCTCAATCTGATCCCCATTGCCTCTCCTCACCAGCACTCAGCTTTAGCAATCTCTTCCTCCACATCCCACTTGACACTGAGATCCCTGCACCCTTACCCATTCCCTCTCTCTCTATGGTCACATTCACCTAACTATTCGACTATGCAGCCCTCACACTCCCTATCACTGTGATGCTATGAAAACAACTTACAAAACACAGGGAGGGCCCTTGGTCTTGCCAATTCACTCCATCTTTGTCTCCTTCTAACCATCAATGATATGGATTCTCTAAACTCACTCCTTCATTCTCACTCAAACTCCATTGTCTCCCTCAGTGCAGGAAAAGAGAGCTCACAATAAGAGGGAAAGAGCGAGGACAGGAGGAGGGCCACCCTCAGCAGCCCACCTCACCCCCTGGGAGGAGGCGGCCCTGGAGATCGTAGGACTCGAGGACAAGGGGCAAGTGGGGGACGGACAGACAGGTGCATCAGAGAAAGCTGGTGACAGAATAGTTTTTCATCTCTCTCATTGACATTGCATGAGTCGCTGATAATGATTCTGAAGCTCTAACAGATTGACTTATGATCATCTGCAATATGCAATATGCATGTAACCTTGGCCTCACATCTCTGACTCTTTCCTTTACTCCCCCACAGGACCATCGCAAGCAACCATCCCCACTATCCAGGAGGAACAGCCTGAGCCTCCAAACTCCTCAGAGAAAGCTGCAACCTCTGAGGGCACAGCGTCAGCAGAATTCAGCCAACCCAGCACCAGCGCAGACACTCACACCTCGGTGGGACCATCAGGAGATAGAGTAGTGTTGTCACCTGGTGTATCACAGCACACAAGTGAGCATCAGCAGATGGTGGAGACAGGGACAGCAGTGGAGAGTCGGAGTCGGAGGGAGCAGGACTCTCCCAGCTCGGCTCATCTGCATGTCGACCCTCTGCCTCTGGGTCCGTCCAGAAGGAGAGCGGTGCTGGAACTCCAGGAACAGGTGGAGGAGTCTCTGGCAGGTTTTGTCTCCAGGGTCGCTGTGAGTGTGGTGTGAATAGAGGAGTCCATCGCGAACATCAGCAGAGCCTTTGTGGAGTCATTGGCACATGAACGCAGCACCACGGAAAGGATGGCAACCTCCGTGGAAAGGATGGCTACAGTAGACGAGAGGATGGCCACGGCCATGGAGGAGCTAAGTCGCCAGAGTGTAGAAAACATGGTGAGTGTTCAGAATAGACTGACATCTCTGGAGGAGCGATGGTCAGCTATTGAACAGAGAAACTAGACCTTCATGGAAGTCCTTCTGAGTAGGACTGCCAGTGCAGATACGGGTCCCCATGGCCCCCCTGATGTGCAGCAAGGTGCTCTCAAGCCACTTGCAAGCGCTGAGGTGGACCTGATCCATGAGAGGGATGTTGGTGGCAGAGAACAAGAAAGTGGGGGCTCCTCTCTAAGCACTCACACTTCCATGCTACTGCCAAGTCCTCGGTCAGAGCCCCACCAGAGTCCTCACCCAACTGAGATCGGCGTCTCAACCCCTGCACAGCCGCAGGAGCAGCAGACTGCTGCCGAGCCCTTACAGGTTCGCAATCCCAGAGGACGCCCGCCAAAGGTGTCGAGACAGGAGCAGCAAAAAAGTGAGAAATGGGCCTCCACATCTGCTGAAGCCACAGGGGAAACACCACATAGGAGCATGCGTAAGAGAAAGATACTGCACAAATAGTCACAAGGGTAGTCATTTGGGTGAAATGTTTTTAAAATGCCATCAGTTGGTTATTGTAAATAAAAATTCTGATGGCAACTGTTGCAGTTGTGGCATGTGTCAAATGGGACTTCCACATTGAGGGCTTAGGATTACTTGCAATTGTCAGTATGGTGGTCAGAGTGCTAGGAATCCGCTGGTTCTTAGCCATTGTCGATGCTTTGGTAAGAAGCTGTGAGGCAAAAGTACTTGATTGGCTAGGCTAAGCAAATCTGGCCAAGATGAGTGTGTTCCTTGCATCCCGGGCAGCAATGTTCTCGCGTACTGCTGCCGCTGGTTGATGGGCCTCTGCAAGGTGTTCATTTTCGCTCTCCTCCTCCTCATCTGAGGAGGGTATGTGAGGAGCCACTTGGTCCTCAGGAATCTGCAAGCCACGACGCTGTGCCATGTTGTGAAGTGCACAGCAAACCACGACGATTCTGGAGACCCTGGCTGCTGAGTACTGCAGGGCTCCACCTGTTCTATCCAGGCATCTGAAGCGCATCTTCAGCATGCCGATGGTTTGCTCGATTATGGATCTGGTGAAAATGTGGCTGTAGTTGTAGCTCTCCTCAGCTTTGTTGGATGGGCTCCTCAATGGCATCATTACTCACGTCTTCAGGGGATAGCCCTTGTCTCCAAGTAGCCATCCGTTAAGTTGGTCTGGCAGACTGAAGAGCGGAGGCACACTAGACTGGCGCAGTATGAAGGAGTCATGGCAACTGCCAGGGTACTTTGCACAAACATGCAAAATTTCCTTCTTGTGGTCACACACCAGCTGCATGTTGAGGGAGTGGAAGCCCTTGCGGTTGACAAAAATACCTGGATTGCAATGGGGTGTCTTAAGGGCCACATGTGTGCAGTCAACGATGCCCTGCACCCTTGGAAAGCCTGCCAGATTAGCTAATCCAACCACACGCACTGTGACACTTACTTGATCCTTGGAGAAATGGATGTGATTGTGCGCGATGGGAAAGAGGGCATCGGTTACCTGCGTGATGCAAGTGTGTGCGGCCGCCTGGGAGATGCCGCTGATGTCTGCTGCTGATCCCTGGAATGAGCCTGAGGCAAAAAAGTTAAGTGCGGTGGTGACTTTGACGGCCACTGTTAAGAGTTGTCCACCTGCTCCTCTGGGCTCCAGGTCTTGCTGCAGCATTGCGCAGATGTCACCCACTACCTCTCGCGAAAGTCGGAGATGCCTTTGGCAATGCTGCGCACTCATGTTGAGGTAGCTGAACCTCTATCTGTAGACCCTGTTTGTTTGGGTATCTGCTGCGCCGACGGGCTTCCATGGGCTGGTGCCTTCTGGCCAGTGCAGCTTCAGGTGGGTGAGCAGCAGCTTGACGCTCCTGTTGTTGCTGCTGCTGTTGGTGCTGCTGTTGTTCAGGTTTCTGCTGCTGCCGCGGCTGGTCTTCATCCAAATCTGATGTCCAGGAGGACAGGAAATAAATGGTTCCCATGCTTCTGGTAGATGCCTCAGTTGAGGAAGCGCTCAGTCAAGGTGACGAGAGGGGTTTCCCAGGAGGTCACACTGGAGATGGGTGTCAGGCTCCAAACTTCCACAGCTATGGTTATGCCTGCTAAAACTTCCCCCAGACCTGAGACAACAAAGTCCTGCCACCTGCAAATGATGACTGATCAAATCTCCTATTTAATGCTGGAGCTGCAGCTGATAGTCAGCAATCCAATTGTGCTCCCGCCAGGTTTCACCGTCATGTTTCAGAGGAGACGTGAATCACGTGGGAAACATGTTAAAATTGGAAAGGCCTCTCAAAATGGGATTATAGAGGCAATTTAGTGGTTGTTAAGGGCCTTAAGAGCCTATCCCGCCTCTTGGAGGTGGGACGGAGACAGGATCAGAAACCACGCATTTGGGAAAATTGCTTGGAGGCGGGATGGAGGCAGGGTCGGGCCCGCCCCGGGCCCGCCCCGCCCGCCACTTTTTGCAATTTTAAAACCCCACACGCATCCATTCCCGCCTCCTCGGACCTGGGAAAATCCAGCCCTTGTTCTCAACTCCCCCAAATAGTTCCTCTGTACCTACCCTATCAAATCCTTTAATCATTTTAAAGACAATAGCAAAGTACTGCGGATGCTGGAATCATTTTAAGACCTTGATTAGATCACCCCTCAACCTTGGAAACTAAAAGGAATACAAGCCAGGTTTATGCAATCTGTCCTTCTAATTTAACCACTTAAGCCCTGTGTTGTGTATGTAACCGTTTACCTTTAAGGGAACTATAGAATGTAACCGTTCGCCTTTAAGAGCACTACTTTAGGGTGGCACTATCTATTGGCTCATGTATACTGTAATACCGATAGTGACCACACCAGTATATAAGGGTTGTGATACGTTAACTAGGGCAGAATCGCCCGAGCCTCTGAATAGTAAAGACGTGTTTTATTTTGTTAACAGTGGAGTCTGTGATTATTTATAATACAACCCACAGACTTAACATTGGCGACGAGTCAGGATTCGAACCCTGCGGCAGTTGTTCCACGGCGGCTTCGTCCGAAGACAGGACGTTGGAGAGAGGTCTCAATCCTCACCAGTCTGGAACCGACAGGCTGGAAGCGACAGGCATTAGGACCCTGAAGCCTCCATAACCTCGTGGGTAAGCCGCAGCGTTGGCTGCAAAGACAGGGCGATCGCAATCCCTGATAAGAGCCGCGGTGAAACGCGCGAGCGGGTAAGCCAGAGCCCGGGAGGGAGCGAGCAAGATCCGCACGAGCGGGTGAGCCAGAGGCCGGGGGCCGCTTTCAAGTGCGAGGCGCAGCCGGGCCATCGATCGCATCCGCTGATAAGGGCCGCACTAGGGCTGAAAGACAGCGTCGGGGGACGGGCGAAGACCGTCAAGCGCGGGAAAACCGCCATTGAAGTGGGCGGGGAGAGCGAGAAGCGCGGGAAAGCCGCCATTTTTCGCGGGAAAACCGCAGGGGAAGAAGGCAGAAGCGGGAAACCGCCATCTTAGAAAATTAATTAGAATTTTCAGAAACAAGAAATAAGTAAAGCAATACTTGTGTTGTTCTCAAGAAGAGAAGAAAATTAATAATAAGTAAAGAAATACTTGTGCTGTTCTCGGAAAGAGAAGAAGATGCCTAAGCGAGGAAATATTAATGATTTTAATGCTGAAATAGAAGACAGGGCCACGTATGGGGAACGCATAGGAATATATTGCGTAGTCATATACAACAAGGCAATAACTTTGTTAAATTCGATGGGAGCAAAAACATACGGGCTTTTGAAACATCTGATAGCACCAGTTAAACCAGTGGACCAGACCTTCGAAGGGATCGTAACAGTGCTGAAGGATCACTTGAACCCCACACCGTTGATGCTGGCTGAACGATTTAAATTTTACGCCAGAACCCAGAGGCAAGATGAAAGCAATGCGGAATACTTAGTCGAACTGCGTAAGCTAGCGAAATACTGCCAGTTTGGAGGGAATGTGACAGAGGCGCTGCGGGACAAGTTCGTATGCGGCTTGGCCAAAGAAGGAACGCAGAAGCGACTTCTGGAAGAAAACGACCTCACACTGGACAGGGCTGTCCTCATAGCTTCATCGCACGAAGCCGCAGCGAAAGGGACGGCGGAAATGCAGCTAAAGGCGGCGGCACTCGGGGTGGATCAAATTACAGCAAACACTTCCAAATGCTACCGTTGTGGAAAGACAACGCACGACCAGAATCAGTGCTGGTTTAAGAATCAAGAGTGCAGGAAATGTGGCAAACTGGGTCACATCGCGAAGGTATGCAGGTCCGGAAAGAAGACCAACAAGCAAAGGAAGCCACCACCACAAGGAAAGTACAACAAGGTGCATCAGGTGGCTGAAAAGAGTTCAGACGAACAAAATTCAGACTCAGACCCAAACAGCCAGGAGTTGGATAGTCTGAGAATCCACAATGTGGGTAAAGTAACGGATCTACAGACGATCTGGGTCACACTAAAAATAGCTGGAGTCCAAGTACGAATGGAGCTGGACACGGGATCAGCTGTATCAGTCATCAACCAAAAGGACTACCACCGACTATTCTCTCACATACCCTTAAGAAATACCAAGTTCGTATTACAGACATACACGGGGCATCGCGTATACCCCATGGGGAAAATAAGAGTCAAGGTGAGAGATAGGGGTAAAGTACACCCAAGAATGAATTTGTACGTACTACCTGAGGGAGGACCACCACTTCTAGGACGGGAGTGGATCAAGAAAATAGACATGGAATGGCACTACCGACAAGCAATGACGAGTGAGGACTCGGTGCAGACAAACAGCTCAGACTCTGAGCCGGAAGACGATAAGTCCAGCTTATGTATGAAAAACAAGGTTAACATTAACTCACGGACTAAGGTTGGAAAATCGATGGCGTGCATAAAGACAGAGAATTCTGAGTCTGTTCAAGCTACAGACATATGCATTACGGAGGAACACCGGGCTCGAACTCAACGCTATTTCAAAGTACAACAACAATTAGAACAATTAAGTTACCGCCTCGTACAAGAGATGAAAACAATGAAAAAGTTCTATGACACCGAATGGGAGAGTCTGGAAAGACAACAGAACCTACTGGCTCAAGCAGAGAGCGACCATAGAGCCATCGTGACCAATTACCGATCACATCTCCCTGATGATGTTCAGGGGTTAGAATATTTGCATGATCTAGAGATACAGCAGAAGGGCAAATCACGCTGCACTGAGGATTTTGTTCTGCAATTAGAGACGGAGCTAGTGCAGGCAAAGTTAAGAGAAGTTGAATCACAGGGTGCTCTTAAGGAGATGCAGAAACAAATCTTGGACATGGAAAAGAGAAACGCTTCTTTACCTGATGAGAATAATGTGGCCATGTTGCAAGAGGAGCTTATAGGGGCGAAACTGAAAGAAGCTAAGCAAAGGATGTTGGAACTTGAAACGCAGAACCAAATCAGCGGTAATCAGCTATGTCAAGCAGAGAAGGAGTGCAATGGTCTACATGAGAAGGTGCAATATCTCTCAGCCCAAAATAAGGGCCTACTCACTCAGTTAAATGAAAGTAAACGGGAAATGGCTGAGATGGACTGCAAGAATAAAGAAGAGTTGATGGCAGTGAGACTTCGAGAGGCAGATAGCATAGCAGCCTTGGCTGAACTCCAACAGGAAATTGCGAAAGAAACAAATGAAGAGGAATCTTCAGGAAGCCAGGATTTTATTCCAGTTCTTCTCTACGACTCCTTACAAGCAGAGTGCGAGAAGTTGAAAAAACAGTATGAACAGGCCCAGACTACAATTCTGGAGGGGGTTAACTCAGCAACCTCCGAAAAGCTAGTTTCGTTGGAAGTATATGAGCAACTAAAGGTTGAACATGAGCAAGAAGTCCAAAGGCTGCAGGAAATTCTTGAGGAGCTCAGGGCCAAGACAGACTCATCGGTAGAAGTTCCATACATAGATGAGGATGTAGAGGTGAAAGACATGGCAGAACTCATAAAAATATGGAAGGAAGCCCAAGACAAATATGAGGCGGCAATTACCGAGGTTGACCGACTTGAAGAACAGTTTCAACTGGGAATGGGCCCTGAACATGAGCTAGAGAGCATCGAGGCGCAACTTCTCCAAGCACTGGAAGCCAAAGTACAAGAGGAAGAGAAGATGAAAGCATTGGAGAAAATGATGGATGAAATGGAGGAGTACGCTGAATTACGTCCAGGGGAACAGGAGAATGGGGAAACAGCTACTTCAGTAGAAGGATTAAATAGCCTGATAACAAAATCCCTGAAGGAAGGGAAAGGATTGAACGCACAAATGAGGCCAGGAGGGAAGGAAGGGCAGACATCCGAGGAAGAGCAGGATGAATATGATTGCTTGAAGAAGGGTTTTGACCTGTTGAGTGACACCGAATGTTATGAGGATGTGGTCTGCCCAAATTGTGATGGGAACTCCCAAAGTGCTGAAATCCTGAGGAAGCACTTAAGGTCTAAGGAACATAGAGAGTTGGTGGCGCTACAGATGGCAGCCGGGAAAAGAGCTCGGAGAGTTTCAAAAAGGCAGAAAAGAAAAAGAAGAAGCAGAAAATAATAACTGTTTAAAATATTATTACTTCTACTACCTCAGTCCGAACACTACGAAAGGTGCTAAATTTGTAAAAAAAAAATCCAGGGACATTATCAAGACAGCCAGTGGGTTGTATAAGTCCGCACTGCTGGTTCAACAGGACGAAAGTACAAGCTGTTAAAAAAAAAAAAAAAAGGCTATGGAGGATGCTGTCTGGAACGAATTAATACCAGAGACTGAATTTATGAACTGTTCCCACAGAGACTGAACCTGTAAACTGATTCCACTGAGAGTATGTTTGTAAACTGTTATATGACGTTGACTCCATTGAGAGTATATCTGTAAATTGTTATATGACGTTGACTCCATCGAGAGTATATCTGCAAACTGTTTATATAAAGTTGAAGATTGTATGTTTAACGGGATTCTGTAAGTAATAAGCTAGGAAGGGAGGAGTGTTGTGTATGTAACCGTTTACCTTTAAGGGAACTATAGAATGTAACCGTTCGCCTTTAAGAGCACTACTTTAGGGTGGCACTATCTATTGGCTCATGTATACTGTAATACCGATAGTGACCACACCAGTATATAAGGGTTGTGATACGTTAACTAGGGCAGAATCGCCCGAGCCTCTGAATAGTAAAGACGTGTTTTATTTTGTTAACAGTGGAGTCTGTGATTATTTATAATACAACCCACAGACTTAACACCCTGGTGTCATTCTGGCGAATCCGCACTGTATCAATGCATCAATGCATCAACTCAAGCTCTCTTAGACACCTTTCTGGATAACATATACACTCACAATAAAGAAGGCGTAAACCGGGCAGTTAGTAAACTAAACAATATTTTTGATAATTTGGCAACAAATGCAAACTTGAAAGCTCGCAAGAACAAACCCAAAACAAAAAACTATGAAAAATGGTTTGACCATGATTGCCATAACATGAGGAAAAAACTTAGAAAACTATCAAACCAAAAACACAGACATCCAGAAAACGAGGAATTACGCCTTACTTATTGTCAGACGCTAACACAATACAGAAACACACTCAGGACCAAAAAAGAGCAATTTATCAAGAATACACTCAGCTCCATGGAGGAATCCATTGAGTCGAATTGTTTCTGGGACAACTTGAAAACACTACACAAAAAACAACACGATGATTTGTCCATTCAAAATGGGGACACATGGGTAAACCACTTTGAAAAATTATACCAGAAAAACACACTAAGACCAGAGCAACACCAAATACGCAAAAAACTGGAAAAGCTTGAAATGGCCATAAAAGATAACCAAAGCCCGCTAGACGCCATAATAACAGAAAAAGAACTTCTTGAAAAACTCAAGGACCTGCGACCAGGAAAAGCTTGCGGGACAGACGGCATACTAAACGAGATGATTAAACACGCAGACGACAAAATGAAACTGGCTATCCTAAAACTCTTCAACTTGGTTCTGAGTGTCGGTTATTTCCCTGACACCTGGAACAAAGGACTCATAGCACCCATATACAAAAGTGGGGACAAAATCGACCCAAACAACTATCGAGGCATCTGTGTAAACAGTAACCTGGGGAAGGTATTCTGTAGCATCATAAACAAAAGACTTATAAACTTCCTTGAAGAGCACAATGTCTTAAGTAAAAGCCAAATTGGATTCCTGCCAAACTATAGAACATCCGATCATATCTTTACCCTACAGACCCTAATTGACAAACACGTTCACCATAACAAAAGCAAAATCTACGCATGCTTTGTAGATTTCCAGAAGGCTTTCGACTCCATCTGGCATGACGGTTTATTCCTGAAACTTATCGAAAGCGGGGTAGGAGGGAAAACATATGATGTAATTAAATCAATGTATACAAACAATAAATGTGCAGTTAAAATTGGAGACAAACAAACAAAATACTTCCCACAGGGGCGGGGGGTGACGCAGGGCTCACCAATCTCACCGACACTCTTTAATGGATTGGCAAAACTACTTGAACAATCTACAGCACCCGGCCTCACCCTATATGAATCCAAGGTTAAATTCCTCCTCTATGCCGACGACCTGGTTCTGCTGTCACCAACTAAGGAGGGTCTACAGCAGAACCTGGACCTGCTGGAGTCGTACTGCCAGACTTGGGCCCTGACAATAAATCCCCAAAAAACCAAAGTCCTTGTGTTCCAGCAAAGATCCAAACAACATGGACCCACAATAAATTTCACAGTAGGAACAACCAAAATTGAACAAACCACTCACTACACATACTTGGGCTTAAAAATCAGTTCTACGGGAAACTTCAAACTGGCTGTGAATGAACTGAAAGAGAAAGCAAGAAGGGCTTTCTATGCCATCAAAAAATCAATCCAAATAGAAATCCCAATTAGCATTTGGCTCAAAATTTTCAAATCAGTAATTGAACCAATTGCACTCTATGGCAGTGAGGTCTGGGGACCACTAACACAACAAGATTTTGCAAAATGGGACAAACACCCAATTGAGATCCTACATGCGGAATTCTGTAAAAGTATCCTCCGGACTCAAAGGAAAACAGTAAACAACGCATGCAGGGCGGAACTAGGCCAATACCCATTAATAATCACTATCCAAAAAAGAGCCACCAAATTTTGGAATCACCTACAAATGAGCAACCCCCAATGCTATCACTACGACGCCCTGAAATGCCAAGAGCTGACCATAAAGAAGAATACCCTCAGTCAACTAGTCCTGGGACTCAATAAAGTAACTAATAACAATACTAACAATAACCAGTCCCAGGACAGTGACAGGGTAACACAAAGAATTCGACCCAACACAATCGTCGCTAAGCAAAAGGAAAAATATCTGTCATATTGGGCAGAAACAACAAAAACCCAAAGCAAACTCAATTGCTACTTGGCCCTAAACAGACAATACAACATAGCTGATTACCTGACCATGGTAAAGGATAACAAACTGAGAAGAACCTTGACAAGGTACAGACTTAGCGAACATAGCCTAGCGATCGAAAAAGGCAGACACAGGCAGACCAGGCTGCCAAGAGAAGACAGGATATGCTCTCACTGCAGTCAGGGAGTAGTTGAGACAGAGATGCACTTCCTCACAGCCTGTGGAAAATATCAGGGCATCAGAGAGAATTTCTACCAAAAATTCTCACAAATATGCCCTGAATTCAGAAATCTGACTGACAACCAAAAACTCCCATTCCTACTGGGGGAGGAGAGAAGCTGTGTAACACTGGCGGCACACTATGTTACAGCTTGCCATGAACAGAGTGACAACCAGTAAACTAAGACAAGAATATATATAAACAAGGCGAATGTATATTTATAAACTCAGGGATATACCTGTTTATACACTGTATGAATGGAACCGCGTTTATGTGTTCAACCATAAATGTATTTTGATGCTTTGGCAACATAAGATGTACCTTATCATGCCAATAAAGCGATTTGTATTGTATTGTATTGTACCTCCTCCAAGGCCAGTGGCCCAGGTATTCCGATTGCAGGCCTCCCGCGGGCGGAGTACTGTGATCTGGAAAAATCTGTGCCCTTACCTGAGGGCCCCCGGGAGGTGCACAGTTCCAATGCTGGGCCTCTCCAAACTGCCGGTGCGCAGGGCCCACGTATCCCAGAGGCGCAGGTAGTTCGCAGCATCCCTGGGATCACGTGGGCCATGGGGAGCCAATCAAAGAAGGGAATCTCCCTTAATACATTTGACAGGAAGACCTGTCAAATATATGAATGGAGATCACCCCCAAAACATAGTAAAACTTTAAATAAATTAAAAAAAACATCACATTTTTAAAATGACTTAAAAGTATAATAAATTAACTATTTTAAGCAAAACTTAAAATTTTTGAAAAAAATAATTAAAGTTTTTTACGGGGCTAAAAATAAACTTACCTTTTTTAAAGTATTTTTAAATGATAAATCAGTGAAGATTTAAAAAAAAAAACTTTTTTCAACTCTTATCCTGGTAAAAGCAGGCCTTACGCCTGCTTTTACCAGGCGCAAGAATTGTAAGGGTTTTCTGTGGGCGGAGGGTCTCCAAAAAGCGGAACTATCCGCCCGCAGAGGCCTTTCTCCCAACCATTCTTTACAGAGCGGAAATGCCGGTTTTCAGTGCATGCCTGAAACCAGAATTTCCGATGTCCCTACGGGTGTGTACACAGCGCGTACCCACTCATAGGGATCGGAATATCTGGCCCAATATATGCTTCCTGAGGTGTGGTGCACAAAACTGAACACAATACTTCAGATGGGATCTGACCAAGCATAACATCCTTCCCTTTGTATTCCAGTTCCCATGAGTTAAAGGTTAACATTTAATTGGCCTTTTTGACTACTTTTTGCACCTGTGCACAAGATTTTATTGATGCATATACATGGCCACCCAAATCCCTTTGCTCCTCTCTCTCGCCATTTAGAGAATATTCCAATTTGTCCGTCTCAGATCAAAGTGAATAACCTCACACTTCCCCACATTGAACTCCACTCACTTAGTCTGTCTATGTCCCTTTGTCACTACCTGCTCCCATCTACACAACTTTCTGTAGCCTTACCTTCTTCTGTTACCATAACACTCGACTGTGCCAGTGTGGATAGTATAACCTCGTTTCTACTTGGGACGAGTTATCTTTAATCACTTGTTCACAAAAACGAGGAAGGTGTTCATACTTTTAAGGCAGGATGTGAGTATTACTGGCCATACTGGAGAGAATGGGGAATAGCAACATCAGAGACAGGAGGTGCAATGCAAGAGATTGGGTTTTTTAAGTAAAAAGGAAACTAGACATGGAGAATCTATATTAGCTTAATATAGCTTTCCTCCATTTAGTATTCATGAAAAAATGGCTTAACATAGGACTCAGGAACTTGACACAATGTTAATCAGTGCACTAAAAGTAATGTACAAAGACATTTCAACCCCAAATGTCTCATTTCAGTTTATGTATGTCAAGATTTCAAATGCTTTATTACAAGGTCATGGCAGAGCAGAATATCGTAAGAGTTTGTGGGTCAACTCATATATGCCAGCTCACCGGAACGAGACTAAGTAATTTCTTATACATATTCATATGAATTTTAAATGATCTGTCATTCTGGTGATTTTAGGACTCTTCTGTGTCAGTTGGTGTGAAAGGGATTGTCTCACTTTCAAAAGTGTTTTCAAAACTATTATTTACCAGAAAGGACCATTTAAGTCCAGTGAGTGTTTCACATTTTTTTTTAAGAAGACCTGGTTACTACTATCTGTATCAGACAACTGTATAATTTACCAGCTAAACTCATAGGGTGACTGATAAACGCTCATCCTCTCTGTAAGTGCAGGGTTCTCAAAATTCCCGCACTCCCCAAATTATGGATCAAGGGACCCTGTTTGGACAAGTTATTGAAAACAGGGTACCCAAAATGGCTTCTGTAACCTCGTGACCAAAACCAACAGGGTTTTTAAAACAGGGCTCTGCAGACAGGCAGGCCCGGAGACGAAACTTAAAATGCAGGAATCTGTGAAAAAAGACTCTGAAGCCAGACAGCCAAAGTAAACACAGAATATGCATTCATTCGACTTGAAACAGATCAAGCTAGAATGGGCCTAAAATCGAGGCCATTAGGTTTCTGCATATTTAATCGGTAACAGCTCACAGTAGTCATCAAGTCAGGATGGGGACAATTAAGTTTCATCCATGACAAACAACCAGGCCATCGGGGCCATTAGACCTGGAGACAACCACTTCACAAGTCGTTAAAATAAATGGCTGTAATCATGTAAATGAGCCCGCCAAAAGTTAGACAAAGGACTGTCCTGATTTGGCGTGCAGATAAGGATTGAAGAACGGGTATAATTGTAGGCCCATTGGTAGCAATCGCTCTCTTGACTCCTGCTCTGGCCTCTTATCGTTTGGCTTTTGGCCTGCTGCCGCTCGTTCTCATGCCCTGGCCTCATGGCGGGCTCTCTTCTCGCTCCCCACACCGCTCAACAATCAAGGACGCCCATTACACCAGGGCCAAACTCGGGAAGAGAACGAGACCCGAGTTCAAAACCACACAGGACACACAGGCCACAAACGGGCAGACAGGACGATGCGAGACGAAGAAGAAGGTAAACCGATAAAGGCAGAGAAGGGCAGCGGAAAGACACATTTGGGGACAAATGCCCAGCTTTAAGTTGGTGTTTGGTGAATGAATTGGTGTTACATGCACGGACAGTAAAACCCCATTTTTAAGAATATGCTGGCATTCGAAGAATGGGTAGCAAAATCGAGACAAACGGCCTAGTTATAAGCTAGCGTTTGTCACATGGGCAGTAATAGCCCAGTCGAAGAATAAGCTAGTGTTCGAAGCATGGCTAGCAAAATCATTTAAACAGTAAAGACTGTCAACCGACCCCCAACCGTAACATTACTGCCACCGACCGCCCGAGGGAGAAGAAGAAGAAAACCCATCGCGACTCGACGACGATGGTAGCTGAGGAAAAGGAGGGTGCTTCGCATCAACAACTTCAGCACTGCGCCCTGAGATCACATGGTGACAGGATACCCCAAAGGACAGCAAGAGCGGACATCAAAACCAACCCAATTAAAGCAACAGGTTTTGGATTGGTGAGCATGAATTCCTGGCCCCTCATAGTTTAATCTAGTTAGGTATAGAGGGTGGGATAATGATAAGGGGATTTTAATGTAGTTGTTTTCCCTCGATGTGCCATGTGTTCCCCATTCCCATATAAGTGTAATTGCTTATGCCTGTATTTCATACCAGTAATTTTCATAAGTTTGTTTTATTCTGCTTTTAATAAAATTTTGGTTTTCTTGCACCAAACCACTTGTCTACTCGATTTTCTGTATCGCCGCCTGTACCTAAGTCCGGTGTCTAGAACCCAGGGGTGTGGGAGTGAATCAAACTGCTCAAAAGACAGTCAGAGGTGAAGTTGACTGGGCATACGCCACCCCCTGCAGGAATGGCGACCACGAAGGGACTCCGGCAGCAGGGGTGCGATACAGTACACAATGGTTCGGATGAGCAAACCATGATGGAGGAAAGGATTTCTGATTATGTGTTTAGTAAAGTGAATATCACAAAGAAGTGGATCACCACTCTGTTGAGGGCTGGGCGTCCGGTAGATGCAGCAGCTAAGTGGACAGAGGGGAGGGAACACAAGAAATCCCTAGAGAAGGCAGTCTGGCTGATGTGTTTCAAAAAGCAGGTCCAGCTTCTGGACAGGCTCATTGCAGCACAGGCAGCCGAGTTAAAGGAGTCAGCCCTGGAGATGCAGGACAAGGCTCTAGCAGGGGAGAAGCTACTGGTAGCATTGCAGGCCCTGAATCAGGAGAGGTTGCATTTAATGGGAGAACATAAGGCCCAGTTGGAATAACTACAGTGCCAAGTCACCGAAGCCAAGGGTAATGAGTTGAGGTTGCGGGAAAAGAACGCCCGCCTAGCAAGGCAAGTTAGAGAGCAGGAGGAGAAAGTAAAAGAGGTAAAGGCAGCTTACAAGTTAGCGAGCGAACAGGGGTTTGAAGATGCAGATCATGGCCCCTGCAAGGAGCAGATAGAAAATCTGAGGTTGGCCCTGAGGAAGGCAAAAGGCATGGTGCGCCTCATAAGCCCGAAGGCAGGCCAGGCGGATTTTATGGAGAACGAGGGGAGGACAGTTCAACCATCACTGGTCGTGCCCAGGGACGACCCAGTTGAGGAACAGGAGGTCTCACGACCACCACCCGTAGCGCCAGGTTTCAACGAGGTCTGGCAGCAAGGGGGGTGGAGTCAGAGGTGGGAGTGGAGGTGGAACAACCCCCGCCGGAGAGGTCGGAGCCGGGACCGATGTGCCCAGCCCGGCATCGGAGGTTCGGCCCACCCGTTAATGGCAACAATGAGGTACCCTTCCAAAACCAGTTCGTATTACCCTATAGCACCCAACAGCTTAGGGTTATGGTGAGCCATATCCCAAAGCTCTCCGAAAAAGGGGACCCCTCGATCCACTTCAGGGAAGTAGAGCAGGCAACCAGCGTCACCGACTGCGATGGCGCTGAGCAGGCCAAAATGCTGCTATTCTCCCTGGAGAGTAGGCTCCTCCAATCCCTCTCTGACGAGTGTAAGAAGGGGCAGTGCAGGTATGAGGAGCTCAGGGATGAAGTTTTGGAGGCCATGGGGATGAATGAGGGAAGTCCTTTCTCCCGTGTGCAGAAGACGGTGCAGCTCGCAGGGGAAACCCCGCAAGCTTTTGCGGACAGGTTATGGCTAGTCTATCAGAGTGCCTGTCCGGGGACACCTAACCGGGCGTTCCTGAACGGGGATCCACTGGCCCATTGGCTCCATTGCCTGGTGGCAAACAGCTTGCCACAGGTCCGGGCCAAGGCGGAAGTCTGGTTCGACCCCAAGAATCCCCAGACCACCGAACTTACGGTGATCAGACAGTTGACCCTAGCCTATAAGAACAGTAGGGGGACTGATGCACACCCACCAAAGGGGAAGGTACATGAGCTAAAACCCGGACAGGGTAGGAAGGAGTGGCATCAGGAAGGGAATAACCCTTCTAGCACTAAGATGAATTGTTACGGGTGTGGGAAGGATGGCCAATGGAGGAAGCAGTGCAAAAACCCTTGGAAAGACAACAAGGGAAAGAATTCCACAGCCCCGGCCCAAAAGGCAGAGGCAGGAATCCCTCCCGCTGCGGTCGAGTCATTTTTGGACACCATGAGGTCCTTATTGACTGGCCACGGGAGAGTAGCAGCCGCTACCGGTGCTCTGACCCCATCAGCCCCATCCAACCCACAGCCATGACTAGAGCCAGCGCAGCCTATTTACCTGTGTTCCCTTCGATACGATGAATGGAAAAGACCCCTCGTGGAGATGGAGGTAGAAAAGGTGAAGGGGACCTATCTGCTGGACACGGGGGCATCATGCACCCTGGTCCATTCAGCTAACCCCGCCACCTCGCCTTTATCTAACGGGGTCCCATACAGTCTGTCGGGATTCACAGGCAAAGGACAGGCCGGCTCGTTTTCCATCCCACTCGCCATTCGTTTAGGACCTCTCCGCTCTAAGTGGACCTGTGTCCTGGTGGAGTGGGAAGTGGAGGGTGGAACAGGGGTCCTGGGAGCCGACTTTATTGTAGGCCATGGGATCCTGGTCGAGTTAAGAAATCATTACCTATGGGGGGCAAGTACAGGAAAGGACGGCGAGGTAGTAGTAATCCCAGGGAAAGAAGGGAAGGGGACCCTATGCGCCATGAAGCCCAAAGAGGGTTATAACCTCGAGCTCATGGTCGGTAACACCCCAAAGGAGTCCCAGGCATTTGTGCAGGCCCACCTAGCCACATTTGCCACACACAAACACGACTGCAGGAGGGTCAATGGGTTTGAGGTCAGCGTAGACGGGGACCCCATGGCCCGACCACAGAAACAGTATAACTTCCCCAGGGAAGCAGAGCCAGACATGGAAGCAGCCATGTCCTCCTTAGTACAGCAGGGGGTTCTGAGGCCGATAGCCACCCACGTAAACTCTCCACTGTGGCTGGTTAGAAAACCGGACAATTCCTGGAGGGCCACGGTGGACTATCGAGTGCTCAATAGTAACATCCCAGCCTGTGCACCCACGGTAGCAGCAGTTGCCGACCTGATAGGAAGTATTCCAGCATCCGCGACCACTTTCACGGTGCTGGATATTTCCAACGGGTTTTGGTCCATCCCTTTAAGGAGGGAGGATCAGTACAAGTTTGCTTTTACATTTAAAGGACAACAGTACACGTGGAATTGCTTGCCTCAGGGCTTCCACAACAGCCCCAGCATTTTCCAACAGTGCATGGCAAACAGTTTAAAGGATTTCAGCCAGCCCAGACAGTTGGTGCAATATGTGGATGACCTGCTCCTGTTCTCTGATTCGAGAGAGGAGCATGGCCCACTACTGGCCGAACTGCTGGAGCTGCTCAGGCAAAAGGGTTTTAAAGTAAACCCAAAGAAAGTGCAGATCGGCCAGCGGGAGGTGAAGTTCCTGGGCCTGACCGTACGCGCTGGAGAAAGGGCCATAGATAAGGCTAGGAGAGAAGCGGTACAAGAGTTATCAGTCCCCAACACAGTCATGGGTGTGAGGTCGTTTCTAGGGCTAACCGGGTACTGCAGAGACTTCATTGAAGACTATGCAGCCACAGCAGCCCCTCTGCTCCGACTCCTACACAAGGGAGTGGAGTAGGCTTGGGATGAGGGTTGCCAGGCAGCATTTGTCAGGCTCAAGAAGGACTTGCAGACCGCACCAGCTCTAGGGGCCATAGATGGGGGAAAAGAGTTTTTCCTGGAGGTAGCAGCCAGCGGGGACAGCCTGAGTGCTGTGTTGCTCCAAGAGCGGCATGGCAGGCTGAGGCCGGTGGTCTACTCCTCCAGGATACTCACGGAGGTGGAGAGGGGCTACTCCAACTGTGAGAGGCACCTCTTGGCCACACATTGGGCTGTGAAAAGATCGCTGATCTTCACAGGCACCTCTCCCATCACCCTCCTCATCCATCACACACCCACCCAGATGCTCCTGGATGGGAGGATCAAGGATGGAACAGTGAGCAGTGCCCGCATTGCTCGCTGGACCCTGCTCCTCTCACAGATGGATGTCAAGATGAAGGGTCTCTGCGAGCCACAGCTCGCAGCCAACCTGGTATATCCTGGAACAGCCCACTGGTGTTCCATTGAAGGGGTTTGGGAAGTGGACATAGGTTTACGGGCTGGGATACACCCCACAGGCCACGAGATCTATGTGGACGGCTCCAGCATGGTATCTGCTGGCGAGCGACTCACGGATTGTGGAGTTTATGACCCAGTGGCAAACATTGCCCTGGCGATTAAGCTCCCCAGCACCATGAGCGCCCAGCAGGCTGAACTGTCCGCCGTCGTGTACGTCGTTACACACCCCGAAATCTTCCCCACCCACTACACGATTTGCTCGGACAGCATGTTTACGTGCAATTCATGTACGGAGTACCTGGCCATCTGGTCCCGCCGCGGATACACCTCCACCGACGGGAGACCCCTCACAGTAAAACCCCTGCTGGAAAAGATCCTAGCAGCAGTGGGGGAGGAAGGGGAGGTTTTCATCCACAAGGTGAAAGCCCATTCCTCCACAGAACCCCATAGTCAAGGCAACCAGCAGGCTGACATGCTCGCCAAGGAGGGTGCCCGCACAGGCACTTTCTGGGACCCCTATGGGTCCAGACCCATGGCAGCAGTCGTCGTCGTACGTGTCTTCACACTGTTCCCTTTGGGGAACTGTATGAAGTGGTGGAAGGATTTCTGGCCGCGTTAACGCTCCTTCCGTGACCGTAACCATCTTCGTACCAGCCATTAGAGTGGTTAGTCCTATGGCGGGAGGGTTTTACGGGCTCCCACAACCCATACAAGGGGGGGGGCACCCGCACCCACGGACGCAAGTATCCTGCTGGATGTCAACCCAGAATTTAGAGCCGGAGCTCCGACTCCACTTGCCAGGACTGTCTGGAGCGGGGTTCGAAACCCTACGCCTTCTGGCCCAGCGGCGGGGATGCTACCGCTACGCCAAAGGCCCACTCCATGGCAGCAGTCAGAGGTAGGGACAGGACCCAAGGGAGTGCAGGGGTAGCTTTAGCCCCGGACCTTAAGATGATCCAAACCCAAGACCCCTTCCTCAAGGCAGTCCTCAGTGCAGTGACTGAGGGAAAAAGGGCAGAAGGTCCTTACGGCACAGCAACCCTCTCCGTGAAAGAGGGCATGCTGTTCCGGGGGGAACAATGGGTTGTGCCGCAGCAACACCGGAGGGAATTCCTTCAACTGGGCCATGAGGGTCCAGGAACAGGGCACCCCGGGCCTGAGACCACCTGGCAGCGGGTGGAACAGGCGGGATGGTGGCCAGGACTCGGCGAAGATGTCCGCGAGTTCTGCGCCAGCTGTCTGGTGTGCGGTGTTAACAACCCTAACCCCCATAAAACTAAGGTACCTATGGGACACATCAGGAGGGTAGAGGGACCATGACAGTCGTTACAGGTCAACTACATCGGGCCCCTGCCCACCGCCCAGGGAGGCTATAAGTGCTGCCTAGTCCTGGTAGATGTGTTCACGAAATGGGTAGAGGCCTATCCCTGCAGGACAGCCACAGCTCTGGGTACTGCCAGGATCCTGGTCCAGGAAGTGTTCTCACGGTGGGGGCTGCCACAGTATGTGGAGTCCGACCAAGGGAGTCACTTTACCGGGCAGGTAATGCAGAATACCCTTATGCTGCCAGGCATCGAGGGGAAGTGGCACGTTGCCCACAACCCACAGTCATCAGGGATTGTGGAGCGAATGAATAGGACCCTAAAAGAAAGGTTGAGGAAGGAGACGGTGGACTCGCCCCGTAAATGGGCCGAGGTCCTACCGTTGGCTCTGATGGGGATCGGGGCCAGCCAATCAAAAAGCATGGGGTACTCCCCATACGAGCTGATGACTGGCAGGGTTATGCGGACCCCCACCCATGTACTAGCCCCAGTGCTCACAGAAGGTCAACTCAGAGAGGTAAACCGGGACAGGTTCGCCCGAAACCTCTTCGACCACCTTAAACAGGTCCACGAGCAGGCGGCTGGGAACATGGGACAGCAGCATCGGAGTAACCGACTGCTGTTAGAACCCCGAAAACACGAGTGGGAGGTAGGGGATCAGGTCATGGTGAGGAGCTATGCCCGAGTAGGGAGTCTGGAACCTTTATACATGGGGCCCTACAGCATTGTAGACAAAGCCAGCCCCATGGTATACGCCGTTAAGATGCCTCGGCGCACCAAATGGTTCCATATTAATCAGTGTAAACTGTTTAAACCTGAAAAGAGAAAACAGCCAGTTGGGGTAGGGTCTGAGGATAGAAATCCTCAGCCTGCAGCGGGAGCGAGTTCACAGACTGCACAGGCAGGCGCTGTGGCTTGTTTAAGGGGAGGGGCCATCCCGCCCACCGATTGGGACACTCCCCCACTCTTCGGGGCTCCAGATGAGGAGGGACCCGAGGGCGAAAACCCCGCACCTAACCCAGGTTTAGAGGAGGAGGGGCCCGAGGGTGAAGACCCCGCCCCGGACCCAGATTTGGGGCCTGAGGGCGAGGAACCCCAGCCAGCGGCAGTGGTAAGCCCATAGGCCGCGCCGGAGGGGGCAGCGGTTCGGGTTAAAGGCCCACCAGCCAAGAAAACCCCACCTGCCAGAGTCCTCAGAAGGTCCCCACAGACGGCCCAGCCAAGGAAACCATGGTCACCGGCTCCCCATTTTAAAGGGACAGCTTCCCGAGTTAGGGGGAAGTCCAAGGACAGAGGTCCCCAGCCGGCAGCCACAGTCTGCAAGGGACCGACAGTGCAGGACAGTGCGGTCACGCCGAAGGGAGCGGTGTGCTGCAGCCCAAACAGAGATTAGCCTGGCTGCCCGGAGACGGGCGCCGGATGTACATAGTTTTACGTAATTTTATATTGTTAAGTTTGGGTGTTTTCGTTTAAGTTTAAACACGGTGATGGGTAGTTTTAATACAGTAGTAGTATTTTAAGGATGTTTGTATTTAAGTCGAGGTCGCGAGACTCAACTATGCTTCACCCAAGCCAGAGAATCTCCTCGGGACCTGGCTATATGCTCTTGTGTCTCTTTGCAGAAAGAGGATTTCAGAATGAAGGGGGGCGTACTCCTACTCGCCCTGCTAGGGATGAGTGTTGGAAAGCGAGGCGACGTGGAGGACTCCCACATCTATAGGTGCTCGGGAGAGAAAGCACCAGTGGTGACCACTGGGAGCAGCGAACAAAGCGCGGAGGGACCCGCCATCTACGCCCATGAGGGAAGATGGCCCGGGTGGTTGGGATCCAACTCCACCCGGTACTCCAGCCAGACTTGGTTCACCTACGGGGAGGCCTCCCTCCCCTGCCCCAGCATACAGGTTGTGGCCTCACGGGTTGGGGTCACTGAGGGGAAGTGCATATGCCTGACTTGTAGAGGACAGATTCCCCTGGGAAGATGGTGGTGGCTCAGGAAGCTGAGCACAGACATGGGGGATCATACAGCTGACTGGGAACGAATGGGGAATGACACCCACCGGACGGTCACCGGGACCCAAGAGGGGACTAGCGTATGTTGGGATAAGTGGTGGGAGTCGGAACAGGGAATCTATGTCTGTATGTGGGGGTCAAAAAGGGCCTGCCCCACAGGCATATCCATCATCTTCTCCGCATCATGGCAGGATAAGGGGAAGGGGGTGGAATGGGATTCCCACCTACACACCTGCATAGTCCCACGTTACCCAGCCCCAGTTAAAGCCACTGAGCTAGTGGCACGCGCCCGGAAGCCCTTGCCCATGACTTAGGCAGCAAGGACAGACAGAGAGGGGTGCCCCACCACCACCAAGGGACCAGGGAATGGGTTGGTACTAGTGCCGACAGAACAGGTGCCATACCAGGGGGTACACTACGCGGTAGCCTCCGTGATTTTAAACCTCACGCTATGACAGGTACTGACCTCTCGGGGTGCCGGAGCCGGGGAGCACACATAATCCTGTGTCCCCAGCACTTGAATGCCTGTTCAAAACCAAAGTGCGTGTTTAAAGCTGTTGGCGCAAAACCTATAAAATTTACCATGGAGGCAATGGCACAAGGCCATGTTCCCCCGTAGGTAGCATATATAGGAGGCGGGACATATTGTGTCACCACAGGGGTGCCCCACTACCAGCATGGACAGCATAGTGACAGTAAATGACAGTAGTTTCTGTTTTAAACCCGAGGCAGAAGTTCAAGTGGCCCAGGAATGAATTGTCCCCATTCCTGAACCCTCCACTGTTCACCTCACTGTAAAAGAGAATTTCACCAACCCGCAAAAGTACATAGCGCATTTCGGCTACGAAATGCCCCCTCTCCCAGAACACCTTACCAAGATACTCAAAGCCGTTATAGTCTCGCAGAAATATTTCTACACGTTAGAGCAGAAAACGGTAGAGATAGGGGCTAAGATATTGGACATTGTGATTCCACCCTGGTGGGACATTTTCAATAATATAGAGGTCCCTTCGTGGATTAGGCTGGCTTCCCACATCCTCGTGGTTTGCCAGCTGGGGATAGTATTGTACCTAGTCTGCACTCAGTGCAAGGGAAAGGGTCAAATACTAGAATTCCAAAACCAAAGGACCTGGGAGGAGCATTATGTTAAGGTGGAGGGAGATACACCTGTTTGAATTTTTTTGTATTTCTGATTAAAGATTGTTTTTTTTTGTGTTTTGTTGTTTTTAATAAAGATTTTCGACGCGTTGTTTTAATAAAGATGTATGTGTACCAAGTGGTGCAGGGGTGTTGGACCCCCTCCATGCTTGGATGTGTGTAAATGACTGTAATTATTCTATGTATGCTTATGTACACTACATTTTTACAGAATGGGGAATGCATGTGTCATGGGTATATTAGATAGGTAATTACAGGGGGAGATTGACTATGGAGGGTCAGAAATTTCGCTCACCTCATCAGGATGATACTTAAAGCGAGTTTAGTATCAACAGGGGGGAGTGTAAGTGCAGGGTTCTCAAAATTCCCGCACTCCCCAAATTATGGATCAAGGGACCCTGTTTGGGCAAGTTATTAAAAACAGGGTACCCAAAATGGCTTCTGTAACCTCGTGACCAAAACTGACAGGATTTTTAAAGCAGGGCTCTGCAGACAGGCAGGCCTGGAGATGAAACTTAAAATGCAGGAATCTGTGAAAAAAAGACTCTGAAGCCAGACAGCCAAAGTAAACACAGAATATGCATTCATTCGACTTGAAACAGATCAAGCTAGAATGGGCCTAAAATTGAGGCCATTAGGTTTCTGCATATTTAATCAGTAACAGCTCACAGTAGCCATCAAGTCAGCATGGGGACAATTAAGTTTCATCCATGACAAACAACCAGGCCATCGGGGCCATTAGACCTGGAGACAACCACTCCACAAGTCGTTAAAATAAATGGCTGTAATCATGTAAATGAGCCCGCCAAAAGTTAGATTTGGCGCGCAGATAAGGATTGAAGAACGGGTATAATTGTAGGCCCATCGGTAGCAATCGCTCTCTTAACTCTTGCTCTGGCCTCTTATCGTTTGGCTTTTGGCCTGCTGCTGCTCGTTCTCGTGCCCTGGCCTCATGGCGGGCTCTCTTCTCGCTCCCCGCGCCACTCAACAACCAAGGACGCCCATTACACTGGGGCCAAACGCGGGAGGAGAACAAGACCCGAGTTCAAAACCACACAGGACACACAGGCCACAAACGGGCAGACGAGACGAGGTGAGACGAAGAAGGTAAACCGGTAAAGGCAGAGAAGGGCAGCGGAAAGACACATTTGGGGACAAATGCCCAGTTATAAGCTGGCGTTTGGTGAATAAGTTGGTGTTACATGCACGGACAGTAAAACCCCGTTTTTAAGAATATGCTGGCGTTCGAAGAATGGGTAGCAAAATCGAGACAAACGGCCTAGTTATAAGCTGGCATTTGTCACATGGACAGTAATAGCCCAGTCAAAAAATAAGCTGGTGTTCGAAGCATGGCTAGCAAAATCATTTAAACAGTAAAGACCGCCAACCGAACCCCAACCGTAACATTACCGCCGCCGACCGCCCAAGGGAGAAGAAGAAGAAAACCCATCGCAACTCAGCGATGACGGTAGCTGAGGAAAAGGAGGGTGCTTCGCATCAACAACTTCAGCGCCGCGCCCTGAGATCACATGGCGACGGGATACCCCAAAGGACAGCAAGAGCGGACCTCAAAACCAACCCAATTAAAGCAACAGGTTTTGGATTGGTGAGCATGAATTCCTGGCCCCTCATAGTTTAATCTAGTTAGGTATAGGGGGTGGGATAAGGATAAGGGGATTGTTAATGCAGTTGTTTTCCCTCGATGTGCTGTGTGTTCCCCATTCCCATATAAGTGTAATTGCTTATGCCTGTATTTCATACCAGTAATTTTCATAAGATTGTCTTATTCTGCTTTTAATAAAATGTTGGTTTTCTTGCACCAAACCACTTGTCTACTCGATTTTCTGTATCGCCGCCTGTACCTGAGTCCGGTGTCTACAACCCAGGGGTGCGGGAGCGAATCGAACCGCTCAAAAGACAGTCAAAGGTGAAGCTGACTGGGCGCACGCCACCCCCTACACTCACTAGCATTTTGTTTACCAAAATATGACATATTAAAACTTGGCATTCTATAGTGTGCACTCCCAACCCCATATTGATACATTGCTAATAACCACTTATGTGATTTATTTTTTCCATTTGTTCTGAAGTGTTTAAGTGCTGTATTACACTGAGTTTAAGTGGCATATTACTGCATTCTGGCAGAAAATTTACAACTTCCACTAAGCTGTAGATTGAGCTCATGCCCTTTGGAAATTGCCAGTTTCTCTCCAAAAGAAGGAATGATATCAATATTTTAAAAGGTTCCCCTACTAAGCCACATTTACATAGGATTACATAGGGTATACGGCACAAAAACGGGCCATTCGGCCCAACCAGTCCATGCCGGCGTTTATGCTCCACTGGAGCCTCCTCCCGTTTTTCCTCATCTAAATCTGTCAGCATAACCCTCTAGTCCCTTCTCCCTCACATGCTTGTCTAGCCTCCCTTAATTGCATCTATACTTTTCACTTCAACCACTCCCTGTGGTAGCGAGTTCCACATTCTCACCACTGTGGATAAAGAAGTTTCTCCTGAATTCCCTATTGGATTTCTTGGTGACTATCTTATATTGATGGCCTCTAGTTTTGATCTTCCCCACAAGTGGAAACACTCTCTCTGTATCCACTCTATCAAAACCTTTCATAATTTTAAAGACCTCTATTAGGTCATCCCTTAGCCTTCCCTTTTCAATAGAAAAGAGACCCAGCCTGTTCATCCTTTCCTGATATATATACCTTTGTATTTCCGGTATCATCCTTGTAAATCTTCTCTGCACTAAAGAGCCAAATTCAATGATGAGAAGGTGGTATTTACCCAGCCAGAGTCTTTGTGCACTCCTATTTAAAAGCTTACATTTCTAAACTATATTGTAATTGTCCTCTCTTAAAATACACTTCACCACCTGTGTGTGGTAAGGATGATGAGGCAGTGTAGGGAATTACAAGCTGACATTTTGCGGGTGATTGAAATGTTGGTTATTTTCATGGTTACTTGTAGAAATATTCCAGATTCAGAATGCCATGATTTCCATCAAGCTTCTTGACATTGCCCCCATTTGAATTTAATATGGAAAAGTTGCAGGATAAAGCATGTGGAAGTTGTATTTCAGAACATTTCAAAGTCTTGTAGGATTAATGTTATGGATTCTGCTCTGGTCTATATAATAGTACGTACAGAGGTGGGTGTAGAACTGTTAGTGAAGGTTACTATGTAAAGAAAAATGGTACAAGGAGGTTATTCAGATTTACAGAAGATCAATCATAGGGATATGATGATTTGCATCCAAGGCTCCTGAGGGAAACTAGGGAAGAAATAATGATACAACTTCCCTTTCCACAGGATTTGGGAAAATTATCAGAGGACTGGAAAGTAGTGAATGTGACATCCCTCTTTAAAACAGAAGTCTGGGTTAAGGCCAAGAAACTATAGTCTAGTCAGTCTTATTTGAGATCTTTGTAAATTACTGGAGCCTATAAGGTAAAATTATGAAGCGCTTCGAGAAATACGGCTAGTCCACGTGGATCTGTACTGGGCAATTCCTGCTTAATCAACCTACAAGGATTCTTCGAATAAATGAGAGAGGTTTTTTGTTAAAAAAAGCAGTGGATGTAGTTTAAGGATTTTCAAAAAGTATTTGATAAGGCTCCAGCTGAGAGACTTATGATTAAAAAAAACTTAGTACATAGTGGAATGTAGCAATATGGAAAGAGAGATGGTTGAAGGGCAAATAGAAAAACGATAGGGGTAAAGGGGAAATAACAACAGAAAATGCTGGAAAGACTCAGCAGGCCAGGCAACATCCGTGGAGAGAAATTAGAGTCGGCGTTTCGGGTCTAACCCTTTTTCAAAACTGGAAAGGAAATGAAATAGATCGAAAGGCAGGGCTGGGAGAGAACAAAAGAAGTGAAGAGACATTAAGAGGTATTCAAAACAAGACGAGATGGTGATAGGACTAGTGGAGACAAAAGACAGCTCAGATTAGGTGTGAAATGTTCTGGCAGAATGAGAGACAGCTGCCATGTGGGAGAGAGAAAAAAAAGGAAAGGGGGGGGAGGGGAAAACCAAAACAAAGGGGTGGATAAAAGATATAAGTAAAAATGTAATAGGGGCCGAGGTTATGATCTGAAATTGTTGAACTCGATATTGAGTCCGGAAGGCTGCAAAGTGCCTAATCGGAAGATGAGGTGCTGTTCCTCGAGTTTACATTGAGCTTCCATGGAACAATGCAAGAGGCCAAGGATGGTGAGGTCCGAGTGGGAATGGAGCGGTGAATTAAAATGACAGGCGACCGGAAGCTCGGGGTCACCCTTACGGACTGAACGGAGGTGACTTGTTTTGGTTTTCCCTCCCCCCCCTTTCCTTTTTTTTCTCTCTCCCACATGGCAGCTGTCTCTCATTCTGCCAGAACATTTCACACCTAATCTGAGCCGTCTTTTGTCTCCACTTGTCCTATCACCATCTCGCCTCGTTTTGAATACCTCTTAATGTCTCTTCACTTCTTTTGTTCCCTCCCCAGCCCTGCCTTTCGATCTATTTCATTTCCTTTCCAGTTTTGAAAAAGGGTTAGACCTGAAACGTCGACTAATTTCTCTCCACGGATGTTGCCTGGCCTGCTGAGTTTTTCCAGCATTTTCTGTTGTTATTTTGGATTTCCAGCATCTGCAGTATTTTGCTATCGTAGGGGTAAAGGGGAGTTTCTCAGACTGGAAAGTGTGGTGACTGGGGTTCCACAGAGGTCTATATTAGAACAGCTCTTGTTTACTGTACACATGTATGCTCTGGAATTAAGGGAACAATGTTGAAATTTGCTGGTAACACCAAATGGGAGGAGGAAATGGTAAATTGTGATTAGGATTGTGAAAGGCTGCAAGAAGAGACAAATAGGCTAGCAGGATAGGCAGATTGATGGTGGATGCAGTTCAGTGTCGAGAAATGTGAACTAATACATTTTGAAAGTAGGAATAGGGAAATATTATAGGAAGATTGATGGCTTCACATGCAAATGACACAATGGGGGCAATTTTAACTTAACTCGCTGGGCAGTAACCCATGGGATCGGGTGGAATCCCAGTTTTACACCTTGACTTCAATGGAGAGTAAATTCGGGCAGGGTGTAAAACCAGCGTTGCACCCGAACTCAGCTGTTTCCAGGCAGGCGGGTTAAGTTAAAATTGCCCCCAAAGTATTTGATGTCATTTGTGGCATTCAGTCATGCTTTGCCAAACTCTTCTGCATGTAGACAATATTCCTTTAACATGTATAACATATCTAACATTGTAGAAACACTTATTTTTACAAAAGTACAACTCCCTTCCCTCAGAAAATTAGCATAACATAGTAATGCATTATCACTTTGGGACAAATGCATCCATAAATTTTCATAGTTGTGACAACCATGCCTTACTGATTTTCAGTTGCTCTGCAATGTTATTGAAACTTTGTCTAATTTGATTGGTTAAAAATATCCCTGCACAGCTGACCAGTGTGAGTTATTAACTAATAATTTTATATTTTATGTTTCCTATGATGCACAGAAACCAGTGAAAAAAGTCCTAACTTCTTAAACCTCTCTTCAAAACTGTAACCCCCCATCCCAGTAAAATCCTAATAAATCTATGCCTCATTATTCCATAGCTTTTATATTCTTCCTATAATGGGGCAGTCAAGATGTAAAACCAGCATTCCACCTGATCCCATGGGTTTCCTGACGGGCAAATTAGGTTAAAATTGCTTCTATTGAGTCATTATGTGATGCCATTATGATGAAAATGACACTCTCTCTCCTCACTCAATAAAGTTTGCCAATAATAAGGGGGATGCCCTTTAAATCTAGAAATGGCATTCCATGTACCAATAAGATGTCTTTATATTATTTTAAAGCTTACAAAAATGACCTTGCTAAAATATGCAAAATAAGATTAATATAGCCAGTGCTACAGCAATTTCAGTATTATGCATTGATACGAATTCCTGCATAACTAATCTGACTTCCATTGTGCATTTTCCTGGTGTGTAATTGATTTTTTGTTCCCCACAATGAAAACCAGATCAGCCAGTCAGTCATGTTCTTGCTGTTTGTGGGTGCTGCTGGTGTAGAATGGCTGCTGCCTTTGGCTATAATAACAGTCCCTGCACTTCAAAGCAAGTCATTATGTGAAATGCTTTCAGATGTTTTTGACATGATAAAGCAGTATGGAAATGCAAACAGCTATTTGGGGAACTGGGTGGCATAATGAGGATACATGCCTTTCACCTCTGGAACCTGGATTGAAATCCAACCTGGGCTGTCGAATAAAAACCTCCTCTGTTTGCTGGCTGTAAGGATGTTATATGAAGTGATTTGAGCAGTCTTAATCCAGTTCCTAGTGAGCATGGATGACTTTCCCTAATTTGGCACGAATTAATAATCTCACACCAAGAGACCACAGAATGGTTGGTATGGAAAATGGAAAATGGAAAACATGTCACATTAGTGCAATAGGGGTACTCTATCATGGTTGAGGTTTGTTGTTGGGACAGAGAATGGGAGGCTTTACTCTGCATTCGGCTGTGCTATTCCTGAATTAGGAGTGTTTAATGTTGACACTAGAGCGTAGATTGTAACTCCCGGGCAGAAAGCCAGGGAGAGCCATCGAATTTCCTGCCCGAGAGCCTCCATGATGACCAGGCCTCATTAACATCCTGCCGGCCAACTGCCTACCCGAACCGGGCCTAAAGAGGTAGATGGCCAGCTGCCTGCAGGCAAATATCGGGTGCTCCATAGTTCAGGGTGACATAGGCCCAGACTTTGCACTGCTGCTCCTCCTGGCCCCACAAAGAATAGATTTAATTTGCCTTTTGTGTCCTCCGCTAAGTGTCCGGCAGCTTTCACTGATTTATAGTTCAGTCTGCCATTAAAATTGGCCTGGGGTTCTTTCTGAGCAATAGCACCCCAATTAGTGTATATTTATGAGGCATCCGCCTGAGTGAAGCAAACGTCTGAACCACCCAGCATTAAAATCGCTGCCGGGCACTATCGGAGTCATAGGGGGAGAAATTGGGTGAGTAGCGCCACCTGTTAGCGCCTAAAGAGGCAGTCAGTGGCTGTAGCGCCACTGGCTGCATCTCCGGCGATATTCAGTAGGGGCGCTAATGGTGGCGTTAGGCATTTGCGCTGCGCCGCCACCGATGATGTCATCGATGTGCGCAGCACCCCATTCGTGCCCCGTTCGCGATATTTGGTAGCGAACGCCGCAGTTGCGCCGCTCGCTACCCGTGCCCGGTTCATGGGGCCTTACCGTGCCGGCAGCGGCGCAAGTTAAGGTGGAGGCGCGGGGCGGCCGCTTTTTCGGCGGCCGCCTGCCAGCACCTCCGTCCCCGGCCTCCTAACTGCCCCCCCGCAGCATTGCTGGCTGTTTCCCGAGAGCCCAGCACTTCTCCTTGGTGCCGGGCTCATATTCCGCCACTCGCGAGCGGGGATCGCGCTGTTGCAGGCACCTCCCCCTTAACAGTGGGAGGAAGGCCTGCAGTACCGCAGCGTGCCGTGCCGCAGCATGTGGCACTGCGGCACATTGCGCTGCGATAATGAGTTTCAGCGCCCTAAGAGGGACGCGGAGCGCCTCGAGCCTCGCCCCGTCTCCCTCGAGGGGCACTGAAACTGAATTTCTGGCGATCGGTATCACTCCGAATGCTGCGCTAAAACCTGCGCTCAGGCGACTTTTGCGTTGGCACCCCAACCCAATTTCTAGGCCTAGAGTCATAGTCCTAGAAATTGGGTATAGCCCCGCTTGAGGCGTTAGAACTGGCGCTGCGCAAAGTTTATAGCCAGACGAATGTTATCGCTGCCTGGCGCGATATTGGGTTGCATCGCCCCCAAAGGGGATTGAGGCGCGAATTCAGACGTTGCACGGGGCTCCTAAGGCGCAAAAGTTCAGGCGCTACCCAATATCGGCGCGGACGGGCACAGCGCAGGTGATCTCAATTACCAAAAACCACGAGACTTCCAGGCGCCGGCCGGCTCTTAAAGGGGTGGGTCAGTCAGCCTGAGCTGCCACACTCAACGCCCTGTAGGCCTCAGAATCGGCGCTCGCCCTTCTCTGGCGCAAAAAACTTGGTGAGGCTGGAGAAGGTGAGACAGAGAGCAGAGCGCTTCAGCACTGAGGCTCTGGACCAGTTGGTGTCTGCAGTGGAGCGCCGTCGAGATGTTCTGTGTCCTGACAATGGCAGGAGGCCGAATCAAAAGGATTACCGGCGATCTTGGGGGGAGGTTTCTCTGAGGGTCAACTCCAGCAGTATGACGACCAGGAGCCCTGTTCAGTGCAGGAAGAAATTCAATGACCTCACTCGGGTCGTCAGGGTGAGTGTTGTTTATGCAAACTTCTGATTCCCTCCACCTGCACCCGACTTCGAGCACCCTGTTGCCATGATGCCCCAATGGCCATCTGTCAGCAAGCACCCATGGCCCTTTCTGGGCACACACATGGACATTTGACTCAAGGCCACACGTAAGGGCTCTTGCACCATGGGGGGCATGAGATGATCTCTCAAGGCCTCATGTAAGGGCTCTTGCACCCTGGGGGGCATGAGATGATCTCTCAAGGCCTCATGTTACAGAACTTCCCCTTCTTTCCCCTGCAGTCCAAGCTGGCGGCGATGCGAAAGGACCAGCTTCGAACCGGTGGCGGGCCTCCACAAGTCGTCACTCTCACGGATCTCGAGGAGAGAGTGCACCAGATTCTTGGAGGACGTCTGAGTGGTCCTGTTTCCACTGCAGCTGCCGACCCCATTCGCGACAGCGAGGGTAAGGCTCTCACCTTTTTCAGCTGTTTCCTTCCACTTGGTCCCCCCGCCAGCATGCTTCCTCAGTGTGCAGCCATGTCAGAGCCTTGCCGCAATCTGGCATGCCTTGCCGCCAACCTGTCCTTTTGCTAAAGCCACTCTTCCACCTCCCTGCTTTCAGATGATTCATCACCAACTCGGGATGAACGCCCTGAAGCTGCCAGTGCCAGTGCCTCCGGAGGCGAGGATCAGGAGGAAGCCAAAGCATCCGTTCCAATCTCAGGGGAGCCTACACATCTGCAGACTGGGGATAGTAGTTCCCTGGAGGGGAGGGGGGTGGGCTCTGATGATGAGCCAGTTGCCGGAACAAGCGGCATGCAGTAACGCAAGGGGGGTAGGCAAGTTCGGCCACCGGCTCCCCGGAGGGCAAGGCAGGGAGTGATGACTGCTGCACAGAGTGCAGAGGAGGTGCGTCGCCTGGCTGAAATGAGCATCCAGGCCCGGCTCAGGCACACTGAGCTGATGGCTGCAGTGGGGAGGATGCCTCAGTCAATAGAAACACTGGCAAAGAGTGTGTTGGACTTCGGGGCAGCAATGGAGAGGACTGTCCAGGGCTTCGAGGCCGCTATGGAAAGGACTGTTCAGGGCTTCAGACAATCCCTGGAAAGGTCTGTCCAGGGCTTGTCTGAGGCAGTGGAACGGACTGCTCCGGCCTTGCCCGAAGCAATGGTAAGAACTGTCCAGGGCTTCTCCGAAGCACTGGCACCTGCCACACAGGCCCTCACTGCTGCCACGCAGTCACTTGCCGGCCTCGTCCACACCCAGATTGAGGCAACGCGAACTCTCACTGCAGCCACCCTATCTGCATCAGCTAGGATCACCATGGGCCCTTCCAGTCCCATACAAGGCCAGGAATCAGTGGAGCATGCGATTGTGGCGGATGAGCCGAACCGGTACCCTCAGAGAGCCAGTGTGTCATCCGACCATGGTGCTGGTGTCCTCTCTTGGCAGGTGACCATTGCACATGCCAGCGCTGGTACGTCTGCAGTGCAACTGCCACCACCTGCAGGGCACACTGCTTCCAGCCATGCTCAGATCAAGCAGCCTGCGTCCGCACCCTCCAAGACCAGAGGTCGGCCAGGCCGTCCCTCAGGGGCTTCTGCGCTTCCACACAGTCAGCAGGCATCCCCCAGCCTTGACCCCGCCACTGGGGTTCAATTACGTAGGAGCAGCAGGGAGGCAAGGGGCCGACCGCGAAAGAGAAGTCGTTCTCCATCAAGGGGCCAGCAGTAGAGGGAGGTGCTGAGACGTTTCTTTGGCCAAATTCAAGGACACCCTCACCTGTTGTAATTGTTGGAAATGGTTTGTTTAGTTTTGCGGCTTTGCCAAAGAGTGAACTGTTATTTTGTTAGTTATGGTTTCTGTTGACTTGACGTTGTTTTGCTGTAATGAAAGACTTTTGTGACAATAAAGAAAAGTTTTAATGTGCTATGGTACACGTGACTATTTGCAGTGATGCTGGCCTTCAGAGGCTTTCAAAGATCCAAAGTGCGCAGGAGTAAAGACACCCATCATTCCGCCAGTGGGGCCTCGAAACGAGTCCTGATGAGCCTCTGACGGATGGCCCTTCCACTTTCAGGAGCCCTTCCATCTTCCTCCTCCTCCTCCTCCTCCTCCTCATCCGCATGCTCCTCCTCCTCCTCCTCCTCCGCCTGCTCTTCCTTCTCCTCCTCCTCCTCCTCCTCCTCATCCGCCTGCTCTGCTGGACGTTGAGGGACAGCTGGAATTGGCTGGGTGCGTCGAATCACCAAGTTGTGGAGCATGCAGCAGACGACGACGATATGACCCACTTGCTCCGGCGAGTACTGCAGGGCTCCCCCCGAATGGTCCAGACAGCGGAAACGCTGTTTGAGCACACCAATAGTGTGCTCTACCATGTTCCTGGTCGCCTGATGGCTGCTGTTGAACAGCTCTTCTGCTGGGGTGGCGGCCAGACGGAGTGGTGTCATCAGCCATGGGCAGAGAGGATAGCCCTTGTCCCCAATAAGCCAGCCTCGTGGTCGAGCTGGCCCCTCAAAAAGGTCACAAACTGAGGTCTGCCGCAGGATAAAGGCATCGTGGCTGCTCCCTGGGAATTGGGCGTTGACTGCCATGATGATTTGGCGGTGGTCACAGACCAGCTGCACGTTGAGGGAGTGGAAGCCCTTGCGGTTGCGGAAGTCCTCAGGATTCTGGAATGGAGCCCTCAAAGCCACGTGTGTGCAGTCAATCGCCCCCTGCACCATGGGGAAGTCCGCAATAGCAGCGAAGCCCTGCGCGCGCTCCGCCTGCTTCTCCAGGGTCAGAGGGAAGGTGATGAATTGATGCCTTCGTCTATAAAGGACAGCTGTAACTTGCCGGATGCAACAGTTGACTGCAAACTGAGAGGTATTCGCAATGTCCCCAGTGGCTGACTGAAAGAATCCGCTGGCATAGAAATTGAGGGCAACAGTCAGTTTTATGGCCACCGACAGAGAGGTCCTGCACCGTAGACGCGGCTGCAGATCCTCAGCAAGCAGGTGGCACAGCTCAGTAACAACGTCCCTCCCGAATCGGAGCCTTCGCACACACTGCTCCTCCGACATGTCAAGGTATGACACCTGCTGCCTAAAGACCCTCGCAGCATACCCTCGGATTGGCCGACCTCCATTGCCCCTCCTCCTTCTGGCCAATCCCAGCCCTCTCTCCCGCTGTCTCTCTGCCCCTTCACAGTGTTCGGCCATTAGGCCGTCGCCCTCCAAAGCAGCTCCCATTCCGATGCCAGTTGGTCAAAACGCTGTTAGGTGTAGTGCTCCAACTGCTCCAGACAGGTTTGAAGGTCCCAAGTACTCTAATGCTAAATTCCAAAAACTCTGCTCCACAGTAGCTCACCAGCTCTCATCGCAATGAACAGGCCAAGTGGCTGCAGCTTTTATACAAGAGCTGTCCCCTTTAAATAGCGCCCCCCGACTCCGAGAAGGGCTTGCTAACGTTCCTTCGAACTGTCACTGACAGCGCTAGGCGTAAAGGTTCCGGGCGCCACCCAATATCCGGTCAGGGGCGCCTAAAAGGCGTTGCACACTGAAATGGCGTCATAATCTGCTTGCGCACGCGGGCGCGTGCAAACACTTAGCGCAGGCCTTAAATGTATAGTCAATATGGGAGTTGTCAGTATCTTCATTGCGCCCGCCCCAACATTGGGTTACGCCCCAATTCTCTGTTTACCAGAGATACGCGAATCTCTACAACTGTAACAGTTTCCTTTTGCTCTTTGACTGAATATGTTTGTTTAAGGCAGTGACAGTATGATCCTGAAATCTGCAAACTCTTTGGTAATTAGTCTGTTTTGATTCATTCATGCAGCCCAGTTTGTGTAAGGAAAGTTATTCATTAACAAAGAACATGAATAAAAAGTTTCTACTGTAACAATACTTGAAAAAGACTGGAACTTAAGTAGCTTTGAACTGTACTACTGATGCTGGTCTTCTGTCAATGGCCCCCATCTTTGTAAAGAGTCACAAGGAAATTAAACAGAAAGGGCTAGATTTTCAGTTGCTTGCGCCAGCAGTTAGCGCCTTAAGAGAAGTGATTTCCGGGCGCTATGCGTGTAGCGCCCGGGCGCAGCGCAGTTTGCGCCCCGCCCCAAATTAAGTTGCCCGTTAGCGCCGGCGCAAAGTTTAGCGCCCGCCCGGATGCGCGCGCAGAAAATGACGTCACATCCTCGTGCAACGCCCTTTGGCCGCCCCGATTGCAAACTTCAGTCGGACCGCCCCATTGTGCGGCGGGCGGCCGGAGCGTTTGGAAAAAGGAACGCAACACAACCAGCGCGGGCCCCGGGGGGCGCTAATTAAAGGGAACGTCCTCTCCAGTATAAAGGCCATCCATTATTTCAGAAAACAGTCTTGTGCAACGCATTTCTGGAGACACAACAAGGAGGATAGCTAACTGGTTTCAAGCAGCAAGAGCCAGGTATTTTTGGACTCAGGCAACAGCGCTGCAAGTGGCCATTTGGAAATTAGAGTGTTTGCCAGGATTTGATGGGGGTTGCATGGGGTGCCAACGCGGAGCTGCAGCTCCATGTCCGTAGGGCTCGCAGACGCATTGTGAGAGGGGCAGCCCTGGCTAGAGGCAGAGGGGGCTACAGGCGTCGGCCACGTAGGCCTTACCCAGTCAGGCTATACCGCCAGCAGCGCTCCTACCTAAACATGAGTGCCGCGCGATGTGTTAAAAGGCTCCGATTCCGGAAGGGGGTGATTGCAGAGATCTGCCACCTGCTTCGCCGAGATCTGCGGCCAAAGCTCAGGTGCAGGACGTCTCTGTCGGTGGAAGTGAAGGTGACAGTGGCATTGAACTTCTATGCCACCGGCTCCTTCCAATACGCTGCTGGGGACATAGCAAACATCTCCCAGTACGGCGCGCATCGCTGCATCCGCCAGGTGACCGAAGCACTGTTCAGAAGGAGAAGCCAATTCATCTCCTTCCCCATGGCCCTGGAGAGCCAGCATCAGCGTGCATTGGGATTTTCCAGACTCGGGGAATTCCCCTTGGTGCAGGGCGCCATTGACTGTACGCATGTGGCTTTGCGGGCCCCTCTGGAGCATGGCGAGCAGTATCGCAACAGGAAGGGCTACCATTCTCTGAATGTGCAGCTGGTCTGTGACCACAAGCAGCGCATCATGGCAGTCAATGCCAGCTTCCCAGGCAGCAGCCACGATGCCTTTATCCTGCGGCAGAGTACTGTGCATGACATGTTCCAGGCACAGCCTCCCCCAAGAGGATGGCTACTCGGGGACAAAGGCTATCCTTTGTGCACCTGGCTCATGACCCCGCTCCGCGCGCCCAGGACCGCTGCTGAAGAGGCCTACAACGAGAGCCATCAAACCACCCGCAACATCATCGAGCTAACTATTGGGGTCCTCAAGCAGCGGTTCCGCTGCCTTGATCGCTCCGGAGGAGCTCTCCAGTATTCGCCGGACCGGGTCTCCCAATTTGTGGTGGTTTGCTGCATGCTACACAACCTGGCTATCCGCAGGACTCAGGCACTGCCACCTGACGTTGGACCAGCACCTCAGGAGGAGGAGCAGGAGGAGCATGAGGAGGAGGAGGAGGAGGAGGAGGAGGAGCAGGAGTACGTTCCCAGGAGGGAGCGACCAGGGCCAAGGGCCGCACGACGCCACCTTATTACACGGTACTTCTAAGCCCCCTGTCAGGGAATGGCCAGGGGCCATGAGGGAAGATGAATGCAGCCGCTCCGCAAGCCCTCAGCCGGCGAAGCCAACAAACACTAAGAAGAACAACCATGGAGACTGCATGAATAAAGATAATTTTTTATTACACAAAAATGAAAAGCCCTTCCCACATGAATCCCCAAAAACAATAAACGGGCCCCACAAAAAGCCCAACAAACGACTCACTCCCACAAACTGGGGAGGAGCCACTCCACCTTTATTGAAACCGGGCCTCAACGTCGGCCTAACGCAAAAAAAAAGCCCTCCAAAAGCACAACCATGGGCAAAATAAAGATGGCCACCGCCATATTAAAGGAAACCTGGCCACACCCTCTACTGAGTGGCCCGCGAGGGCGAGACCTTGGCCAGCATTTTGCCTCCCCTGCCCTGCCTGCTGCTCCTTCGCAAGCTCTGCCCAGTGGCTGCTGCGAGGCTGGGGGAAGGCGCCTGAGGCTCAGATGCCCTTCCGCCAGATGCCGCTGGGGGGCGGCCTACACGGCGTTTGGGCCTCAAGGGGCCGTCTCCTGAGTGGCGCACCTGAGCCTGGCCACCATCAGCTGCAGCCGCTTGCCCTTGACGGGCCAGAGGGGGAATGGCGGCGACGGATGGCGCAATGTGGGCCAGCAGGCGTCTGGGATGCGCTGGCTGGTGCTGTGGCGCGGTGGCACTCGGCCGGGCCCGCACTGCAGGATCCGCAGCAATCAGCCGACGGCCGGCTTGCTGGGATGGTCCAGCGCGGCACCTGCCCTGGCGATGCCTGCCTGAGACAGCGCGTGTGGCAGCAGTGAGTGGCCCTGTGGTCCTGGTGTGCGCGCGCATCACATCCGCCAGGGTCTTGACGGCATCAGTTAGCATGCGGCCAGTCGCGGCAGTTGCTGCCCCGAACTCGCGCACACTGGTCGCCAGCGACTCGATGGCCTCAGGCATGCGCCCCACCACGCTCATGAGCTCCGTGTGGCGCCGGTCCGAGTCGTCGGCCATCTGATCGAGCTTCCGCACCTCCTCCGAAGTGAAGGTGTCCGGACTGGAGTCGCGACTCTCCCGCTGGGGAGGAGGGGGCCGAACTAGGGGACCCTTGCCGCGTTGGTGACGGCGAGTGTGCCGAGCAGCAGCACTCCCCTCTGATCCTTCCCCCCTTTGGGGGGAAGGCCGCGGGCCACGCGCACAGCTGCTGGGTGGCTGGACGCCACTGGTCCCAGAAGCTGCATTGCCCTGCGACAGTTCCTCCAGGCACTCGTCCAGTGAGGAGGTGTCGAGCATTTCCTCCTCTCCTGCGGGACGTGACTGTTCCCCCGAAGGTCCGGCTTGCTCCTCCTCCTCCTCCTGGTTGGAGGTGCTGTCACTGGCAGCCTCAGGGTCCTGGTCGTCACCAGCTGAAAGCAGGAATGCACAAGAGTAGCTTCAGAGTGAGGAGACGGCGTCAGCGAGGGAGTTAGGACTGGTGGGATTCAGCGCATTGGTGGGACAGTGGCAAAGGAGGTAGCTCGGATGGGCCAGTGCGACGCGAGAGGGCCAAAAGGCGAGGTCCTTACCATTGCCGGGCAGTGGAGGGTCGGATACACCGCACGCTGTGGGGACAATCACACGTGCTCCCATGAGCACACACACGCGCTCCTCCAGCTGAGTGAGCTTCTGCAGCTTGGCGCGGCCACCCCTGGCACGGGCCTGGCGATTAAAGGCTACTTTAGCCTGCAAGAGAAAGGACGGGCTGTAAGTGCGCAGTGAAGCCCTGATGTAGTGTGCACTGCCTCCCATGGTGGAATAGCTTGGACAGAGTGAAGCCCTGATGTAGTGTGCACTGCCTCCCATGGTGGAATAGCTTGGACAGAGTGAAGCCCTGATGTAGTGTGCACTGCCTCCCATGGTGGAATAGCTTGGACAGAGTGAAGCCCTGATGTAGTGTGCACTGCCTCCCATGGTGGAATAGCTTGGACAGAGTGAAGCCCTGATGTAGTGAGCACTGCCTCCCATGGTGGAATAGCTTGGACAGAGTGAAGCCCTGATGTACTGTCCACTGCCTCCCATGGTGGAATAGCTTGGCCAAAGTGTAGAGTGCCGAATGGCCATTTGATGCTCATGACTGTCCCAATGCTGCTGGCTGAGGGCTGGCCAAAAGGACTTTCAGGTCCCTTTGCCCATCATGTCAGGTGTACATGCAAGAATGAGGAGGAGACTGGAAAGGCTACTCACCCTCACAATCCTGGTCAGATCGTTGTATTTCTTACGGCATTGTTTGTGGGTCCTGGGGGCCTCGCCGGTGAACGTCACCCTCTGGGCGATCTGCTTCCAGGCTTTGGTGTAGTCGTGGTGGGTTGGATTCCTCCCACTGTCTGGAAACAAGATCTTGCGCCTCACCTCCAGAGCTGTGACCATTATGTCCAGATCACCCTCTGAGAAGCGCAGGGCACGCTGACGGGCCTTCTCTGGCGTTGCCATGACTCCCTGGGGCTGAGCAGTAGTGTTGAGGCCTCTTTGCAAGGCTGCAGTGTGCAGGGCGTGGCAGCAGACCAATTCATCCCTTCCCCCTTTAAGAGCTGGTCGGCACCACGGGGTCTGCTGTCAGTGCAAAAATGACCGCACCCGTGCTGCGCCCCGCCTGGGCGCTATCCCTCTGGACCGCCGGCTTAGCGCCTAAAGAGAGTAGTGGAACGCCTCTTTTAGCGCTCCACCAACCTCTTAGGGCGAAGCCACTGAATTCCCGGCAACGGGGCGCTACTTTGGGGCGGGCGCTAACTTCGGGCGGGCGCTAAGGTTAGCGCCCCAAAACTGCCTATACTGAAAATCTAGCCCAAAGTGTTTGCAACTAGCACAGTATGTCAGAACTAAGACAGTTCACCTCCTGCTCGGCACTGTAGCAGAGTCTAAACCTCATCGGCAGTGTTCTCTGTTTAAACGAGCCCATTTTTGAGGTTTTTTGCAAATTGAACCCTGTTTGTTTGAAGTTGTTTCTTCAGTAGAAGTTCCAGTGTTTCTAATCTTGCCTGGTCTCTCAGTTCGCTTTCCCTTGGGGTGGGGGAGAACAGATTTCTGAAGTTGGCGGCAATCAGTCGTTGAACAGCTGAGCTACGAGCTGCCCTCTAACTTCCTTGCAGCTCTAAGTCTCAGCCCCTTCACCCCTCAGGCTCCAGAATGTCCAAGTTAGGGTTGTCTGGTTCCACAGTCTCCTCAGCAGCCCTGCCCACTCCACCACCTGCTGCGTCGCTTAATGTGCCTGATTGAAGCACTCCTCTGCTGTGGTGTGGGTGATGTGAAGAGATGTCATAAGCCATGGTTTTAGTGGCTATGCCTTGTCCCCCAGACAAGAGATCCAGCGCAGATTCATCAGAATGACACCAGGGCCTTAAGGGCTTAATTATGAGGAGGACAGGTTGTATGAACTTGGCTTGTATTCTCTTCAGTTTCAAAGGTTGAGGGGTGAACTAATTGAGGTCTTTAAAATGATTAAGGTCGGGTAGATACAGGGAAACTATTTCCTCTGGTGGAGGAATTGAGAACAAGGGGGCGTAAACTTAAAATTAGGGCTAGGCAATTTTGGAGTGAAATCAGGAAGCATTTTTTCTCACAAAGAGGAGTGGAAATCTGGAACTCACTCCTCCAAAAGGCTGTGGATGCTGGGTCAGTTGAAAATTTCAAGACTGAGATTCATATATTTTTGTTAGGTGAGGGTATCTAGGGATATGGAGCAAAGGCAGGTAAATAGAGTTGAGGTACAAATTGTTGTGTATGTACCTTTAAGAGAAGAACTGATTTTATACTGCAGTACCGGCAGTGACCACACTTGTATAAAAAGCCCTAGCAGGCTTCTGTACTTCAGTCTTGAGTTACACTCTGTTCAGTAAATACCTGTTTTACTGTTCTCCTGCAGTCTGAGTATTATTGATACCCGGACACTACACTGGTGACGGGCAGGTTCGAACTCACCTGCAGTACTGCATCACATCACGGGGATCTTTTCCCTGAAGAGGAGCTTCTTGGAGGTCGAAGTCAGAACGGCGGGCGTCGACCGTGGGCAACCGCCCAGGGATCCATCGGAGAGTTGCAGGGGAGGCTGTGGAGAGCTGGGCCTGGGTCCCCAGTCAAGGTGTTCCAGCAAGTCGTGCTGGTAGCAGGTAGTGCGCTGACCCTTCCGGACTGCGGCGGGCTCGGGCTCGATCGAGCGGCTCTGCAAAGGGGCCGTGCAGCGTCGTCGGGAGGAAGAGAGAGAGAGAGAGGGTGGAGCGCACAGGGCGCGGTCGGTGCTCAAGAACCGGGTAGCATGGAGAGGATAGAAGGAGGGGAAGGAAAAGTGATACGCGCCGAAGCCGCGGGTCGCCGCCATTACCCTGTAGAACGCTAGGAGCAGTGTGGCAGCAAGGGGAAGAAGGAAAAGCGCGGGAGGCGCCATTTTATTCCATTGGGGAAGAAGAAAAAGCGCGGGAGGCGCCATTTTAAATCACCCAAGATGCCGAAGAGTGGCAGTATCACTGCTTTCAACAACGAGGTAGAAGACTGGACCACGTATGTGGAAAGAATTGAAGTGTACTGCAAAGCCAATGAGGTGGCCAATGGAAAGAAGGCGTCGGTATTATTAAATTTGATGGGCGCGAGAACATACGGCCTATTGCGGAATTTAATTACCCCAGCTAAACCAATGGAGAAAAGTTTTGAAGAGATTGTTAATATCTTACAGGAACACCTAAACCCTACACCACTGCTGATAGCAGAAAGATTCGAGTTCCCTAAAAGAAACCAGCACAAAGATGAGAACAATGCTGACTATCTTACAGAACTACGCAAGTTATCGAAGCACTGCCAGTTCGGAGCAGGACTGGCAGACACCTTACGGGATAAGTTTGTCTGCGGGCTCCAGAGTGAAGGAACCCAGAAACGACTACTTTCGGAAAAGGACCTGACGCTAGAACAGGCTTTCAGCGTGGCAGTATCCTACGAAGCAGCAGCACGGGGAGCTGCGGAAATGCAACAGAAACCACAAGAATACAGCGCTAACGAAATGGCGTATGGAGCAGAAAAGTGCTATCGCTGCGGCAGAACAACCCATGATCAGAAGGACTGCTGGTTTAAGGACAAAGTATGCAGGCAATGCGGGAAAATGGGACATATAGCAAGAGTCTGCAGGTCGGGAAAGAAAACCAACACTACAAGAACTACTAAGGAAAAGTACAAGAAAGTAAAAAAAATGACAGACAGTAGTTCGGAAGATCAGGAGAGTGATAATGACTCTGGGAGCAGGAGACTAATTTGTCTAAAGTTACACAACGTGATCGCAAAGGAGGATCACCGAACCATTTGGGTCACCCTCATGATAGCAGGGTCCCAAGTAAAGATGGAATTGGATACAGGATCAGCCCTAACTGTCATGAATCGACGAGACTATGAGCGGCTATTCTCACACATACCCTTAAAGGACGCGTCCATTGTATTGAAGACATACACGGGGCAAAAAGTCTACCCCAGAGGAAAAATAAGGGTGCCAGTTAAATACAACGGCAAGGAAACACAGAAACTGTATCTATATATACTACAAGATGGAGGACCACCATTATTGGGACATGAATGGATCCGAAAAATACAATTGGATTGGCATTCCATTCAGGCGCTAACTGTGACTGACAAAAAGGATGATGACGTCACACCTGGACGACTGTCAAAAATTCTAACTGACACGAAAGAGGTGTTCCAACAAGGACTTGGGACTCTAAAAGGAGTAAAGGCAACGATAAAAATCGAAGATAACGCAAACCCAAAATTTTTTAAGGCCAGACCGGTACCGTAGGTGATCCGCCCAACCGTTGAAGCAGAACTGGAGAGTCTGGAGCGTTTGGGTGTGCTGTCCAAGGTGGACTGGAGCGAGTGGGCCACACCCATCGTTCCTGTAATGAAGAAATCATTGAGCAGCACGCCTGGGGAGCCGAAGAAGGTTCGCATCTGTGGGGACTTCAAGGTAACTGTGAACCCAGTCCTGCACACAGTACAATATCCTCTTCCACGGATAGAAGATATTTTCACCTCACTATCTGGAGGGAAACGCTTTACGAAGATTGATCTGGCCCAAGCTTATCTACAAATGGAGGTGGAAGAAGCATCTAGGAAATACCTCACGATAAACACTCACAAAAGCCTTTACCAGTACAATCGACTGGTATTCGGGGTAGCATCAGCCCCGGCTATTTGGCAGAGGGCGATGGAACAAGTCCTGCAAGGGATCCCGGGGACCCAGTGTTATTTGGACGACATCCTGGTTACGGCCGAAAATGACAGTGAACACCTTGCATACCTGGAGCAGGTGCTCACTAGATTGCAGGAATATGGGCCTAGAAATTCAGTTTTGCCAGTTTTGGGGCGCTAACGTTAGCGCCCGCCCGACTTTAGCGCCCGCCCCAAAGTTGCGCCCCCTTCGGCGAAATTCAGTTGCTTCACCCTCAGAGGTTGCTGGAGCGCTAAAAGAGGCGTTACACGACTATCTTTAGGCGATAAGCCGGCGGTGCAGAGGGATAGCGCCGAGGCGGGGCGCAGCGCGGGTGCAGTCATTTTTTGATTGACAGCAGACCCCGTGGCGCCGGCCAGCTCTTAAAGGGGGAAGGGACGATTTGGTCTGCTGCCACGCCCTGCACACTGCAGCTTTCAAACTAGGCCTCAACACTGCTGCTGAGCCCAAGGAGCCATGGCAACGCATGAGAAGGCCCGTGAGCGTGCCCTGCGCTTCTCAGAGCGTGATCTGGATATCATGCTGACAGCATTGGAGAAGAGGCGCAGGATCTTGTTCCCAGACACTGGCAGGAATCCCACCCACCGCGTCTACACCAAAGCCTGGAGGGAGATCGCCACCAGGGTGTCGTCCTACGGCGATGCCCCCAGGGACAAGGTGCAATGTCGGAAGAAATACAATGACCTGACCAGGATTGTCAGGGTGAGTACCCTTTCCACTCTCCTCCTCATTCTTGCATGTACACCTGACATGATGGGCAAAGGGACCTGAAAGGCCTAATGGGCAGCCCTCAGCCAGCAGCTTTGGGACAGTCATGAGCATCAATTGCACATTCTGCACTTTACACACTGGCCAAGCTATTCCACCACGAGAGGCAGTGCACACTAGATCAGGGCTACACTCTGGCCAAGCTATTCCACCATGGGAGGCAGTGCACACTACGTCACGGCTACACACCGTACTTAGAGCCCGTCCTTTCTCTTGCAGGCTAAACTTGCGAATAATCGCAAGCGCCGCGACATCACCGGGGGAGGCCGCGCCAAGTTCCAGAAGCTCACTCCCCTGGAGGAGCTCGTGAGTGGCCTCATGGGAGGCCGCGTGATTGTGCCCAGAGCATGCGGAGAAGCCGACCCTCCGCTGCCCGGCAATGGTAAGGACCTCGCCTTTTGGGCCTCTCTCGTCGCACTTGCGCATCCGAGCTACCTCCTTTGCCACTGTGCCACCAATGCGCTGAATGCCACCAGTCATGACTCCCTCGCTGACGCCCTCTCCTCACTCTGAAGCTACTGTTGTGCCTTCCTGCTTTCAGCTGGTGACGAAGAGCTCCCTGAAGCTGCCAGTGACAGCCCCTCCGAACAGGAGGAGGAGGAGGAGGAGGCGGAGGAAGAGCAACCCGGACCATCAGGGGAGGACTCAGGTCCCGCAGCAGAGGGTGAAGTGTTGGCCACGTCTTCCCTGGACGAGAGCCTGGAGCAACTTTCGGAGGGGAGTGCAGCTGCTGGGACCAGTGGCGTCCAGCCACCCAGGAGGGCTGCGGGTGGGCCGCGGCCTTCCCCCCAGAGGGGGGAAGGATCGGAGGGGAGTGCAGTTGCTGCAGATATTCGGCGCCAGCAACGTGCCAAGGGTCGCCTAGCTCGGACCCCTGCTCCCCAGCGGGAGAGTCCCGCCTCCAGTCCGGCCACCTTCACCTCGGAGGAGGTGCGCCAGCTGGACCAAATGGCCGAGGATTCGGACCGCCGCCACACAGAGCTCATGCAGGTGGTGGGACAGATGCCTGAGACCATTGAGTCGCTGGCAACCAGTGTGCGTGAGTTTGGGGCATCAAATGCCGAGAGTGGCCGGATGATGATGGAGGTAATGGAACGGATGCCTCCGGCGATGGAGTCGCTGGCTGATGCCGTCAAGTCAGTGGCGGATGTGATGCGGGCGCAGACCAGGGCAACAGGGGCACTCACTGCTGCCGCACGCGCTGCCTCAGCCAGGCATCGCCAGGACACCCGCTGCGCTGCAGCAGCACAGCGATCCGCCCTTCGGCTGATTGGTGCGGATCGTGCAGTGCGTGCCCGGGCGAGTGCCAGCGTGCGACATCACCAGCCAGCACCTCCAATACGCCAGCTTGCCCACGTTGCGCCATCCGTCGCCGCCACTCCCCCAGTGGAGCGTCAACGGCAAGCGGCTGGAGCTGATGGTGGGCATGCACATGTGCGCCAATCAACAGCCGGCCCCTCGAGGCCCAAAGCCCGTGTAGGCCGCCCCCCAAGGCCATCTGGCGGAAGGACATCTGACCTTCAGGCGCCTTCCCCCAGCCTCGCAGCAGCCACTGGGCAGAGCTTGCGGAGGAGCAGCAGGCCGGGCAGGGGCGCCAAAAGGCTGGACAAGGTCTCGCCCTCGCGGGCCACTAAGTAGAGGGTGTGGCCAGCTTTCATTTTATATGGCGGTGGACATCTTTATTTTGCCCATGGTTGTTTTGTTTATGGGTATGTTTATTGCGTTAAGGCCGAGGTTGAGGCCTGGTTTGTTCAAATGTGGAGTTACTCCTCCCCAGGTTGTGGGAGTGAGTCGTTTGTTGCACTTTTTGTGGGGGCTGTTGATTGTTTTTGGGATTCATGTGGGAAGGGGTTTCATTTTTGTCAAATATAAATTTATCTTTATTCAGACAGTGTCCATGGTTGTTCTTGTTAGTCTTTGTTGCCTTCGCCGGCTGAGGGCTTGCGGAGCGGCTGCATTCATCTTGCTTCATGGCCACAAGGCATTCCCTGACAGGGGGCTTAGAAGTTACGTTCAATAAGCTGGCGACGGGCGGCCCTTGGACCTTGTCGCTCCCTCCTGGGAACGTACTCCTCCTCCTCCTCCTCCTCCTCCTGCTCCTCCTGCTCCTCCTCCTGAGGTGGTGGTCCAACGTCAGGTGGCAGTGCCTGAATCCTGCGGAGAGCCAGGTTGTGTAGCATGCAGCAAACTACGACAAATTGGGAGACCCGTTGCGGCGAATACTGCAGAGATCCGCCGGAACGATCAAGGCAGCGGAACCGCTGCTTGAGGACCCCAATAGTTTGCTCGATGATGTTTCTGCTCCTTTGATGGCTCTCGCTGTATGCCTCTTCAGCAGCGGTCCTGCGCGCGCGGAGCGGGGTCATGAGCCAGGTACACAAAGGATAGCCTTTGTCCCCGAGTAGCCATCCTCTTGGGGGAGGCTGTGCCTCGAACATGTCATGCACAGTACGCTGCCGCAGGATAAAGGCATCGTGGCAGCTGCCTGGAAAGCAGGCATTGACAGCCAGGATGCGCTGCTTGTGGTCACACACCAGCTGCACATTGAGAGAATGGTAGCCCTTCCGGTTGCGATACTGCTCGCCATGCTCCAGAGGTGCCCGCAAAGCCACATGCGTACAGTCAATGGCGCCCTGCACCAAGGGGAAGGCCGCGAGTCTAGCAAATCCCACTGCACGCTGATGCTGGCTCTCCAGGGCCATGGGGAAGGAGATGAATTGGCGTCTCCTTCTGAAAAGGGCATCGGTCACCTGGCGGATGCAGCGATGCACACCGAACTGGGATATGTTCGCTATGTCCCCAACAGCGGATTGGAAGGAGCCGGTGGCATAGAAGTTCAATGCCACCGTCACCTTCACTTCCACCGACAGAGACATCCTGCACCTGAGCTTTGGACGCAGATCTCTGCGAAGCAGGTGGCAGATCTCTGCAACCACCTCCTTTCGGAATCTCAGCCTTCTTACACATCGCGCACCACTCATTGTGAGGTAGGAGCGCTGCTGGCGGTATACCCTGACTGGGTAAGGCCTATGTTGCCGACGCCTGTTGCCCCCTCTGCCTCTAGCCAGGGCTGCCCCTCTGACCCCGCGTCTGCGAGCCCTACGCACATGGCGCTGAAACTCCGCGTTGGCACCCCATGCAGCCCCCATCAAATGCTGGCAAACAGTCAAATTTCCAACAGGGCACTTGCAGCGCTTTGGCCTGAGTCCAAAAATACCTGAGCTATTGCTGCACGAAACCAGTTAGCTCTCCTCCTAGTTGTGTGTCCAGAAATCCGTTGCACAAGAGTGTTTGCTGCAAAGTGGCTGCCCTTTATACTGCAGGGTATGTGCCCTTTAATTTGCGCTCCCCGGGGCCCGCGTCGGCTGTGTTGCATTCCATTTTACAAACGCTCTGGCCGCCAGCCGCACAATGGGGCGGTCCGACTGAAGTTTGGAATCGGGGCGCGCAAAGGGCGTTGCACGAGGATGTGACGTCATTTTCTGTGCGCGCAGCCGGGCGGGCACTAAACTTTACGCCGGCGCTAAGGGTCCACTTAATTTGGGGCGAGGCGCAAACTGCGCTGCGCCCGGGCGCTACACGCATAGCGCCCGAAATTCACTTCTCTTAAGGCGCTAACTGCTGGCGCAACCAACTGAATTTCTAGGCCATGGGCTACAAGCCAACCGCCCCAAATGCGACTTCTTCAGGAGACAAATCTCGTATTGTGGCCACATGATTGATGAGGAAGGGTTGCATAAGTCGCCAGACAAGGTTGAGGCTGTAGTCAAGGCTCCAGCACCGGAAAATGTGTCGCAACTGAGGTCGTTTCTCAGGTTGGTGAACTACTACCATAAGTTCTTGCCGAATTTATCTACAATTCTGCACCCACTGAACGCCCTGCTGCAAACTGGAGTAACATGGAAATGGAGTGATGAGTGTAAGCGTGCCTTTCAGGAATTTAAATGCCTAATCACTTCAAAAGAAGTATTGGCCCACTACAACCCAACACTACCGATTCGGTTGGCATGTGATGCGTCTCCCTACGGCATTGGAGCGGTGCTGTCACACCAATTCCTTGACGGTTCAGAGAGGCCAATAGCCTTTGCGTCGCGCTCGTTAACCTCAGCCGAGCGTAACTACGCCCAGATTGACAGGGAGGCCCTCAGCCTGGTGTGGGGAGTGAAGAAGTTCAATCACTATCTGCATGGGCAGAAATTCACCCTACTGACTGATCATCAGCCCCTGGTCTCCATTTATAACCCAAAGAAGGGCGTTCCGATGATGACAGCGCAACGCTGCAAAGATGGTCACTTTTTCTAGGGGCACATCAGTACGACATAGAGTACAAGGGTACGAAACAGCATGGAAACGCTGATGGGCTGTCGCGCCTACCGTTGCCTACGGTAGAGGAAGAACCTGCAGTGGACGCTGTTGAGTTATTCCATGCGACCATAGTCGAATGTCTGCCTGTTACAAACTCAAGTATAGAGAAGGAAACCCGAAATGACCCGACACTCTCTCGGGTCTATGATTTGACGGCGAAGGGATGGCCAGCACATGGCGACTCACTGTTGCCAGCATTCTCGCCAAGGAGAGAACAGCTGTCAGTGTGCCGGGGGACCTTGATGTGTGGATCCCGAGTGGTAATTCCACCCAATTTGAGAGACAGAGTGCTCAATGAGCTTCATGAGGGTCATCTGGGAGGGTTAAAAATGAAAAGCCTAGCCAGGGCTTATGTGTGGTGGCCAGGAATTGACAAACAAATCGAGGACCTGACCAAGAGCTGCTCAGGATGCCAGAAAGTCCAAAATGCACCACCACAGGCCCCTCTACGCCCATGGGAGTGGCCCTCATCTCCATGGCAATGGGTACACATTGATTTTGCTGGTCCATTTATGGACTCAATGTTTCTAATCGCCGTGGATGCCCATTCGAAATGGCCAGAGGTCATCAAAATGTCCTCCACCACCACGGAGAAAACTACTGCAGTCCTATGGACCATCTTCGCCAGGAATGGCTTGCCAGAACAGGTTTGCTCCGACAATGGGCCACAGTTTGTGTCCGAGGATTTCCGGAGGTTTCTGAGGAATAATGGGGTGAAACATTACACATCTGCCCCATACCATCCAGCCACAAATGGATTGGCTGAGAGGTTTGTTCAGACCTTTAAAAAGGCAATAAAGGTGATGTATAACGATGACATACCACTACAACACAAGGTAGATAATTTCTTGTTTGCTTACCGGAATGTGACACATGCAGTCACCAACCAAGCTCCAGCCATAATGTTCTTCAACCGAAGGCTAAGATGGCGCCTGGATTTTCTCAAACCAAACATAAGACGAGATGTTGAGGATAAGCAATTCCAGCACATCAATGAGAAGCCAACCCGAAGCTTCAAGATAGGGCAACCAGTCTTGGCCCGCGACTACCGAACAGAAAAATGGCAGCCAGGAACGATATGCACACAGCAGGGACCACTAATGTACACAGTGGACATTGGAGAGAGCATCGTGAGACGCCATGCTGACCAGATTCTAGAGTCACAGGAACAAGCCAAACCCATACCACGAGCAGGTGCACCTGGTAATCAACCCGAAGTACAGATTGCGTCTACCTCAGAAGCAGTGGTATTGGAAGCTGACAAACCAACCAATGACAGTGAGCCAGAATCAGCTCCGCCACAAGAACAGGATACTCGAGAAAGGCGCTATCCAGTCAGGATCAGGAAGCCTCCTCAAAGACGGAACTTATAAATAATTATTTCAGTTGATGTATATAGTACAGAGAAAATTGTAATTGTAATTAGTTATTATTTAGTTGTTAAATGAATGTTATGTACTGTTTATCTAAAAGGGGAGGAATTGTTGTGTATGTACCTTTAAGAGAAGAACTGATTTTATACTGCAGTACCGGCAGTGACCACACCTGTATAAAAAACCCTAGCAGGCTTCTGTACTTCAGTCTTGAGTTACCCTCTGTTCAGTAAATACCTGTTTTATTGTTCTCCTGCTGTCCGAGTATTATTGATACCCGGACACTACACAGATCATCCTTGATCTAATTGAACAGTGGAACAGGCTTGAGGGTATGAATGTCAAACCCCTGTTCCTATAAATACGTGATTACTCCTAGTTTCTTCATGAAAATGTTAGGAAACAGTCTTTCATGATGTCTATAAATCTTTCAGCTGTCCTGCCCTCAAGATTAGATGGATCAGCATTGGATCATTGAATGCGTGGGAAAATAAAATACCGCGTTACACAAACATGATTTGGATGCTTTAGTAATTTGTGTTTAGAGTTCCTCATCACATTGAGCACCTTGACCTGGAGTGCCAAAATCAAGTATATCAAGTGCCCATAATCAATTTGGGATCATTAGCTTTTTCCACTTGCATCAACTGCAGCTAGTGCACTAAGCACCTTTTTCTAGAATGGTTAGGTTCTGATTAACAAATATAGCCAAATATAATAATGAATTTAAAATTATTTCTGTTCAAACTGTTTTATAAATACACACTGCAAATCCCAAACATGCTCTGAGCTGTAGTGAACTGTCATTCCCAGCATGCTCTGCGCGGCTACAATCCTCCATGACAAAATTATATACATATACATTCAGCTTCAAAGTTACTAATAAATAAGTTAACATCTTCCTAAATGTCTAAGTGGCTTCAGCGTGTGGCTGTTTAATAAACCTGAGTGAAATCACTTTGTTTTAAAACACGACACATCAAACATAATTCATTCCTAAATCTGCTCTGTGAAGAAGAAAAAGTATTGAAAATCCTTAAATGTGACAGAAGTACATGTACTGTTTCAACTGTAGTTTCGAGGTAGCAGACATCATGGAGTCAAAATTGAGGGCAGCGCACCTGCAATTTCCTGATGTGTACAGCCGGCGGTGGAGCATCCTAAATTAAAGCCTTCTTGTATAGAATTCCCAATTGTGTAACATCATGAAGTTCTGTCCCAGTGTCGCTAGCAGCGAAGGTAGGCTGAGGGCAGCAGTCCCTATTCATGTCATCAGTGAAGCAGAACTGCACAATGACAGGGTGGCAGTTCTGTACAAAATGTGATTAAAAGCTGTACTGTGTAGCAATGCGACACAGTAGCAAGAGGCAACTGAAAAACACCAGCTGATGATTTTTTTGTGGGGAACAAAAAATCAATTGCACACCAGTAAGGGAATTCAATAGTTCATGCTCCCCATTTAAGATAAATGGATACAGTATTTACATACACGTTATATTTTTCAAAACTGGCAATGATTTGTAGGGTTTTATGGTTCACAGTTAGATATCAATGGTCACTCCAACCTCTTCAGGCAATTGCTATGGAGCATGTGAACAATCAATTACGTTTATTAAAAATTGCACTTACTGAGGGGATGGATGTTAGTGCATGGAAAACAAATCTTCTCATTTCAGAAAACTAAGGGAGGGATTTTAACTCCTTTCTAGGGGAGTTAAAATCGAGTGGCTCTATATCAAGGGATATACGAGAATGGATTAGGAAAAAAAAGGGGGGCTTTTGGCAAATACAAAGGATTAAAGACAGAGGAAGCCCTAGAGGAGTATAAAAAGTGCAGGGGGATACTTAAAAAAGAAATTAGGAGAGCAAGGAGGGGCCATGAAATAACACTGGCGAGCAAAATAAAGGAAAATCCTAAGGTGTTTTATAAGTATATTAAGGGCAAGAGGATAACTAGGGAAAGAGTAGGGCCCATTAGGGACCAAAGTGGCAAGCTGTGTGTAGAGCCAGAAGATGTAGGTGGGGTTTTAAATGAATTTTTTGCATCTGTGTTCACTATGGAGAAGGACGATGTGGACATAGAAATCGGGCAGGGGGACTGTGATATACTTGAACATATTAGCATCGAGAGGGAGGAGGTATTAGCGGTTTTAGCAGGCTTAAAAGTGGCTAAATCTTCAGGGCTGGACGAGATGTATCCCAGGCTGCTATGTGAGGCAAAGGAGGAGGTTGCAGGGGCTCTGACACAAATTTTCAGAACCTCTCTGGCCACAGGGGATGTGCCAGAGGACTGGAGAACAGCTAACGTAGTACCATTATTCAAGAAGGGTAGTAGGGAAAAACCAGGGAATTACAGGCCAGTGAGCCTAATATCAGTGGTTGGGAAATTACTGGAAAAAATTCTGAGGGATAGAATTAGTCTCCACTTGGAGAGGCAAGGATTAATTAGGGATAGCCAGCATGGCTTTGTCAAGGGAAGATCATGCCTGGCAAATTTGATTGAATTTTTCGAGGGGGTGACTAGGTGTGTGGATGAGGGTAGTGCAGTGGATGTGGTTTACATGGATTTCAGTAAGGCTTTCGATAAAGTCCTGCACAGGAGACTGGTCAAGAAGGTAAGAGCCCATGGGATCCAGGGTGCCTTGGCACATTGGATCCAAAACTGTCTTAGTGGCAGAAGGTGCTGGGTCCCTTGCTGTTTTTGGTCTACATTAATGATTTGGATGTGAATGTAAAAGGTATGATCAGTAAGTTCGCAGATGACACAAAAATTGGTGGGGTGGTAAATAGTGAGGAGGGAAGCCTAAGGCTACAGGACGATATAGATGGGTTGGTCAGATGGGCGGAACAGTGGCAAATGGAATTTAACCCTGAAAAGTGTGAGGTGATGCATTTTAGAGGGACTAACAAGGCAAGGGAATACACAATGAATGGTAAGACCCTAGGAAAGACAGAGGATCAGAGGGACCTTGGTGTGCATGTACATAGATCCCTGAAGGCAGCAGAACAGGTGGATAAGGTGGTTAAAAAGGCATATGGGATACTTGCCTTCATTAGCCGAGGCATAGAATATAAGAGCAGGGAGGTTATGATGGAGCTGTACAAAACGCTGGTAAGGCCACAGTTGGAGTACTGTGTGCAGTTCTGGTTGCCACACTATAGGAAGGATGTGATTGCCTTGGAGAGGGTGCAGAGGAGATTTACCAGGATGTTACCTGGGCTGGAGCGCTTTAGCTACGAAGAAAGACTGGACAGGCTGGGTTTGTTTTCCTTGGAGCAGAGAAGGCTGAGGGGGGACCTGATTGAGGTGTACAAAATTATGAGGGGCATAGATAGGTTAGATAGAAAGGAACTTTTCCCCTTAGTAGAGGGGTCAATAACAAGAGGGCATAGATTCAAGGTAAGGGGCAGGAGGTTTAGAGGGGATTTGAGGGAAAACTTATTCACACAGAGGGTGTTTGGAATCTGGAACTCACTGCCTGAAAGGGAGGTAGAGGCAGGAACCCTCGCAACATTCAAGAAGCATTTGGATGAGCACTTGAAATGCCATAGCATACAAGGCTACGGACCAAATGCTGGAAAATGGGATTAGATTAGACAGGGCTTGATGGCCGGCGCTGCAGAGATACAATGGAGACCGCAAGAATATGGCACCAATGAAATGTCATATGGAGCAGGGAAGTGTTATCGCTGCGGCAGAACAACACACGACCAGAAGGATTGTTGGTTCAAGGACCAAGTGTGCAGACAGTGTGGAAAAACAGGACACATAGCAAGAGTCTGCAGGTCAGGGAAGAAAACCAACAGCAAGAAATCTCCACAGGAGAAGTACAAAAAGGTACATAAGGTGATGGACAGTAGTTCAGATGAACAGGAAAGTGATACAGACTCTGGAAGCAAGGAGCTGGGTTGTCTGAAACTACATAAGGTAACCAAAATGGAGGATCACCAGACTATCTGGGTCACACTCACGATAGACGGAGTCCAAGTGAAAATGGAATTGGACACTGGATCAGCCCTAACAGTCATAAACCAAAGGGACTACAAGCGGCTATTTTCACACATACCCTTGAAAGCTACAGAGATTGACTTGAAGACGTACACGGGGCAAAACGTCTACACCACAGGAAAAATAAGGGTGAAAGTGATATACAAAGGCCAGGAAATACCTAAAATGGACCTATATGTATTGCCAGATGGAGGACCGCCACTACTAGGATGTGAATGGATCCGGAAGATACAATTAGATTGGCATTCCATACAGGCACTGAAGGTTGAGGCCAAAAAGGATGACGACGTCACACCTGGACGACTGTCAAAAATGCTAACTGATGCACAAGAAGTGTTCCAGGAGGGACTCGGAATACTAAAAGGCATAACAGCAATGATTAAAATAGAGGAAAATGCAAGCCCAAAGTTTTTAAGGCCAGACCGGTGCCTTATGCAATCCGACCAGCCGTCGAAGCAGAGCTGGAAGGGTTGGAACGTTCAGGAGTACTGTCCAAAGTAGACTGGAGCGAGTGGGCTACACCCATTGTTCCTGCAATGAAGAGGTCGTTGAGTGATATGCCTGGGGAACCAAAGAAGGTCCGCATCTGTGGGGATTTTAAGGTGACAGTGAACCCAATCCTTCACACGGTACAATATCCGCTTCCACGGATTGAGGATATTTTCGCCTCGCTATCTGGAGGTAAACGCTTCACCAAAATTGATCTGGCCCAGGCGTACTTGCAAATGGAGGTAGAAGAAACCTCGAAACAATACCTCACGATCAACACTCATAAAGGTCTCTACCAATACAACCGGCTGGTGTTCGGGGTAGCATCGGCTCTGGCTATTTGGCAAAGGGCAATGGATCAAGTCCTGCAAAGGATTCCAGGGACCCAGTGTTATTTCGACAACATCCTGGTCACGGGTGAAAATGACAGTGATCACCTCGCCAACCTGGAGAAGGTGCTCACTAGATTAAAGGAATATGGGCTACGAGCTAATCGCCACAAGTGCGAGTTTTTCCAGAAGCAGATCTCATATTGCGGCCACGTTATTGATGAAGAGGGGTTACATAAGTCCCCTGAAAAGATTGAGGCAGTAGTCAAGGCTCCAGAACCGGAAAATGTGTCACAACTGAGGTCGTTCCTCGGGCTGGTGAACTACTACCATAAGTTCTTACCAAATTTGTCTACAGTATTACACCCACTGAACACCCTACTGCAAACGGGGGTACTATGGAAGTGGAATGACGAATGTGAACGAGCTTTCCAGAAGTCTAAAGAATTGATCACATCAAAAGAGGTGTTGGCCCATTTCAACCCAGCACTACCAATCCAGTTGGCATGTGATGCATCACCCTATGGTATTGGAGCGGTGCTGTCGCACAAATTCCCAGACGGGTTGGAGAGGCCAGTAGCCTTTGCGTCTCGGTCACTAACCTCAGCTGAGCGCAACTACGCCCAGATCGACAGGGAGGCCCCCAGCCTAGTATGGGGAGTAAAAAAATTCAACCACTATCTGCATGGGCAGAAGTTCACCTTGCTGACTGACCACCAACCACTTGTCTCCATCTTTAATCCAAAGAAGGGCATTCCAGTGATGACTGCACAACGGTTACAAAGATGGTCCCTTTTTCTAGGGGCGAACCAATATGAAATAGAATATAAAGGCACGAAACAGCATGGAAACGCTGATGGGCTATCACGCTTGCCACTGCCTACTGTGGAGGAAGCACCAGCAGTGGACCCTATCGAGATATTTTATTCGTCAATAATTGAACGATTGCCAGTAACTAACGCGGACATAGAGAAGGAGACCCGCAATGATCCGACACTGTCTCGGGTATATGATTTGACGGTGAGGGGATGGCCAACACATGGCGACTCACTGTTGCCAGCATTCTCATCCAGAAGAGAACAGCTGTCAGTATGCCAGGGGACAGTGATGTGTGGATCCCGAGTGGTAATTCCACCCAAGTTAAGGGAGAGAGTGCTAAATGAGCTTCACGAAGGTCATCTGGGAGGGGTGAAAATGAAAAGCCTTGCTAGGGCTTATGTGTGGTGGCCGGGGATTGATCAACAAATCGAGGACCTAACTAAGAGCCGCTCAGGATGCCAGAAGTTCCAAAATGCACCACCACGTGCCCCTCTACACCCATGGGAGTGGCCCTCCTCTCCATGGCAACGGGTGCATATTGATTTTGCTGGCCCATTCATGGACTCAATGTTCTTAATAGCAGTGGATGCACACTCAAAATGGCCTGAGGTGATAAAAATGTCCTCAACCACTACAGAGAAAACGATTGCAGTCCTACGGACCATATTTGCCAGGAACGGCTTGCCAGAGCAGATTTGCTCTGATAATGGACCACAGTTTGTGTCCGAAGAGTTTCGGAAATTTATGAGCAGGAATGAGGTAAGGCATTACACATCCGCCCCGTATCATCCAGCCACAAATGGATTGGCTGAGAGATTCGTACAAACCTTTAAAAAGGCGATAAAGGCCATGTGCGATGATGAAATTCCACTACAGCATATGGTGGACAATTTCCTGTTAGCCTACAGAAATGCGACACATGCAGTTACCAACCAGACCCCGGCCATGATGTTCTTTAACCGAAGGTTGAGATCTCGTCTGGATTTGCTCAGACCAAATGTGCGAAGAAATGTTGAGGATAAACAATTCCAGCACATCAATGAGAAGCCGACAAGGAGCTTCAATGTAGGACAACCAGTCTTGGCCCGTGACTACCGAACAGAGAAATGGCAACCCGGAACGATATGCACACAGCAGGGGCCATTAATGTACACAGTGGATGTCGGGGAGAACATTGTGAGACGCCACGTCGACCAGATTTTAGCGTCACAGGAACGAGTCAACCCCATGTCTCGCGTACCTGGGGATGAACCCGACATCTACCTCAGAAACAGTAGCAGTGGAAACCGATGAAAGGGGGCCAGAATCGCCTCCGCACCAAGAACAAGAACTTCAGGAAAGGCGCTATCCAGAAAGGATCAGGAAGCCGTCCCAAAGACTGAATCTATAAATGGACTATTTCTGTTTAATATGCATGTTAAAGTGTTAATTGTTATTTGCACATTATGGGTACTGCTAATCTAAAAGGGGAGGAATTGTAGTGTATGTACCTTTAAGAGAGAACTACTTTCACAGCTCCTGTGTACTGTAGTACCGGCAGTGACCACACCTGTATATAAGCCTTGAGCATGCCTCTGTACTGCCAGTCTTGAGACTACTCTACTGCAGTAAACACCTGTTGATTGTTAAGTTACAGCCTCTGTGTAGTTATTGGAAAACACCCTACTTTAAGAATCACGGATCTAACAGGGGGTCTCTATTTAAAGGGGACAGCTCTAGTATAAAAGCTGCAGCCACTTGGCCTGTTCATTGCGATCGTTGCTGGAGTGAGTTGGTGAGCTACTGTGGAGCAGAGTTTTTGGAATTTAGCATTAGAGTACTTGGGACCTTCAAACCTGTCCTGAGCAGTTGGAGCACTACACCTAACAACGTTTTGACCAACTGGCATCGGAATGGGAGCTGCTTTGGAGGGCGACGGCCTCATGGCCGAACACTGTGAACGGGCAGAGAGACGGTGGGAGAGAGGGCTGGGATTGGCCAAAAGGAGGAGGGGCATTGGAGGTTGGCCAATCCGAGGGTATGCTGCGAGGGTCTTTAGGCAGCAGGTGTCATACCTTGACATGTTGGAGGAGCAGTGTGTGCGAAGGCTCCGATTCAGGAGGGACGTTGTTACTGAGCTGTGCCACCTGCTTGCTGAGGATCTGCAGCCGCGTCTACGGTGCAGGACCTCTCTGTCGGTGGCCATAAAACTGACTGTTGCCCTCAATTTCTATGCCACCGGATCCTTTCAGTCAGCCACTGGGGACATTGCGAATATCTCTCAGTTTGCAGTCCACTGTTGTATCCGGCAAGTTACAGCTGCCCTTTATAAACGAAGGCATCAATTCATCACCTTCCCTCTGACCCTGGAGAAGCAGGCGGAGCGCGCGCAGGGCTTCGCTGTTATTGCGGACTTCCCCATGGTGCAGGGGGCGATTGACTGCACACACGTGGCTTTGAGGGCGCCATTCCAGAATCCTGAGGACTTCCGCAACCGCAAGGGCTTCCACTCCCTCAACGTGCAGCTGGTCTGTGACCACCGCCAAATCATCATGGCAGTCAACGCCCAATTCCCAGGGAGCAGCCACGATGCCTTTATCCTGCGGCAGACCTCAGTTTGTGACCTTTTTGAGGGGCCGGCTCGACCACAAGGCTGGCTTATTGGGGACAAGGGCTATCCTCTCTGCCCATGGCTGATGACACCACTCCGTCTGGCCGCCACCCCAGCAGAAGAGCTGTTCAACAGCAGCCATCAGGCGACCAGGAACATTGTAGAGCACACTATTGGTGTGCTCAAGCAGCGTTTCCGCTGTCTGGACCATTCGGGGGGAGCCCTGCAGTACTCGCCGGAGCAAGTGGGTCACATCGTCGTCGTCTGCTGCATGCTCCACAACTTGGCGATTCGACGCACCCAGCCAATTCCAGCTGTCCCTCAACGTCCAGCAGAGCAGGCAGATGAGGAGGAGGAGGAGGAGGAAGAGCAGGCAGAGGAGGAGGAGGAGCATGCGGATGAGGAGGAGGAGGAGGAGGAGGAGGAAGATGGAAGGGCTCCTGAAAGTGGAAGGGCCATCCGTCAGAGGTTCATCAGGACTCGGTTCCAGGCCCCTCTGGCGGAATGATGGGTGTCTTTACTCCTGCGCACTTTGGATCTTTGAAAGCCTCTGAAGGCCAGCATCACTGTAAATAGTCACGTGTACCATAGCACATGAAAACTTTTCTTTATTGTCATAAAAGTCTTTCATTACAGCAAAACAACGTCAAGTCAACAGAAACCATAACTAACAAAATAACAGTTAACTCTTCGGCAAAGCCGCAAAACTAAACAAACCATTTCCAACAATTACAACAGGTGAGGGTGTCCTTGAATTTGGCCAAAGAAACATCTCAGCACCTCCCTCTACTGCTGGCCCCTTGATGGAGAACGACTTCTCTTTCGCGGTCGGCCCCTTCCCTCCCTGCTGCTCCTACGTAATTGAACCCCAGTGGCGGGGTCAAGGCTGGGGGACGCCTGATGACTGTGTGGAAGCGCAGAAGCCCCTGAGGGACGGCCTGGCCGACCTCTGGTCTTGGAGGGTGCAGACGCAGGCTGCTTGATCTGAGCATGGCTGGAAGCAGTGTGCCCTGCAGGTGGTGGCAGCTGCACTGCAGACGTACCAGCGGTGGCATGAGCAATGGTCACCTGCCGAGAGAGGACACCTGCACCATGGTCGGACGACACACTGGCTCTCTGAGGGGACCGGTTCAGCTCATCCGCCACAATCGCATGCTCCACTGATTCCTGGCCTTGTATGGGACTGGAAGGGCCCGTGGTGATCCTAGCTGATGCAGATAGGGTGGCTGCAGTGAGAGTTCGCGTTGCCTCAATCTGGGTGTGGACGAGGCCGGCAAGTGACTGCGTGGCAGCAGTGAGGACCTGTGTGGCAGGTGCCAGTGCTTCAGAGAAGCCCTGGACAGTTCTTTCCATTGCTTCAGACAAGGCCGGAGCAGTCCGTTCCACTGCCTCGGACAAGCCCTGGACAGACCTTTCCAGGGATTGTCCGAAGCCCTGAACAGTCCTTTCCATAGCGGCCTCGAAGCCCTGGACAGTCCTCTCCATGGCTGCCCCGAAGCCCTGGAGGGTCCTCTCCATTGCTGCCCCGAAGTCCAACACACTCTTTGCCAGTGTTTCTATTGACTGAGGCATCCTCCCCACTGCAGCCATCAGCTCAATGTGCCTGAGCCGGGCCTGGGTGCTCATTTCAGCCAGGTGACGCACCTCCTCTGCACTCTGTGCAGCAGTCATCCTCCCTGCCTTGCCCTCCGGGGAGCCGGTGGCCGAACTTGACTACCCCCCTTGCGTTGCTGCATGCCGCTTGTTCCGGCAACTGGCTCATCATCAGAGCGCCACCCCCCTCCCCTCCAGGGAACTACTATCCCCAGTCTGCAGATGTGTATGCTCCCCTGAGATTGGAACAGATGCTCCGGCTTCCTCCTGATCCTCGCCTCCGGAGGCACTGGCACTGGCAGCTTCAGGGCGTTCATCCCGAGTTGGTGATGAATCATCTGAAAGCAGGGAGGTGGAAGAGTGGCTTTAGCAAAAGGATAGGTTGGCGGCAAGGCATGCCAGATTGCGGCAAGACTCTGACATGGCTGCACACTGAGGAAGCATGCTGGCGGGGGGACCAAGTGGAAGGAAACAGCTGAAAAAGGTGAGAGCCTTACCCTCACTGTCGAGAATGGGGTCTGCAGCTGCAGTGGTAACAGGACCACTCAGATGTCCTCCAAGAATCTGGTGCACTCTCTCCTCGAGATCCGTGAGAGTGACGACTTGTGGAGGTCCGCCACCGGTTCGACGCTGGTCCTTTCGCATCGCCGCCAGCTTGGACTGCAGGGGAAAGAAGGGGAAGTTCTGTTACATGATGCCTTGAGAGATCATCTCATGCCACCCATGGTGCAAGAGCCCTTACATGATGCCTTGAGAGATCATCTCATGCCCCACATGGTGCAAGAGCCCTTCCATGTGGTCTTGAGTCAAATGTCCATGTGTGTGCCCAGAAAGGGCCATGGGTGCTTGTTGACAGATGGCCATTGGGGCATCATGGCAACAGGGTGCTCGAAGTCGGGTGCAGATGGAGGGAATCAGAAGTTTGCATAAACAACACTCACCCTAACGTCCCGAGTGAGGTCGTTGAATTTCTTCCTGCACTGAACAGGGCTCCTGGTCGCCATACTGCTGGAGTTGACCCTCAGAGAAACACCCCTCCAAGCTCGGCGGTACTCCTTTTGATTCGGCCTCCTGCCATTGTCAGGATACAGGACATCTCGACGGCGCTCCACTGCAGACACCAACTGGTCCAGAGCCTCAGTGCTGAAGCGCTCTGCTCTCTGTCTCACCTTTTCCATCCTCACCAAGTTTTTTGCGCCAGAGAAGGGTGAGCGCCGATTCTGAGGCCTACAGGGCGTTGAATGTGGCAGCTCAGGCTGACTGACCCACCCCTTTAAGAGCCGGCTGGCGCCTGGAAGTCTCGTGGTTTTCGGTAATTGAGATCACCTGCGCTGCGCCCGTCCGCGCCGATATTGGGTAGCGCCTGAACTTTTGCGCCTTAGGAGCCCCGTGCAACGTCTGAATTCGCGCCTCAATCCCCTTTGGGGGCGATGCAACCCAATATCGCGCCAGGCAGCGATAACTTTCGTCTGGCTATAAACTTTGCGCAGCGCCAGTTCTAACGCCTCAAGCGGGGCTATACCCAATTTCTAGGCCATTGTGTTTAATCGGAGTTTAGGACGGAATATAACACACCAGTAATACAGCAAAAACATACGACCGTAACAAGCAGCTGGTACCAGTCCCGATCGGACAGACGGCTGGCGTGCACGAACAACTCTTATTTGTCCTCCTTCTTGTCTCACGTGTGTGTCTCTCTTTCTCTGAACTGAGTGTTAGACTAGGGTCCGCATGTGTCCACTCTCTGCAGAGTTTTAGTCCACTAACTCACTCTTGGGAGCCCTCTGCTCGCTCCCCTGTCTAATCTAACGGCTTTTCGGGCCTTGCTTTTATTCTCTTTTTAGGGGTGAACCTGAGGTAGAATAATGGACAAAGACCATTTAACTTATAGAAGTTCCCCTGAAAACAAGGTGCCCAATGACATGTTGAGTTCTTTGTTTAAACTTACAGGCGAAGACCCTCCCTCTTTGGCTTTGAAGGCCATCCATCTGGGACCCTCTTATCTCGTAGTCTCTTATCTCAATAGCAGATGCTGGAAATCTGAAATAACAACAGAAAATGCTGGAAACACTCAGCAGGCCAGGCAGCATCCGTGGAGAGAGAAACAGAGTTAACATTTCAGGTCTGTGACCCTTCATCAGAACTGATGAAGGGTCACAGACCTCAAACGCTAACTCTGTTTCTCTCTCCACGGACACTGCCTAGTCTCTTATTTCATCCTGTCTTGTCCCCCCTGGTGCAACCAGTGCGTGTACCAGGCACAGCTTTAGGCCATTATATCAGAGGCCCAAGCCAGAGCTGTCTTACTCAACCAGCCATCATCCAAACTATCTCCCCTTAATCTAACAGACTATTCCATCCTGAGATGGAACCTTAACTCCCATAAATTCCTTCTATTCTATGTCCTTTATACTAATTAACTTTTAGTTATCTTCACAAGCAGTTCTGTTAAACAAACTCCAAATTCTACCTTAGCATTATAATATGGTTATTAGTAATGTTGGAAGAAACATAGATTGGGCCTCCATTGGCCAAATTTAAGATACTTTAACAAAGTCAAAACTCTAACTTACAAACAACAGACAACTAGCCTGGCAGGGCAAGGCCATGCTGTGGGCCCCGGTGTGGGATATTATGCCTCATCTAATCTAACTAACTGAAGTCATTTTGTCTCAAAATCTAATACAAACCTCCAGGAAATCAAAGCTTACACAGTTCCAGTAAAGCACAACTTATACATTAACCCCTTACCTGTCTCGAGCACTAATACAATCATTTAAACACAGTATTATTCACGTTACAGTTGCATTTGCAATATATATTTTTAGGCACCCCTAGTTTCTAACACATAGAAACATAGAAGATAGGAGCAGGAGTAGGCCATTTGGCCCCTCGAGCCTGTTCCGCCATTTAATGAGATCATGGCTGATCATCCAAATTCAGTACCCTGTCCCTGCTTTCTCCCCATATCCCTTGATCCCTTTAGCCTTAAGAAACATATCTAACTCTTTCTTGAATATATTTAATGAATTGGCTTCAACTGCCTTCTGTGGTAGAGAATTCCACAGGTTCACCACTCTCTGGGTGAAGAAATTCCCCCTCATCTCAGTCCTAAATGGCTTACCCCTTATCCTTAGACGATGACCCCTGATTCTGGACTCCCCTGCCATCGGGAACGTCCTTCCTTCTTCTAGTCTGTCTAGTTCTGTAGAATTTTATAAGTTTCAATGAAATCCCCTCTCATTCTTCTAAACTCTAGCAAATACAAGCCTAATCGACCCAATCTCTCTTCATACGTTATTCCTGCCATCCCAGGTATCAGTCTGGTGAATCTTCGCTGCACTCCCTCCATGGCAAGAACATCCTTCCTCAGATAAGGCGACCAAAACTGCACACAATACTCAAGGTGTGGCCTCACCAAGGCCCTGTAAAAGTACAGCAAGACATCCTTGCTCCTGTACTTGAATCCTCTCGCTATGAAGGCCAACATACCATTTGCCTTCTTAACCGCCTGCTGCACCTGCATGCTTACCTTCAGTGACTGGTGCACAAGGACACCCAGGTCTCGTTGCACTTCCCCTTTTCCCAATCTATTGCCATTCAGATAATAATTTGCCTTCCTGTTTTTGCCACCAAAGTGGATAACCTCGCATTTATCCACATTATACTGAATCTGCCATGCATCTGCCCAATCACCCAACCTGTCTAAATCATACTGGAGTTTCTCTGCATCCTCCTCACAGCACACACGCCCACCCAGCTTTGTGTCGTCTGCAAACTTGGAGATATTACACCTGGTTCCCTCGTCTAGATCATTAACATATATTGTGAATAACTGGGGTCCTAGCACCAATCCCTGTGGTACCCCACTAGTCGCTGCCGGCTACTCAGAAAAAGACCCGTTTATCACAGTAGTGATCAAAAAGAAACAGGCTAAAGACAGCACTTCAAATACAGAATTAATTAACAGTAAACAGCTCACTCAGTTACAGTACAGTGCAAAGCAGCCCTGAGGATGAGAAGGAGCAGGAGGAGGTGGAGTCAGCCAGCAGACACTCAGCCTAATCATTCGGGGCGCCACACTTTCTCCTCATGCCCAGAGGAGTCTTCAGCTGAATATCCTGCTGCTGCGCCTGACAGTCTGGTCTGGATCAGGGAGTTGGGAAGGGAGAGGCTACTGGACTGAAGGGGCATGCGGCTCGGACGTACTTTGACTCATGGCAGCTGGCTCCTGGAGCGGAGACGCTGCTGGCCACATTGCTGAAGAGATCTTGTCAGCAGCCAGGTCTCGGATGCCAGCAGCCCTGCGACGTTCTGCCTCCTGCGAGTCAGCAGCTTCTGTCGCTTGGACCAACGTTGTCCCAGTGGGCGCTGAATCGGTGGGCAATGGCATCAGCTGTATGCTCGGTGCCATGGCTGTAGTCAAATGCTGCAGGCTCTGCGTGACCTAAAGACTAGGGCATGATTTAGTGTGCCCTCCAATCTGTCCGCAACCATCCAATCCTGTCATAAATTACAGGAATCATCCCGTATGGCCACATCTGTGAGCTCGCACAACTGATTTGCGATGTTCCTCAAAGCGTGCGTGTACTTGTGATGCTTCCGGAGTATCCGTCATCTGAGGGACAGACCCAGGATGGCCACGTTCTCAGTCCTGGGCTGCTCCCTACCCTTGCACGAGGGAGAAGTGCAAGAACTGAGGCCAACAGTTCACAAATTCGGTGTGCGAGAGGTGGAGGTGTCAGGGTGCCAGCCTGTTTGGTACGTGTGTTAATCTTTGGTGTATTATCAGCGAGCTCTGCAGACATATATACTACAGGCTTGAGTTATTGATGTGACCTTGAGCCAGGTTTTCCCTTGCAGCCTGCTGCTGCCTGACTGACTTTATGGTGTCAGTGCACCACTTTAAACAAGCCTCTCTCTATCTGACCAAAGCAGATTAAATAGGCCTCTCAACGCCAAGGTGCTAGCTGACTTTCTGAGAGAACAAACACAGCTAGCACGTTCTGCCCATTGCTTGCACCCTGTGTGAGACGACTGCCCATACCGTAGCTTAAAGACCTGTCACCCGCAGCTCACCATCAGGCTATCCTTAAAGGCTACCTACCACCTTTTAGGCAGTTGTTCCTCGGTGAAAATGTTTTAATTACCGAAACATCCAAGTCTGTCCAGCAGGAGAAAGGAAGAGCATAGCAAGTGCCTTACCTTGCCAGTCCTGGTCAGGGTGTTAAATTTATGCAAAGCTGTTCTGGGGCCCGTGAGTTCACAGAGATCGCAAGTTGCCATCAGTAATATCGATGTGTAGACTGGCTAAATTATATAAGAACATAAGAAATAGGAGCAGGAGTAGGCATACGGCCCCTCGAGCCTGCTCTGCCATTCAATAAGATCATGGCTGATCATCCACCTCAACTCCACGTTCCCACCCGATCTCCATATCCCCTCGATTCCCCTAGTGTCCAAAATCTATCTATCTCAGCCTTGAATACACTCAAAGACTCAGCATTCACAGCCCTTTGGGATAGAGAATTCCAAAGATTCACAACCCTCTGAGTGAAGAAATTCCTCATTATCTCAGTCTTAAATGGCTGGCCCTTTATCCTGAGACTATGCCCCCTAGTTCTAGACATTCCAGCCAAGGGAAACAACCTCTCAGCATCTACCCTGTCAATCCCCCTCAGAATCTTGTATGTTTCAATGAGATCACTGTAGTGTATGTGCTTTAAGTCAGAACTACTTTTTACAGCTCCTGTATACTGTAGCACCGGCAGTAACCACACCGGTATATAAGCTGTGCGCATGCCTCTGTACTCCAGTCTAGAGATGACCCTCCTCCAGTAAAGACCTGTTGTTTGTTTATGTACAGCATCCGTGTAATTCTTTATCCACTGAACCACGGATCTAACAGTGGCGACGAGTGTTGATGCGAATCTACCTGCAACATTAAAAAAAAATAGTCGAGTCCAGGAACACGGGCGTCGACCGCGAGCAACAGCCCAGCAGTCAGGCAGAGATCCAACTTCGCTGGGCAGGCTGTGGAGAGCCGGGCTTGGTTCCCCAGCCACAACGAGCAGTAAGAGACCGACGACAGGTCCTGAGCAGACCCTTCCCGAGCAGCGGCGGCTGGAGCCGACCGACGGCAGAGAGGGAGAGCCGGGCAGCGTCAACGGGGTAAGAAAGAGGTGAAGGGAGCAGGGCGCAGCCGGGGATTGATCACCGAGCGGCGTCGAGGGAAAATACTGCAAACCGGAGAGAGAGAGGGTAAGAAACAGCCGGGTTCTAGACTAAGCGGCGTCGGCAAATATCAAGAGAAGAACACGCAGAGCACAACCAGGGATCACGGGCTGATCAGGGTCCGCGGGGTGAAGCAAGGGGAGGTGCCATTGAGCCGCGGAGAAGCAGAGAGAGCGCAGGAGGCGCCATTGAGCCGCGGAGAAGAAGGAAGAGCGCGGGAGACACCATTTTGCGACGCCGCAGCGGAGAAGACGGGCGAGCGCGGGAAGGAAGGAAAGCGTGGGAGACGCCATTTTGTGCCAGCGGAGAAGAAGGGGAAGCGCGGGAGGCGCCATTGGGGATAGTAAACGCACAACCAAGGATGCCGAAGAGTGGCAGTATCTCTACGTTCGACAATGAAGTCGAAGATTGGGCGACATATGTGGAACATATTGAGGTGTACTGCAGGGTGAATGAAGTGCCAGATGCTAATAAAGCACTGGTTCTGTTAAATTCCATGGGTGCAAAAACTTATGGGTTACTGCGAAATCTAATAACCCCAGAGAAGCCGGTAAACAAGGATTTTGGAAGCATAGTAGAAATCCTACAGGACCACTTAAGCCCCACACCGCTGCTGACAGCAGAACGATTGAAGTTCCATAAAAGGAACCAACACAAAGACGAAAGCAATGCTGAGTACCTAACGGAACTGCGCAAGCTATCGAAATACTGCCAGTTTGGAGCGGGACTAGCAGACATGTTAAGGGACAAGTTTGTGTGTGGGCTACAAAATGAAGGAACCCAGAAACGGCTTCTATCAGGAAAGGACCTTACGCTGGACAAAGCTTTCAATATGGCAGTATCACACGAAGCAGCCGCAAGGGGCGCTGCAGAGATACAACGGAGACCGCAAGAATACGGCACCAACAAAATGACCTATGGAACAGGGAAGTGCTATCGCTGCGGCAGAACAACACATGACCAGAAAGATTGTTGGTTCAAGGACCAAGTGTGCAGACAGTGTGGGAAAGCAGGACACAAGAGTCTGCAGGTCTGGGAAGAAAACCAACAGTAAGAAATCTCCACAGGAGAAGTACAAAAAGGTACACCAGGTGATGGACAGTGGTTCAGACGAACAGAAAAGTGACACAGACTCCGGAAGCAAGGAGCTGAGCTGTCTGAAACTACATAATGTAATCGAAATAGAGGATCGCCAGACTATCTGGGTTACACTCAAGATAGACGGAGTCCAAGTGGAAATGGAATCGGACACAGGGTCAGCTCTAACAGTCGTAAATCAAAGAGACTACAAGCGGCTATTTTCACACATACCCTTGAAAGCTACAGAGATTGTCTTGAAGACGTATACGAGGCAAAAAGTCTACCCCAAAGGAAAAATAAGGGTGAAAGTGACATATAAAGGTCAGGAAATACATACAATGGATATATATGTATTGCCAAATGGAGGACCACCACTGCTAGGACGTGAGTGGATCCGGAAGATACATTTAGATTGGCATTCCATACAGGCACTGAAGGTGGAGGCCAAAAAGGATGACGACGTCACACCTGGACGACTGTCAAAAATGCTAACTGACGCAAAAGAAGTGTTCCAGGAGGGACTAGGAACACTAAAAGGAATAACAGCAACAATTAAAATAGAGGATAATGCAAGCCCAAAGTTTCTGAAGGCCAGACCAGTGCCTTATGTGATCAGAGCAGCGGTTGAAGCAGAGCTGGAAGGGTTGGAACGTTCAGGAGTACTGTCCAAAGTGGACTGGAGCGAGTGGGCTACACCCATCATCCCTGTAATGAAGAGGTCGTTGAGTAATACGCCTGGGGAACCAAAGAAGATCCGCATCTGTGGGGATTTTAAGGTGACAGTGAACCCAGTCCTTCACACGGTGCAATATCCGCTTCCACGAATTGAGGATATTTTCGCCTCGCTATCTGGTGGTAAACGCTTCACCAAAATTGATCTAGCCCAGGCGTACTTGCAAATGGAGGTAGAAGAAGCTTCGAAACATTACCTTACGATCAACACCCATAAAGGTCTCTATCAATACAACCGGCTGGTGTTTGGAGTAGCCTAGGCTCCGGCTATCTGGCAAAGGGAGATGGATCAGGTCCTGCAAGGGATTCCAGGGACCCAGTGTTATTTGGACGACATCTTGGTCACGGGCGAAAATGACGGTGATCACCTCGCTAACTTGGAGAAGGTGCTCGCCAGATTAAAGGAATATGGGCTACGAGCTAATCGCCACAAGTGCGAGTTTTTCCAGAAACAGATCTCGTATTGCGGCCACATCATCGATGAAGAGGGGTTACATAAGTCCCCTGACAAGATTGAGGCAGTAGTCAAGGCTCCAGCACCGGAAAATGTGTCACAATTGAGATCGTTCCTCAGGCTGGTAAACTATTACCACACGTTCTTACCAAATTTGTCTACGGTACTACACCCGCTGAACACCCTACTGCAAACAGGGTTACCATGGAAGTGGGATGACGAACTTAGACGAGCTTTCCAAAAGTGTAAAGAATTGATCACATCAAAAGAGGTGTTGGCCCATTTCAACCCAGCACTACCAATTCGTTTGGCATGTGATGCATCACCCTACGGCATTGGAGCGGTGCTGTCGCACAAATTCCCAGACGGGTTGGAGAGGCCAGTGGCCTTTGCATCTCGGTCACGAACCTCAGCCGAGCGCAACTACGCCCAGATTGACAGGGAGGCCCTCAGCCTAGTATGGGGAGTAAAAAAATTCAACCATTATCTGCATGGGCAGAAGTTCACCTTGCTGACTGACCACCAACCACTTGTCTCCATCTTTAATCCTAAGAAGGGCGTGCCAGTAATGACTGCACAGCGGTTACAAAGATGGTCCCTGTTTCTAGGGGCGAATCAATATGAAATAGAATATAAAGGCACGAAACAGTATGGGAACGCTGATGGGCTATCGCGCCTGCCACTGCCTACGGTGGAGGAAGCACCAGAAGTGAACCCTATCGAGATATTTTATTCGTCGATAATTGACCGATTGCCAGTAACAAACGCGGATATAGAGAAGGAGACCCACAATGATCCGATGCTGTCACGGGTAAATGAATTGACGGTGAGGAGATGGCCAACACATGGCGACTCACTGTTGCCAGCATTCTCATCCAGAAGAGAACAGCTGTCAGTATGCCAGGGGACAGTGATGTGTGGATCCAGAGTGGTGATTCCACCCAAGTTAAGGGAGAGAGTGCTAAAGGAGCTACATGAAGGTCATCTGGGGGGAGTGAAAATGAAAAGCCTTGCTAGGGCTTATGTGTGGTGGCCGGGAATCGATCAACAAATCGAAGACCTAACTAAGAGCTGCTTAGGATGCCAGAAGGTCCAAAATGCACCACCACATGCCCCTCTACACCCATGGGAGTGGCCCTCATCTCCATGGCAACGGGTGCATATTGATTTTGCTGGTCCATTCATGGACTCAATGTTCTTAATAGCAGTGGATGCTCATTCAAAGTGGCCTGAGGTGATAAAGATGTCTTCAACCACTACAGAGAAAACGATTGCAGTCCTACAGACCATATTTGCCAGAAACGGTTTGCCAGAGCAGATCTGCTCTGATAATGGACCACAGTTTGTGTCCGACGAGTTCCAAAAATACATGAAAAGGAATGGGGTAAGGCATTACACATCCGCCCCGTATCATCCAGCCACCAATGGATTGGCTGAGAGGTTCGTACAAACCTTTAAGAAGGCGATAAAGGCCATGTGCGACGAGGAAATTCCACTACAGCATAAGTTGGACAATTTCTTATTAGCCTACCGAAACGCGACACATGCAGTTACCAACCAGATCCCGGCCATGATGTTCTTTAACAGAAGGTTGAGATCTCGTCTGGATTTGCTCAGACCAAATGTGCCAAGAAATGTTGAGGACAAACAATTCCAGCAGGTCAACGAGAAGCCGACAAGGAGCTTCAATGTAGGGCAACCAGTCTTGGCCCGTGACTATCGAACAGAGAAGTGGCAATCCGGAACGATATGTACAAGGCAGGGGCCATTAATGTACACAGTGGATGTCGGGGAGAACATTGTGAGACGCCACGTCGATCAGATCTTAGCGTCACAGGAAGGCGTCAACCCCATGTCTCAAGTATCTGGGGATGAACCCGACATACCGGTAGCATCTACTTCAGACCCAGTAGCAGTGGAACCCGATGAACTACCCGATGAAAAGGGGTCAGAATCGCCTCTGCACCAAGAACAAGAACCTCCGGAAAGGCGCTATCCCGAAAGGGTCAGGAAGCCGCCCCAAAGACTGAATCTATAAATGGACTTTTTGTTATTGAATGTACATGTAAAAATGTAATTGTTATTTGAATATTAAGGGGGTATTATTAATCTAAAAAGGGAGGAATTGTAGTGTATGTGCTTTAAGTCAGAACTACTTTTAACAGCTCCTGTATACTGTAGTACCGGCAGTAACCACACCGGTATATAAGCTGTGCGCATGCCTCTGTACTCCAGTCTAGAGATGACCCTCCTCCAGTAAAGACCTGTTGTTTGTTTATGTACAGCATCCGTGTAATTCTTTATCCACTGAACCACGGATCTAACAATCACCTCTCATTCTTCTAAACTCCAGAGAGTATAGGCCCATTCTACACAATCTCTCATCATAGGACAACCCTCTCATCCCAGAAATCAATCTAGTGAACCTTCATTGCACTGCCTCCAAGGCAAGTATATCCTTCCTTAGATAAGGAGACCAAAGTTATGCACAGTACTGCAGGTGTGGTCTCACCAAGGCCCTGTACAATTGTAGCAAGACTTCCTTACTCTTATACTTCAACCCCCTAGCAATAATGGCCAACATGCCACTTGCCTTCCTTATTGCTTGCTGTACCTGCTGGCTAACTCTCTGGCCTAGAAATTCGTGGGCTGCGCCACCAGTTAGCGCCCAAAGAGGGCACTTAGTGGCTTTAGCGCCACTGGCCACGCCCCCGCGAAATTTAGCGGGGCGCTAACGGCGGCGTTAGCCTGTCGCGCCGCGCCACAACCGATGACGTCATCGGTGTGCGCAGCGCCCCGCTACCGCCCCGATCGCGATATTGGGTCGCGCCCCCCGCTCTAACGCCGGTCGTAATCTGCGACCGGTTCAGGGGGGCCAACCTGCGGCGGTAGTGACGCTAATTAAATGGAAGGTGCGGGGCGGCCATTTTTTTTGCTGGCCGCCTGCCAGCACCTCCTCGCGCCACCGTCCCCGGCCTCCTGAGCGCCCCCCCCCCCGGGCAGTGCCGGCTGTGTCCCAAGAGCCCGGCACCTCTCCTCGGTGACGGGCTCTTTTGCCAGCACTCGCGATCTCTGATCGCGCTGGTGCAGGCGCCTCCCCTTTAAGAAGGGGAGGAAGGTCTGCAGTACTGCAGCGCGCCGTGCTGCAGCGTGTGGTGCTGTGGCACGTTGCGCTGTGATATTCAGTTTCAGCGCCCCAAGAGGGATGCAGGGCGCCTCGAGCAGTGCCCCGCTTCCGTTTGGGGCGCTGAAACTGAATATCGCGCTGGCGCAATCGGCTCCTTCCGGGGCGGAACTTCCGGGGGCCACCAAATTTCTAGGCCTCTGTTTCTTGCACGAGGACACCCAAATCTCTCTGAACACCAACATTTAAAAGTTCTCACCATTTAAAAAATATTCTGTTTTTCTATTCTTCCTACCAAAGTGAATAACCTCACATTTCCCTACATTATAATCCATCGCCACCTTACTGCCCACTCACTCAGTCTATCTATATCCCTTTGCAGACTCTTTGGGCAGGATTTTCATTGAGCCATGGAGGCGGGATTGGAGGCATGTGGGGGGTTAAAATCCCGAAAACTGGCAGGCGGGACCATCCCCGCCTCCATGCAATTTTAATTCATTCGTGTCTAATGGTCTTGTCTCTGTCCTGCCTCCAAAAGGCGGGATAGGCCGTTAAGGCCCTTAACAAGCCACAAAATTGCCTCTATAATGCCATTTTGAAAGGCCTTTGCGATTTTAACCCTTTTCCCACGTAAAACACGCCTGATGTGAAACACGCCGGTGAAACCTGGCGGGAGCACCATTGGATTGCTGACTATCAGCTGCAGGTCAACCATTAAAGAGGAGATTTGATCAGCCATCATTTGCAGGTGGCAGGACTTTGTTGTCTCAGGTCTGGGGGAACTTTTAGCAGGCTTAACCATAGCTGTGGAAATTTGGAGCCTGACACCCATCTCCAGTGTGACCTCTTGGGAAACCCCTCTCGCCACTTTCACTGAGCGCTTCCTCAACTGAGGCATATACCAGAAGCATGGGAGCCATTTATTTCCTTCCCTTCTGGGCATTAGATGAGCTCAAGCACCAGCCGCGGCACCAGCAGAACCAGGAACAACAGCAGCACCAACAGCAGCAGCAGCAACAGGAGCGTCAAGCTGCTGCTCATCCACCTGAAGCTGCACAGGCCAGAAGGGGCCAGCACATGGAAGCCCGTCGGCGCAGGAGATACCCCCCAAACAGGGTCTACAGACACAGGGTCAGCTACCTCAACATGAGTGAGCAGCAGTGCCAAAGGCGGCTCCAACTTTCGCGAGAGGTAGTGAATGACATCTGTGCAATGCTGCAACAATACCTGCAGCCCAGAGGACCAGATGGACAAGCCTTACCAATGGCCGTCAAAGTCACCACCGCACTCAACTTTTTTGCCTCAGGCTCATTCCAGGGATCAGCAGCAGACACTACCGGCATCTCCCAGGCGGCCGTACACAGTTGCATCACGCAGGTAACCGATGCCCTCTTTGCCATCGCGCATAATCACATCCATTTCACCAAAGATCAAGCAAGTGTCACAGCGCGAGTGGTTGGATTAGCTAATCTGGCAGGCTTTCCAAGGGTGCAGGGCATCGTTGACTGCACACATGTGGCCCTTAAGGCACCCCATCACAATCCAGGTATTTTTGTCAACCGCAAGGGCTTCCACTCCCTCAACATACAGCTGGTGTGTGACCACAAGATGGAAATTTTGCATGTTTGTGCCAAGTACCCTGGCAGTTGCCATGACTCCTTCACCCTGTGCCAGTCTAGTGTGCCTCCGTGCTTCAGTCCACCAGACCAACTTAACGGATGGCTACTTGGAGACGAGGGCTATCCCTTGAAGACGTGACTAATGATGCCGTTGAGGAGCCCATCCAAAGAAGCAGAGGAGAGCTACAACTCCAGCCACATTTCCACCAGAGCCATAATCGAGCAAACCATCGCTTCAGATGCCTGGATAGATCCGGTGGAGCCCTGCAGTACTCAGCAGCCAGGGTCTCCAGAATCATCGTGCACTTCACAACTTGGCACAGCGTCGTGGCTTGCAGATTCCTGAGGACCAGGTGGCTCCTCACATATCCTCCTCAGACAATGTGGAGGAGGAGGAGGTGGAGGAGGCGGAGGAGGAGGAAAGCGAAAACAAACATCCTGCGCTGAAGGTCATGAAATCTCGTCCTACACTGTATCCAGGTTCTGCAGGTCATTGCTAAGGAGTTGACCTCCTCTGCCACCTGTATCCACACGGCCTTAGTCTGCTGGGGAGGCTTCTTCCTCCCTGTAGAAGGGAAGAGCACCTCCTTATGTGCTCTAGCTCCATCAACTAATGCCTGCAGGGCCACATCATCGAATCTGGGAGCAGACTTAGTTCTCCCGCTGCTCATGGTGCCTCCAGGTCCCTCCCACACCCAAGTCCACGAGGTTGGCAGTCTGCAGAAGAAGCAAGGCTTGCTGTAGACCTTAAATGCAGCAGCAATGAGGCGACTTTCAGACTGGAAAAACTCATTGGCCATGGGTTCCCACACGTTGGAACTCAATTGGGCAATTAAGTTAAATTCGCAACAATCTCCCACATCGATTTACATTCGTGTGGATAACACAAAATGCGGATTACACGGCCCCAACCTGCCCCTGAATTAAATTCCAGCCCTTTGTGTTCTCCTCACAGTTTACTGTCCCACCTAGCATAAATCACTGATTATGCTGATTTGCAAAATTCCAGGTCTTCATGCACCAAATCCCGAAGTTGCGGTCAGTTTCAAAGGTGGTAATGACGACTGTCAACCAACCGCAAATTCAGGCTCCATGTCTTACCAATCTGGTTGAATGTTTTGAGGAAGTTATTAGGTTGGTGAATGGAGATAGACTGCTAGTCATTGATCAGAAACTCAAGTGGACCAGCCACATAAATACCATGGCTAATAGAGCAGGTCAGAGGCTGGGTTACCTGCAGCTAGTGACTCACTTCTTGACTCCCCAAAGCCTCTCCACCACCAACAAGGCACAATGCAGGAGTGTGATGGAATACTCTCCACTTGCCTGGTTTGGCCCAGCTGCACCAACACTCAAGAACCTCGACATCATTCAGGACAAAGCAGTCCGCTTGATCGGCAGCCCATCCACCACATCAAACATTCACTCTCTCCACCACGGGTCTCTTGGAACTTGTTTTGATTGCCTTCGGGGATCAGAAAGGAATTTCTCATTTTTTTCTCCTGAATTAGCCTAGGATTTTTCTCTCTCTGATCCCCTCTCTCAGGAAGAGGCTGCTGGTGGATGGGCCCCCCAATGCTCCATTGAGAATCATAATGCTCAGATTTGCACCATGACTGTATCTGGCAGGCTCGATGGACCAGTTTGTGTTTTTCTGACCATAATTTTCATATATTTGTATTACATTAAAAAATAACCCCAGGTTGCTAAAATTTGAAATAAGCCTACTTCCTTTCCAGTTAAATTGAAATTAACATGGATATTTGTGTAATTCCATTTTGCAACTCCTTATTAAATGGCTTTTAGAGTTGCAGTAAAATTGCCTGTTATGAGAATGCTTGCATTAAGCTTGAATTTGTTCATGTTGAGGACTCTCAGGTCACTTAACCTGATTCAATCAACATGATTATAGACTGAAGTCTGAAGCACTGTCTGGCTCAGAGATCTTCTGAATGTTTGCTCTCCTGTGGTGGGTGTCATACATCACAGAGGGAGAAAAAAACTCTTAGCTACTCCCAAGGCCTCCTTTCAATTGATAGAGTCTATCTGACTCGAGAGGCTGTTCTTTTATTGTTGTAAGGCAAAGTAGGACTCTCCCATTCTGTTTGCTACAGGCTAAATTTGATGAATCCCAGCCAGTAAGAGAACAACCCTATCTGCACCTAAAAAATGATGGTAGTAATATTTGGGAACATTTTATGCATTTTTTTATCTTGATGACTAATACTTTTGTAATATCTAGAACAGATTTTATAATAATTGTATTTTGCAAAACACTCAATACACATTTTCACCGTTAAAGAAAGAAACTAATTTTATAATCTTAGCATAAAACAAGCTGTACTGAACAATGACCTTTTGTAAATCCCAGTGTCCAATCCATATCCTGAGAGATTTTATACGACCTACAAACCTGAAAGTGTAACTTGCGCACCAGTGTGATTAATGCTTCACCAAATTAGTGGGCATAAGTAGTTTTATAGCATGCTACCACCACTTTGAATTTTATAATGGATATCAGATTTCGTTTTATTGTAGGTCTTCTTACCAACAATGTTGGCGAGCCTGGGACCAGAGACCAAGGTACAAATATTTCTGGGTTCAGGAATAGCTTAAAAGAAGATTTCTGCTGAGAGGGCCAGGAATTTGGGGTTGAATACAATTCTGTCATGAATCTGCCCTGTTTCAAGCACCTCTTTAAATCCTGACTTAGGGGGTCATTTTTTCCACCTACGCCCCTTACATCAAGCCAACCCTAGAAATTCCATCCATTTCACCTAATAAGGCTTCAGGGGCACTGGCACCAGCTGAGAGCTGGCCTGAGTCCTAATGAGGGCCCTAAGAAGGAAGAAATCATTGGGCCCTCTGAGAGCCTTTTCTCTGCTGTCAGATTGGCATAGCGATACTCTGACATTCTCACCAGCAGTTCAGAGCACGCACTGCAGACGTGCACCTGCAGACAGAAACTGTTCATCGACCTAGGCACCAGCATCGGACATGACAACGACACACCCAGCCCAGTCAACCCTGCAAAGTCCTCCTCACTAACATCTGAGGACGTGCTCCAAAATTGGGAGAGCTGTCCCACAGACTAGTCAAGCAACAGCCTGACAGAGTCATACTCACAGAATCATACCTTTCAGCCAATGTCCCAGACTCCTCCATCACCATCCCTGGGTACGTCCTGTCCCACCAGCAGGACAGACCCATGAGAGCTGGCGGTATAGTGGTATACAGTCAGAAAGGAGTGGTTATGCGAGTACTCAACATTGATTCCGGACCCCATGAAATCTCATGGCTTCAGGTCAAGGAAACCTCCTGCTGATTACCACTTACTGCCCTCCCTCAGCTGATGAATCAGTACTTCTCCATGTTGAACACCACTTGGAAGAAGCACGGAGGGTAGCAAGGGCATAGAACGTACTCTGGGTGGGGGACTTCAATATCCATCACCAAGAATAGTTCGGTAGCACCACTACTGACCGAGCTGGCCAAGTCCTGAAGGACATAGCTGCCAGACTGGGCCTGCTGCAGGTGGTGAGAGAACCAACATGAGGGAAAAATCTACGTGACTGCGTCCTCACCAATCTACCTGTCGCAGATACATCTGCCATGACAGTATTGGTAGTAGTGACCACCACACAGTCCTGGTGGAGAGAAAGTCCCGTCTTCACACTGAGGACACCCTCCATCGTCTTGTGTGGCAGTACCACCGTGCTAAATGGGATAGATTCAGAACAGATTTAGCAGCTCAAAACTGGGCATCCATGAGGCACAGTGGGCCATCAGCAGCAGCAGAATTATATTCCACTGCAATCTGTAACCTCATGGCCCGGCAAATCCCTCATTCTACCATTACCATCAAGCCAGGGGACCAGCCCTGGTTAAATGAGGAGTGCAAAAGAGCATGCCAGGAGCAGCACCAGGCTGGGGTTTGGGGTTGAATACAATGAAGTGCCAACCTGGGGAAGCTGCAACGCAGGACTACATCTATGCTAAACAGCAGAAGCAACACGCTATAGGCAGAGCTAAGTGATCCCACAACCAACGGATCAGATCAAAGCTCTGCAATCCTGCCACATCCAGTCATGAATGGTGGTGGACAATTAAACAACTAACGGGAGGAGGAGGCTCCATGAATATCCCCATCCTCAATGATGGTGGAGCCCAGCATGTGAATGCAAAAGACAAGGCTGAAGCCTTTGCAACCATCTTCAGCCAGAAGGGCAGAGTGGATGATCCATCTCGGCCTCCCCCTGAGGTACCCACCATCACAGAAGCCGGTCTTCAGCCGATTCGATTCACTCCACGTGATATCAAGAAAGGGCTGAGTGCACTGAATACAGAAAAGGCTACGGGCCCCGACAACATCTCAGCTATCGTGCTGAAGACTTGTGCTCCAAAACTAATCGCACATCTAGCCAAGCTGTTCCAGTACAGCTTCAACACTGGCATCCAACCAACAATGTGGAAAACTGCCCAGGTATGTCCTGTCAACAAAAAGCAGGACAAATCCAACCCGGCCAATTACCGTCCCATCAGTCCACACTCAATCATCAGCAAAGTGGTGGAAGGTGTTGTCAATAGTACTATTAATCGCCATTTACTCACCAATAATCTGCTCACCGATGCCCAGTTTGGGTTCCGCCAGGACCACTCGGCTCCAGACCTCATAACAGCCTTGGTCCAAACATGAGCAAAAAAGCTGAATTCCAGAGGTGAGGTGACATTAAGACAGCATTTAACTGAGTGTGGCATCAAGGAGCCTTAGTGGAATTGAAGTCAATAGGAATCAGGGGGAAAATTCTCCATGGGCTAGAGTCATACCTAGCACAAAGGAAGATGGTTGTGGTGATTGTAGGTCAATTATCTCAGCCTTAGGACATCGCTGCAGGTGTTCCTCAGGGCAGTGTCCTGGGCCCAACCATCTTCAGCTGCTTCATCAATGACCTTCCCTCCATCATAAGTTCAGAAGTGGGGATGTTCGCAGATGATTGCATAGTGTTCAGTTCCATTCGCAACTCTTCAGATAATAAAGCAATCCATGTCCGCATGCAGCAAAACCTGGACGTCATTTAGGCTTGGGCTGATAAGTGGCAAGAAACATTCATGCCACACAAGTGCCAGGCAATGACTATCTCCAACAAGAGAGAGTCTAACCACCGCCCTTGACATTCAACAGCATTACCATCGCTGAATCCCCCACCATCAACATCCTGGGGGTCATCATTGAACAGAAACTTAACTGGGCCAGCCACATGAATACTGTGGCTACAAAACCAGGTCAGAGGCTAGGTATTCTGCGACTAGTGTCTCACCAATGACTCCCCAAAGCCTTTCCACCATCTACAAGGCACAAGTCAGGAGTGTGATGGAATACTCTCCACTTGCCTGGATGAGTGCAGCTCCAACAACACTCATGAAGCTCGATACCATCCAGGGCAAAGTAGCCCACTCGATTGGCACCCCATCCACCGCCTTAAACATTTACTCTCTCTACCACTGGCGCACCGTGGCTGCAGTGTATACCATCTACAAGATGCACTGCAGCAACTCATCAGGGCCTCTTCGACAGCACCTCCCAAACCCGCGACCTCCACTGCCTAGAAGGACAAGGGCAGCAGGCGCATGGGAACACCATCCCCTCCAAGTCACACACCATCCTGACTTGGAAATATACCGCCGTTCCTTCATCGTCGCTGGGTCAAAATCCTGGAACACCTACCCTAACAACAGTATGGGAGTACTTTTACCACAAGGACTGCAGCGGTTCAAGAAGGTGGCTTACCACTATCTTCTCAAGGGCAATTAGGGATGGGCAATAAATGTTGGCCTTGCCAGCGATGCCCACATCCCATGAATGAATAAAACATAAATTACTGGCAGGGCCTACATCTTGTGGCAATGTCCGGTGGAGCGGGACCCCAGGAATGTTTGAAGCTGTTTGAAGCTGTCAAACACTGAGGCCTAGAAATTCAGTGGGCTGCGCTACCCGTTAGCACCTTAAGAGGGCGCTAAGTGGGTCGGAAGCCACTGGCCACGCCTCCCACTAAATTTAGCGGGATGCTAATGGCGGCGCTAGCCGTTAGCGTTGCGCCGCTACCGATGACGTCATCGGTGTGCGCAGCGCCCCGCTACCGCCCCGATTGTGATATTTAGTTGCGCCCCCTGCTTTAACGCTGGACACTATTTGCGAACGGTTCAGGGGGCCTACCTGCGGCGGTAGAGGCGCTAATTAAAGGAGAGGTGTGGGGCGGCCATTTTTTTTGCTGGCCACCTGCCAGCACCTCTCCACGCTGCCATCCCCAGCCTCCTGGGCACCCCCCCCCTGCGGAGTGCCGACTGCGTTCCAAGAGCCCGGCACTTTTCCTCGGTGCCGGGCTCTTTTGCCGGCACTCGCGACCCTCGATCGCGCTACACAAGGCCCCTCCCCTTTAAGAAGGGGAGGAAGGCCTGCAGTACCGCAGCGCGCCATGCCGCAGCGTGTGGTGCAGCTGCAGCGCCCCAAGAGGGATGCGGGGCGCCTCCAGTAGCGCCGCGCTTCCCTCTGGGGCACGCAAAGTGAATTCCGGTGGGCGGCCGGGGCACTACCTATGGCGCCCTGGCGAGGCTGGCGCCCCAAACGGGGCACTACTGAATTTCTAGGCCTGACAGTCTTACTTCTAACCTGAGTCCTTCTACACAGACTCAGTTAGAAATCTCACTGGCACAGAAAGCTGCAGGCTGTCACTTTTGACAGATCGCAGCCATTCTGCTTTCTGTGCCGATTAGATGATGGACTCCCGAAACCTAGAGGAAGGAAGGCTGTAAAGGTAAGTACAGGTAATTTATACTTCTTTACACACTTTAGACACACCAAACACACTTACTTTTGCACTCATGCACCCATCACTCACCTGAACACCGACATCTCGACCCCTCCAAGTCCTTCAACCCGACGGCCTGACTCCGCTAACTTGGCGTGGTTTGGAGCCGTCAGGAATCCCACACTTCAAGCTTTAAAATAGGGATTAGGCTGAAAATTGCCTGTTAACTACCTGTTAACAGGCAGTTAATTGGCACTAATTCCATCCCGCCTCGGGTAGGCAGGTCCCAGTGCGGGGCGGGTACCCGCCTCCTCTGAAACTAACATGGAGGCGGGTTGGGGGCGGGATGGTGTCGGGACCCCCGAATTCAGGACTTTAACCCCCCGCACGCCTCCAATTCCAACTCCACGGGTCAATGAAAATCGACCCCTATGTCTCTGTGAAGTATATTGGGACTTTTCTTCTACGTTACAGACACTATATAAATGCAAGTTGTTGTTGTTTGTTGTTGTTCTAATGAGCCTAGCACACCACTTGTGCAATGGCTCCCAACACCTTTATGTAGTGTATGTACCTTTAAGAGAGAACTACTTTTACAGCTCCTGTATACTGTAGTACCGGCAGTGACCACACCTGTATTTAAGCCTTGAGCATGCCTCTGTACCCCCAGTCTTGAGACTACCCTACTCCAGTAAACACCTGTTGATTGTTAAGTTACAGTAGCCATGTAGTTATTTGAAAACATCACACTCTCAGAATCATGGATCTAACAGTGGCGACGAGTGTCGATTTGAATCTACCTGCGACTCTGCATTTCCCATCAAGGATTCGCTCCGGGAGGGCGGTGGAAGAAAGTCGAGGCCAGAAGCACCGCCCAGTCGTCCGGCAGAGAGTGAACATCGCAGGGGAGGCTGTTGATAGCCGGGCTTGGTTCCCCAGCCACGACGATCCAGCAACAGACTGACAACAGGTACAGCGCAGACCCTTCCCGGACAGTGGCGGCTGGAGCCGACCGATGGCAGAGAAAAAGCCGAGCAGTGTCGACGGAGTAAGAGAGAGGGTGAAGCGCACAGGGCGCAGCCGGGGGTTGAAAACCGGGCAGCGTCGAGGAAAAACAAAATGGAGATAAAGAGGGTAAAGCACCAGCCGGGTTCAGGACCGAGCGACGGAAACGGGGAAGGCGCACAGGAAAAAAAAAAAAAATGCGCAGAGCACAGCCAGGGCTCAAGGGCTGAACAGTGTCCACGGGGAGAAGAAGGGAGAGCGCGGGAGACGCCATTGAGCCGCAGAGAAAAAGGAAGAGCGCGGGAGATGCCATTTTTAGAAGCCGCAGCGGAGAAGAAGGGCGAGCGCGGGAAGAAAGGGAAGCGCGGGAGACGCCATTTTGTGCCAGCGGAGAAGAAGGGAGAACGCGGGAGACGCCATTGTTGACAGTTAAATCACACCCAAGGATGCCGAAGAGTGGCAGTATCTCTACGTTCGACAATGAAATCGAAGATTGGGCGATATATGTGGAACGTATTGAGGTGTACTGCAGGGCGAATGAAGTGCCAGATGCTAGGAAAGCACTGGTTTTGTTAAATTCCATGGGTGCAAGAAACATATGGCTTACTGCGAAACCTAATAACCCCAGAGAAGCCCGTGAATAATAATTTCGAAAGCATAGTAGAAATCCTACAGGACCACTTAAACCCCACACCGCTGCTGATAGCAGAAAGATTTAAGTTCCACAAAAGGAACCAGCATAAAGACGAAAGTAATGCTGAGTACTTAACGGAACTGCGCAAGCTATCGAAACACTGCCAGTTTGGAGTGGGACTATCAGATACGTTAAGGGACAAGTTTGTGTGTGGGCTTCAAAGTGAAGGAACCCAGAAACGGCTTCTATCAGAAAAGGATCTTACGCTGGACAAGGCTTTCAGCATGGCAGTATCACATGAAGCAGCCGCAAGGGGGGCTGCAGAGATACATCGGAGACCACAAGAATATGGCACCAATGAAATGTCATATGGAACAGGGAAGTGTTATCGCTGCGGCAGAACAACACACGACCAGAAGGATTGTTGGTTCAAGGACCAAGTGTGCAGACAGTGTGGAAAAGCAGGACACATAGCAAGAGTCTGCAGGTCAGGGAAGAAAACCAATAGCAAGAAATCTCCACAGGAGAAGTACAAAAAGGTACATAAGGTGATGGACAGTAGTTCAGATGAACAGAAAAGTGATACAGACTCCGGAAGCGAGGAGCTGGGTTGTCTGAAACTACATAAGGTAACCGAAATGGAGGATCACCAGACTATCTGGGTCACACTCAAGATAGATGGAGTCCAAGTGAAAATGGAATTGGACACAGGATCAGCCCTAACAGTCATAAACCAAAGGGACTACAAGCGGCTATTTTCACACATACCCTTGAAAGCTACAGAGATTGTCTTGAAGACGTACACGGGGCAAAAAGTCTACCCCAAAGGAAAAATAAGGCTGAAAGTGATATACAAATGCCAGGAAATACCTAAAATGGACCTATATGTATTGCCAGATGGAGGACCACCACCACTAGGACGTGAATGGATCCGGAAGATACAATTAGATTGGCATTCCATACAGGCACTGAAGGTTGAGGCCAAAAAGGATGACGACGTCACACCTGGACGACTGTTAAAAATGCTAACTGACGCAACAGAAGTGTTCCAGGAGGGACTCGGAACACTAAAAGGCATAACAGCAATGATTAAAAGCATTGGCATGGTGGCATAGTGGTTAGCACTGTTGCCTCACAGCGCCAGGGACCCGGGTTCGAATCTGGCCTCGGGTGACTGTCTGTGTGGAGTTTGCACATTCTCCCCGTGTTTGCGTGGGTTTCCTCCGGGTGCTCCGGTTTCCTCCCACAGTCCAAAGATGTGCGGGTTAGGTTGATTGGCTATGATAAATTGACCCTTAGTGTTAGGGGGATTAAATACGTGGGGTTACGGGGATCGGGTGGGATATGTGTTGGTGTAGGGGTTACGGGAAGTGGGTGGGATATGTGTCGGTGCAGGCTCGATGGGCCGAAATGGCCTCTATCTGCACTGTGGGGTTTCTGTGATTTCTGTGATCTGTGATAAAATAGAGGAAAATGCAAGCCCAAAGTTTCTTAAGGCTAGACCAGTGCCTTAAGCGATCAGACCAGCCGTCGAAGCAGAGCTGGAAGGGTTGGAACGTTCAGGAGTACTGTCCAAAGTAGACTGGAGCGAGTGGGCTACACCCATCGTTCATGTAATGAAGAGGTCGTTGAGTAATATGCCTGGGGAACCAAAGAAGGTCCGCATCTGTGGGGATTTTAAGGTGACAGTGAACCCAATCCTTCACACGGTACAATATCCGCTTCCACGAATTGAGGATATTTTCGCCTCGCTATCTGGAGGTAAACGCTTCACCAAAATTGATCTAGCCGAGGCGGACTTGCAAATGGAGGTAGACGAAGCCTCAAAACAATAACTCACGATCAACACTCATAAAGGTCTCTACCAATACAACCGGCTGGTGTTCGGGGAAGCATCGGCTCCGGCTATTTGGCAAAGGGTGATGGATCAAGTCCTGCAAGGGATTCCAGGGACCCAGTGTTATTTGGACGACATCCTGGTCACGGGCGAAAATGACAGTGATCACCTCGCCAACCTGGAGAAGGTGCTCACTAGATTAAAGGAATATGGGCTACGAGCTAATCGCAACAAGTGCGAGTTTTTCCAGAAGCAGATCTCGTATTGTGGCCACGTTATTGATGAAGAGGGGTTACATAAGTCCCCTGAAAAGATTGAGGCAGTAGTCAAGGCTCCAGCACCGGAAAATGTGTCACAACTGAGGTCGTTCCTCGGGCTGGTAAACTACTACCATAAGTTCTTGCCAAATTTGTCTACGGTATTACACCCACTGAACACCCTACTGCAAACAGGGGTACCATGGAAGTGGAATGACGAATGTAAACGAGCTTTCCAGAAATGCAAAGAATTGATCACATCAAAAGAGGTGTTGGCCCATTTCAACCCAGCACTACCAATTCGTTTGGCATGTGATGCATCACCCTATGGTATTGGAGCGGTGCTGTCGCACAAATTCCCAGACGGGTTGGAGAGGCCAGTAGCCTTTGCGTCTCGGTCACTAACCTCAGCCGAGCGCAACTACGCCCAGATTGACAGGGAGGCCCTCAGCCTAGTATGGGGAGTAAAAAAATTCAACCACTATCTGCATGGGCAGAAGTTCACCTTGCTGACTGACCACCAACCACTTGTCTCCATCTTTAATCCAAAGAAGGGCGTTCCGGTGATGACTGCGCAACGGTTACAAAGATGGTCCCTTTTTCTAGGGGCGAACCAATATGAAATAGAATACAAAGGCACGAAACAGCATGGAAACGCTGATGGGCTATCACGCTTGCCACTGACTACTGTGGAAGAAGCACCAGCAGTGGACCCTATCGAGATATTTTATTCGTCAATAATTGAACGATTGCCAGTAACTAACACGGATATAGAGAAGGAGACCCGCAATGATCCGACACTGTCTCGGGCATATGATCTGACGGTGAGGGGATGGCCAACACATGGCGACTCACTGTTGCTAGCATTCTCATCCAGAAGAGAACAGCTGTCAGTATGCCAGGGGACAGTGATGTGTGGATCCCGAGTGGTGATTCCACCCAAGTTAAGGGAGAGAGTGCTAAATCAGCTTCACGAAGGTCATCTGGGAGGGGTGAAAATGAAAAGCCTTGCTAGGGCGTATGTGTGGTGGCTGGGGATCGATCAACAAATCGAGGACCTAACCAAGAGCTGCTCAGGATGCCAGAAGGTCCAAAATGCACCACCACATGCCCCTCTACACCCATGGGAGTGGCCCTCCTCTCCATGGCAATGGGTGCATATTGATTTTGCTGGTTCATTCATGGACTCAATGTTCTTAATAGCAGTGGATGCTCACTCGAAATGGCCTGAGGTGATCAAAATGTCCTCAACCACTACAGAGAAAACGATTGCAGTCCTACGGACCATATTTGCCAGGAATGGCTTGCCAGAGCAGATTTGCTCTGATAATGGACCACAGTTTGTGTCCGAAGCGTTTTGGAAATTTATGAGAAGGAATGGGGTAAGGCATTACACATCCGCCCCGTATCATCCAGCCACAAATGGATTGGCTGAGAGGTTCGTACAAACCTTTAAAAAGGCGATAAAGGCCATGTGCGATGATGAAATTCCACTACAGCATAAGGTGGACAATTTCCTATTAGCCTACAGAAATGCGACACATGCAGTTACCAACCAGGCCCCGGCCATGATGTTCTTTAACCGAAGGTTGAGATCTCGTCTGGATTTGCTCAGACCAAATGTGCGAAGAAATGTTGAGGATAAACAATTCCAGCACATCAATGAGAAGCCGACAAGGAGCTTCAATGTAGGACAACCAGTCTTGGCCCGTGACTACCGAACAGAGAAATGGCAACCCGGAACGATATGCACAAGGCAGGGGCCATTAATGTACACATTGGATGTCGGGGAGAACATTGTGAGACGCCACGTCGATCAGATCTTAGCGTCACAGGAACGAGTCAACCCCATGTCTCGAGTACCTGGGATGAACCCGACATACCTCAGAACCAGTAGCAGTGGAAACTGATGAACTAACCGATGAAAAGGGGCCAGAATCGCCTCCGCACCAAGAACAAGAACCTCAGGAAAGGCACTATCCAGAAAGGATCAGGAAGCCGCCCCAAAGACTGAATCTATAAATGGACTATTTTTGTTTAATGTGCATGTTAAAGTGTTAATTGTTATTTGACTATTATGGGTTCTGCTAATCTAAAAGGGGAGGAATTGTAGTGTATGTACCTTTAAGAGAGAACTACTTTTACAGCTCCTGTATACTGTAGTACCGGCAGTGACCACACCTGTATATAAGCCTTGAGCATGCCTCTGTACCCCCAGTCTTGAGACTACCCTACTCCAGTAAATACCTGTTGATATTTAAGTTACAGTATCCGTGTAGTTATTTGAAAACATCATACTCTCAGAATCACAGATCTAACACTTTAGTGCTTGTTGCCTCCATTGGGGCACAGTGGATTCCTTCATCCAAGTCATTAATATATATGGTGAAAAGCTGAGGCCCCAGAAGCCCTGAAGAATCTTCTGCCTAAAGGTCTGCAGATTGCCTGCTGAAGTTGGCAATTACTGGCCTCAGGTCATCAGCTGCAACATAACTGCAGTGTGTTGCATGTTTGCATTTATCATGGTGAAAATCATCAGTTCTGGGGATGGAACAGTTTCTCATTTTTTGCATCCCATCATAAGTGCTGGACACTCCCAGGTCAGGCTTGGTATGGGCTAACTTCAAGCCCCTACTGCAGTGACTCAACAATGTGGTTTAACCCCATCTTCCAAAAGGATCTTTACCTTTCACTCTATCAGTGTGACTGGTACAACTCTAGAGCTTTGTAGAACCACCCTCTCTCAATGGTCCATCAGCTGGTGCCTTAAGTGGATTTTGTTGCCTATGATCTTCTGTATAATTTATTCTCTAAAGAGATGCATACCTGAGGTGTTAACAAATATCCTACTTACTGGATTTAATGAAGGCCTATATTCTGCTACCAAATTCTCTAAAATGATGCCTATTATCACATGGGCCAGCGTTCTGCAGACTACAGCAATGAATATTTCTATTTCTTCTTCTTAGGCAGTCCCTCGGAACCGAGGATGACTTGCTTCCACATGTTGGAGCTGGATTCCTCCATGCTCCTTGACACTGACAAGAGGCTCTCTGGCAGACCTGCCATTGCACCTAGCATTTCTGTGTGCATGCCCATCACCCTTCTTCTGAAGGCCGTACCCTTGAGGTCATCATCTGAGTCCAGTGTAGCAGAACTCGTGCGCGAACTCACCCTCCGGGGAGCTGGCACCTGAGCTACCCTTTCCCCTTGGCCTGACTGCAGCCCACTCATGCCCGGTGACTCACGACATGCCGATCCCGCCTCTATGCTACCCACTAAAGTCCACACAGTGACATTTTCTGAGCTGATGCCTGGGAGTGTCAGATGCAGTGATGGTGTGTCCTCTTCTCCTTCACTCTCCTCCTCCATCACTTCGGGGATTGGCTGTGCTGGTGGGATGTCTTGGCTATCTGAACGGAGAAAGGGTTGGGGTGAGGGGAGGAGGGGAAAGCAAGATATCCATGCGTACACCATCAGTAGCTTGTAAGTGAGAAGGGATTGTGGGATGAGGGGCAAGTGGGATGTGATAAGAAGGATTAAGTATGAGCATACCGTCATCATCAGCAATGCTTTCAACTTCGCCACTCACCACGGACTCTGTGATGGCCCCTCCAATATTCTCCAGCACTGCTTCCTCCAGCTCTGTCAGGTTCTGCAGACGGGCTTCCCTCCACCTTTCTACTGCTTCTTCCGGCGGTTATGAGCCACCTTTGCCTGCAAGAGAAAGGGAAGTGTGTCAGTGAATGTGGTGAAATATGTTTGGGTGATGTGCCTGCCATGGTTGAATAGCAGGCAGTGTGTGCAAGGTGTGAGATGTGGGTGTGAATCTTGCAGCAGTGGTAGGTGTGTGAGGGTGAAGTGAAGCTATGATTGTGAGGTATGAGTGGTATTTACAAGGGATTGTTGGTAGGTGAATGATGGGGGTGTGGTGCATTGAGCAGTGTGTGAGGCTTGTGGTGCAGATGATGGGATATGACATTTCATGATGCACTCACTCACCCTGACCACTCATGTGAGGTCATTAAACTTTTTGCAACACTGGATCCAGGTCCTGGGGACAACACTCATCGCACTGACGGCTTCAGTGATCCCCATCCACATCCTTCTGCTGTTCTGCCTTGAAGGCCTCCTGTCTCCCTGCGGATAGAGGACCTGACAGCGTCTTTGTACCCCCAGGACCAAGGCCTCCAGTGCTGCATCTGAAAATCTCCTCGCCCTCTCTCTCGGCTGTTGGGCCGTGGCTTTATTCACAATGACAATGAGGTGTTTCTGCAACAAAGCACCTCCCCTTTAAGTAGTGCAGAGAGTCTAGGCCAAACTTTATTGGCCATTAGGCTGCACCCAGTATTGGCCGGCCATTCAGCGCTAAGCCAATCAGCAGCATGTTTGGCGCTGAGATCCGAGCTGCAATCATTATAATGAGCAGGCAGCACAAATTTTGCCTGCTGCCCGCATCACTTTGAACGGGTGTGGGCACATTGCGCTTCGCGTTGCCCGACCCCATTTTCGGGCCGTAACTCATTTCTAGGCCGAGATAACCTAAGTTCTGGTTGTAAAAGCCTGCAGAAATAATTAGTTAAATATAATGGGGCTGAATTAAACTGTGACCACCTAGCATAAATGGGACAGTAGCGGCCTGAAAATGTTGTCAGGTCAGTTACTGCCTCATTTAGCTTGGCGCTTCAGCCACTGTCACTGTGGTCGGGGCTGTTCGATGGGTGGCTGGAGTGCTTGCCTGTTTCAGACAGGAGGCCGCTGAAGATAAGACATTTCCACTATTTTCCACAAAGTAAGACAATTTGATCTTAGGACATCCCAAAGTGCTTTACAGCCAATGAAGTACTTTTGAAGTGTAGTTAGTGTTGTAATGTCGGAGAGGCAGCAGCCAATTTGCGCACAGCAAGCTCCAATAAACAGCAATGTGGTAATGGCCAGATAATCTGTTTTTTTTGTGATGTTGATTGAGGGATAAATAGTGGCCAGGACACAGGGGTAACTCCCCTTCTCTTCTTCAAAATAATGCAAAATAATGGAATCATTTACGTCCACCTGAGAGAGAAGACGGGGCCTCGGTTTAAAGTTTCAACCAAAAGACGGCACCTCCGGCACTCCCTCTGTACTGCACTGCAGTGTCAGCCTATATTTTTGTGCTCAAGTCTCTGGAGTGGGACTTGTACCCACAATCTTCTGACTCAGAGGCGAGAGTGCGACCCACTGAGCCACAGCTGACACACAATAGTGCCCTGGACATTCATGTGTATTTTCAAAGGCAGTCTGATCAAACAATTGGTAGGATAAGTACAGATACAAATTGTTGAGCATACAGAGCAACAGTACAACTTGCCTTTGTGTAATAATAAAAAATAATGAATATGCTGCCCTTCCCCACAACAGTGGGTTGTCTTGTTTGACTTAAAACAAAATAAATTCTAACTACTCTCCTGCATTCTAAACTTCTCACTTTCTTTGCTGGGCCTGACTGCCCTCACAGCTTTTCTGCTTTAAAAAATCAAACTGACATTGCAGTCTTTGCTGAATCTGACAGCTGCGTGTCTCCACCATTATATTTCATCTCCTTATGTTCACAAGTAGAGGCGGGTGGGGGTGGGAACTGAGCCAGACACTGTCATCTACCTCCTCCAGTCCTACAACTGCAATGTTATCTTATATCATAGTATTAAGAGGCTTATGAGTAGATATCGTTGAGTACTCTTTATTAGGTCTGAGTCAGTGCCAGCTCATGTAGTACTGCCGCATGGCCAAGATGGCTTCCTATTTATCCGACTGCCATCAAGCAGCAGTCTTTACTACAGCTACCGTCAAGCAGCTGTCTTTACTACAGATACAGTTATCTGTACATCTTTCCCCCTCAACGATGACATAAACAGTAAACACCATAACATAACATAACACATAGAACACATATTAACAACATATAAAAACAGTCAGTGTAGCTACTATTAATTACTATTAACAACATGTAAAAACTGTCAGTGTAACTATACCTTGCAATAACTGCCGGTACATATAAACACTACCCACACCCAGAAGTCCATTAGCTGTTTATAGTCTTTCCCTTGTCTACAGGTCGAGTCTAACGACAGGCTTTCTGGTGCGCTGTGACCTGCGTAGCTGAGCGGGTATTTGCTGGGCCAACCCAGTTGTGTCCATTAAGTTCATGTCTGTACCACACGGATCCCTTGTCTCATTGTCACCCCTGTGTACTTCATCACTTTGTGGCATTGCCCTCGTCTCATCACTCTGTCGGATTTCCATCATCAGCTCATCCTCTCTGTCCTCCTGCGGCTGATAGGTCTCGGTGGTTTTCAGTAGGTGCCTCCTGTTTCTGCGATACACATTGCCATTTTCTGTCATGACACTGTATGACCTGGGGGCAAACTGTTGTAGAATGGTGGCCCTTTGATTCCATGACCTAGACCCTTCAATGCGAACTACATCCTTCTCCTGTAGAGGCACTAGTGCAGTGGCTGTGCGGTCATGGAGCGTTTTTTGTTTCCGCTGAAGTTTCCGGGACTTGTCTGCCCATATCTCATCTCTGTGATCAGGTGTGACATGCCTGGGAAGTCGAGTATGGATTTTGCGACCCAGTAAGAGCTCAGCTGGAGACTTGCCACTTTCCAGCGGGGCCGCCCTGTACGACATCATGGCCAGATATGGGTCAGTGTTGCTGTGTGCTGCTTTCTTTAATAGTCTTTTCACAATCTGCACCCTCTTCTCCGCTTTTCCATTGGCTTGAGGGTAGAGCGGGCTGGAGGTTACATGCTTAAACTCATATTCTGTAGCAAACGACTGAAACCCATGACTGGCATAGGGAGAGCCATTATCAGAGACCAGAGTTAAAGGGATGCCCTGCCTGGAAAAGATTGACTTCAGGTGAGTTATCACAGCTCTTGACGTGGTGCTGGGTAAGAGAACAATCTCAGGATAATTAGAGTAATAATCAATAACTAACAAATAGTCTTTTCCTTCGTAGTGAAAAGTATCAGTTCCTACCTTTTCCCAAGGTTGTGATGGGAGCTCTGTGGTAATGAGGGGCTCTTTTGTTTGCTTGTAGTGATACTCCTGACATGTAGCACACTCACTGATCATCTGGTCAATATCAGAGTTCATGTTTTGGCCAGTAGAGTGCCTCACGTGCTCTGTAAGATTCAAAATTTTCCGTAATTTAATCACGCAACAAAACAGGGTTAATAAGACAGTTTATTGACCAAGAGAAAGCTTGTACAGTAAAACCTTTGATAAAAAGGGGCATACAAAATGGCCACCGGACCTCGTGATCAGTTTCTGGGACCATTTGATTTCTGTTACTGCAAGCCAGACAGGCTTGTGGATTGAGGACAGTAAGCCCGCGAAAGCCAGTATCGGGAAACCGAAACTCAGGGAACTGAGCATACATATTAATTGGATTCTAAGTACAAGACAGTTTCAAGTAACAGGATGGGGCCCATCAAGAAATGGGCGGACAATTGAATGAACACTTAAACCCATTTACCGTACAAAGGAAAGACCATTTAACAGCCATCAAGGGCAATCTCCAGACCGATCAATATGCAAACCGAGTTACGGTGACAAAAAAAGACATTATCGGCCAGGAAGGCCAGTTAAGCTATCACCGGCTCCCGTTACAAGACAAAGCGCCCCTGCAGAGATTTCTGCCCGCCAAAAATATTACAAAGACAGGACTATGATTTGGCGGGAGATAAGACTGTCCCAAAAAGGTATAACTATGGATTGAAAAGTCCATCAGTAGCTTAACGCTTCAGAACTTCGTCAGGAGCTTCGGAACTCAAACGGTTCTTCTACGGGACGCTTCTTCTAGAATTCAAGCTTCGGGAGGGATACGATACGGATTCGATTCAGGAAGCTTCACCTCAGGTTTTCATTTCCGGTTAAGACAGCACTTCGGTTTCGGGACGTGGTCGATGTTCGGCCAGGCAAGGCTCGGCCACGACGAGAAGACGACGAGGGTGGCCCGGGTACTTTTGTCGGGAGATCATCGACGACCCAGGCCGAAGAAGAAGACACCCTCAGGAAAACCGACGATCCAGGCCGGATAAAAAGGACATTCCGGGCCTAGCCCTCCAGGGCCTCAACATACCATTCGACCAGGAATCGGTGACTGAGTCTTCCATGGACATCCAGTTCTTAAAGTCCCGCCGGTAACGGATTCAGTCATGACGAGCGCTCATCGAGGCTGTGTCCGCTGCCTCATCGCCTGAGAGAGAAAAACAAGCTGCGCCAGAAGTTTCCAAATCCACGTGACGACGGAAAGCTGTGCCAAAAGGGCTGCGAACCCCCTCTTTTGCGAATCTGAAAGTGGTGAGCATGATTCCGAGTTCCTCAAGTCGAAACTTAGTCTAGGTCTAGGGGAGGGGGTAAGGGTAATCGTAATGTGTTTCCCCTTTTACGATGTGCCGTGTGTTCCCCATTTCCATAGAGTTAAGTTTATAGATATGTGCATGCTTGTAGTTACATTAATCTGTGCTTATGACATGTATTTTTCAATGCTGCAAACTGTTTAATAATAAAAGCATCCATTTTGTGCTATTCAACCTGGTCTATTGAGTTATTCTCTGCACTACAGTTCCCTGCACCTAAGTCCAAGGTCTAGAACCATAGGGGAGAGTGGGTCGAACCACTCAAGGGTAATTATTGCACGAAGCCTGGTAGGAGACCAGAACGAGCAAGAGAAACCCCCTACAGAGATGGTGACCGCGGCAGGACCTTGGCAGCAGGAATGTAGCGTGTTAGATCAAGGTTTGAATAAGCGAAATGTGATGGATGAGAGAATAGCGGATTATGTTTTTGGGAAGGTAAACCTTACAAAACAGTGGATATCTGACCTATTGAGAGATAGGCGCCCGCTAGACGCAGCCATCAAGTGGACAGAAAGTAAAGAGCATAAGAAATCGGTAGAAAAGGCGGTCTGGCTGATGTGTTACAAGAAGCAAGTCCAGCTTTTGGACCAGGTCATTGTGGCACAGACAGCCCAGATCAAAGGGCTGTTTACAGAAGTAGAGGAAAAGGTTGCGGGAGGTCAGAAACTGATTCAATCGCTTAACGCGCTGAATCAGGAATGCCAATCCGCAACTCACCGCCATGAGACACGGATAGAGTATTTGGAATGTCAGGTCATTGAGGCCAAGGCCAGTGAAGGTAGAATGAAAGAGAGGTGTTTCCGCCTAGCTAAGCAGATAGCGACACAGGAGGAAAGAATCTTGGGGGCTAGGGCAGCTTATAAGGTCTGAGAACACCGATCATAGCGCTTGCCACAGGGAGCTAGAGGACCTGAGAACGGCCCTAGCAAAGGCAACCGGCTTGGTGTGTCTCATAAACCCGCCAGCGAGCCAGTTACTGTTAGCCAAGGAATCAAAAAGACCAATTCCACAGGAGGCAGTTAGGGTACCAACCCCCGAGCCCTCAGCACCTCCCGCCTATACCGAGTCTTGGACTCCGGGGGAGGAAACGGAGAAGTCAGGCACAGAGGTTCTTGAGGTAGAGCAACACCAGGTAGTAGAGTCGGGACCGGCACCGATGTGTCCCACGCGACACCGGAGGTTCGGTCCGGGCGTAGCGGATGGCGCGGATGGACCCCTCGTGAATTAGATCATAATGCCCCACAGCGCACAACAGCTGAGGGCAATGATAAGTCACATCCCAAAACTCTCCGAGTCAGGAGATCCCTCAGTCCATTTTAGGGACGTGGAGCAAACCGCAGCAGTTAATGACTGCGACGGGGCCGAACAGTCCAAAATGCTGCTGTTCTCCCTGGACAGCTCGCTCCTCCAGTGTCTCCCTGACGAGAGCAAGAGAGGGCACAAGACGTATGAGGAGGTACGGGACGAGATCCTGGAGATTATAGGGGAGGGTGATGGAACTCCGTTCCTCCGATTGGAAAGGACGGTACAGCTGGAGGGAGAACCCCCACGGGTTTTCGCCGGAAGGTTGTGGCCAGTGTACCGGCGCAGCTGCCCGGGAGGACCGGACCGGAACGCGCTAAATGATGACCAAAGGGCTCATTGGCTCCGGTGTCTGGTCGCCAATTGCTTGCCGCCGGTGAGGGAGCAGGCCAAAGCATGGTTTGACCCCACTAACCCCCGCTCCACGGAGGACGTAGTACTTGATCAGCTCATGATAAGTTACAGGAACAACAAGAGTAGGGATGTGCCTTCCTCAAAAGGAAAGGTGCATGAGGCGAGGCCTGCAGCTCCTGCTAAAAAGGAATGGCATCAGGAGGAGAATCGCCCTCCCCAAGCCAAGAGCAGTTGTTACGGGTGTGGAAAGGAGGGTCATTGGCGCCGAGACTATAAAAATCCCTGGAAGGATTTAAAGGGAAAAACTTCGCCAGCCCCAGCCCAAGCGCCCGTCCGGGTGAGGGGAGCCGATGTGTCGATCCATCCCGATACGATCGAGTCGGTTTTAGAGGCAATGCGGTCTCTAATGACCTCGCAGGGGAAAGTGGCAGTCGTCAACAGCCCTGTTGCTTCCCCAACCCCAACCGAAGCGCCCAAATGACTGAAGCCCGCGCAGCCCGTCTACCTGTATCCGCTCCGCTATGACGCGTGGAGAAGACCCGTTGTGGAGATGGAGGTGGAGAAGGAAAAGGGTAGTTACCTGTTGGATACGGGAGCATCATGCACCGTGATCCACACAGCTAAGCCTTTTGCCTCACCTCTATCTACCCAGGCTCCATTCTCAGTAGCGGGTTTCACAGGCAGAGAACAGGCTGGCGCGTACTCCAGCCCGCTCTCCATTCATTTGGGAGCACTCCACACCACATGGACGTGCATCCTATTGAAGTGGAATGAGGGGGGTGGGAAAGGCATCCTCGGGGCTGATTTCTTGGTGGAACACGGGATCCTCGTGGACCTTAGAAATCACTGTCTCTGGGGAGCCGAGAATGGGTTGGGTAAGGTAGTTGTAATCCTAGGAAGAGGAGAAAAGGGGACCCTGTGCACCATGAAGCCGTCAGGGGGTTACGACCTCGAGCTTCTGGTCGCGGACGTCCCAACGGACTTGCAAGCGTGTGTGTCGGAAAACCTGACCGCGTTTGCCACCCACAAGCACGACTGTGGGAGGGTCACCGGGTTTGAGGTCAGCGTAGACGGGGACCCCATGATCTGACCCCAAAAACAGTATAACTACCCCAAGGAGGCAGAACCCGACATGGAGACAGCAATATCTTCCTTGGTGCAGCAGGGCATGTTGAGACCAATAGCCACTCACGTGAACTCCCCGTTATGGCCGGTAAAGAAGCCGGACAATTCGTGGAGGGCCACGGTGGACTATAGAGTCCTCAACAGTAACAGCCCAGCCTGCGCGCCCATGGTAGCAGCAGTTGCCGACCTAATAGGGAGTATTCCAGCATCCGCGACCACGTTCACGGTGCTGGATATCTCGAACGGTTTCTGGTCCATTCCACTGCGGCGGGAGGATCAGTACAAGTTTGCCTTTACTTTTAAAGGACAACAGTACACCTGGAACTGCTTGCCACAGGGTTTTCACAACAGCCCCAGCATTTTCCATCAATGCATGGCGGGAAGTTTAAAAGAATTTAGCCAGCCCAATCAGATAGTGCAGTATGTGGATGACTTACTCCTGTTCACGGACTCAAGGGAGGAGCACGGCCCACTATTAGCCGAATTATTGGAGTTGCTGGAAAGGAAGGGTTTTAAAGTAAACCCAAAGAAAGCACAAATCGGCCAGCAGGAGGTGAAATTCCTGGGACTGGCCATCCGCGCTGGAGAAAGAGCCATAGATAAGGCTAGACGGGAATCGGTGCAAGATCTACCGATCCCTAACACAGTAACGGGTGTAAGGTCTTTTTTGGGGTTGACCGGGTACTGCAGGGATTTCATCGAGGACTATGCAGCCACAGCAGCCCCGCTACTCCGACTCTTACACAAGGGAGTCGAGTGGTCTTGGGATGAGGGGTGTCAGGCAGCATTCGAGAAGTTGAAAAGGGATCTGCAGACCGCGCCAGCCCTAGGGGCCATAGATGGGGGGGAGGAGTTTTTCCTGGAGGTGGCCGCTAGTGGGGACAGCCTGAGTGCCGTGCTGCTCCAGGAGCGACACGGCAAGCTGAGACCAGTAGTCTATTCCTCCAGAGCACTCACGGATGTGGAGAGGAGTTTTTCCAATTGCGAACGGCACCTCCTGGCCACGCATTGGGCCGTGAACAGATCAGTGATCTTCACAGGAACCTCTCCCATCACTCTCCTCACCCATCACACCCCCACAAAGATGCTTCTGGATGGAAGGATTAAGGATGGGACTGTAAGCAGCGCTCGGATTGCGCGCTGGACCCTCCTCCTTTCCCAGATGGACCTCAAGGTTAAAGGTCTCTGCGAGCCAAAGCTCGTGGCGAACCTGGTATATCCCGGAACAGCCCATCGGTGTTCCGTCGAAGGGGTATGGGAGGTTAACATAGGTTTACGGGCCGGGATACACCCCACAGGCCGCGAGATCTATGTAGACGGTTCCAGCACGGTATCTGCTGGCGAACGACTCACAGGGTGTGGAGTTTATGACCCTACGGCAGACATTGCCTTGGCAATTAAGCTCCCCAGCACTATGAGCACACAGCAAGCTGAACTGTCCGCGGTGGCGTACGTGGTTACCCACCCCAAGATCTTCTCAACCCCATACACGATTTGCTCGGACAGCATGTTCACGTGCAATTCGTGTACGGAATACCTCGCCATCTGGTCCCGCCGTGGATATACCTCCGCGGACGGACGGCCTTTAACAGTTAAGCCCTTGCTGGAAAAGATCCTGGCAGCTGTGGGGGAGGAAGGGGAGGTGTTCATCCACAAGGTGAAGGCTCATTCCACCACAGAACCCCGCAGTCAGGGCAACCAGCAGGCGGATGCGCTAGCCAGGGAGGGTGCCCGCAACGGCATTTTCTGGGACCCCTATGGACCCGGACCCGTGGCAGCGATCCGAGGCAGGGAGGGAACTCCAGGGAACACAGGGGTGACACCGCCCCTAGACCTAAAAACCGTCCAGATCCTGGATCCCGCCCTAAAAACAGTCCTCAAAGCCATTACTGAGGGCAAGCAGGTAGAGGGTCCGTACAGTACGGCAGCCCTCTCAGTCAAGGAAGGCATGCTGTTCCGAGAGGAACAGTGGGTTGTGCCGCAGCAGCACCGGAGGGAATTCCTTCAACTGGCCCATGAGGGTCCAGGGGCAGGACACCCCGGGCCGGAGGTTACCTGGCAACGGGTAGAGCAGGCGGGATGGTGGCCGGGACTTAGAGACGATGTCCGCGAGTTCTGTGCAAGCTGTCTTGTGTGCGCTGCAAACAACCCAGACCCCCAGAAAAGGAAGGTGCCCATGGGGCACATCAGGAGGGTAGAGGGACCATGGCAATCGATTCAGGTCGACTACATAGGGCCCCTGCCCGCCGCCCAAGGCGGCTATAAGTATTGCCTTGTCCTGGTGGATGTGTTCACCAAATGGGTAGAAGCTTTCCCGTGCAGAACAGCTACGGCGCTGGGTACTGCCAAGATCTTGATCCGGGAAGTGTTCTCATGGTGGGGGCTTCCCCGTTTTGTTGAGTCCGACCAAGGGAGTCAGTTCACCGGTCAAGTGATGCAGAACACCCTCATGCTCTTGGGCATTGAAGGAAAGTGGCACGTAGCGTACAATCCCCAGTCATCCGGGATTGTTGAACGCATGAACCGGACCCTCAAGGAAAAGCTGAGGAAAGAGACAATGGGCTCGCCCCAGAAATGGGCGGAGGTCCTGCCTTTAGTCCTCATGGTGATCCGGGCCAGCCAGTCCAAAAGTACGGGGTACTCCCCGCACGAATTAATGACTGGAAGGATCATGCGAACACCCACCCATGTACTAGCCCCGGTGCTCACTGAGGGCCAGCTCCAAGAGGTGAAGCGAGACAAGTTCGTCCAAACCCTTTTGGAGCGCCTGAAACAGATTTATGGGCAGGCGGCTGGGAACATGGGGAAACAGCATCAGGGAAATCGACTGTTGCTGGAACCTCGTAAGCAACAAGAGTGGGAAGTCGGAAACCAGGTCATAGTTAGGAACTATGCCCGGGTGGGGAGTTTTGAACCACTGTACATGGGGCCTCACAGCATTGTAGACAAGGCCAGCCCCATGGTTCATGCAGTGACGGTGCCCCGACGTACTAAATGGTTTCACATTAACCAGTGTAAACTGTTTAAGTCGGGTGCACAAGGGCCAACAACAGTGGCCAGGTCTGAGGACAAAAATCCTCAGCCTGCGACAGAGTCACAGACCACACAGGCTGGAACAGTGGCCTACGTGAAGGGAGGAGTCATCCCATTGGAGTGGGAGGTCTCCCCTCTGATTTGGGATTCGGACGAGGAGGAGCCCGAACGGCTCGGCCCCGCCCTTGACCCGATCACGGAGGAGGATGAGTCAGAGGACGAAGATCCCGCCCTCGACTCAAGCTTAGGGGAGGTAGGGATTGGGGGCGGAGACTCACTACCTGTAGGGACAGGTGAGGTGGAGTCGGACGCCACAGATTGCGGCCCCGGGGGGGCGGAGCCAGAGGGAGGGGAGCCGGAGCCGGCAACTGTGGTGGAACCACAGGCTGTGACGGTGAAGGTCCCGGTCCCTGGTCCGTCAGCCCTGGGAGCCTCGCCCAAGGCAGCCCCTCGTAGGTCGACTCGAACGCCTCAGCCCAGAAAGCAGTGGCCAAGTTCTCCCTATCTTCCCCAACCTCGGTACAGAGCAGCCCGAGAAAGGCACGGTTCCCGTTCAGCAGCGACAGGCTGCGGGGGATCAAAGCCGAAGGTCAGTGCAGCCCCGCCACAGGGAGCGGCACGCTGCAGCCCTCACAGGAATTAGGTAGGCCGCCCGAAGGAGGGCGGCGCTGTACATAGGTTTAGGTAATGATGAGTTAAGTTAGGTAATTGTAATGATAGTTTAAGGTGTGTAAAGTTTAAGATGATGGGGATGTTTAAAAGGTAGTTTTCGGAGTCTGCCCAGAATGTGTGGTTGTTTGGAAGCGGGGTCAGGGGACCCCAGCGTCCGTTTAATTAAGCCAGCACCTATTGGGAGCCTGGCTACATCATCTTATCGATTACAGAAACCAGAGATATGATGGAGAGGATTCTCGTGATACTCGCGGCGATCGGGTGCGGGCTGGCCTATCGGGGCCACACCAAGGACGTCATCGTGTTCGGATGTTCCGGGGACACAGCCCCCATCGCGACGGATGGGACGGGGAAGCGAGAGGTTGAGGAAACCGCCACATACTTCCACCAAGGGAGATGGCCAGGTTGGCTGGGAACGAATTCTACGGAATACTCCAGCAATTTCGGTTTCGCCTACCAAGAGACTTCGTTAATGTGCCCTCGGGTGAGGATCCTTGCACCCAGAGTCAGCGTTACCGTGGGAAAGAGGATCTGTTTGGTGTGTAATGGGAACGTACCGTTAAGTAGATGGTGGTGGTTACAAAAGCTGGGGAAGGACATGAAGAACTCTACCATCGAGTGGGAACGACTGGGTAACAATACCCATCGGACAATTACGGGGACTCACGGACAATTACGTGTGTGTTGGGACAAATGGTGGGAACCAGATGAAGGGATATATGTCTGTATGTGGGGTTCGAAGCGCGTTTGCCCCAAGGGCGTATCCATCTTTTTCCAGAGGCAGTGGCAAGATGAAGGAAAGGGGATGAGATGGGATGTCAGCACTCGGGCGTGCGGAGCCCCATACTCCCCGATTCCAGTAAACGCCACTGAACTCATCACCCGCCCACGCAAGCCCCTGCCCACGATTCCGGTAGCACTAGCCCAGAAGGAAGGGTGCCCCACCACCACAAAGGGACCCGGGAACGGTCTAGTATTGGTACCCACCGGTCAGGTGCTGTACCAACGGGTACACTACGCGGTGGCCTCAGTGATTTTAAACCTCACTGAGGTACGATTGCCGGAGTGGTGTCCCAGGGAAACGGAACAATTGTACCAGGTCCTGTTAACCCGAATGTTCAGACAATTTTATGAGTTTGACTTTGCCGACATCGACAAGGCCAAATTGTACACCACACCACAGGAAGTCTTGGATCGGGTAGGAAGGCAAAGAAGGGGTACTGTAAATGACATTTTCACTGCTTTTAACACCGGAACGTCTGTTGTCAACGCTCTAGACAACGTGGAGCTGCAGACACAGATCAATGGTTTAAAGGCCCAGTTAAGGAACATACTGACAAGCGAGAATAAGGTAGTGGGTTCTGAGCTACATGAGGACCAAGCCATGACACTACACTTAAAGGAAATAATTGCTGAGCTGGAGAAACACGCTAGAACGGTAAATGCGCTCATTAAGAAGGATCGGAATGCGTCCGATCAGGCTGCGCAGAACGAGGCCTGTGTGCTATACGGGGCGTGGTTGCTGGGCGAGGGCCGCAGTAATCTGGAGGATTTAAAACAAGGTTTGGTCCCGTCCTGGATCAGCAACAAGCACTTGCAAGCGCTCTACCCTTTTGAGAACGCATTAAGGCCGTGCCAGCTCAGACTAGCTGCAGAGGCATACCCAGTCCCAGTGGACTGCGGACGCTCATGGGAATAGTGGTGAGGATGGCGGTGTTGGGTCCCGCAGCAAAGCCCGCCCCGGTATACAGGGTAGAGAACATTGGAGTCATTAAGGGGGGTGCGCACATTCGTTACGCAGTGGTCCCGCCTTATGTCATCAGATGGGAGCGTACAATGACAGGCACCGACCTCTCGGGGTGTCGTAGCCGGGGAGCACACATCATCCTGTGTCCCCAGCACATGAACGCCTTTTTGAAACCACAGTGCGGGTTCAGAGCCGCTAGTGTGAAGCCGATAAATTGCACCATGGAGGCAATGGCAAAGGACCATGTGCCCCCGCAGGTGGCGTATATCGGAGGTGGGACATACTGTGTCACCACTGCAGCGCCTCACTACCGCCACGGACAGCACGAGTGGTGTCCGGTCAGTGACAGCAGTTTCTGTTTCAAACCCAGGGCTGAAGTTCAAGTGGCACAACAACGGATTGTCCCCATTCCTGCACCCTCCACCGTTCACCTCACTGTAAAAGAGAATTTCACGGACTTGCAGCAATTCGTCGCGCATTTTGGTTATGTCATTCCCCCTCTCCCCGAACACCTCACCAAGATTTTAAAAGCCGTTATAGTTTCACAGAAGCATTTCTACACACTGGAGCAGAAGACATTAGAGATAGGGAAAGACATATTGGACATAGTCACCCCACCATGGTGGGACCTGTTCACCAATATAGAGATCCCGGCCTGGATTAGAATAGCATCCCACATCCTAGTAGTGTGTCAGGTTTTAATTGTAATATTTTTATTGTTCGTGCATTGCAAGAGAGGCAAACGCCTCCAGAGGCACGAGAACACAGGAGAATGGAGAGAACGCTATGTACGAGTGGGGGAAGAGGACACCCCAGTGTAAGCGGCTAGTATTAAAAGTTAAAGCGGCCCTCCATTTTTGGATTTCAGCCACTGCATGATTTAAGTGTGTGAATACTGTAATGTTATAGCCGTTGGTGAAGTTTTGTTTTGTTTGATTAATAAAAGGTGTATGCAGGTGGTGCAAGGGGCATTGGCCCTTTCACATCTGAAAAATGAATGTGTGATAGTATAAGATAATACTGCCTATGATTGTCCAACTGTACACAAGGTAATTTTTCTGAAATGGGAACTGCATGTGTCGTGAGGGTCATAGATAGTTAATTACCAGGAATGTTTGGATGTGAGGAATCAGGGAAAATTTGCTCACCAAGAATTATTGATACTTTAAGCAAGCTATCAGTATCACAGGGAGGACTGTAAGATTCGAAATTTTCCATAATTTAATCATGCAACAAAACAGGGTTAATAAGACAGTTTATTGACCAAGAGAAAGCTTGTACAGTAAAACCTTTGATAAAAAGGGGCATACAAAATGGCCGCCGGACCTCGTGATCAGTTTCTGGGACCATTTGATTTCTGTTACTGCAAGCCAGACAGGCTTGTGGATTGAGGACAGTAAGCCCGCGAAAGCCAGTATCGGGAAACCGAAACTCAGGGAACTGAGCATACATATTAATTGGATTCTAAGTACAAGACAGTTTCAAGTAACAGGATGGGGCCCATCAAGAAATGGGCAGACAATTGAATGAACACTTAAACCCATTTACCGTACAAAGGAAAGACCGTTTAACAGCCGTCAAGGGCAATCTCCAGACCGACCAATATGCGAACCGAGTTACGGTGACAAAAAAAGACATTATCGGCCAGGAAGGCCAGTTAAGCTATCACTGGCTCCCGTTACAAGACAAAGCGCCCCTGCAGAGATTTCTGCCCACCAAAAATATTACAAAGACAGGACTATGATTTGGCGGGAGATAAGACTGTCCCAAAAAGGTATAACTATGGATTGAAAAGTCCATCAGTAGCTTAACGCTTCAGAACTTCGTCAGGAGCTTCGGAACTCAAACGGTTCTTCTACGGGATGCTTCTTCTAGAATTCAAGCTTCGGGAGGGATACGATACGGATTCGATTCAGGAAGCTTCACCTCGGGTTTTCATTTCTTCAACGCACCGGGACAGACTTTCCGGTTAAGACAGCACTTCGGTTTCGGGACGTGGTCGATGTTCGGCCAGGCAAGGCTCGGCCACGACGAGAAGACGATGAGGGTGGCCCGGGTACTTTTGTCGGGAGATCATCGACGACCCAGGCCGAAGAAGAAGACACCCTCAGGAAAACCGACGATCCAGGCCGGATAAAAAGGACATTCCGGGCCTAGCCCTCCAGGGCCTCAACATACCATTCGACCAGGAATCGGTGACTGAGTCTTCCATGGACATCCAGTTCTTAAAGTCCCGCCGGTAACGGATTCAGTCATGACGAGCGCTCATCGAGGCTGTGTCCGCTGCCTCATCGCCTGAGAGAGAAAAACAAGCTGCGCCAGAAGTTTCCAAATCCACGTGACGACGGAAAGCTGTGCCAAAAGGGCTGCGAACCCCCTCTTTTGCGAATCTGAAAGTGGTGAGCATGATTCCGAGTTCCTCAAGTCGAAACTTAGTCTAGGTCTAGGGGAGGGGGTAAGGGTAATCGTAATGTGTTTCCCCTTTTACGATGTGCCGTGTGTTCCCCATTTCCATAGAGTTAAGTTTATAGATATGTGCATGCTTGTAGTTACATTAATCTGTGCTTATGACATGTATTTTTCAATGCTGCAAACTGTTTAATAATAAAAGCATCCATTTCATGCTATTCAACCTGGTCTATTGAGTCTTTCTCTGCACTACAGTTCCCTGCACCTAATTCCAAGGTCTAGAACCGTAGGGGAGAGTGGGTCGAACCACTCAAGGGTAATTATTGCACGAAGCCTGGTAGGAGACCAGAACGAGCAAGAGAAACCCCCTACAGCTCTCCTTTTTGACTTTTCCACACCCAGGTGCCCTTCATGTATCCTGTTAAGCATTTCTCGTCGCATAGAGATGGGCACTACAATCCTGTTACACTTAAGCAGTAGTCCATTGACCACAGAAAGCTCAGACTGAATATGATGATATTGTTTACATGACCCTTTCTTCCAACCCTCTTGAAGATTTCTCATCACTTTCCTCAGAACAGGGTCCTTTGATGTCTCTGTGGCTATCTTTGATAGTTGTTCCTGTGAGGCGGGCAATGCTGCATAGACCATATCCACATGAAGGTCCACATCCTCTTCTGTTTCACTGTTTTGTGTGGCACGAGGCGCAGCCCTGGATAGTGTATCTGCAATGAACATTTATGTCCCTGGCACATATGTGAGCTCAAAATCATAACATTGTAGTCTCATCATTAGGCACTGTATCCGTGATGACATGTCACACAGATTCTTTTTTGCGATCCCTAGCAGTGGCTTATGGTCAGTTTCTAGGATAACCTTGGGAAGTCCATAGATGTAGGTATGAAATTCATACCCAAATGCCAAGCCCAGGCACTCCTTCTCTATTTGCGCATACCGGCACTCTGTAGCCATCATGCAGCGTGACGCATATGACACTGGTCGCCATTCTCCTTCATCTTCCTGTAGAAGGACAGACCCTAATCCATCCTTAGAGGCATCTGTGGACACTTTTGTCCTCTTTTCAGGGCAGAAGAACTTCAGTAGGGGTTCACTTGTTAGAATGTGTAGCAGCCCCTTCCATTCATTCTCATGTTCATGTCCCCATTTGTAGGATTCGCAAAATTGGACTTTATATTATAAAGGGTCAAATGGCAGAAGAGGCCATGATTTTTAAAGACTGTTTTAAAAGAAGCCCAGAAAAAGGGGCATACAAAATGGCCGCCATACCATGTGACCAGCTTATTGGGACACTTTAAAATGGTTCCTGCGCAACCTCAGACAGCTTTGTGGATTCAACCCACAGTAAGTTCTGGAAGCCGTTTCTGAGAGAACGAAACCAGACCCACACATATACATATGGATTAGATGCAGATCCAGTCAAGATCAGCCTGGAGACAGAGGCCATCTAAATGTTGACCCAGACAAAAGGGGACAATTTCATATTCATGAGAACAGCACCCAGGACTAGATAACGAGATCAGCAGGACATTAAAAACAATGAAGGTCATTCCAGACCAGAGATGGGCCTTTACCGGCCATTTAAAATATTTTAAAATATAATAACTACCCTGCTGTGCTCCCAGCCCGCCAAAAGTTAAACAAAGACTAACCTGATTTTGGGCGGGAAGTGGAAGCTTCTGGGGGAAAAGTATAACTGGGGGAGTTGGAGTTGTACGAGACACACTCACACACACACACACACACGAATTGAGTTGCAGTGGGTCATGTTTGCAGTTGTCGAACAGTTGAACTCAGGGAGGAATTCAGTCAGTTGGTTGGCTTTCCAGCTTTCCAGCTTACAGGCCTGCCCAGCTTTTGAGCTGGGTGAAGGGGAGTCGCTTTGGGAGAAGATCAGCGAACTCCTCTCCACCATCGGAGGAAGACGAAGAAGACTAAGCCGCCATCAAGAAGACCACTCGAGCCGGCGTCCCGCCCCGGGGTCACACATCGGGAAATCATCGACCATCCCCGGGCCGTTGACGAAGACGAGAGGCCTTCTCCCAACTCGGGAGAAGAGATAAAAATAAACAAAAGAAATGATGGGAGCCAGCCCAAGGCTCCTCTGACCGGGGTCGAGCCAACGATCCCTGACCCCGCCGACATCCAGGCCAGCCGGTGTCCAGCCGCCCCCGACCCCCACCTCAGGAGAGAGGTGTGGCACAGATCGCTGGGGCTCCACGATCCACGTGGAGACGGAACGCCTGAAAGGATCAAATGCAGACTGGTTCAAAACCTTGCACTTCCTAGTTGAATTGGTGAGCATGTTTCTGGCCCTTCACAATCAGATCTAGATAGGTTTAATAAGGGGGTGTTGAGGCTGCCGCGGAACACGAATGGAGGCTGAACCGATCTGAGGAACACGTGGCTTTTTATTACATTCTCCTGAGAGATGGCTGCCCCAGCTCTTCTCTCTGCTAAACCCGAAAACAGAATGAGGGCGACGCCTGTGCTTTTGTGTACACACTGAGGCCGACGCCCGCTCCTTTGTCATGCCTTAAAGGCAGCATGCTTCTTAAAGGCAAGGTGCCCGATTTATTGTCCACGGACGGAAAAGTGGATTGCGCCAGTTTAGGTGGCGATCCGCCACACAGCTCCCCCCAGAATCCGCTTAGGAGGTGTGGACGAGACGGTGCAGCGGTCTGATGGGCCGGCCGGAGCGGCTCTTGTAGGATGCCGGTGGACGTGGAACGGCAGGGCGTGGAGCAGCCGGGTGTACTGGCTTGAGGGCAGGTCGGCCGCGTGGCGGTGGATGAGCTACTGGGACCTGCTCACCGGGCTCCGAGTGTGCTGGCTTGAGTCGGTCAACCGACACTTTTTCAGTCCTGTCGCCCACTTGTAGGGCGAAAAATTTGTCCCCAGCCTGTAGCACTTTGTAGGGCCCGTCGTACGGGGGTTGAAGGGGTCCGCGGTGGGCGTCGTGCCGGACGAAAACAAACCGTGCCTGGTGCAGGCTTAGCGGGACGTGTGAGGTGGATTCGCCGTGCCGGGCAATGGGCACCGGGGCGAACTGTAGCGCCAGTGAGGCGAAGTCGTGGCGTTGCTGGTCGGCTGACCAGGGTGTCGTGGCGGTGGGCAGGAACTCGCCAGGTACGCGCAGCGGCTGGCCGTACACGAGCTCTGCTGCCGATGCGTGGAGGTCTTCTTTAACCACGGAGCGCAGGCCGAGGAGGACCCACGGGAGTCGGTCGGTCCAGGCGCCGTCCTGGAGGCTGGCTCGAAGAGATGCCTTCAAGGATCTGTGGAACCGCTCACACAGTCCGTTGGCTTGGGGGTGGTACGCTGTGGTGCGGTGAATGGTCACCCCGAGATTGCGTGCGATGGCGGTCCAGAGTTCAGAGGTAAATTGCGGACCTCTGTCCGACGTCATGTCGGAGGGGACGCCGAACTGTGCGACCCAGGTGCTGACGAAGGCTCTGGCGATGTCGGCGGTGGTGGTAGAGGTCAGTGGAATTGCCTCGGGCCAGCGCGTGGTGCGGTCGACGATCATCAGCAAGTGTGTGTGGCCTTGCGACGGCGGCAGGGGCCCGACGATGTCCACGTGGATGTGGTCGAATCTACGTGAAGGGGCGGTGAACTCCTCGAGGGGTGCTTTCGTGTGTTGCTGCACCTTGGCCCGTTGGCAGGCTAGGCAGGAGTTGGCCCAAGTACACATATCCTTGCGAAGGCCGCGCCAGACAAAACGGTTGGCTACCAATTTGATGGATGCGCGGGCGCCGGGGTGGGAGAGGTTGTGGAGAATCTTGAATACCCGGCGGCGCCAGGACGCTGGGACGACGGGCCGAGGTTGAGATAGGGATATGTCGCACTTGACCGTGACTGCGGTCGGGCCGCAGGCGACGTCGGCCAGGCATAGCCCTGGTAGGTTGGTAGGTGCGGAGAGCAGATCAGGGTCCGTGAGCTGGTCTGCTGCGAGTTGAGCGCAGTCGACTGCCAGGTGTGCGGCGTGGATGGCGGGGCGGGAGAGGCAGTCGGCTACCACGTTGTCTCGGCCGGAGACGTGTTGGATGTCCATGGTGAACTCGGACACTGCCGTGAGCTGGCGCTGCTGCCTGGCGGACCAGGGGTCGGTTGTCTTTGCCATTGCGAATGTCAGGGGTTTGTGGTTGACAAACGCAGTGAAGGGGTGGCCCTCCAGCAAAAACCGAAAATGGCGGACCGCCAGGTACAGCGCGAGGAGCTCGCGGTCGAAGGTGCTGTACTTGACCTCCGGGGGGCGTAGTTGGCGGCTGAAGAAGGCAAGTGGTTGCCAGGCGCCGTCGACCCACTGCTCGTACACGGCGCCGACCGCGTGGTCGGAGGCGTCCGTGGTGAGCGCTACTCTGGCATTGGGCCGTGGGTGCGCGAGCAGGGTGGCGTTGGCGAGCGCGGTCTTGGTGGAGTTGAAGGCGGCTGATACGTCTGCCGTCCATTCGACCGCCATCTTGCCGCTCCTGCCTCGGAGGGCTTCATACAGGGGCCTCATGAGGGATGCCGCTTTGGGGATGAAGCGGTTGTAGAAATTCACCATCCCGAGGAACTCCTGGAGTCCTTTGATGGTGGTGGGGTGGGGAAATTGCTGGACGGCCTGCACTTTGGTGGGCAGGGGAATGGCCCCAGCATGGGTGATGTGGTGGCCAAGGAAGTCGATCTTGTCCAGGCCGAACTGGCACTTGGCTGGGCTGAGGATGAGCCCGTGGTCGCTGAGGCACCCGAACAGGATGCGAAGGTTTTCGAGGTGTTCCTGCTTGGAGGAACTGGCTACCAGGATGTCGTCCAGGTAGACGAACAGGAGCTTCAGGTCCCGAAGGACCGAGTCCATGAGCCGTTGGAATGCCTGGGCCGCATTTTTGAGGCCGAAGGGCATCCGCAGGAACTCGAAAAGCCCGAAGGGGGTGATTACGGCTGTCTTGGGGACGTCCGCGGGGTAGACGGGGACTTGGTGGTAGCCGCGCACCAGGTTGACTTTGGAAAAGACTGAGCGGCCGGCCAGTCTAGCTGAGAAGTCCTGAATGTGCGGCACGGGGTACCGATCAGGGGTGGTGGCGTCGTTGAGGCGGCGGTAATCCCCGCAGGGGCGCCAACCCCCGCCTGGTTTGGGGGCGATGTGGAGTGGGGAGGCCCAGGGACTGTTGGAGCGGCGGATGATGCCGAGCTGTTCCATAGTGGCAAACTCGGTCCGCACGAACTCCAGTTTGGCCGGGTCCAGCCTGCGGGCGTGGGCGTACACTGGGGGGCCTGTGGTGGGGATGAAGTGTTCCACCCCGTGTTTGGCGACCTCCGCGGAAAAGGTCGGGTTGGTGAGGGCCGGGAATTCAGCCAGGAGTGCCGAGTAGTCATCCGTGGCCCGGGTGTGGCACTGTGACACCATGTCGGCGGGTTGACGTGGGGCCATGGCGCCCAGGATGGGGGACATGGTGTTCATGTCCACGAGGCGGTGTCGAGGGATGTCTACCAGTAGGCCATGGGCGCACAGGAAATCTGCGCCGATGAGAGGGGAGAGTACCTTGGCAGTGATGAACTCCCATCGGTAGCGGCGACCAGCGAGGTCGAGGGTGACTGTGCGTGTGCCATACGTCCGGATGTCCGAGCCGTTAGCGGCAGCCAGCGCCTGTCCTCGTTCGCCCTTTTGGATGTCGAGGGCGGAGGCCAGGATGATGATGTGCTGAACTCCAGTGTCGCACAGGAACCGGCGGCCGGTTTTGTCATCCGTGACGTACAGCAGGGAGCCCGCGTGGCCCACGGCCATCGCAGGGGCTGGTACGGGGGCGGACTTGAAGGAGCAGGGAGGTGTGCACCGTTGTGCCCTGGCGCCGAACCGTGTGTGGTAGTAACAGTAGCCCGGGTTTGTGGGGCGCAAAGGCCCCGTGGGCCCCGTGGCTGGGCCTTGTGGCCGCGTGGTGGCCGGTGAGGGGCGCGCCCAGGCTGTGGCTGCCAGGTCCGGAGCGACGTCGCGGCTGGAGTGAGCGGACAGCAGCTTGTCAGCCTCGTCGGCCAGGGCTTCTAGGTCCGTGAGGCCGGACGCCACAATCGCTGGGCGGATGCTGGGAGGTAGCTGGCGGATGAACAGCGTGCGGAAGAGGGACCCGGGTGGGCTCTCATCGGTGAGTGAGAGCATGTGGGAGAGGAGGTCTGACGGTGAGGCGTCACCAAGGCCTGGAAGGTCGAGGAGGCGGCAGTTTCGCTGGTATGTCAATGTTGTAAATTTTTTAAGGAGCACGGCCTTAAGATGTGCATACTTGCCCTCCTCTGGTGAGTTCTGCAGCGCTATCCAGACCTTCGTGACTGTGGAGCTACCGAGTGATGCGACGAGGTAGTCATACTTCGTCCCATCTGTGGTGATGTGTCGCAGCCGGAATCGGGACTCAGCTTGGAGGAACCAGGCTTCGGGCTGGTTTTCCCAAAACTCCGGCAGTTTCACGGAAACTGCGTTCGTGTCCGCCATTGCAGTGCTCGGAATACGTTCTGAGCGTCGGGGTCACCAATGTTGAGGCTGCCGCGGAACACGAATGGAGGCCGAACCAATCTGAGGAACACATGGCTTTTTATTACATTCTCTTGAGAGATGGCTGCCCCAGCTCTTCTCTCTGCTAAACCCGAAAACAGAATGAGGGCAACACCCGCGCTTTTGTGTACACACTGAGGGCGACGCCCGCTCCTTTGTCATGCCTTAAAGGCAGCATGCTTCTTAAGGGCAAGGTGCCCGATTTATTGTCCACAGACGGAAAAGTGGATTGCGCCCGTTTAGGTGGCAATCCGCCACAGGGGTGGATTTAAGGGTACAATTAACATGAGTTGTTGTCCCTCGATGTTCCGTGTGTTTCCTTATTTCATGATGATTTTTGTAGAGTATAGGATGCCTGTATTTGCCTTAGTTAGTATTGTGTCGTTATGATTTGTTTGTGTTTTTCCCTCCCATGTACTCTCTTATCTGCTTGCATTTGATTTATTTTTCCATATGCAATAAAATTTCATTTCGTTTTCATCAAACTTGTTCTACAAGAGTTTTCTCTACATTGTAGTTCCTGCCCCAAAGTCCAGAGTATAGAATCTAAGGGGCGAGTGGGTCGAACCACTCAAGGTTTTACTGTGCAAGAGAGAGAGGCCTCTAGGGAGAGAAACCTCTGCGATCTAAAACCCCTTACACATTGGAACTCTGTCTCTTGGTGCAGCAGTTTTCTCAAGTGAGCGGTTTTCACTGCCAGATTTGGAATGAATTTCCCTATGTAATTAACCATGCCAAGGGCCCGCTGAACCCCTTTCTTGTCTTTCGGTTTTTCCATGTCATGTATGGCCTTTACCTTTGACTTGTCTGGCTGAATCCCTTCTGCAGAAATCTTGTCCCCGAGAAATGTGATTTCATTGACGCTGAACTGACAGTTGTCTTTATTTAGTTTGAGTCCATACTGCCGTATCCTCTGAAGTGTTTTCTCCAGTCTGGTGTCGTGCTCTCCCTGAGTGGAGCCCCATACTACCAGATCATCCACGTACACCCGCACACCATTCAGGCCCTCGATGATTTGCTCCATTGCTCTGTGGAAGATTTCTGGGGCGGAGCTAATGCCGAAGGGCAGGCACTGGTAAGAGTATCGACCAAACGGGGTGTTAAAGGTGCACAGCTTAGTACTCTCTTCATCAAGTTTCAGCTGCCAGAATCCATGCGAGGCGTCCATCTTGGAGAAGAATTTTGCTCCTGTCATTTCGCTGACTATTTCCTCTCTCTTTGGGATTTGATAGTGCTCTCTTTTTATATTAGCGTTAAGGTCCTTGGGTTCCATGCAGACACGCAATTTATCAGTCTTTTTTGAATTGACGCAAACCATGGAATTTACCCAGTCAGTCGGTTCCTCAGTCTTCTTTATGACACCTAGTCCCTCCATGCGGTGTAGCTCTTTCCGCAGTTTCTCACGGAGGGCCACCAGAACTCTCCTGGGTGCGTGAATCACAGGTTGTGCGTCATCTCTCAGTTTGATGGAGTATGGAAAGGGCAGTGCTCCGAAACCCTGAAATACATCCGCGTACTCGTGTGTTATAGCATCATGCTTTATATTTGTACTGTCTTGGGGGGCACTCTGCACACAGTTCAGTTCATTAATAGTATAGACTCATTTTACCAAGCCCAAATCCACACATGCCTTATCCCCCAACAGTGACTCATGTCCTTCAGGCACTATAACAAACGTCAGTGGGTGAATGCGATTTTTTACCTTAACATTCAGCCTACACGTTCCTTTTGTTTCAATACTTTGTCCATTGTACGCCTTCAAAGCCACTGTCTTGTTCAGTATTTTTGGTCTCACTTTGAGATTCCGTGCATCACTCCAGCTTATGAGGTTTGCCTTAGCACCTGTAACTAGCTTGAAGGGAACAATGGTGCCATTTACCAGCAAGGGGGCTATCCAAACTTTAGTCTTTAGTCCTACGGAATGTACTTCCTTTTCCATATCTTTATCCTGTTTTAAGTCATTTTGCACCATTCCAACATACAAAGTCTCCGATTCCGTGTCTTCAGTCTCAATAGCATGTCTTTTTACCTTCGGTTTTCTCTTCCCAAAAGTACATTTTAGCAAAGTGATTCCTGCCTTTACATTTTGCGCAGTTCTTCCCATAAGCCGGCACTGTCTTGCCACGTGTCTATTGCCACACCATCTGCAATCGTATGGCATCATAGTCCTGAACTCAGTGCGCCCTCTTGTGTCCCTTCTGTGTACTACATCCACTGGTAGGTTGTCCAGTCCCAGCGCTCTCACGCCCGTTGCTGTAGTTCTCCCATCGAATTTTTGCATGTGCATGGCTGAGAGTTCACTAGCATGACATGTTTTTACTGCAGCATCCAAAGTTAAGTCATTGTCCCTAAGCATTCTCTCCCTCACCTTCTTGTCAAGTATTCCGAAAACGACCTGATCGTGTATCATCGATTCCTTCAAGTCTCCAAAGTTATATGTTTGTGCTTTTGTTTTTAAGTCCGTCAGAAAAACATCAAAGGATTCTCCTTGCTTTTGCCCGCGTGAGCGAAAAACAAATCTCTCGAACGTTTCATTCTTTTTAGGTGTGCAGTATTTATCGAACAAATCTATCACCTTGTCCAGATCATTTTTGTCACCTTCAGTTGCAAACGTAAATGTATTATACAGCTCGATTGCCTGCGAGCCAGCCACTGTTAGCAACAAAGCTACCTTACGTGTTCCAAAGCTAGTCGTGGCGTCGATCGCTGTAAGGTAGAGAAGAAAGCATTGTTTGAATTCGCGCCAATTTTCGTCCAGATTTCCTTCAAGTTGCAGGCTAGTCGGTGGTTTTATCCCTTCCATTGTTGTGGTATGCCCGTATCGTGCGTTCTATAAATCCTGGTACCATGTAATGTTATCTTATATCGTAGTATTACGAGGCTTACGAGTAGATATCGTTGAGTACTCTTTATTAGGTCTTGAGTCAGTGCCAGCTCGTGTAGTACTGCCGCATGGCTAAGATGGCTTCCTATTTATCTGACTGCCGTCAAGCAGCTGTCTTTACTACAGCCACCGTCAAGCAGCTGTCTTTACTACAGCTACAGTTATCTGTACAACAACCTGCCGAGTTACCTACACTCCTCCAATTCTGGCCTCTTGCGCGTCCCAGATTTTAATCGCTCCACCATTGGCAGGCATGCCTTCAGCTGCTGAGGTCCTAAGCACTGGAATTCCCTCCCTAAACCTCGCTCCCTAAACCTCACTACCTCTCTCTCCTCCTTTAAGACGCTCATTAATACTTACGTCTTTGACCGAGAATCATAAAATCGTAGAATGGTTACAGCACGGAAAAAGGCCATTCGGCCCGTCGAGCCCATGCCGACTCTCAGCTAGTCCCACTCCCCTGCCCCTTCCCCGTAGCCCTGCAATTTTTTTTCCTTCAGATATTTATCCAACTCCCTTTTGAAAGATAAGATTGAGTCTGCCTCCACCACCCTTTCAGGCAGTGCATTCCAGATCTTAACCACTCGCTGTGTAAAAAAGTTTTTTCTTACGTCGCCTTTGGTTCCTTTGCCAATCTCCTAAAATCTGTGTCCTCTGGTTCTTGACCCTTCTGCCAATGGAAACAGTTTCTCTCTATCTACTCTGGCCAGGCCCCTCATGATTTTGAACACCTCTATCAAATCTCCTCTCAATCTTCTCTGCTCCAAGGAGAACAACCCCAGCTTCTCCAGTTTATCCACGTAACTGAAGTCACTCGTTCCTGGAGTCATTCTCATGAATGTACCCTCGCTAAGGCCTTCACATCCTTCCTAAAGTGTGGTGCCCAGCACTGGACACAGTACTCCAGTGTTTTATACAAGTTCATCATAATTTCCACACGTTTCTACTCTATACCTCTATTTAAGAAGCCCAGGATCCCGTAAGGCTTTTTAACTGCTTTCTCAACCTGCCCTGCCACCTTCAACGATTTATGCACATATACCCCCAGGTCTCTCTGTTCGTGCACCCCCTTTAGGATTGTACCATTTAGTTTATATGTCCTCTCCTCAGTCTTTATACAAAAATGCATCATTTTACACTTTTCTGCTTTAAATTTCATCTGCTATGTGTCTGTCCATTTCACCAACCTATCTATGTCTTCCTGAAGTCTATCACTCTCCTCTTCACTGTTCACTATACTTCCAAGTTTTGTGTCATCTGCAAATTTTTAAATTGTGCCCTGTACACCCATGTCCAAGTCATTAATATATATCAAGAAAAGCAGTGGTCCTAGAACTAACCCCTGGGGAACACCACTGTATACCTTCCTCCAGTCTGAAAAACAACCGTTCACCACTACTCTCTGTTTCCTGTCACTTAGCCAATTTCGAATCCAGGCTGCCACTGTCCCTTTTATTCCATGGGCTTCAATTTTGCTGGCAAGCCTATTATGTGGCACTTTGTCGAACGCCTTTTGGAAATCCATGTACACTACGTCAACCGCATTGCTCTCATCAACCCTCTCTGTTACCTCATCAAAAAACTCGATCAAGTTGGTTAAACATGATTTGCCTTTAACAAATCCATGCTGGCTTTCCTTAATTAATCCACACTTGTCCAAGTGACTGTTAATTTTGTCCCTGATTACTGTTCCTAAAAGCTCTCCCACTACCGAGGTTAAACTGACTGCCTGTAGTTGCTAGGTTTATCTTTACACCCTTTTTTGAACAATGGTGTAACATTTGCAATTCTCCAATTCTCTGGCACCACCCCTGTATCTATGGAGGATTGGAATATTATGACCAGTACCTCCGCGATTTCAGTCCTCAATTCCCTCAGCATCCTAGGAAGCATCCCATCTGCTCCTGGTGATTTATCTACTTTAAGTACAGCCAGCCTTTCTAATACCTCTACTTTATCAATTTTTATCCTATCAAGTGTCTCTGCTACCTCCTCATTCACTATGTCTATGGCAGCATCCTCTTCCTTGGTGAAGACAGATGCAAAGTACTCATTTAGTACCTCAGCCATACCCTCTGCCTCCATGCATGGGTCTCCTTGTTGGTCCCTAATCGGCCCCACCCCTCCTCTTACTATTTATATGCCTATAGAACACTTTTAGATTACCTTTTATGTTGGCTGCCATTTTATTCTCATATCCTCTCTTAGCCCCTCTTATTTTCTTTTTCACTTCTCCTCTGACCTTTCTATATATAGCCTGATTCTCAGATGTATTTGCAACCTGACATTTGTCATACACGTTCTTTTTCTGCTTCATCATATTCTCTATCTATTTCGTCATCTAGGAAGCTCTGATTTTAGTTGTCCTACCTTTCTCCCTCATGGGAATGTACCTCGACTGTACCTGAACTATTTCCTCTTTAAAGGCAGCCCATTGTTCCACTACAGTTTTGCCTGCCAATCTTTGATTCCAGTTTACCCGGGCCAGATCTGTTCTCATCCCACTGAAATTGGCCTTCCCCAGTTAAACATTTTTACTCTAGATTGCTCCCTGTCCTTTTCTATAGCTAATCTAAAGCTTATGATATTATGATCACTGTTCCCTAAATGTTCACCTACTGACACTTGCTCCACTTGACCTATCTCATTCCCTAGAACCAGATGCAGCAATGCTTCCTCCCTCGTCAGGCCAGAAACATACTTATCAAGAAAATTCCCATGAACACACCTCAGAAATTCTTCCCCTTCTCTGCCCTTAACACTATTACGATCCCAGTATATATTAGGATAGTTGAAGTCCCCCATTATTCGTGCACCTCTCTGTAATTTCTCTGCAAAGTTGCTCCTCTATATTTTTACCACTATTTGGTGGTCTACAGAATACACCTAGTAGTGTAATGGCACCTCTATTATATTTTAACTCTAACCATATAGATTCTGTCCTTGACCCCTCCAAGACATTCCCCCTCTCCAGCACTATAACATTCTCCTTAACCAATACTGCCACACCACCTCCTATCTTTCCTTCCCTGTCTTTCCTGAACACCTTATAACCAGAAATATTTAATTCCCAATCCTGCCCTTTTTTGAGCCAGGTCTCAGTTACTACCACAACATCATATTCCTATGTGGCTATTTGTGCCTGCAGCTCAGTTACCTTGTTTACTACGCTTCGTGCATTCACATACATACACTGTAAACCCATCTTAGACCATCCTGTATTCTCTCTTAGTTGGACCCCACCTAATACCTTACTATTTCTCACTTTAGTGCTCTCTGTCTCTCCCAATCCTTTGAGCACTTTATTTCCCCTTTCTAATGTCACATCCTGGTGCCCATCCCGCCAAATTAGTTTAAACCCTCCCAACAGCATTGGCAAATCTCACCGCGAGGATATTGGTTCCGGCACTGTTGAGGTGCTGGTCCCACCTCCCCCAGAACCAGACCCAATGCCCCAGGAATCTGAAGCCCTCTCTCCTGCACCATCTCTCCAGCCATGCATTCATCAGCTCTATCCTCCTATTTCTATACTCACTCGTGCGTGAGTAATCTGGAGATTACTACCTTTGAGGTCCTGTTTTTTAATCTCTTTCTTAGCTCCCTAAAATCTGCCTGCTGGACCTCATCCCTTTTCTATGCCGTTGGTACCAATATGGATGACGACCTCTGGCTGTTCACCCTTCCCCCTCAGAATGTTCTGCAGCCGCTCAGTGAAATCCTTAACCCTGACACCAGGGATGCAACATATCACCCTGGAGTCACGTCTGCGGCCGCAGAAACGCCTGTCTGCTCCCCTAACTATCGAATCCCCTATCACTATTGCTCTCCCACTCTTCATCCTCCCCCCCCACCCCAACGGTACAGCTGAGCCACCCACGGTGCCGTGGACTTGGTTCTGGCTGTACTCCCCAGAGGAACCATCTCCCTCACCAGTACTCAAGACCAGTTGGAGAACGAGATGCACTCAGGGGATTCCTGCACTACCTGCCTGGTCCTCCTTTTCTGCCTGGCAGTCACCCATTTCCTCTCTGCCTGCGCACTACTTAGCTGCAGGGTGACCACCTCCTGACATGTGCTATCCACGTAGCTCTCAGCCTCACGGATGCACCGCAGTGACGCCAGCTGCTGCTCAAGCTCTGAAACCCGGAGCTCGAGCTCCTCCAGCTGACGATGCCTCCTGCACACGTGGTTGTCCAGGACACGGGAAGTGTCCTGGATTTCCCACGTGGCATAGGATGTGCAGTCCGTGGGACTGAGCTGCCCTGCCATGCCTCTATTTAATAGGCTAGTAATTAGCTTTACAGAAACTTAAGACTAAGATGTATCTAATTCAAATTATTAATATATAATATGGTATTACAGTTACTAATTTAATATAGTATTAACAGTTGCCAATCTCTAAGTTTCTGTTTTATCTCTAACCAACTATTTAACCCTGGCCCCTTGAAGAGCCAAGAAAAAAAATGATGTGACCTTTGCCAACCAATCAGCTACCAGCTGTCCTGTGACATCACTCCTTGTGTTTTTTTCTCTCTCTCCCGCTCTTTAAATCGTCGGTCTCTGCGCTCAGTCTCCACCTAGGGCTGCTCTCACTGCTGCTGCTGCTCCTGGTGAGCTTTTGGTCACCTGCTCTAATATCTCCTTATACGGCTCAGCATCCAATTTTGTTTGATAACACTTCTGTGAGGTGCCTTAGGACATTTTACTACGTTAAAGGTGCTATATAAATGCAAGTTGTTGTTGTTGTTGTTTGGGACTATGGCTCTGCAACACAAAAGGTGTGAAGTGTTTATCGATTACCAAAACAGGCTCTTGAATTGCTTATTGTTATAGTTTGGGGGGACAATTGACATTTTAATCACCTTTTATCTCAGTGCTTTTTAAAAAAAAACTTTCTGAATACACTTATCTTTCAAAACTAGTTCTTGAATATATTTTTTTCAAAATCCTCTGGGAAAATGATCAGCAATCCTAAAGTGTGGTAGTTTGTAACAAAACAATTTAAAGACCTATTGACCCAATAAGGATGCTAGTGTTATAGCTACTGTTTAACCAGTTAAAATGCACATCTTGTTAGTAAGCATCCTGTTGCCTGTCCAGGCTGGAGCACCCTTTCCTGGGCATTGATTTGTAGGTTATCTGGAACAGTGCGATAATGGTCCCGTCCCTCAGTGTGCCCCTCCAGGTCCCATTAATGAGCCAGGCAGGCTGGACAACCATCAACAGTGCTCGAGAATACTGCAAACCTGCCTGGCTGAGGTATTGGATTATTGAGTCAGCCACAAGATAGTTTTGACACAGTTTCAGTCTTTCAATGACAGGTGTTACAAATTTCATGGGTCAGCATAGATATTCTCTCTGGATCAGTATCACTGGTCACTCCAGTAAGTGGACCGCACATCCCCTATGAAAAGGAGTGCACCTCTACTGCCCAATGAATGATAGCAGGACACAATAGCAAAATACTGCGGATGCTGGAAATCTGAAATAACAACAGAAAATGCTGGAAACACTCAGCAGGTCAGGCAGCATCCGTGGAGAGAGAGAAACAGAGTTAACGTTTCAGGTTTGTGACCCTTTGTCAGAACTGGCTCTCTCCACAGATGCTGTCTGGCCTGCTGAGTGTTTCCAGCATTTTCTGATATTATGAATGATAGCCGGATCTGGGGATCATAACAAATTATCCTTACAGTACAGAAACAGCACATTGATCTGTGTGGTTACTACACAAAACTTCTAAGGCTACCATTACACCTGTGAATTCCAAATTTTCTTTGTGGGTTCAATGACGAGACATTTATGAAAGAGAATGAGTTTTAATCTAAAGTCTGTTCAACTCTTTTATACAGCTTTTACAGGAGACACGATGCTGTGATGCATCTAGAACGAAACTGAAACTAAACTAACTGCCTTGCTTCTCTCGGTCACATGCCCTCTGCTGGTCAGGCACAAGCAATCAATACATGCAATTAAGGCATCATAATCGAACAGGCAAATACCATCTCTATTTGCTGATATCATTACATGGAGGACCCTCTGCAAAGATTTGAGACATATTTGGGGACTCTGCAAAGACCAACACACTTTGGGGACACCCTGTCCTAACTTCTGAAAGAAAGTGTCAGCCACTCAAGGAAAAACCCTCATTGCGAAAATCATTCCCTTCGTGTGCACCGATAGGGAGTCAAACTCACTTAATGATCACTACTTATAGTGATCAGTTGGATATGTAGGTCAAAACCTATTCCAATAGAACATGCTTTTTCCCATCAGTTAGACTGAACAGCACAAGACTGTTGTACTGATCGGTTAGAAGAAGGAAAAGTCTTTTGTAAAGAGGAATGGTGTCTGAAAGTTAAATTCAACTCTTAATTAATTTCATTAACATTTAACATTCCTTTCAGTGGACCTTAATTAAATGAGGTTGATCATTTTCAAGGGAAAGTGTCTTGGATGTTGTACTGGTAGTTTACGTGGCAGATTGAGCAGTGCAGCTGGAATTTAAACAGCTGATTAGTAAACAGCTGTTGCACTGCGCAAACTGCCAGTAAACCATTCAAAATGATTTCCCATGAAAATAATCAGCCTCATTTAATTAATGTACATTGAAAGAATGTAAAAATTGATCAAGAAGTAGTTAAATTCCGAATTTAACTTGATTACATTCTCTCAGTGCAGCGCAGCTGTTTGGGATGCCAGTGAATAGCAATAAAAGTAGGAAACCCCTTTACATTTGATTTTAACTTTTAAACATTATCATTCTTTCAGTAGACTTTAATTAAATTAAGTTGACCTTTTGCATGGGAAAGTATCTTGGATGATTTGCCATCATTTGATCAGTGCAATTGCCACTTAAAAATTGTCTTGCTGTCACTTTTGGATGTCGTGGTCAATCGACTATATTGATCATTTGGGGACATGCCCAAATTAATGGTTCTAACTGAATTCTACTTTTCTTTATTCTATTTTTTGCAACAGACGTAATGTGCTAATAAGCCAAGAAAAATATTATTTGCACTTTATACTGTCTTTCACGAACTCCAAAGCAATTCACAGCCAACAAAATATTCATGAAGTTTAGTCCTTGTTGCAATGAATGCAAACACACATCAAGGTCCCACAAACAACAATAAGATAAATGACCAGATAATCTGTTTTTGGTATTGTTGGTTGAGGGATAAATATTAGCTAGGATACCAGGAGAACTCCCCTGACCCTCTGAATAGTGCCATTGAATCTTTTACTTCCACCTGAAAGGGCAGACATCTATTTAAGTTTCACACACCATTCTGACTTGGAAATATATCGCTGTTCCCTCATCGTCGCTGGGCCAAAATCCTGGAACTCCCTCCCTAACAGCACCGTGGGAGTACCTTCACCTCACGGACTGCAGCGGTTCAAGAAGGTGGCTCACCACCACCTTCTCAAGGGCAATTAGGGATGGGCAATAAATGCTGGCCTTGCCAGTGACGCCAACATCCCATGAACGAATAAAAAAGGGAGGGGGGATGAACAAGCAGCCAGAGTCGGAAGAACGGAGAGTACTGGTGGAGGGGTTGTAATAGATAGTGAATGGTGAGGCCATGAAGGAATTTAAACATGAGGATGAGAACTTTAAATTGGAGGCACTGCAGGACTAGGGGCACTGTAGCTCAGCAAGGACAAAAGTGACAGTCGAACAGGATAGGACACAGGCAGCAGGGTTTGAAATGAGCCGAAGCTTACTGAGTATGGAAGGTGGAAGGACAACCAGGAGAGCATTGGAATAGTTGGGCCTGGAAGTGAAAACAGTAAGGTTGAGAGTTTCAGCAGCAAATCGGCTGAGGCAGGGGCGGCGGTGGGTGATTTTACGGAGGTGGAAGTCGACAGCCTTTTTGATAAAGAGGATAGGGGTTTGGAATCTTGGCTCTGGGTCGACCAGGACAGTGAAGTTGCAAATAATCTGATTTAGTCTCTGAGCTAGTGGCCGGGGAGGAGAGTGGAATCAATGCAAGGGTACGGAGTTTGTGATGGAGACTGAAAGGATGGCTTCTGTCTTCCAAATGTTTTACTGAAGGAAACTGCAGTTCATCCAAGACTGAGAGCACAGAGGCAGTGGAAGAGTTGGGAGAGGGGTTGGGAAAAGTAGAGCTGGGTGCAGTCAGCACACATGTGGAAGCTGATTCCTGTTAGCAGGTGATGTTCCCAAGTGGGAGCATGTAAATGAGGAAGAGGAGGGGTTCAAGGATAGATCCTCGGGGAACTCCAGAGGTGCCAGAGGAGGGGCAGGAAGAGAAGCCATTGCTGGAGATGCCCTGGTTATGATTTGATAAGTAAGTATGGAATCAAGCGCAGGCAGTGCCACTGAACTAGATAATGGAGGAGTGTCATCAGAGAGGTTGGTGCGCTCGACCATGTCAAAGGCTGCAGAGAGGTTGGGGAGGGAAAATGCACCCCGATCACAGTCAGAAGATGTCATTTGTGACTTTGATTTGCTTTGGTATGTACAGATTTAAATTATTTTTAAATGTAACGATTGAAGATGCGCTTACAGCCTTGTGAATTTCACTGGATCAGAAGTGGAACGTAGATGGGGAGAAATAGCACAAAATAACACATTTTCAATTCTAATCTTGTTCCACAACCTTACACATCACAGAACATTTTCCACATACTCTCTCCCCTACCCTGTGTTTCTGATGCTGACATGCTAACTTATACTTCATATATATGCTTCTCAAAAGCTTGCTCTGTGACACATTGATTGCCACCCCACAAACTGGTGAGCACCTAAGAAAAGGTGTAAGTACCATAGAAAATGTCCCATTTCTTGATTAATGAAATGTGCCTGTGCAATATATTGAAATTTATTTTTCTCGTTATATTTTCCATTGAATGAAGACTTCAAACATTAACCTGAAAAGGAGGGTGCCTTGTTTTACAAGTAGCATCAGTTCCCTCTATGGAGTTGAATGAGTTATATGGTCATACAAGACCATGACCAAGACTAAGCCTAACAAGCTGTCCTTTTGATACCACCCTTTTCAGCATGTCCCTCGACTCTTCTCTCTCCTAAAATTTGCTGGAGTTCTTTGAAGAGGTAACGAGCAGGGTGGACAAAGGTGAACCAGTGGATGTGGTGTATTTGGATTTCCAGAAGGCATTCGATAAGGTGCCACATAAAACATACTGCTTAAGATAAGAGCTCACGGAATTGGGGGTAATATATTAGCATGAATAGAGAATGGGCTAACTAACAGGAAGCAGAGAGTCGGGATAAATGGATCATTTTCCGGTTGGCAAACGGTAACTAGTGGGGTGCCACAGGGATCGGTGCTAGGGCCTCAACTATTTACAATCTACATTAATGACTTGGATGAAGGGACTGAGTGTAATGTAGCCAAGTTTGCGGATGATACAAAGATGGGTGGGAAAGCAAGTTGTGCAGAGGACTCAAAGAACCTGCAAGGGATATAGACAGGCTAAGTGAGTGGGCAAACATTTGGCAGATGGAGTATAATGTGGGAAAGTGTGAGGTTATACACTTTGGCAGGAAAAATAAAAAAGCAAATTATTATTTAAATGGAGAGAGATTACAAAATGCTACAGTTCAGAGGGACCTGGGGGTCCTTGTGCATGAAACACAAAAAGTTAGCATGCAGGTACAGCAAGTAATCAAAAAGGCAAATGGAATGTTGGCCTTTATTTCAAGGGGGTTGGAGTATAAAAGCAGGGAAGTCCTGCTACAACTGTACAGGGTATTGGTGAGACTACACCTTGAGTACTGCGTACAGTTTTGGTCTCCTTATTTAAGGAAGGATATACTTGCATTGGAGGCAGTTCAGAGACGATTCACTAGGTTAATTCCTGAGATGAAGGGGTTGACTTATGAGGAAAGGTTGAGCAGGCTGGGCCTATACTCATTGGAATTTAGAAGAATGAGAGGAGATCTTATTGAAACATATAAGATACTGACAAGGTAAATGCAGAGAGGATGTTTCCCCTCATGGGGAAATCTAGAACTCAGGGGCACAGTTTCAGAATAAAGGGTCGCCCTTTTAGAACTGAGATGAGGAGGAATTTCTTCTCTCAGAGGGTCGTAAATCTGTGGAATTCTCTGCCCCAGAGAGCTGTGGAGGCTGGGTCATTAAATACATTTAAGGTGGAGACAGACAGATTTTTGCAAGATAAGGGAGTGAAGGGTTATGAGGAGCAGGCGGGGAAGTGGCTTTGAGCCCAAGATCAGCCATGATCTTATTGAATGGCGGAGCAGGCTCGAGGGGCCAAGTGGCCTATTCCTGCTCCTATTTCTTATGTTCTTATGTTCTTAAAAGGCACCTAGTTGCCTCTGGAACCTATTTATTCTGTCCACTCCAAAATCCTTCTGTGGTAAACCACTGTTTGTATTCCTGTTTGTCCTGTTTGTATTCCACTGTGTACATGCCTGGACATGCCTCGGCTGACTCCTCCCACAGGTCCTAGTATAAAGGTGACTGCTCCCCAGCCCTTGGTATCCTGGACCGGTCGACCACTCGAGGCAGACCTCCATTCTGTTGTTAATAAAAGCCTTTGGTTACTCTTCTAACTCTCAGTCTTTTATGAGTAATTGATAGCGCATCAATTTCTCGTGCCATTTGGGTACGTATGAGGAGAGATTGTGTCGATTGGGCTTATACTCACTGGAGTTTAGAAGATTGAGAGGGGATCTCATCGAAACCTATAAAATTCTGTCAGGCCTGGACAGACTAGATGCAGGAAGGATGTTTCCGATGGCCGGGGAGTCCAGAACCAGGGGTCATAATCTAAGGATAAGGGGTAAGCCATTTAGGACTGAAATGAGGAGGAATTTCTTTACCCAGAGAGTTGTGAACCTGTGGAATTCTCTGCCACAGAGGGCGGTGGAGGCCAGTTCATTAAATATAATCAAGAAGGAGTTGGATATATTTCTTAAGGCTAAAGGGATCAAGGGATATGGAGAGAAGGCAGGGACAGGGTACTGAATTTGGATGATCAGCCATGATCTCATTGAATGGCGGAGCAGGCTCGAGGGGCCGAATGGCCTACTCCTGCTCCTATATTGTATGTTTCTATGTTTCTATGTAAAAGAGAGGTTGTGCCTCACTTCCCTTCTTGCTCCTAATGTTGTAGTTTTTAATTTGTGTAAAAAATCCTTGAAACGTAACTAAACCCTGAAGCAGGCCTAAAACATTTGTGTACAGTGGGCCTGAATTTGCGATTGGAGACTTCCCGCGGGCCAATGCTTCTGATCATCAAATTTCTACATATTTATCTGGTTGTCCAGGAGATACGGAGGCTTGCGATCCTGGGCCTCTCCTGGTAGAAATGCGTAGAGGCCCACGTATCCCAGGAGCGTATGCGGTTCGCAAGCACCCCTGGGATCACATGGGCCAGCCCAACCAATGAAAGAAGGGAATCCCCATTCATACTTATGGGGTTTCTGTATGTATGGAACTGTCATAAGTATGAATGGAGATGACTTAAAAATACACGAACACATGAAATAAATTTTAAAAAAATATTACATATATAAAATTAATTAAAATGGCATTTAACTTTTTGAAAAAAATGTATATGTCCTTATTGGACAGGGTTTTTAATGTATAAGTGAGTGATAACATTTTATTTTTCTATTTTTAAAACTCTTACCAATCGTAAGAATTCCACGGCCTTTCAGCGGGCAGAGGATGTGCAAATAGCGCAACTCTCCACCCGCAGAGGCCCTTTTCCCGGGGATGCGGAGGATCTGTCAAGAAGATCGCAAGTGCCGGGTTTCAGCTCATGCGCTTCGCGTGCCTAAACCCTGCACTTTCGCGGCCCCTACGGGCGCGTGCGCACCTCATACGCTCCCGTAGGGAGGATGCAAAGTATGGCCCAGTTTGTTTGTGCATAGATCAATCATGTGTTCGGTAGCAAATTTAAAACTTCACAAATATATTCTTCCATGATGTGGGAGGGAGGCACACAGTTATGTGGAGCACAGCAACAACACAATTTACATAATGCCTTTAACATAGAAAAACATCCCAAAGTGCTTCAAGTAGGCATAATCAAAAAATGAATGCCGAGCCAAAGAGGTTTTATTAGAAGGGCTGGTCAGAGAAGTGAGTTTTAAGGATTTTCTTTAAAAAGAAGAGGGAGTTGGAGAGGATTTAGGGATTTAGGGATAGAATTCTAGAGAGTGGGACATGGCCACCAATGGTGGGCAAGAGGGGGAGTGGGGAGATGCACAAGAGACTGGAATCAGAGGAACAGAGAGTACGGGAGGGATGGAGCTTGTAAAGCTGGAGGAGGTTATAGAGATAGGGAGAGGCAAGACTATGGAGAGATTAAAATACAAAGGTATGTATTTTAAACTTGAAGCATTGGGGGACCAGGAGCCAGTGGGTGAGCAGGACTTGGTGTGGATACGATAGTGCAGGAAAAAACTCTAAGTATTGCCTTAAATGTGTCCTCAAAATAAGTCAGCAGTCAGACTGAACCCTGGGGAGCCAAAAAGCCAATGCTAATTAAAACAATGAGGCCTAGAAATTGGGTTTTGGCGCAGCCAGGGCTTTAGCGCCGGAAGTTAGTGCCGGCGCTAAGTCCCCCTGCGCGCGCCAAAAATTCAGTAGCGCCGCGCCCAAACGGCTGCCGGCGCTACTGGAGGGTTTCAGCGCCTCCCAATGGGCGCTACCTGCCCCATTGCGGCGCTGTTCCGGCGCTGCGGCGCCCGATGCGGTGCGGCAGGCTGGGGAAGTGCAGGCCTCCTCCTTCCGTTAAGGAGGAGCTGCCTGCACCCGACCGCTGGCCGTTGACGGCTGAATAAAAATGAGCCCGGCACCTCGGAGAAGTGCCGGGCTCGCGGCCCACACGCATCTGTGCCGCGGGGGGGTCTTGGAGGAGTCCGGGGAGGGAGGTGCGGGCAGGCGGCCGCCGGGGAAGCGGCCGGCCGCCGCGCGACCTTAATGCGCCGGCGCTAACTTCAGCAAGGCACCTTTTACAGAATGTTGCTTGCGGCTGCCACGGGCGAGGCGGCCGCAACTCAATTTCGGAGTTCGGGCGGGTTACCACGGCAACCGGGACGCTGCGCACACCGATGACGTCATCGGTGCCAGCGCAGCGCTACCGGTGCAACGCCGCTTTAGGGCCCCACTCAATTTTTCAAATGGCCATAACTCTGGCGCTAGTCCCTCTAGCGCCTCAAAAGCGGCGCTAAGGCTAGTGAATTTCTAGGCCTGAATGTTCAGATGAAACAAAGCATTCCCAACAAACTGGAAGGTATAAACCATCAAGGCCACAGGCTCAGAGATAGTTGTTCGAAGAGACAAGTATGCCACTCCTTATCTGAAAATGTATAAGGCTATTTGTTAAAAAGAAATTGATAAGTTAAGGGGGTGGGTGAACATGCCAGGTGGCAATTTCACCCGCCCTGTCTGGATTGTGATGAACATCTACATGAGATCATTATACATAGTACAGGTAGACTATCCTTTATCCGAAAACCTCGGGACCAGCCGAGTTTCGGATAAAGGAGAATTTCGGATTTCGGAAGGTGGGTCGGCGGGGGTCCGCGGGGGGGTCGGCGGGGGGTCGTGCGCACGACTTACGCTGACGCTCAGCGTAAGTCAGTCGGGGTCGGCGGGGGTCGGGGCCGGCGGGTACGCGGGGGAGGGTCGGCGGTTGTCGGGGCTGGCGGGGTCCGCGGGGGGGTCGGCGGTTGTCGGGGCTGGCGGGGTCGGCGGTTGTCGGGGCCGGCGGGGTCCGCGGGGCGGTCGGCGGTTGTCGGGGCTGGCGGGGTCGGCGGTTGTCGGGGCTGGCGGGGTCGGCGGTTGTCGGGGCTGGCGGGGTCGGCGGGGCTCGGGGCCGGCGGGGTACGCAGGGGGGGTCGGCGGTTGTCGGGGCTGGCGGGGTCCGCAGGGGGGTCGGCGGTTGTTGGGGCTGGTGGGGTCGGCGGTTGTCGGGGCTGGCGGGGTCCGCGGGGGGGTCGGGGGTTGTCGGGGCTGGCGGGGTCGGCGGTTGTCGGGGCCGGCGGGGTCCGCGGGGGGGTCGGCGGTTGTCGGGGCTGGCGGGGTCGGCGGTTGTCGGGGCTGGCGGGGTCGGCGGTTGTCGGGGCTGGCGGGGTCGGCGGTTGTCGGGGCTGGCGGGGTCGGCGGGGGGGTCGGCGGGGGGTCGTGCGCACGACTTACCCTTTATCCGAACTTCCGAAAACCGAAACCCTCTAAAAACCGAAGGTTTTTTCGTTCAGCGTAAGTCGTGCGTACGACTTACGCTGAACGAAAAAACCGAAGGTTTTTAGAGGGTTTCGGTTTTCGGAAGTCCGGATAAAGGGTAGTCTACCTGTAGTTAAAACACAAAGACAGGCCATTCGGCTCAACCAGTCCATGTTGGTGTTTACCCTCCACATGAGCAAACAGTACTAATCGCATTTACCCACCCTGTTCCCATATCTCTTCAACCCCTTTTCCTACATTCACGTATCCAATCTAATCTTGAATATTGATATAGGCCGGAACACCAACACCATAAAGCATCCCTATAATGCCCAAGCCATTCCTTTCAAACTCATGACCATTGTGGGGGGGGAGGCAGAGTGACTGGGGTGTGATGAGTGGCACAGCAGGATGAGGTTGTGTGTGGCGTTGCTGTAACATTTCGTGATCTACTGAGATCATTGAAAGGTTTGCGCCACTGCAGCCTGGTCCTCCTAACCGCATCTCTGCTTGTGTCCTCCTGTGCAATGTGCAACCAGGCTGCGTTGGTCTCCTGGGGAGGTCTCTTCCGCCCATTGGAAGGGAAGTGGACCTCCCTGTGTGCTGTGACTCCCTCCATAAGCATATGGTGGGAGTCATGGGAGAGCCTGGGTGCAGCCGTGCACCTCTGTGCAGTGATTGTCAGTGTTTGCAGCATCTCAATGCTGTAGAACACTGACAGCACAACTGTCAAAATCAATTTGCACATGATCCCTTTAAGGAAACTGGCTGATGACGTGTCATCAAATGATATCATCAGACCCGCTTCCTTCAATTGGCCGGGAAACGTGCTGGGCAGGCTTAACAAGCCCAATCAATGTAAAATAATTCTACACAGCGGGCTGGAGCCAGCAGCGGGGTCGGGACCCACCACTGATGTCGCCTGCCACGGACCCGCCGAGGCAAGGAAAATCGCGGCCTAGGTTTCTATCCATCCTGGATATGGCTGCAATTAGGGTCTGCAAGCTGTTGTTCACAGCAAGCATGCACTCGTTCGACTGGTGCGTTTGCTGCTCCGTGCAGATAGCCATCCTTTCCAAGGAAGAAACACTGTAGCCATCACCTGTGACATCATGCTGCTCATGTTGGAGATGGACTCCTCCATTCTCCCTACAATTGAGCATATTGCGACTGGAAAGCTGCCAGAGCCTCCCGCATTTTTTGCTGCTCCTCAAGAATCATCCTGTTTGTCAACAGTCTCCAAGGTTCAGCATCTGCGTCCAGCTGAGCAGAGCTTGGAGCGTCCTGTGCCCTCTGACGAGGACTCTCCACTGCGGTCCCTGTCTGCACCATCTGCTCTCGCTCATGTGATCTCTGAGACACCAGGTGACAACACTACTCTCTCTCTTACTGGACCCACCGAAGTGTGCACATCTGCGCTGATGGGTGTGCATGGGTCGTGTGACGGTTCATCCTCAGAGACTACGGCCTCCTCTGAGGAGTCGTCACACTGGACAATGGGGAGGGTGGGTGGTGGCAGTGGGCACTCGATGGGAGAGTAAAGACATGAATTAGAACTGTTATGATAAGAATGTTTTAAGTTACCATTGTGCACATGATCATCTTTCACTGGCTGCTGACATCACGTCACCATGAGTGACTGTTGCATGCCACGTGGCTGTATGAGATTTAAATTGGTCGCAAGGTAGTTGGGAGGTCCTTCTCTCTCCATCTCCAACCGCCAGCAGCTCCGCAACTCCACTGATGTCCAGCGTCTCTGCCTCTGCTTCAGTCAATGGTGTTGTTACGGGAGGGCCACCTCCAGTTCTCTGCCTCTCCCACATGTTCAATGCTTTCTTCTCCTCTAAGAGGGAAACAAGAGACCTTTGTGTGAGAGGCATGGAATGACTGTAAGGGATGGATGTCTACATCTGTACAGGTGACTATGAGAGAGTGGCGTGACATTGCCAAATGGTCTCCTTCTGTGGCGTTAATTTCTATGATTGCATTAGGATGAGGGTGTGTGTCTCTGGTGGATGGTCAGATGGGGATAGAGTCATTGAGTCATAGAGTTAAACAGCACAGAAAGAGGCCCTTCGGCCCATCGTCTCCGCGCCAGCTATCAAGCCCTGTCTATTCTAATCCCATTTTCCAGCACTTGGTCCTGGTCCATAGCCTTGTATGCTATGGCGTTTCAAGTGCTCATCTAAATGCTTCTTGAATGTTGTGAGGGTTCCTGCCTCTACTATCCTTTCAGGCAGTGAGTTCCAGATTCCAACTACCCTCTGGGTGAAAAAGTTTTTCCTCAAATCCCCTCTAAACCTCCTGCCAATTACCTTGAAACTATGCCCCCTGTTTATTGACCCCTCTACAAAGGGTAAAAGTTCCTTTCTATCTGCCCTATCTGTGCCCCTCATAATATTGTACACCTCAATCAGATCCCCCCTCAGCCTTCTCTGCTCTAAGGAAAACAACCCCAGCCTGTCCAGTCTCTCTTCATAGCTGAAGTGCTCCAGCCCAGCTAACATCCTGGTGAATCTCCTGTGCACCCTCTCCAATGCAATCACATCCTTGCTATAGTGTGGCAACCAGAACTGCACACAGTATTCCAGCTGTGGCCTAACTAGTGTTTTGTACAGCTCCATCATAACCTCCCTGCTCTTATATTCTATGCCTTGGCTAATGAAGGCAAGTATCCCATATGCCTTTTTAACCACCTTATCTACCTGTCCTGCTGCCTTCAGGGATCTACGTACATGCACACCAAGGTCCCTCTGATCCTCTGTCCTTCCTAGGGTCCTACCATTCATTGTGTATTCCCTTGCCTTGTTAGTCCTCCCAAAATGCATCACCTCACACTTTTCAGGATTAATTCCATTTGCCACTGTTCTGCCCCTCTAACCATCCCATCTATATCATCCTGTAGCCTGAGGCTTCCCTCCTCGCTATTTTCGTGTCATCTGCGAACTTACTGATCATGCCTCCTGATTCATATCTAAATCATTAATGTACACTACAAACAGCAAAGGACCCAGCACCAATCCCTGCAGCACACCACTGGACACAGGCTTCCAGTCACAAAAACAACCTTCGACCATCACCCTCTGCCTCCTAGTACTAAGCCAATTTTGGATCCAATGTGCCAAATTGCCCTGGATCCCATGGGCTCTTACCTTTTTGACCAGTCTCCCATGTGGGACTTTGTCAAAAGCCTTACGGAAGTCCATGTAGACTACTTCAACTGCATTACCCTCATCCACACACCTAGTCACCCCCTCGAAAAATTCAATCAAATTGGTCAGACAATGGCCCAGAAATTCAGGTCGGAGGCTTACCGTGGGTGCAAGCCTCCGACCTGCACTTACCTAGCGCGCCAGCCGTTGTGCTTTGGGCCTGCGTGGGATTCCGATCCTGGGCCTGCTCCAACTGCCGGCGCGCAGTGCTTGCGTATCCCGGGGCGCAGTTAGTTCGAAGCGTCCCCTGGGATCACATGGGCCATGGAGAGCTAATGGTAGCAGGGAATCTGTATTCGTAGATTTGACAGGAAGGCCTGTCAAATCTATGAATACAAATCAGCCTCAAAACATAACTAAAACTTCAAATAATTTTTTTTTTAAATCACATTTTTAAAATAACTATAAATTACATAAAATAACTATTTTAAACAATAATTTAAATTTAAAAAAAAATTAATTACAGTTTCTAACGGGGCTAAAAATAAACTTACCTTTCTTTAAAGTATTTAAAAATAATAAACCTGTGGAAAAAATGTTTTAATTTTACTTAATTCATCACTTACCTTGTTAAAAGCAGGCCTTGCGACTGCTTTTTATAAGCGTAGCTGCTGGAGACTTACCCTCCCGGAGAAACCTGGAAAAAATAGGCAAGTTCCAAGCGTACGCGCTGCCTCTCCGGCGCACACGTTCGATCTGTGAACCCCTTCCTTTAAGGGAACGGAAGTTCCGGTTTCCCGCGCATGCGCAGTGCATGCATGAAACCGGCACTTTCGTTGGGCCAAGCGTGAGTACCCAGCGCGTACTCACCCGTGGGGACCCGAATTTCTGGGCCATGATCTCCCCCTGACAAAGCCATGCTGACTATCCCGAATTAATCCCTGCCTCTCCAAGTGGCGACTAATTCTGTCCCTCAGAATTTTTTCCAATAATTTCCCTACCACTGATGGTGGGCTCACTGGCCTGTAATTCCCTGGTTTATCCCTACTACCCTTCTTGAAAAATGGTACTACGTTAGCTGTTCTCCAGTCCTGTGGCATCTCCCCTGTGGCCAGAGAGGTTCTGAAAATTTGTGTCAGAGCCCCTGCAATCTCCTCCCTTGCCTCACACAGCAGCCTGGGATACATCCCGTCAGGGCCTGGGGATTTATCCACTTTTAAGCCCGCTAAAACCGCTAGTACCTCCTCCCTCTCAATACTAATTTGTTCAAGTATATCACAATCCCCCTGCCTGATTTCTATGCCTACATCATCCTTCTCCATAGTGAATATTCATTTAAAACCTCACCTACATCTTCCGGCTCTACACACTTTGGTCCCGAATGGGCCCTGCTCTTTCCCTGGTTATCCTCTTGCCCTTAATATATTTATAAAACACCTTGGGATTTTCCTTTATTTTGCCCGCCAGTGTTTTTTCATGCCCTCTCTTCGCTCTCCTAATTTCTTTTTTAAGTATCCCCCTGCACTTTCTATACTCCTCTAGGACTTCCACTGTTTTTAGGCCTTTGTATCTGCCAACGGTCTCCCTTTTTTTCCTAATCCATTCTTGTATATCACTTGACATCCAGGGTTCCCTGGGTTTGTTGGTCCCACCCTTGACCTATACGGGAACATGTTGTCGTTGTACTCTTTCTATTTCCTTTCTGAATGACTCCCACTGCTCTGATGTGGATTTTCCTACAAGTAGCTGATCCCAGTCCACTTTGGCCAGATCCTGCCTTATCATATTAAAATCAGCCTTCCCCCAGTTTAGAACCTTTATTTCCGGTCCATCTTTGTCCTTTTCCATGACTACCTTAAATCTCACCGAATTATGGTCCCTGTCACCAAAATGCTCTCCTACTGACACTTCTACCACTTGCCCGGCTACATTCCCTAGAATTAGGTCCAGAACCGCCCCCTCTCTTCTAGGACTTTCTACATGCTGGCTCAAAAAGCTCTCCTGGATGCACTTTAAGAATTCCGCACCCTCGAAGTCTTTCACACTCTGTCTATCCCAGTTAATATTGGGAAAGTTGAAATCCCCCACTATTATTACCCTATTAATTCTGCACTTCTCTGAGATTTGCCTACATATCTGTTCCTCTATCTCCCCCTGACTGTTTGGGGGTCTATAGTACACGCCCAGCAAAGTCCGTGCCCCCTTTTTGTTTTTAAGTTCTACCCATATGGCCTCATTAGAGGAACCTGCTAAGATATCATCCCTCCTTACAGCAGTAATTGACTCCTTGATTAATATTGCGACACCCCCTCCTCTTTTACATCCCCCCTCTGTCTCGCCTGAAGATTCTATATCCCGGAATATTGAGCTGCCAGTCCTGCCCCTCCCTCAATCATGTCTCTGTGATAGCAACAATATCGTACTCCCATGTGCTCATCAACACCTTCAATTCATCTGTCTTACTCGCAAGACTCCTTGCATTAAAATAAATGCCATCCAGCCTTGCCATACTCCCTGATGCTGTTACATATTTGCTCTGCCTTCCAGGCTGACTTGTTTTTTCCTCTATATTTGGCTGTGCATCACCCCTACTATGGCTCCACTCCCATCCCCCTGCCAAGTTAGTTTAACCCCCCCCCCCAACAGTACTAGCAAACCTCCCCACAAGGATGTTGGTCCCGTTCCGGTTCAGGTGCAACCCGTCCGACTTGTACAGGTCCCACCTTCCCCAGAAGCAGACCCAGTGATCCAGGAAACTAAAGCCCTCCCTCCTGCACCAACTCTTTAGCCACGCATTCATCTGCTCTATCCTCCTATTCCTATACTCACTAGCACGTGGCACTGTGGGTAATCCAGAGATTACAACCTTTGAGGTCTTGCTTTTTAATCTGCTACCTAGCTCCCTAAATTTTTGTTGTAGGACCTCATCCCTCTTTCTACCCATGTCATTGGTACCAATGTGAACCACGACCTCTGACTGTTCGCCCTCCCCCTTCAGAATTCCCTGCAGCCGTTCAGTGACATCCTTGACCCTGGCACCAGGGAGGCAACATACCATCCTGGAGTCATTTCTGTGGCCATAGAAACATCTATCTGTTCCCCTTACGATAGAATCCCCTACCACTATTGCTCTCCCACTCTTTTTCCTCCCCTCCTGTGCAGCTGAGCCTCTCGTAGTGCCACGGACTTGGCACTTGCTGCATTCCCCCGAGAAACCATCTCCCCCATCAGTGTCCAAAACGGAAAATCTGTTGGAGAGGGAGATGGACCCTGGGGATGTGAGTAGGTGTATTTACAGAGAGGGATGTGTGCACCTGCAAGGTAGATTGGTGTGAGGAATGATGTGCAGGAGTAGGCTTAGGAAGGCAGAGTGAGGGGGTTGGGGTGACATGCACATCAGGTTGTAGGGCAATGTGACATTGCACTCACCTTTCCTGCCCTCATGAGGTCATTAAATCGCTTCCTGCACTATATCCATGACCTGGGAACCATACTCCTGCTTCTCACTTCGTCCGCGATTTCCAGCCATGCCCTCTTGTCTCAGCTGCTGGCCTCTTCCTCCCGTCACCAGGGAAGAGGACCTCCCTGTGAGCCCTGACTCCCTAGAGCAGGATTTCCAGGGAGCTATCACTAAATCTGGGGACTGCTTTTTGGCACTGAGCCTCCATTTTTGCTTATCAATCTGTATAAATGTATATAAAAACAACGAGCTTCCTCTTTCAACAATGCACTCTCTTCCCCAATGACCTCTCTTGCACCCCTACCAACCTTCAACTGTCATCTGTCCATTGCTGCTTTAAATAGCTGAGCTGAAGTCGAGTCATCCGTGATGTCATCAGACCCACTCCAGTTAATTGGTCGGGAAACCCGGAAGTCTGATTCAATTTCAGTGGCTTCGTTAAAAAACCACTGCAAGACGCGCGCCGCTTCAACGTCCGCGTTCCTGACGTGGTCCAGGGCCCCCTCCCCCGCACCTCCCACCCCGCACCCCCCACCCATCCCAACGGCAAGGTAAAAATCCAGCCCTAGTTTCTACCTCAACCACTAATGCTGGAAGTGAATCCCACAGCCTCATAACTCTATGTGTGAAGGAGTTTCTTTTGTTCTCTGTTTTAAATCTCTTAGATTTAATCTTGTATCCAAGGCCCTTCGTCCTTGACCCGTCAACTACTGGAAACAATCTGCTTATATCAACCCTGTCCGATCCTTTCAGAATTTTAACAACTTGTATTATATCACCACATTATAATTCTCCCAGTTCGCTGTATTTCCACTTCTCCTTGCGTTTGTGTAAGTCTTTTCTTTTAGCTTGATATTATCTCCTACCTCATTTGTTGACCATGGTTGCTTAACTTCACAGGTGGAACATTTGCCTTTTCAGGGTATGTACTGGTTTTGCATCATAGCAAACACTTCTTCGAATACTTCCCACTGTTTGTCTGTAGGTTTACCTGTTAACAGTTAAACCCAATTTATTGTGAACAATTCATTGCTCATCCCTTCAAAGTTTGCCTTGCCTGAATTTAAAACCTTGGTTTATGATTTTCCATTTTACCTCTTAAATCTAATATCAAATTCAGTTATATTATGGTCACTATTCGCAAGATGCTCCCTTACTATCAGATTGTTAACTAATTCTGTTTTCTTACTCATCACTAAACCAGTTTGGCCTGATCCCTTTTCAGTTCTAAAACATATCGTCCAGAAAACTGTCCTGAATACATTCTAGAAATTCACTGGGCTCGGTGGGTCTGTGGTGGCCGATGTCGGTACCGGGTCCTGACCCCGCTGTTGTCTCCATCCCAGCCTCTGAAATGAACTTACCGTGATTAGGCTTGTTAAGCCTGCCCAGCGCGTTTCCCGGCCAATTAGAGGAAGCGGATCTGGTGATGTCATTTGATGACGCATCATCAGCCGATTTCCTTAAAGGGACCATGGCCAACTTTATTTTGACATTTATGCTTTCGGTGTTCTACAGCATTGAGGTGCTGCAAACATAGAAACATAGAAGATAGGAGCAGGAGTAGGCCATTCGGCCCCTCGAGCCTGCTCCGCCATTCAATGAGATCATGGCTGATCATCCAAATTCAGTACCCTGTCCCTGCTTTCTCCCCATATCCCTTGATCCCTTTAGCCTTAAGAAATATATCCAACTCCTTCTTGAATATATTTAATGAACTGGCATCCACCGCCCTCTGTGGCAGAGAATTCCACAGGTTCACCACTCTCTGGGTGAAGAAATTCCTCCTCATTTCAGTCCTAAATGGCTTACCCCTTATCCTTAGACTATGACCCCTGGTTCTGGACTCCCCGGCCATCGGAAACATCCTTCCTGCATCTAGTCTGTTGAGGCCTGACAGAATTTTATAGGTTTCGATGAGATCCCCTCTCAATCTTCTAAACTCCAGTGAGTATAAGCCCAATCGACACAATCTCTCCTCATACGTCATTCCTGCCATCCCAGGTATCAGCCTGGTGAATCTTCGCTGCACTCCTTCCATGGCAAGAATGTCCTTCCTCAGATAAGGTGACCAAAACTGCACACAATACTCAAGGTGCGGTCTCACCAAGGCCCTGTACAGCTGCAGCAAGACATCCTTGTTCCTGTAATCGAACCCTCTTGCTACGAAGGCCAACATACCATTTGCCTTCTTAACCGCCTGCTGCACCTGCATGCTTACCTTCAGCGACTGGTGCACACGAGCACTCAGGTCTCTTTGCACTTCCCCTTCTCCCAATCTATTGCCATTCAAATAATAATCTGCCTTCCTGTTTTTGCCACCAAAGTGGATAACCTCACATTTATCCACATTATAGTGCATTTGCCATGTTTCTGCCCAATCACCCAACCTGTCCAAATCGTACTGGAGTTTCACGACATCCTCCTCACAGCATACCCTCCCACCCAGTTTTGTGTCGTCTGCAAATTTGGAGATATTACATCCAATTCCCTCGTCCAGATCATTAATGTATATTGTGAACAGCTGGGGTCCTAGGACCGATCCTTGCGGTACCCCACTAGTCACTGCCTGCCACTCGGAAAACGACCCGTTTATTCCAACTCTCTGCTCTCTATCCGCCAACCAGTTCTCTATCCAAGTCAATACCTTGTCCCCAATCCCATGTGCCTTAATTTTGCATGCTAATCTCGTATGCGGGACCTTATCGAAAGCCTTCTGAAAGTCCAAATACACCACATCCACTGGTTCTCCCTTATCTATTTTACCACTTACATCCTCAAAAAATTCCAGTAAATTAGTCAAGCACAATTTATCTTTTGTAAATCCATGTTGACTTTGTCCGATCCTGTCGCTGCTTTCCAAGTGCTCTGCTATTACATCTTTTATAATGGACTCTAGCATTTTCCCCACTACTGATGTCAGGCTTACCGGTCTATAATTCCCCGCTCTTTCTCTACCACCTTTTTTGAATAGTGGGGCAACATTAGCTACCCTCCAATCCATGGGTACTGTTCCAGAGTCTATCGAGTTCTGGAAGATGACCAGCAATGCATCTACTATTTCTAGGGACACTTCCTTAAGTACCCTAGGATGTAGATTATCAGGCCCAGGGGATTTATCGGCCTTCAGTCCCATCAATTTTCCTAACACCATTTCCCTACAAATACTGATTTCTTTCAGTTCCACCCTTTCATCAGACCCAATGTTCCCCGGCATCTCTGGGAGGTTATTTGTGTCCTCCTTTGTGAAGACAGAACCAAAATATGTATTTAGTTGGTCTGCCATTTCTTTGTTCCCCATTATAAATTCCCCTGATTCTGACTGCAAGGGACCTACGCTTGACTTCACCAATCTTTTTCTCTTCACATATCTATAAAAGCTTTTACAGTCAGTTTTTATGTTCCCTGCAAGCTTACTCTCATATTCTATTTTCCCCTTCTTAATTAATCCCTTTGTCCTCTTTTGTTGAATTCTAAACTGCTCCTAATCCTCAGGATTATTGCTTTTTCTGGCCAATTTACATGTCCTCTCCTTGGATCTTATGCTATCCCTAATTTTCCTTGTTAGTCACGGTTGAGTCACCTTTTTTGTTTTATTTTTATGCCAAACTGGGATGAACAAATCCTGTAGTTCATCCATGCGGTCTTTGAATGTTTGCCATTGCCTATCCACCATCAACCCTTTGAGTGACTGACAAGCACTGCACAGAGATGCAGAGCTGCACCCAGGCTCTCCCATAATTCCCTCCATATGCTTATGGAGCGAGTCACAGCACACAGGGGGGGCCTCTCCCTTCCCATGGATGGAAGAGACCTCCCTAAGAGATCAATGCAGCCTGGTTGCACAATGCAGAGGAGGGCACAAGCAGAGATGTGGTCAGGAGGACCTGGGTGCCATGCCGCAAATGTTTCAATGATCTCAGTAGATCACGAAATGTTAGTACAAAGTCACACTCAACCTCATCCTGCTATGCCACCCATCATATCCCCATCAGTCTGCCTTCCCTACCCTACTCCTGCACATCCTTACTCACACCAACTTACCTTGCACCTCCACCATCCCTCTCTATCTACATTATCACTTCCTCATCTCATTAGCCACCCCTCACACTCATCCTCATCCTAGTGCAATCATACCAACTAACAACGCACAACGGTAGGCACTTGGGTGTTTTAGGAAATGTTCATCTAAAGTTTCTGTTAATGTGGTGTCAAACATTGACATCTTTATTTTGAACACTTTGCGTTCTTGGACAGATTTGTGTGCACCTTTGGAAGTGACTAAGTGAGTTGCAGTGAATGGTGAGACATAACGGTACCCCCTGCAATGATCATGACGGTGAAAGGAATGGCTTGGGTATTGTAGGGATGCTTTATGGTGTTGGTGTGGGGTGATGCCAACCTGGCGCATCATGTGGCAGCCAGGGTATACAGCGTCACGTGACGTAAATCTGGCCATGGTGAGGCCATCCCTGGCCTCCTGGGCAGCAATGTGGTCGTGTGCTGATGCCCTGTGTCCTGTGCAGCATCAGTTGATTGTGGAGAAGTTTGGTGTTGTTGTTGTTGGTGCTGCTGGTGTGCCTGGTGCTGCTGGTGTTGGGGCTGATCGTGGTGGGATTCTGAGGACCAAGGTGAGTGAGTTCCAAGTGCACCCATGCTGATGGAATAGATGGCAGGTGAAGTAGAGATAACAGAAGTGATCTGTCAATGGTGGGAGAGGTAATGAGGTCAGACTGGATGGAGACTTGTGTAAAGAGTTGCAGCATCCTGAATCTGTAGTGGAAATGCAGTTTAGAGAAACTAATGGTTATGAGAACATTTCACAATCAGCTGGGAGCTTTGACTTGACATTTGAAGCTGTCAACTCATCAGCTGATTCAATGACCACTGACCTCCCATCTCAGCTTCATAATCGAGGTCTATGCACAGCGGGAAACTGGTGGGCTACCTGTCAAATCCAAAAGGCTGGGGAAAAACCATTGATAAGTGGCTATAAACAAGCCACCAATGATTTTAACTTGCCTGAATCAGTGCAGCTCCAGCCACACTCAAGAAGCTTGACACCATCCAGGACAAAGCAGCCCGCTTGATTGGCACCCCATCCACCACCTTAAATATTCACTCCCTCCACCACCGGCGTATCGTGGCTGCAGTGTGTACCATCTACAAGATGCACTGCAGTAACTCGCCAAGGCTTCTTCGGCAGCACCTCCCAAACCCGCAACCCCTGCCACCTAGAAGGACAAGGGCAGCAGGCGCATGGGAACACCACCACCTCCAAGTCACACATCATTCTGACTTAGATGTATATCGCTGATCCTTCATCGTTGCTGGGTCAAAATCCTGGAACTCCCTACCTAACAGCACTGTGGGAATACCTTCACCACACAGACTGCAGTGGTTCAAGAAAGCAGCTCACCACCACCTTCTCAAGGGCAACTAGGGATGGGCAATAAATGCTGGCCTTGCCAGCGATGCCCACATTCCATAAACGAATAAAAAAAAAATTTTAATTGTCTCCGTCGCCGCTCAGTGCTGACAGACCCGACATGGTGGCGGGTTTGCAGCAGGGTCCTGACTCACCAGGGAAAAAGCCCACTTTCCCACCCGACCCGCCACCGATCGTGGCCGCTGACCGCCCACAAAATCCAGCCCAATATTGTCTTTACTAGTTGAGCTATTCTGCTTCTCCCAGTCAATGTGAAAATTAAAATCTCCCATTTTAACCACATTTTCTACATGCTTCCCTGACCTCCGTATTTATACATCCGCCACTATATTACTACCAACACGATGTCTGTAGACAACTCCTACCAGAGTCTTGCATCCTTTGTTGCTCCTTAATTCTACACATTGTGTTATCGCTGCCTGATAACTCTGACTGAAATCCCTTCTTTCTACCACTATAATTCCATCTTTTATCAATATTGCTACTCCTCCACCTTTCCCAATGTCCCTGTCCTTTCTTAGGCCCTTATTGCTTAGAATATTTACCTCCCAATCATGCCCAGCTTGTTGCAGGTCTCTTTAATGGCTACTACATCATACTTTTTGAACTAAGTTTGTGCCTCTAACTCACTTGTTTTATTTCTTATGCTGTGTGCATTTTTGTACAGAACTCTCATTTGGGTAACTTTCCCCACCTTGCTCATAGGTTCTGCCAGTCTTTTTCTCACACCTTTTAAGTACTGTGTGGATTTTGCTCCCCCCCCCCACCCCCAAGCTAGTTCAAATCTCTCCCACTGCCCTATTGCCCCTTTAACAAGGACATGGGTGCTTTACCAGTTTAGATGAAGACCATCCTACCTAGTTAGCCTTCCCTGGCCCCAAAAGTGGTCTCAGAATCCCTGGAATGTGAAACCCCTCCCTTCTACTCCATCCTTCCAGCCATGTGTTGACAATCTTTGGCCGAGAAATTGATGTCCTTACCACCACCTGGTAGCACCAGCGATGCGTGAAAAAATGGCGGCCGCCACTCTTGCGCCAGCTGGCAGTAGTACGGCGGCCGCCGCCATATTGGTTGCCCCCTTTGTGCCCTTAAAAAAAAGTGGCCGCGTCATGATGTCAGTTGCCGTGCAACGCCGACTTAACGTCACCTACGCGAACTTTGACCCTAGTGCTCAAGTCAGCGCTGGGTCCAAAGCACGCCAGGCTGACAAACGCCGACAGGGGCAATACCTGCAGCTCTTAAAGGGACACACACATCAGTCAGGTAAGTTTGAATGGAAGGGTTTGGACAGGTTTTTATTAAATTTTATTGAAGGGATGGCTTGCTGCAATAGATGTGAAAAGTTTTTTAAGTGTTTTGTGATTGCTGCTGGACGCTTGCAAGGGCTCGGATGTTAAGTGAATGCCTTTGAGAAGACAGAACATGCTGTGAATAGTCAGCAGGTCACACTACATCTGTGGAGTTTGTGTCTCAGGTCGACCTGCTGCCTGACCAACTGAGTATTTGTAGCATTTTATTCTGTCATTTCACATTTACAGCGTCCACTTGCAGAGGGAAGATGAAGACGCAGAAGAGAAAGACGCAGAAGAGAAAGACGCAGAAGAGAAAGACGCAGAAGAGGAGGAAGCCAAAGAGGAGGATGTTGAAGAGGAGCAATCAGATGGAAGGATGCATCCCACACAGACCCTTTGTGGCCAGCATATCTGGGATGGAGTCGTCCGCCTGCGGTCCCACTGGCTGGGCAGGCTACATTTCTTGGGTTGTGAAATGACGAAGGCACGAAGCTGGAGTTGTGCTGATGGGAGGGCGGGAAGCCTAGAGGTGCTTGCCAGAAGGAGGATAATGTACGAGGATACCTGCATCTTGTATCCTTTCAGCCTCACCGCTGGCCAAAGGCTCAACCATGCCCCTGTCAAGAATGGCCTGCACCATCTCCCCCAAGGGGGTGAGGTGAGGCTAGGAATGGAAGATGTGCCTCATCAAATCAAAATCAAATCAAATCAACTTTTATTGTCATTGTTAGTGCACAAGTGCAGTACAACGAAATGTAGGCTTGCGGCTCCCGAGAGTGTACAATTTGGATTAGGACACTTAAACATTTCAACATACATTTGTACATATATATTAGCATAAATATGACCATAATAAAGTGCATCGGCAGGTGTGCAGGCTTTAGTGTTTATTTGTGGAGTTCAGTAGGATGACAGCCCTGGGAAAGAAGCTGTTCCTAAATCTGGTCGTACGGGTGCGAATGCATCTGTAGCGTCTTCCAGATGGTAGGAGGGCGAACAGACTGTGGCTGGGGTGGGTAGGGTCTTTGATGATGGACCGTGCCCTCCGTAGGCAGCGTTTCTGATATATATGTTCTATGGTCGGTAGCCGGGTGCCGGTAATGCGTTGGGCAGTTTTGACTACCCGCTGCAGGGCTTTCCGGTCATGGGAGCTACAGCTGCCGTACCATACCGTGATACAGTTTGTCAGGATGCTCTCTATAGTGCAGCGGTAGAAGTTAGAGAGGATCGGGGGTGACAGGTTACATCCCTTCAGCCTCCTCAAGAAATATAGACGCTGCTGGGCCTTCTTCACCAGAGAGGAGGTGTTGAGTGACCAGGAGAGGTCTTCCGTGATGTGGACTCCGAGGAACTTAAAGCTGGCCACCCTTTCCACCTCCGCCCCATCATTCATGTAGATAGTTAGTAGGTGAGTGATTGGGGGTCGTGCATTGAGCAGTGTGTGAGGCTAGTCGTTGAGTTGGTAGGTAACGTCTTTTCAAGATGCATTCACTGACCTTGACCAGTGGTCTGAGGTCATGAAGCTTCTTTGGGCGCTAGAGCCAGGTGGTGGGGATGACACTGCTGACAGTGATGGCCTTAGTGATGTACTCCCACATCGTTCTTTCTGGAGGGCCTCCTGGCCTCTGTGGCTGGAGGACCAGTCTTGCAGTGTTGACCCCCTGCACAAAGCTGGAGTGTTGCGTGTGAGACCCTCAGTGCCCCTTCCCTGGCTTGCTGAGCCATTTGTGTTAGTGCTGAGGCAGTTTTCCCATTTGTTGAGTTTAGGAAGGTAATTCAGCTTTAACAGCGGAATATTGACATATGGAACTTTTAAATATTGATTATTTGTTGAAAGGCAGAAAGGGTGAAAGATGTATTGAATCAGTGCATTTTAATTTGTCTTGCTTCAATGTGCATGGCCCTTTAAATTTCAGAGCTCCTCACTGCCCACAATGCATTGCGAGCTTCACAGCCTCGCACACAGATGCTCGGGGAAGCAGCAACGCCACACCAGGACTACAAACTGGTCCCGGATCTCTCATGCAACTCCACCAGGACGGCGTTGCGCCTAAGGTTAGCGCTGCGCCACCTACCACCATGCCCCCCACACCAATTTACCTCGTTTAGCATGGCGGCCATTTTGGGTAGCCGTTAACAGCAGTTGGCGAGGACACCGACTGCTTTCTGAGCAAGAACGAATTTTTCCCCCCTAATCTTTATCTCCTTGTCTGGTCCAATGCGTGATACTATGAGTAATCCAGAGATATCCATCCTGGAGGTTCTGCTCCTTAATCTAGAATTTAACACCTTGAAATTCCTTTGCAGGACCTCGAACCTACTCTTATCAATGTCACTGGTTCTCACATGAACCACGATCTTCGGCTGCTTGACCTGCCATTCCAGAACTTTTTGTACTCACTTATTGATGGCCCGGACCCTGACACCCGTGAAGCAACGTACCATTCAGGATTCTGGATCAAATCTATAAAAGAAAATATCTACCCACTGACTATAGAATTCCCTATAATCACCACTCGCCTATTTTTATTCCTGTGCTGTTTCCTCCATGGGTAAGCACTTGCTCCTCAGTGCCTTGTGGTCTCTCATGGTTACCCTCCTCTATTACCCTATTGCCCATATCATTGATACCTGAACTGGTATATCTATTAGACAAATCCAGCGCCATAGATCATCCCCTTTTTACCCTCACCTTCCTGCCCTGTCTGCCGATGGTCACCGAGTCTTCCTTAGCAGCTTCTCTACTCCTAGAAACCTATGGGGTGACCACCCTCTGGAACATCTGCTCCCTCATGAATGTTGTGGAGTGTGTACCGTTGACTCTCAAGCTGTGCAACTTTCTGCTCGAGGAGTGCATCCTTCGTACACTTCGTACATATGTATTTACACTGCACGGTATGCTAGTCCAGGCAGGACCACATCATTCATGCCGCACACATCACTCCAGAATCTGATCCTGCTATACCTCTTAGAGAATCATAAAATCATAGAATAGTACAGCACAGAAGGAGGCCTTTTGGCCCATCGAGTCTGTGCCGGCTCTTTCGAAGAGCAGTCCAGTCAGCCCCACTCCCCCGCTCTTTCCCCATATCCCTGCATTTTTTTTCTCCTTCAAGTATTTATCCAATTCCCTTTTGAAGTCTACTATTTCCACCATCCTATCAGGCAGTGCATTCCACTGTGTTAGAAAGTATTTCCTCATGTCGCCTCTGGTTCTTTTGCCAATCACCTTAAATCTGTGATTTCTGGTTATCGACCTTTCAGCCATTGGAAACAGTTTCTTTTTATTTACTTTATTTAAACCCTTCATGATTTTAAACACCTTTATCAAATCTCCTCTTAACCTTCTCTGCTCTAAGGGGAACAACCCCAGCTTCTCCAGTCTATCCATGTAACTGAAGTCCCTCATCCCTGGAACCACACTGCTAAATCTCTTCTGTACCCTCTCCAACACCTTCATGTTCTTCCTAAAGTGTGGTGCCCAGAATTGGACACAATACTCCAGTTGAGGCCAAACTAGTGTTTTATATAGGTTTAGCATAACTTCCTGTCTATTGTACTCTATGGGCTGGATTTTGTCAATGGGGAGCTTTTGGAGGCGGGACTCCCACTTGTCGGGTTTTAGTCCCGCCTCCATCGTCTTGTGGCCAACCCACGCTATTTTCCCTTGATTGACCTTGTTAAGCCTGCCCAGCGGGTTTAGCAGGCCAATTAAGGGAAAGCCAGCTACAGGTGATGTCAGCAAGTGATGTTTCATCTGTCAAGAGCTTTTGACAGATGAATTGTCAGCGTTTGAGAGCTCTGTGAAGCTGTCAAACACTGACAATCTATCCTCTAAGTTCAGTCCTGTCACTCAGGCTGAGCTCTCCTGGGCAGAAAGGAGAAGGCTGCAGCTTCTGACAGTTCAGCGGCCATTCTGCTTTCTATGCCGGTGAGATGAGGGACTCTGAGACCTGAAGGGAGGAAGCCTGCAGGAAGAAGTAAAGGTAAGTAAAACTTATTAAAACATTTTAAACACACACACTTACCTCTGCACACACGCACCCATCACTCATGTGCACACTGGACATCTCGGCCCCTCCGACCCCCGCAGACCCACGGCCTGCCTCGCTGACCCTGGCGAGGTTCGGAGCTGTCGGGAAGCCCACACTTCAGGGCTGAAAATAGGGATTATCGAAAAAACTGCCTGTTAACTACCTGTTAACAGGCAGTTAATTGGCACTAATCCCCTTCCCGCCTCGAGGAGGCTGCTCCCAGTGTGGGTCAGCTACCCGCCTCCTGGGAAGATGGCATGGAGGCAGGTTGGGGACGGGATGAGTACCCGCCCCCAGATTCTGCCATTTTCCCGGCAGTCCCGCCTCCAAACCCGCCTCCTCAGTGCTGGCAAAATTCCCCCCTATGCCTCTATTTATAAAGCCCAGGATTCCATATAATTTATGTCCTGCCACCTTCAAAGATTTGTGCACAAAAACTCCCAGGTCTCTGTTCTTGCACCCCCTTTAAAATTGTACCATTTGGCTTGCATTGTCTTTCCTCATTCCTCATAGTCTACCAAAATGTATCACCTCACACTTTTCTGTGTTGAATTCCATCTGCCATGTGTCTGCCCATTCCACCAGCCTGTCTATGTCTTCTTGAAGTCTATTACTATCTTCCTCACTGTTTACTACACTTCCAAGTTTCGTGTCATCTGCAAATTTCAAAATTGTGTCCTGTACCCGCAAGTGCAAGTCATTAATGTATATCAAAAACAGCAGTCGTCCTAGTACTGAACCCTGGGGAACACCACTGTATACCTTCCTCCAGTCTGAAAACAGCCATTCACCACCACTCTGTCTCTCTCTTAGCCAATGTTGTATCCATACTACTACTGCCCCTTTTATCTCATGAGCTTCAAGCTTTTGATGTGCCTACATCAACCCTCTCCGTTATTTCATTGAAGAACTCAATAAAATTTGTCAGACACCATTTGCCCTTAACAAATCCATGTTGGCTGTCATCAATTAACCCATGTTCTTCCAAGTGGCAATTAATTTTGTCCTGGATGTTGTCTCTAAAAGTTTCCCCACCACCGACGTTAGGCTGACTGGCCTATAGTTGTCAGGTTTATCCCTCTGCCCTTTCTTGAACAAGGGTGTAACATTTGCAACCCTCCAGTCCTCTGGCACCACTCCCATATCCAAGAGGATTGAAAGATTGTGGCCAAAGTCACCGGTATTGCCACCCTTTCTTCCCTCAGCAACCTAGGATGCATCCCATCCAGACCAAATGACTTTTCTATTTTGAGCACAGCTAGCCATTTCTATCCTATGATAACTCTCTACCCCCTCCTCCTTTACTATGACATTGGCAGCATCCTCTTCTTTAGTGAAGACAGATGCAAAGTACTCATTTAGTACCTCAACCACACCCTCTGCCTCCGCAAGAAGATTTTCTTTCTGGTGACTAATTGGCCCCATCCTTTTTTTTTGACTATCCTTAGTTCCATGTATCTTTCAGCCAAGTAATTCAAACTCACAAAATTTGATCTTGTACGATCTTTGTTTCACTGCATCCTGCTATGTATGATTGGATCAGATGAAAATTCATTTTAAAATAGAAAATTAAAATGTTAAGCACCAGGAATTCAGACGCTGTTCAGTTCTGCAAATCTATTAATGAAAACGCAGCATTCCCAGTGAAGCTGGAGATAACAGGTAATTAGCCAAACTCTTATTAAGTTATTGTTCATTGAATTATTTCTATTTACTCTCTCCAAATTATGATTTTTCCTTAATAAGTTTTGAAAATCTCTCTCTGTCCTACCCCTGAAGCTATTATATGGTAAAAACGATCAGTTTAGTTGCATAATTACTTAAATATTTTCCGTTTTCTGGCCGCCAACCCTCGTCACATATTAAGTTGACTTTTTTGGTGGGTGGGAAAAACATTCCAGTATTGGATTGTTGGGGTTTGTACTCTAAAAAAAGAAGGCGGCTGGCTTACCCGTTGGCACTAATGACTGGGGCTGACACCGTATGCAGTGTCCTGGCCCACGAATCACTGAAGCACACTGTGCCCTGATTAGCAACTCCGAGTGCCAGGGGAAAATCCCAGCATTTGTCCACTCTGAAATACATATATCCTTTAATCTATCCAATAAACTAGCGATCTAAAGCTGTTAGCTTGTCTGCTATCTAAGGAGTCTAATCATAAATTACTCTCAGCAACTTTTTTATCAATCTCTGACACAGCAAGCTAAATAATGCTGAATTACCGTGGCATAACTGAATTGCCTTTGTAATCTCTGTTATTCATTCCATCAGTTAGGCCTACCTATTAAGTAATTTGCATACTCAATGTCTAAGTTTAAATGCTGTTGTGATCATGCGGATAATTAACAATTCTTCATGACTTTATTGTCTGTCCTCTTCTTCGATGTTTTGGCAAGATAGGTTTCATTAATTTACTTAGTAGCTTGTGCATAACCTAATAAGAGGCTGGTTGTGTAAATGCTAAATTAGTCTGTACTGGTTGATGTGAGTTTGTTTGGTGAGCCAAATTTGGACATTATTTTCTCCTAGGCATAGGGTGATAAGCCCCAGAGTATTTATTGACAAGGAGATGGGCTGGATTTTCTCAATGGTGTGGGGATGGTGGCAGGATAGCTGTTTGCTGGGTTCCGGTCCCGCTCCCGGCTGCAGCTGCTCTGTCAAAGGGACTTTCCCTTGATTGGCCTTGTTAAGCCCGCCCCGCGTCATCAGCCGGTTTCCTTAAAGGGACCACGGCCACATTGAGTTTGACAGTTGTTCTGCCAATGTTTGACAGCATTGAGGTGCTGCAAACACTGACACGCACTGCACAAAGGTGGACACTTGCACTCAGGCTCTCCAATTACTCCCTCCATATGCTTATGGAGGGAGTCACAGCATGCAGGGAGGTTCTCTTCCCTTCCAAGGGTGGAAGAGACCTCCCCAAGACACCAACACAACCTGATTGCACATTGCACAGGAGGGCAAAAGCAGAGATATTGTCAGGCATCCCTGGCTGCAGTGGCACTAATCATTCAATGATCTCAGTGGATCACGAAACATTACTGCAAAGCCACACTCAAACTCAACCTGCTGTGCCACTCAACACATCCCCATCACTCCACCTTCCCTACCCTTCTCCTGCACATCCTTACTCACACCAATTTACCTTGCACCTCCACCCAACCCTCTCTATCTACATTATCACTTCCCCATCTCACGAGCCACCCCTCACACTTACCCTCATCCTACTGCAAGCATACCAAATAACAACACACAAGGGTAGGCACTTGAGAGGTTTTACCAATGTCCATGTGAAGTTTCTGGTAATGTGTTGTCTTACAGTGAATTCTATATTTTCAACACTGCCCCTTATTGGATAGATATGTGCACACCTTGAGAAGTGTGTTATTGAGTTCCAGTGAATGTTGAGACATAGGGCTCGATTTTGCCATTGGTGTGTGTTGTGTATGTAACCTGTTCCACCTTAAGAGAGCTTAAGCCTGTTCCACCTTAAGAGATGTACTACTTTCTCAGGCTGCTGTAGACGTAATACCGGGGGTGAACACACCGGTATATAAGCACTGTGCAGTAATCTTGTATTCAGTATAGTCCCTACCTCCAACCAGTAAAGACCTGTTTTTATTGTTACTCATTAGTCTGTGTCTTAATTAACTAAATAATTCACAGACTTAACACTGGCGACGAGTCAGGTTCTTACCCTGCGGCAGTTATTCCACGGCGGTTGAAGAGAGGTTTCAAACCACACCACCCCACTGGAAGCAACAGGCATTAGGACCCTGAAGCCTCCATCAGCTTGTGAACCGGGGTAGAAGACAGGGCTGGGGAAGACAGAGGTACAGGGCGATAGCGATCGGCAGATAAGGGCCGGGCCGCTTTGAAGTGAGGGGCGCAGCCGGGCCATCGATCGCAACCACCGATAAGGGCCGCACTCGGGCTGAAAGGGCAGCGGCTGCAGAAATTGAAGGCGCGAGAGCCGCGGTGCACAGCGCGGGCCATCGATCGCGATCGGGAGATAAGGGCTTTGGAGTGCGAGGCGCAGCCGGGCCATCGATCGCAAGCACTGATAAGGGCCGGGCCGCTTTCAAGTGCGAGGCGCAGCCGGGCCATCGATCGCATCCGCTGATAAGGGCCGCACTCGGGCGATCGCGGCGAAGATAAGGGCCGCACTCGGGGGCTGAAGGGAGACGGCGTCGGGGGACGGGTGAAGACCGCCAAGCGCGGGAAAACCGCCATTTTGTGGGCGGAGGACGACGGCAAGAGCGGGAAGCCGCCATCTTTGATAACAAGTAAAGAAAATAAAATCTGAGAAATTGCAAATCTACAATGCCTAAACATGGGAATATTAGCACCTTTGATAGTGACCTCGAAGATTGGGCCATATATGTTGAAAGAGTAAAAAATTATTGTAAGGCCAATAAAATTCGTGACCAAGATAAAGCTCTAACATTATTAAATTTAATGGGTGCGAAGACATACGGGCAATTGAAACACCTGTTATCACCAGATGAACCGGCGGATAAGACGTTCGATGAGATTGTTACTGTCCTGAAAGATCATCTAAACCCCACGCCGCTGATGCTAGTGGAACGATTTAAATTTTATGACAGAAGGCAGCTACAGCATGAAAGCAATGCTGAATATTTGCTGGAATTGCGTAAATTAGCGAAATATTGCCAGTTTGGAATGGGACTGACAGATGCACTACGAGACAAATTTGTGTGTGGTTTATTTAAACAGGATACACAAAAGCGACTGCTCGAGGAGAATGAGCTGACGCTTGAGAAGGCGGTCACTGTGGCAGCAGCACACGAAGCCGCAGCGAGAGGCACGGCAGTAATGCAGCTACGGTCACCGGAGCTCAGTGCACACAAATTGGGTGTGAGTTCTGTTAAATGTTATCGTTGTGGAAAGACAACGCATGATCAGAACCAGTGTTGGTTTAAAAACCAAGAATGCAGAACATGTGGTAAGCTTGGACATATAGCTAGAGTATGCAGGTCAGGGAAGAAGACCAGCAACAAGAAGTCACCGCAAGGGAAATACGCAAAGGTACACAAGGTGGCCGAACAGGAGTCCGATTCAGACGCTAGCAGTGATGAACTGGCTGGCTTAAGCAGTATTGAACTGGCTAGCTTAAGGGTACTCAACGTTGGTAAGGGTGCAGACCTCCAGACAATTTGGGTTACTCTTCAGATAGAAGGAGTCCAAGTAAAAATGGAATTGGACACTGGATCGGCATTGTCGGTCATGAATAAGAAAGATTACAGAAGGTTATTCCAACATATTCCCCTACAGGATACGGAGATTATATTGACAACCTACACGGGGCAGAGAGTGTACCCCATCGGGACAATAAAGGTTGCAGTGGCCAACAAGGGCGAAGGAAGTCAAATAATGGACTTATATGTGCTACCGGAGGGAGGTCCACCACTACTAGGCCGGGAGTGGTTTAGAAACATAAATATGGACTGGCATTCGCTAAAAGCCATAAAGAGTGAGAACTCGGTGCAGATAATCAGCCCAGACTCTAGAACTGATGATGGTAAGACCAACCCATGTGCAAAAGACAAAGTTTCAGCACAGAATTCCACTGAGCAACAACAACATAGTTTAACAGAGAATTCTGAGTCTGTCAAGTCTACTGATATGCACATTTTTGAGGGACACTGGGCTCGAACTCAACTCCATTTCAAACTACAACAGCAATTAGAACAAATGATTCACCGTTTTGAGCAAGAGATGAATGAAATAAAAAAGTTCTTTGTTACAGAGTGGGAGAATCTGGAAAGTCAACAGAAGCAACTGATGGAGAAAATGGAGCAGGAGCACACCAACCATCTGCGCGAGGAGGCCGAACGAATCAAAGCTGATTCAGGTTCTGAAGGTGCGTGCCATAATCTGGTGTCAGAAGAGTTAACAGTCAGCCAACTCCTTCATATGCTGAGGGACAAGACTCTGAAATGGGAAAAACTTGAACACGAGCTGCGATCTTCAAAGGAAAAGGGTTCGGAGCTCTCAAAAGTCATTGAGATGGCTGATGTGACGACACAGACTGAAACGACTGCAACAGAGCAGCCATTGGATGCCAAAAGTACGCTGACTCACGTCAATGTAGAACAACAGACCGCTGAAACAGCTGCTCCGGTAGAGGGATTGCATAGTCCGAGCAATCAATCTCCAAAGGAAGTTGAAGTATTAAAATCACAAATGAGGTCACTAGTAAACGACTTGCTGAAAGCCCAGAAAAAGCTGGATGCAGAGGTACACATGAAGAAGTCTCTTCAGGAAAGATGTCTGGATTTGGAACAAGAGCTGGCTAACGTCCAGCTGGGTATGGAGGAAATAGACGACCCTCTCACTGGTCTAGCTCAGGACGACAGCGAATATTACTATGACCTGGTGGACGACACCGAATATTACGATGTCCTGTCCTGCCCAGCTTGTAACTTCGACTCCCAAAGTGCAGAAATCATGGAGGAGCACCAAAAGTCTACGGAACATCGGGAGAAGCTGGCTCTACGACGGAAACAGGAGGAAGAGAAGGAGGAACTGCGCATGCAGCTGGCAGCTGTGGCAGCTGACAATGGAGCCCAGAGAGTCTCCAAGAAGCAGAAAAGGAAAAGTAAAAACAGAAGATGACCCATCTGAACCATTATCACCTCTACCAGATCACACACGTGGTCCCTCCGAACGGAGCCAAATCAGTTCGGAAGTTCAAGCTGTTAAATCCATGAAAGGACTATTGAATGAGTAACGTGAACCGACTACACCACAGAGATTGAATCTGTGAACTGTTTTCCGCAGAGACTGAATCTGTGATATGTTACGTTAAACATGAAGTTATATATGTATATATGTTATTACGTTATGTTAAATGGGGGGATGACTATAAAGCTAAGAAGGGAGGAGTGTTGTGTATGTAACCTGTTCCACCTTAAGAGAGCTTAAGCCTGTTCCACCTTAAGAGATGTACTACTTTCTCAGGCTGCTGTAGACGTAATACCGGGGGTGAACACACCGGTATATAAGCACTGTGCAGTAATCTTGTATTCAGTATAGTCCCTACCTCCAACCAGTAAAGACCTGTTTGAGTTATACGTTTAAGTCTTTGTGTTAATTGTTCAATACAATTCACAGACTTAACAAAAACCTCTTGACAGAATATAATTAACTAACTTTGTCTGAAGACATTTCTGTCCTGCTGACCTTTTGATTGTCCTTGTTTAAACTCTTAATGTGTTTAAGATGATACAATACCATTACACGTGATCTATGGAACGCTTGCTTGTTTGAGTGTATAAATATGTTGCATTTGCTGATGTCCTTTAGAGATGTTGGCCTAGCCTTTGTCCAGGCAGCTCTCTCCTTGTATACACTTGTATGCAAGTAAAATAAAGCTTTGTCTCTCTGACGATACCCAGTTTGTGTAAAGTCTTTACTTGGGGTTTAGACTTCGACAGTAAAACTTGGAGGTTCCACCGAGATAGCATGCTGTGACGATTGGTGAGTAAACGGACGAAGAACGAGGTGCCGTGCCACGGAGACTTCCATAGGCCAACCGTGGGTTTTTGCACCACAATGTTGGGACTCTCCCTGTCAGAGACATAATCGTGCGAAGTCTGTTTTTCCCAGTGAAAAGCACTGCTATCTAAAGGTCGAAGGTTGACTTGCCATTGTGACTGTTTCCCTTTCAGAGACGGAATAGAGGATCAGCCAGAAGGCACTGCTACCTTATGAACGGGATCGTGCAGACAGACGGTAGGAAGCGCTAAATAAGGTACCTAGGAGAAGGTGAGCGTTATGGGAACGCTCTAAATAAAATTGTGTAGAAGAAGGTTAGTCAGGAATGTGACTAACTGTCGATTAGCGATTTTTGGGTAAAATCGACTAATAGGTCGCTGACCAAGAATATGGCCGGTGAAAATTGAGGGTCCTGTTGTCCTTATTTGTGGCATAGGAAAAGAAAGATAGAGAGAGAGAAGGTGAGCGTTATGGGAACGCTCTAAATAAAATTGTGTATGATCATTCTAAACTTAAGAGTAAGTAAAACTTGTGTGATATTGGTTTAGTGTTGGTCTGTAGGGGCGTCCAACGCAGATCATAGAATGTGACGCGAGTTTGTGTAAATCATATTTGGCTGACCGACAAGGACAAGGAGGGTGCCTGTCTCATCGATCCTAGACTGAGCCGGAATTAAGAGGGCAATTGAGCCCCACGTGATGGCCAGGATTAAGTAGGCTGAGAGGCTCCAAAGCACCCTGAGCTCGTGACGCCAAATAGGAGAGTGTATGTGCGTGTATTACTGTGATTATTTTTGTGCGTGTATTACTGTGATTATTTTTGTGCGTGTATTACTGTGATTATTTTTGTGCGTGTATTACTGTGATTATTTTTGTGCGTATATTACTGTGATTATTTTGTGGTAACATGGGTACTGCTACCAGCCAGATACCTGAAAAGGGTACTCCGGCTGCCTTTATGTTTAAAAATAATGGCCGGACATCTATTGACCATTTACCTAATTGGTCTAAATGGACTTCCCATGACAACCGCCCCTTCCCGCCAGATGGAACATTTAATTTAGATAGAATTTCATGCCTAGAAAATTGTTTATTAGAAAAGGACCCTGGCCAAAAGGGTAAGAAGGGTGTGAATTGGTCGGTCTTTTCCGATTGGAAAAGAGAGGCGGAGAAAAGAAGGGAGCAGAGTGTGGGAGCCAGTAAAAGGGGTAAGGAATTAGAAAAAAAAGAACGTTACCATACCACAATATCCCCTTTCAGAAAAAGGAAATCCCATGGAGGGTGAGGAGGACGAAAGTGATGACGAATTAGTTCAATCACGCAGGAGGTTGTATCCTCCCTTGCCCTCTCCATATAGGGAACCCTTACGAGCATGGAACACGGGAGATATGCCAAGAACTCCTAAAAGTTCAGAGGTATTTACTAGAACCCGAAGCAGGCTCCCCGTGGTTCCAAGTACAGCAGAAGAAGAAGGGTCAGTGCAACCTACGGCCTCAGTAGTTACTCCAGTAATTCCGGAAGCAGTAGTTACACAGGCCCCGTTGAAACTCTTCCCTAACCCCAACGCTGCAGGTACGATCTCTGTCCATCGTGCATGGTCCCCTACTGAACTGCGCACTATGATGGGTGATCTCCCGAATCCTGAGTTAGATTTGGAAACCGCAATAACTAAACTAAAGATGATAGTGCTATGTCACCAACCCAGCATTTTAGATATGGAAATTCTGTGCAAGGGTTGGCTAAAGGAGCCCCAATTTAAGAAATTGGAAGAAACCTTTAAAGGATTCTCAGAACATCGGGCCTTAGCAACTGCAGGTCCGGCGACCCCTCCAGCAGACGGATTATGGGCCCTCCTGTATGATGCGCAGCACACTACCTTCCCCAAGAAAACTAATTGGTCAAAGATAATGGAAACTACCCAAAAGAAAGATGAGGATGTGGAAGAACATATAGAACGTGTAGAATTGCAAATGAAACAACATTCCGGGTTGGCAGACAAGGACGCGCGTGGACCCCTAGTAAGCGCCCTTGTAAATGGTCTCCGCCCAGAGCTAAAAGAACCACTACAGTTGGTCTGTCTCGGATGGAGACAGAAAAAGCTCCCCGAATTGACTTCCATACTCAAAGATTTGCAAGAAAGAAATAAAGAGCAAAAAGGAAAAAAAAACCATACTATGTTTGCAGAATATGAAAAGGCCGGTGAGCCATCGGGGGAATTTTTTTCTATGGCCACCCAGCAACAGCAGTATCGCGGAAATTGGGGAAGGGGAAGAGGAAGAGGAGGTTACAGAGGGGGGACTGGAAGAGGAAGGTATAGAGGCAGGGGCACAGGGCAAAGGGGATGCTTTGGATGTGGACAAATGGACCACTGGTTGGCCCAATGCCCCAACAATAAAGAAAGAGAAAATGCTGGCCAGAGTCAAAAACCTGAGTTCACTACCATCTTTCTTTTCAGCACAACAAGCAGAACTGTTTGCCGTTACAAGAGCATGTATTTTAGCTACAGGAAAATCAGTGAATATTTATATTGACTCTCAGTATGCATTTGGAGTCACTCATAATTATGGTCAAATTTGGAAACTTAGAGGATTCCTGACTTCATCAGGATCTACAGTTAAAAATGCTGAACAAATTGATAACCTTTTAAAGGCTCTCCAGTGTCCTACAAAAATTGCTGTTATTAAATGCAAAGCACATACAGGCGATCAAGACCAGGCTTCTTTGGGCAATGATAGGGCGGATCGAGCAGCTAAGGCTGCGGCTCTATCTGATACAGGGTCACAAGTGTCTGCATATGTTCTTAGAAATAAAGATCCAGACAATCCCCCACCCACAATTGATGACGTTTTGGCCTATCAATTACAGGCCAGTCCGGACAAAGTGTTAGCTTGGGTGAATGATTCTTGTTTTAAAACACCTGAAGGAGTATGGGTCTACCATGACGGCCGCATGGTGGCTCCCAAGTCAATACTCCCATGGATTGCCCGATGTGTCCACATGTTCACATGCAGGCAAAGGGGGGATGGCAGACTATATCACACAAACTTGGTATTCACCAGGCATTGACAATTACAAAACAAATTAGTGAACAATGCATTACCTGCCAAACAATGAACCCAGGTAAAACGGAAAAGGTACAGGCTGCCTCCCACCCAAATCTAACAGGACCCTTTGTACATTTACAGATGGATTTTATTGAATTACCAGTATGTTTAGGACTTAAGTATGTATTAGTTATTGTAGATGTGTTTTCACGATGGATTGAAGCCTTTACATGTATAAAAAAAAATGATGCAGTTACTGTTGCAAAATGTTTGTTAAAAGAAATTGTACCACGATTTGGTATACCTGCACAACTTTCAAGTGACAATGGATCACATTTTACTGGGACAGTTGCGCGAGAAATGTGTAAGGCTTTACAGATCAACCAACACTTCTACTGCAGCTATCATCCACAGTCAGCGGGACTGGTAGAAAAATATAATGGTATGCTGAAAAATAAACTTTCCAAACTCTGCAGCGAGACAGGACTTAAATGGGTCGAACTGTTACCCTTGGCATTGATGGTAAGGCGATCAGCAACAAACAGAACGATGGGACTGTCACCACATGAAGTCGTCATGGGACGACCTCAGAGACTGCCATTTTCTGCACCCTTCACTGCCAAGCAGATGGACATTCACAAGATGAATGAACATATGTTGAATTATTGCATTGCCTTAACTAAGTGTATTTCCAGTTTCCACCAACAGGTCAAGCAAGCCCAGGTTGAACCAGCTGAAGGAAGGTGCCATAACCTAGAACCAGGAGACAACGTATACGTGAAAGTATTCAAGAGAAAAGTATTCAAGAGAAAAGTATTCAAGAGAAAGAACGGTCTCCAACCCAGATTCGAAGGTCCGTACCAAGTACTCCTAGCAACTAATACTGCTGTAAAGGTGAAAGAGAGACCAACATGGATCCACGCTTCCCACTGCAAAAGAGCTCCAGAAAACAAGGAAAAGGAATCACCAGCCCCATCAGTAAATGGAACTGGACATTAGGACTATGTTTCCTTGGGACACTTATAATACCTGCAATGCCCGAATTGTATATAAATACATTTTTGTATATGGCATACACATACGCAACAACGGTAAGCGCTTCCAGCTGTTGGGTTTGTGCCCATGTTCCCATACATAGTAAAGGGGGAATTCCATTAAGACCTATCCCCTTCAATGAGTCAGAGACGATGGAATGGATTTTACGCCAAAATGGGAGTATTACCAAGTATGAGTTAAATGGCCCCAAAAAGATTATAGTAGATGAAGACTGGCAAAGGCATTGGACCTCGGCAGGATACGATTTGGACACCCTCAAAGGATGGTATCAGCCTAAGTATGACCATGCTAGACAGCTCCCCTCCCTGGTCCTCACCAATACATCTGGGATAGGGAGACCAGTAAGCTCATTGTGCCTGGATAAGAGTAAGAGTAGAGGACCAAGCGTTGGCCACAGTTATTATGCAGAACCAGTTAAAGTAATGATGCAGGTACAGATCAAGGACCTATTTGATGGAGAAGGAAAGATTAAATGCAATCTTGCTAGACTAGGCTGTCCTTGATAAGGACAAAAGGAGGGAATGTGGAAATATGATTTTGCCCTTACTAGTGCATGATGGGATACTTGACATCTAATGTATTTTTGTACCATTGCCTGTGGACTAAAACCGGGTCAGCAGCAACTAACGTAATCTTCTGACCTATTGCAATTAAGTTAATCACAACCTGCCAGAACAATACATTGCAGAACTATTGGGTAACCGCACTGCTAATGACATCTGGCCAAAGAATGAAAACAATTCTGTTAAAGGTCAATCTCGTTTCTCTTTATACATGATCATATTCAACTTGTGTTCTTCACTGTATAAATATGATAATCAGACATGAGTGAGCAAATCATTTTTTTGGTAACAAGATTCAAACAAAACCTCCTGACAGAATATAATTAACTAACTTTGTCTGAAGACATTTCTGTCCTGCTGACCTTTTGATTGTCCTTGTTTAAACTCTTAATGTGTTTAAGATGATACAATACCATTACACGTGATCTATGGAACGCTTGCTTGTTTGAGTGTATAAATATGTTGCATTTGCTGATGTCCTTTAGAGATGTTGGCCTAGCCTTTGTCCAGGCAGCTCTCTCCTTGTATACACTTGTATGCAAGTAAAATAAAGCTTTGTCTCTCTGACGATACCCAGTTTGTGTAAAGTCTTTACTTGGGGTTTAGACTTCGACACCACCCACCCCACCCTGCCATAGTGATGAGTGTGAAAGGAATGGCTGCGGCATTGTAGCGATGCTTTACAGTGCTGGTATGGGATGGTGTCAACCTGACACATCACGTGGCAGCCTGAGTTTACAGCACCAAGTGAAGTAAATCTGGCCATGGTGATGCCATCGCTGGCCTCCCGGGCAACGATGTTGTCAGGGGCTGATGCCCTGTGTCCTGTGCGGCATCAGGTGATGACGGAGAAGGTTGATGATGTTGTTGGTGTTGGAGCTGATCAGAGGACCAAGGTCTGATTTTTTCAAGGGCACCGATGTTGCTGCAATAGATGGCAGCTGCAGGTGAGATGACAGATGCGATCTGTCAATGGTGAGAGAGGTTGTTCCAATGAGGTGGCACTGGACATACAGTTGGCTCTAAACACTTGCAAGCTAAAGAAATCTCTATATGTATTAAAAATGCAGTAACCAACAGTTTTTGAGCTCTAAAACTGACCATCTGCAACATGGCATCCTTTACACAACTTCTGCAGCTGTCAGCTTATAAGATGAATCAGAGCAGACTCAACTCACGCCAGCTCACCCTGGCGTGTTCCCGAGCAGCGGGTAACCCGTGGGGGAAGCATGTAAAATTGGAAGGAAGCCTCAAAATACCATTAAATTGGCTCTTAACAAGCCATTTAATGAGCTCAATTGTCTCCCCTGCTGCTTGGTGCCGGGTCAGTTCTGTGCTGACAGACCCGACACCTGGGAGACTCGTGTGGAGGTGGGTTGACAGCGGGTTTCTTACCCACTGTCAATCTTTGCTATTTTGACAGCGGACCCGCCTCCAAACCCACCCTCTGAGCGCTGGCAAAATTCTGGCCTTGGTGAGGGCTTTAAGCAATTCAGATGATGCCCGGGATAAATATTCTTTTCAGGGTATCGATCCCAGTGTTCTTACCATATGGGCAGCAGAGGTTTGAATGAGCTGAAGTTTATGGAGGGTAGAGACTGGGAGGCCTGTCAGGAGAACATTAGAATAATTGAATCTGAAAGTGGCAGAGGCATGCATGAGGATTTCAGTGGTAGATGGGCTGAGGTAAGGGTACAGGCAGGTGATATTACAGTGGTGGAAGTAGGCAGTCTTGGTGATGGAGAGGATACAGGGTCAGCAGTTCAGCCAGGGGTTGAATAGAATGCAAAGGTTTCGAACAGCCTGGTTCGGTCTGAGACAGTGGCTGTGGAGAGGGTTGGAGTCAGTGATGAGGGTATAGAGTTTGTGGTGGTGGTGAAGATGATGGTTCAGCCTTCTGAATGTTTAATTCCCGGAAATTGTGCCCCATCAAAGACTGAATGTCGGACAACACAGAGGAAGTGGAGGGGTTAACAGAGGTGGTGGAGAGGCAGAGCCGGTGTAATCCTCATACATGTAAAATGACATTATATTTTAAGAGCTTAGTAGGTAACTGCATAAATTGTTCATGTTGAGACATTTACTCATCAATCCTCAATTAGCAGATTTTTTTATATTCCTGAAAACATTTTTAACAAGGAAACCTTTTGCAAAATGAAAGCCTTTCTATCATTTTGTTCTTGCTGGCTGGATTTTCCCTCCCTTCCCTTGAAGATGCCAACAGTTCACTGCAACCTAGCTCTACAGTCCTCGGCACATCATGCTTCAATGCAACACGTTGCGGCTCCAACCCAGTTAGTGAACCAGATTCTGCTCTTTCCAAGGGAGGCATCAGCGCATCTGCACATATTCTGCAGTGCAATGACCGACTTTCACTTGCAATTCATCACTGACAGGAGGTGGGGTTAGACACGTCACACTATAAATACTGCAAGCCTGGCTGGGTGAAAGTGACTGCAATGAACAGTCCACACTGCGGAGTCCCGGATCTCCCGGCATATGGACAACTAAAATAAAGCAACATCAACTACAATCATGAAAAGGCAACACGCGTCCCCTTCAGCAGACAGTGTGGGGAGATTTACTCGCTGAATCCTCAACCACAAGGCATCTTACCGGGGATTCATTCGCCTGGGATTTGGAGAGGTATTTTTTATTCCACTGTTGAAAACTATAGGAGTCTGATGTACATTTGTATGAATTGTTTTTTGACGTGGTGTTTGTACTCACAGTTTTCTGCCTCAATCTCTTACCGTGGGATTTATTCATTTTTATCTGCGATTTTTTTTTTGCTTAAACTTTCTTTTTGCACCTGAATGTCAAAAGCTTCAATGCTATTTTAGGGTAGGTGATTGGTGAGATCTGGTCCCCACAGATCCGAATGGTTGAAGACGGGTGTGTGTTGGAGATGAGTGTGGGGTGATTTTTTTTCTGTAGTGAATTATAAGATAAACCTCTCCCCAAGCACTGTCAGTGTGGTTCATGTACTTCCGTACAGACACCACTAGTGTCTTATGCAAAAAAAAATGCGCATGTTGAGGTGAGGATCAGCGGTCTGCCTTTGATCTTTTTAACAACCTTCTCTCTCTCCGGACAGTTCGGTTGGATTACCGAAAGGACTTGAAGTCAAAAAAAAGTCTGGATGGATTCCGCTTGATTGACTGTCTGAGGCAGAAAAAAAGCCAAACAGCCAGCAGACTTTGTAAAGTTTAACAGTGTCACAGAACTTGGGTCCCAGCACCATCGAAGTGAAGAGAATGGAGATTGCACCAAGTGGAACAGCGGGGATTTCACACTGGAGAAACTGACAAGGTTTTGAGACTGACCTTGAGTTCCAGGGAAGAGTCAGACTGTTGGTTCTCAGGAGCCAGCACCCCTTTTTTTTGTTTCACCAGAATTGAGTTACTAGAACAGCAATGTGCACCGAGGGATTCCAGTACCGAGCTCTGTTTGAGTACAAGAAGGAGCGAGAAGAAGACATCAACTTATTGCCGGGTGACCTTCTCACCGTTAACAAGTCGGCGCTGTTGACGGCGAATTATCAAGAAGGGGATGAGAAAAATCCCAAAGGATGGCTAAATGGTGTCAACGAAAGAAACAAAGACAAAGGCGACTTCCCCGGAACCTATGTTGAGTTTGTTGGACCGGTTCGAATAGTGCCACCAACTCCTAAACCAAGACCCGTCCCTCCCACACCAGGCGGCGCGCCGGCGGCCAGCTCAGCTCCCGTGTCTGGTACGTGCTCCTTTAACACCTCGCACGGCGATTGATCAAACTTTAGAACATTGAAGTAGGTTATGGTTAAAACATGGCATTGGCAGCAATAGTTTTGACCCATTAGCCATGGGTGTATATGACACGTTGTTCAGGGCGAAGTGGCCGGATTTGTGCTATTTCGAATATTTGGTAGTTTAAAGGTAGAAAAAAGTCCTTAGTTCGAATGGTGAGAGAATGGGAATAGATGACATAAATACAATGATGAAAATAACTTAAAAGGGGTGGAGTTAATTTATGAATATTTCACGCTTTGAGTTTTGAAAATAAAATAAGTTAACTTGTCTTCCTTACTAACCTCACTAAGCCTTCTGAACTTCTTGATTGGGATCTGTTGAACTGGGCATCTAGGTAATTCATGAATTAAAGTTTTTAAATGGATTGATACATTATATTAATATTCTAAAATACACAAACCTGATCTTAAGCATGATAACATTTTACTCTGACCTTGTTTTTAAAAAAACTGCTGATAAAGATATTGAAAGAGATTTGAAAATACTGGATTAAATTCCAACATTCTGCCATCAAATTATTGCACTTTTATACTTTCCTATTCAGTTCAGTACCTATGTGTAGGCTCTATATACTCTTAACGTATGCTTTCAGATAGGCAGGAAACGACCTTATTCAGCTACCTTACCAATCTCCAGTTGTTTACCTGAGCAAAAATGCCATCTGTGCTGCACTGAATAATATCACTAAATATCTGCATTGACATTGGGCCATGATAATGTAATTTGAAAGAAGACCACATCATTTATGCTGTGTAAAAAGAGTATTGTTTACTCCAAGGACATTGTTCACTTCAAGAGAAAGCAACATTAAAATTATACGCTGTAAATCCAGTCAAGCATTGGTCATTTAGTTAGTGCATTAACAATGAATTAAAGTTTTTCAAAGCGCAGTGAACTTCACTTGATGCAACCATTAAATAATGATGGCATTGGTGGAGAGTTCTATAATTTAACTTGGAATACTCTTGCAACGTGTCACAGAGTTTCAGATATTCTTTGTCGAAACTTCAATAAATTAGAATGTAGCTGTGGCTCCCTTTCCATTGCACAATCAAACGTGAGCACCAATGCATTGGCCAGATGTTCTTATCTTTTTGCTATTACAGGACGCCTCAAATCTTGTTTTCAATACTTTTGAAAATGCATCAAAGTTAAAATCCAGAGACTTTAATTTAAAAGCTGGAATGAAGTTTGAATTTACACAAAGCATTTACAGTGCTTCAAGTTTAAACTGTCATAATACAACAGCAGATACAAAACCAGACAATTCCTGTCCAGGGAAAGATGTAATAAAGTACTGAAAATATTTCAGATAGATTTTTTTTAGTATATTGTGGTAATCTTCTCTCTTGTTGAAGGATATCAATCTCAGTGCAAATGTTATTTGAATAAGGCAAACAGAATAAAAACAACTTGACACAAAAGCAATTTTTAATTTGCAAGTCCCATTTTTCTTGTTACAACCTCTCCAGTAAAAGTTGGTTGTAGGTTATATTAAATCAATTACAGGCATAATGTATCAAAATTGGGTTAAGATACCAGGCTGTCATTTCAGTAAGGATGAGGCATTAATCAAACAAGGTTTACTAATGTTTTATTCTACAACTGCTATCATTTGTAATATGTTTTAAATAGTGTCCCAGGTACAAAATATACATGTGTCCTATAAAATGGTCTGTTGATCATAAACAAAAATGTATAGCTTCAAGAAGTTAAGTCAGTAACGTAGGTGAGTTGAATAGCCTTTTGGGGATAACGTGGAGGATTAGGTGAGCAGGCTAGCATGGTGGAACTGAGATGTGGTAACAGAGATGACTTTCATGTGAAACAAATTAAATGTAGTGAGCTTTTGACGGTGGCTGTGTTTTTTATTGGATCTATCTAAGGTTTAAGTCACTATGAAAAATATGATCAACTTTATGCCATAATCGCCATGTTACCGTTTCAATAAAAGTAAAATTTTTATTGTGAACTAAAAGCTGCAGTAGCAGAATTTTAGAAGAATTTAAGTCTACAGTGTTGAAAGTACTGTATCTAAAAGACATTTTAAATACCTTTTTGAAACCAGATCATTTACTGCATGTGTTACTGCCTAGAATATAAGGGCAACAAGAACTTGTGTATGAGACAGACACCAGAAACTTTCTGATTTCAGAAGGGGGCTGCTAATTTATGAGGGTGATTAAGTGAGGTTTGTAGAGGATATTTTGATCATTATGCTATCCAAAAGGAGAGGGGCTTCCTGGAGTACTATAGTCTGTCATGAAAAAAAATCGGGCTTATTAGAAACGCAGAAAAGTGTTGGAAATGGCAATCCTGCATATATGATTAGCTTGGGTTGCACTAAAGAGCGTGCTTCACACTGCATAGACACCAGAAGCCTGCTTGTATAGCAGCCATTACACATGAAAAATGGAGGTGTTGTGCTTCACACAGAGCATAACAGCAATGTTTAAATTTTTTAAATGATGCCAAATTCTTCGGAATTATTTATAAAAGGCCTTGCTTATATGCTGATAATCGAAGGGCCCATTCTACCTGGTGGAAATCAAATACTATTGAAGACACAAAATAAATAACTGGAAGAGATGGTTTTTCTGTTGAAAATATATTGTACTAATACCTTTTTTATTAAAAAAAAGTTAATTTGTTAAGAAAAGATGGAAACAGTTTCTGGCTTAACAGTTTAAAGAAAAAAAATCTTGGAAACCAAGATTTCTGAAAGCCAGAGAAGATACATTTTCCAGACGTGTTTATAAGCAACTGTTTATAGGAATTGAATGCATTAACCCAAAGCTTTTCCCTTAGCTCTGAGCAGGCCTTTTACATACTATTTCATTTTAGAATACGTGAATCTTGTTAAAAAAATCAGAAGTAATAAATTACATTTTTATTTTTGTATTTTTCATCTGTTGAAGCTTGCAGAATATCTTGATAACCAAATATCCCTTTTATTGCTCATGTCCTTGGTTTAAAAAAAAACTATTCTATATTTCTGATTGGAAACAAAACTGAAAATATTAATACATAATGCTCAAGTAAGTGGCAATTCACCCATTTTTTTATTGTTTGGATTTTTGCATTCTGAAGCATAAACTCGATACAAGAGAGGGGTTTGCATCGACCTTTGGGCTTTTGAATTGCTCAATAAAACTGAGCGGAGGACAGTGCAAATGTCTCTCATTCAGCATCATAGGAGCCTTTTAGCACAGGAGAGCTTTGAGAAAGAAGAGGAATAGAACATTAAAAAAATGGGATTGTGCACAGTTAACAGAAGAGAATAAAATGTTTACCTATTGATTAGGGAGTGGGAAATGTTACCGGTGAGTGCCATGCATTGGGGTTACATCTTCTACACTTTAATCAATTGAGTGGATTTATTTTCCACTTCAGTAGGCAATTTGAAACCCTTTCCCTGTGTAATTTTTGTTGTTTAGCAGAAATAATGTATCGTCTGTAACTATTTTCTTCTGAGTTTAAAGTTGCAGTGTCATTTTTGCCTGAAACATACAGGTGCTGATCGTATGTCAAAAGATATATATTTTTAATAAAAATGGTGCTAACAGTCAGGATTTCTCATAGTGACTGTATTTGAGGGCTTCTAATTATTTGCTTTTTGCAGTAGCCTCACTTCTGTGTCAATTTTCTGTAAATTCGAATGACTCATAGTGATTTTATTAACCTTTATATCACTAACTTATCTGAGGGGAAATTTTTTTTTCAGATTAATATTGTTGATTATTGGGAATAAGATTTGAAATTGCTTTGGATTTGAAACCATTCAAATGAAACAATTCAAAATATGCCAAATTCTGTTTAGTTGGGGTTTTGTTTGCTATATCTGCCCATTCCAGGTAAGCACAGCAGCAGCTGGTACCTGAGTGTCTGAAACTGATCCCATCATTGTAAATCCTGATCTGTAAAATTATACTTCTGACCTAATGTTCAGATTCTTTTGATAAACCCACAGCTGCCTTGTGACTACTTTCTGTATTTTATTAGAAATGCTCTCCAGTGTTTGTGCAGTAGATTTAAGAATAATGCAAGCTGAAACCTCCCAATATAGTATAGATCGACTCAGTCTCACTTTCACTTTATATGTAATGCTTTTGTAGAAATAAAGCTGATGGGGTGCAACAGCTAAGTGACTTTAACTGATTTTCTTGAGCTACAAAAAACACTCACTAAAATATTATTTTTCCCATAAAATACACTACAAGCCTCATAAGTAAAATATATCCTAGCAGGACATGTGGTTTAGTAAATGTCTATACTTGTGAGATAGCTATGATCCACTTCTATCTTTCTCACTTGTGAGTTATACAATCAGCATCATCTTTGGCAGTAGTTACGTGCCACTGCTGTGTGTTTTGCAGGACTGCTACTGGGGTTAGCTTTTGACTTCTTTTCATGTTTGATATTGTGTATTGTAGCATATAAAGGACAAAATATGTGGCTGTCAAGGATCACTTAAGAAAGTTGATGGAGTGTAATCCAACATATGATGAGCTACTCAGTTGAACTGGTTGGAAAAGGGTTCCTGCAACTTTAATTATGGCTGTGCGTGTGTGTGTATGTGTGCGCGTGTGCAAATATTTTCCCAATTGATTTGAAGGTAGACTTGTTCTGTGTTTCTCAGCTCTGACCAATATGCTGCCAGGCATCTGTCGATGTTGCCTTGAGTTGGCTGCTAGGAGGCAAAAAAAGCAAGCCTGAAATCTGAGGGGGAAGGAAGAACTGGCGGAGTGGAAGAAGAATACCAGCTTAACTGGGTTGGGGAGGAGAAAAGTACCAGGTTGAATTAACGGGGAAGAGGTAGAAGATTTCTAGTATGAATTGGGAGGGCTAGAGGAGTCGAGTGCCACTGTGAAAGGCTGAAGAGTTGGATGGAGTACAGAGTCTCTCAGACTCTACCCTATTTACTATAGAGTGCCTTTCTGAACTGGAGCACTGGGGGAAGGGGTCGGATTTGGGAAAGTGGCTCATAAGTTAACCGTTGGGTAAGTAATGTTCTGTTGAAATTCCAACTGCCACTTTATTTTCCCTTTTTAAGATAAAAAACCTGTTCATTGTAAAGTTAAAAAAGTGCTTAAAGTGAACAAGAATCCATCCATTTTAATGTAAAAACAAATCACATTTTTACAGGCGAGCATGCCCTTGGGGCTCTTGGAAATGTCCTGTTAATTTTGTGCCTTCAGCATTTGGATTTCCCCTTCAAAGTTTTGTGTACTTATGATTTTATCCCTCCAATACAAGTGAAGGAATGTTATGTATACCAACTGCTAAAGTTACAAATCCTGTGTGGCTACTTGTTTTTACATGTCAGGGCTGTTCTTAAGTTGTTAGCTCTTTGGAGGCTGTGGCAAGCTTCTTTTTTCTTGAAGCTGTAAGATCAACACTTGCTAGTTTTCCAGGTTTGCACATCCCAGCAGTCAGGCTCCAGGCAGGCACTGAACGATGTTTGCAAATCGTTTCCCTGCTCATTACAGTTGTGTAACAAAAAGAAGTCCCTCTTTTCTAATTAATTCTGAGCACGTTTGTAATGTGACATCTGTGTCTTGGAGAAAGGTCTAACTTGAGTCAGAATGGAAATGTATTAACAGATTAACACTCTGACATTTACAGGAATTCCTATGTTTTACAGAGAATTATGTCCAACATGGACTCCAAGAAAAAAAAAGGACAAACTTGCAAGTCTGGCACAACACGTATTTTCTACCCAGCTGCAAACTAGCTGCTTTATGCTTGCAGAATGTAAAATAGTGCTGAGTGTTGAATGCTTCACTCGCACTACAACCTAAATGTCAGAACATGCCTAATAGATTGTACATTGAATAATTCAACCTCCCTTTGACTATAACTAGATGGTGGGTAAGAACTTCAGCTCATTTCTGCTTCTGACTTATGAAATATAATTTTAATATCAAAGCTTCTGTCCTTGCTGTATTTTTACTTGTATGTTTCCCTGTAAACAACCATCAGGCAGTGATCAGGAGCTTTCAGGGAAAAGTACCAAGTACATAGGGATGAAGCCTGATCACGTGCTGGGAGCACATTAATAAATGGAAATGAAGAGTCAGAATTGGACATTGTAAAGAGGTCAATTTTCTAGTTTCTTTGAGATAAAAGTGCCCAAACTACAAATTGGGGCAAGTGATTTGTTATTGCTCAGATCTACTCAAAAGTCAACACCTTTACTGCCTCCTGGACTGTTTTGCAAAATGGTGGTAACTCAGGTAGCAAAATCACACTGCATATAAATATAAAAATTCAAGGGATGTCGTGACATGCCAAATTGTTTGCCCTCCTCATAATTAGCCCACTCATCAGAGCACGGCTACAATGTTCAGTGGAGAAAAGAAACATACCAAATTGCAGCCTTGTTTTAACATTTTACAGAGGAAAACTATTACTTTCCTCTCACATGAACAGATGGTAGGAGACAGTAAGCCTCTTAATTATTTCCTTTCTTATAACAGTAATTGTTGGGTGGAATTTGTTTTTTCATTCTGCAATTATTTTGTACCATGACGGGTTTTACCTTGTGCCATTCGATGTTTTTACCGCTGTTCATAAGGAGCTTGAATATTTTTTGTGTGCAGAGTTTGATTAATGAGACTATTATCTTCCTTGAAAGGCTTTTTTCCTGCCATTGGATTTGGAGCATTTTGTGGTTAGGATCAGAGCTGTTTTGATTTGTCTAGTTGTAAAGTCTGACACTTGTAGACTTTATGAAACTTAACCCTAGCTATCTCACACAAGTAATGCAGGCAATTAACACACTATAGCGCCATCAAGGGATTCAGGTTACATTATAAACAGTAAGAGATGTTCAAATAATTTGAGATCTTCTGGATCATTGAACTGTGTTACAGCCTTGTACTCCATTTCAGTCAAAAATATAAGTGCTGTAATATGTTGGAGATGAGTTTTTCTTCAGGTATGGGTGATTAAAATGCAGACAATATGGTTGCAAATCAGAAATATATAAGGAAGTGTTTTATTTTTAGTTTGGAAGATGTACAATATATAGAATTTTAAATGGTAACTTGCAGTGCTTACTAACTGGCGCTCCAGTATGTCCACACTGATATTTGTCAGTGTGTTGACTATCTTGGCACATTGAAGCAGCTGTTAGGGAACTGCATGCACAAAGTGAGTAAAAATGACAACTTGTCTGTGCATTTCATAATAGAGGCAATCTGCCTGTGTTGGTTAGAAATTGAGCAAGATTCTAATTTTCTCGCCTTCAAACAATCATTCTAATTCCAAGTTTTGTTTAATTTTTAATTTTTTAATGTAATGTGATTTTTTTATTACACATGTGTGTTTGTTGTGCCAAGTGATGCCAATAGGAATTTGTTACTTAAATTACTCTATTGGGAATTGGTTTGCTGCTGCAGTGTATTTCTGGTAGTTTTATATGTTGTATATTAAAGGTATTTGCTACCTTTAACATAGGCCAAAACATTATTAGAAAAAACTTTGAAGGAAGTGCTTGTTTTCAGTTATTGTAGCTATACAATTCTTTCAAATTAAATCCCAGAAGTGTTCAGTCACTTTTACCTAAAAAAAATGATGGAAAATATATTTCCCAGTGTGTGTTTTAGGAAATTGAAACATTTCCTTTAAAAAGTGAAATTAAGAGAGCATTTTCTTGATGCACCTGCTTGTGGAGCCGGCATGGGAGAATGTTGGTTTGTTCCCACAATTCCCAACATTCAAGAGTTCCTAATTTTTCTTATGTTGCAATTGTGAAAAGATTGAGTGATTGGGAAGGGGAGAGGGATAATTTGAGGGACAGTAATATAGATCACATATGTAGGGCTGCTCTCAGTCAGCTATACATCAGCAATGGAACAGGGTCTCTAACGAAGGAACAAACTTGTATTTATATAGTGCTTTTCATGGCCTTACGATGTCCTAAAGCTCTTTACAGCCAATGAGGTACTTAAGTGCAGTAATTTGTAATGTAGGGAAATGTGGCAGCTAATTTGTGCATAGCAGGGTCCCACAAGCAACAATGAAATAATGGCCACATCATCTATTTTTAGTGACGTTGGCTGAGGGGTAAATATTGGCTAGGACACTGGGAGTAATCCCATATTCTTCTTCGAATAGTGCCATGGGATCTTTTACATCCACCTGAGAGGGCAGATGGGGTCTCAGCTTAGCATTGCTTCCAAAAGACGGCTCCTATAACTCACTCAGTGCTGCACTGAATTGTCAGCCCAGATTATGTGCGTAACTCTCTGGAGTGGGGCTGAACCCTGCCCGTGACTTTCTGACTCGAGAGTGCTTCTATTGAGCCAAGACTAACACTGAAAGTGCCCTGAGAAATCAGCAACAGTTGCAGTTAATACCGTCAGCAGTTCTTCAGAAACAGTAGTATGCTCAGGGATGCATTCCAGGCATTCTAGTTCATACCATTCGAAGGGATGCTACTTGGAGCTGGGGAGGTAAGGAGGGCAGAATGTACCCAGGCTATTACCACCTCTGTATCTCCTGAAGTTTGAGGCTGACTATAATTTTCTCCTCTGAGATCTTTGGTGCAGTTTATTGTTACAAGACCCAAAATCCCTTGGGGTGAAATTCCATAGCGCTGAAAAACGGGCGCGGACATCGCGATGCACAATATGCCCACTTCCGTTCAAGGAATGCAAGCAGCTCATCAAATCATGCTGCCTGCTAATTATAATGATTGTAGAGCACAGCCCAGTGCTGAACACGCTGCTGACAGGCTGTGCGCTCAGCAGGGGGTCCAAGCGCTCGATGTTCAGGCGAGGCTAGCTGTGAGGAGGACACAATGGCCTAGAAATTCACTGGCCTTAGCGCCGCTTTTGAGGCGCTAGAGGGCCTAGCGCCGAAGTTATGGCCAGTTTAGAAATTGACAGGGGCCCTAAATCGGCGTTAGGCCGGTAGCGCTGCGCCGGCACCGATGACGTCATCGGTGTGCGCTGCGTCCCGGTTGCCATGGTAACCCGCCCGAACTCGGAAATTGTGTTGTGGCCGCCTCGCCCGTGGCAGCCGCAAGCAACGTTCTGGCAGAGGTGCCTTACAGAACTTTGCGCCGGCGCATTAAAGGCCCCGCGGCGGCCGGCCGCTTTCCCGCCGGCCGCCTGGCCGCAGCTCCCTCCCCGGACTTCCCCCCCCCCCCCCCCCCCCGGAACAGAAGCAAGCCCGGCACTTGTCCGAGGTGCCGGGCTCATTTTTAAAAAGATTATCGCGGGCCGCGGCCGGGTGCAGGCAGCTCCTCCTTAACGGAAGGAGGAGGCCTGCACTTCCCGAGCCTCCCGCACCGCAGCGGGCGCCGCAGCACCGGAATAGCGCCGCAATGCGGCGCATGGCGCCAGTTTTGAGGCGCTGAGACCCCTCAGTAGCGCCGGCAGCCGTTTGGGCGCGGCGCTACTGAATTTTTGGCGCGCGCAGGGGGACTTAGCGCCGGCACTAACTTCCAGCGCTAAAGCCCTCGCTGCGCCAAAACCGAATTTCTAGGCCAAAGAGTCTGCAAAGGGATATAGACTGGTTAAGTGAGTGGGCAATAAGGTGACAGATGAAGTATAGTGTGAGGAAATGTGAGGTTAATCACTTTGGTAGGAAGAATAGAAAAACAGAATATTTTTTAAACAGTGAGAAACTATTAAATGTTGGTGTTTGGAGATATTTAGGTGACCTCATACAGGAAACACAGAAAGTTAGCATGCAGGTACAGCAAGCAATTAGGAAGGCAAATGGCATGTTGGCCTTTATTGCAAGGGGTTTGGAGTACAAGAGTAAGGAAGTCTTAGTACATTTGTACAGGGCTTTGGTGAGACCACACCTGGAGTACTGCGCACAGTTTTGGTCTCCTTATCTGAGAAAGGACATACTTGCCTTAGAGACGGTGCAACGAAGGTTCACTCAATTGATCCCTGGGATGAGAGGGTTTTCCTATGAGGAGAGAGTCTGGAGTTTAGAGGAGAGGTGATCTCATTGAAACATATAATATTCTGAGGGGGATTGACAGGGTAGATGCTGAGAGGTTGTTTCCCCTGGCTGGAGAGTCTAGAACAAGGGGGCATAGTCTCAGGATAAAGGGTCGCTATTTAAGACTGAGATGAGGAGGAATTTCTTCACTCAGAGGGTTGTGAATCTTTGGAATTCTCTCCCCCAAAGGGCTGTGGATGCTGAGTCGTTGATTATATTCTAGGCTGGGATAGATTGATTTTTGACTCTACAGGAATCAAGGGATGAGGATTGGGCAGGAAAGTGGAGTTGAGGTCGAAGATTAGACATGATCTTTTTGAATGGCGGAGCAGGCTCGATGGGCCATATGTCCTACTCCTGCTTCTAATTCTTCTGTTCTTATGTCCTTAAAGGTAGTCTGCACCTCTTAAAGGTGAGCTGTCTTCTGCTGATTAAAAATGTTAAAAGTGCTTCAGCAATAACCCAAATTTCTCAGCAGACCAGGAAAAGGGCACCCAGGGTCTCAGACGCAGCACTCGAGCTTTGTGCAGGGAGTGAACACTGGAACACTGGAAGAGAGACCCTCTACACAGGGGCCAGGAGGGGCCCTCCAGAAAGAAGCATGTGGGACCAGATCACCGAGACCGTCACTGCCAGCAGTGTCACCCCCAGGACCTGGCTCCAGTGTCCAAAGAAGTTTTAATGCTTCAGATGAGTGGTCAAGTTCAGTGATTACATCATTAAAAGCCATCGCCTACCAACTGCACCACTAGCCTCACACACTGCTCAGTGCATGAGGAGGGTTGGGGCCGATTAGGGACCAAAAATGGAGGCATGGAGACAGAGGGCATGGCTGAGGTATGAAATGAGTACTTTGCATCTGTCTTTACCAAGGAAGAAGATGCTGCCAAAAGCATAGTGAAAGAGGAGGTAGTTAAGATACTGATGGGCTAAAAATTGATAAAGAGGAGGTACTAGAAAGGCTGGCTGTACTTAAAGTAGATAAGTCATCAGGACCGGATGGGATGCATCCTAGGATGCTGAGGGAAGTAAAGGTGAAAATTGCAGAGGTACTGACCATAATCTTTCAATCCTCCTTAGATATAGGGGTGGTGCCAGAGGACTGGAGAATTGCAAATGTTACACCCTTGTTCATTAAAGGGTGTAAGGATAAACCCAGCAACTATAGGCCAGTCAGTTTAACCTCGGTGGTGGGGAAGCTTTTAGAAACAACAACAGCTTGTATTTATATAGCGCCTTTAATGTAGTAAAATGTCCCAAGGTGCTTCACAGGAGTATTAAAAGACAAAAAAAATTGACACCGAGCCACTTAAGGAGAAATTAGGGCAGGTGACCAAAAGCTTGGTCAGAGGTAGGTTTTAAGGAGTGTCTTAAAGGAGGAAAGAGAGGTAGCGAGGCAGAGAGGTTTAAGCAGGGAATTCCAGAGCTTAGGGCCTAGGCAACAGAAGGCACGGCCACCAATGGTTGAGCGATTATAATCAGAGAAACTCAAGAGGGCAGAATTAGAGGAGCACAGATATCTCAGGGTGATTGTGGGGCTGAAGGAGATTACAGAGATAGGGAGGGGGGCAAGGCCATGGAGGGATTTGAAAACGAGGATGTGAATTTTGAAATCGAGACGTTGCCTAACCGGAAGCCAATGTAGGTCAGCGAGCACAGGGGTGATGGGTGAACGGGCCTTGGTGCGAGTTAGGACACGGGCAGCCAAGTTTTGGATGACCTCAAGTTTACGTAGGGTAGAATGTGGGAGGCCAGCCAGGAGTGCATTGGAATAGTCAAGTTTAGATAATCTGGGACAAAATTAACAGTCACTTGAACAAGTGTGGATTAGTTAAGGAAAACCAAAACGGATTTGTTAAAGGCAAATCGTGTTTGATTGAGTTTTTTGATAAGGAAACAGAGAGGGTTGATGAGGGCAATGCGGTTGATGTGGTGTACATGACCTTCCAAAAGGCATTTGATAAAGTGCCACATAATAGGCTTGCCAGCAAAGTTGAAGCCCATGGAATAAAAGGGACAGTGGCAGCATGGACAAGAAATTGGCTAAGTGACAGGAAACAGAGAGTAGTGATGAACGGTTGTTTTTCGGACTGGAGGACAGAATACAGTGGTGCTCCCCAGGGGTCGGTACTAGGACCACTGCTTTTCTTGATACATATTAATGACTTGGACTTGGGTGTACAGGGCACAATTTCAAAATTTGCAGATGATACAAAATTTGGAAGTATAGTGAACAGTGAGGAGGATAGTGATAGACTTCAAGAGGACATAGACAGGCTGGTGGAATGGGCGGACACGTGGCAGATGAAATTTAATGCAGAAAAGTGCGAAGTGAAACATTTTGGTAGGAAGAATGAGGAGAGGCAATATAATCTAAAGGGTACAATCGTAAAGTGGGTGCAGGAACAGAGACCTGGGGATATATGTGCACAAATCGTTGAAGGTGGCAGGGCAGATTGAGAAACTGGTTAAAAAAGCATATGGGATCCTGGGCTTTATAAATAGAGGCATAGAGTACAAAAGCAAGGAAGTTATGATATACCTTTATAAAACACTGGTTTGGCATCAACTGGAGTATTTATTTTTATTCACTAAAGGGGTCTGAGCATTGCTGGCAAGGCCAGCATTTATTACCCATCCCTAGTTACCCTTGAGAAGGTGGTGGTGAGCCGCCTTCTTGAACCACTGCAGTTCATGTGGTGAAGGTACTCCCACGGTGCTGTTAGGTAGGGAGTTCCAGGATTTTGACCCAGCGACGATGAAGGATCGGCGATATACTTCTAAGACATAATGGTGTGTGACTTGGAGGGGAACTTGGAGGTGGTGGTATTCCCATGCGCCTGCTGCCCTTGTCCTTCTAGGTGGAAGAGGGCGCGGGTTTGGGAGGTGCTGCCGAAGAAGCCTTGGCGAGTTGCTGCAGTGCATCTTGTAGATGGTACACACTGCAGCCACGGTACAGCGGTACTGGAGGGAGTGAATGTTTAAGGTGGTGGTTGATGTGCCAATCAAGCGGGCTGCTTTGTCCTGGATGGCGTCAAGCTACTTGAGTGTTGTTGGAGCTGCACTCATCAAGTGGAGAGTATTCCATCACACTCTTTACTTGTGCCTTGCAGATGGTGGAAAGGCTTTGGGGAGTCAGGAGGTGAGACACTCGCCACAGAATACCTAGCCTCTGACCTGCTCCTTTTGCCACAGTATTTATGTGGTTGGTCCAGTTAAGTTTCTGGTTAATGGTGATCCCCAGGATGTTGATAGTGGGGGATTCGGTGATGGTAATGCCATTGAATGTCAAGGGGAGGTGGTTAGAATCTCGTTTGTTGGAGATAGTCATTGCCTGGCACTTCTGTGGCACGAATGTTACCTGCCACTTATCAGCCCAAGCCTGAACGTCATCCAGGTCTTATTGCATGTGGGCATGGAATGCTTCATTATTTGAGGAGTTGTGAATGACGCTGAACACTGTGCAGTCATCAGCGAACATCCCCATTTCTGACCTTATGTTGGAGGGAAGGTCATTGATGAAGCAGCTGAAGATGGTTGGGCCTAGGTCACTGCCCTGAGGAACTCCTGCAGCGATGTCCTAAGGCTGAGATGATTGACCTTCAACCACCACAACCATCTTCCTTTGTGCTAGGTATGACTCCAGCCCGTGGAGCGTTTTCCCCCTGATTCCCATTGACTTCAGTTTTACTAGGGCTCCTTGATGCCAGACTCGGTCAAATGCTGTCTTGATGTCAAGGGCAGTCACTTTCACCTCACCTCTGGAATTCAGCTCCTTTGTCCATGTTTGGACCAAGGCTTTACTGAGGTCGGGAGCCGAGTGGTCTTGGCGGAACCCAAACTGGGCATCCGTGAGCAGGTTATTGGTGAGTAAGTGTTGCTTGATAGCACTGTTGATGACACCTTCCATCACTTTGCTGATGATTGAGAGTAGACTGATGGGGCGGTAATTGGCCGGGTTGGATTTGTCCTGCTTTTTGTGGACAGGACATTCATGGGCAGTTTTCCACATTGTTGGATAAATGCCAGTGTTGTAGCTGTACTGGAACAGCTTGGCTAGAGACGCGGCTAGTTCTTGAGCACAAGTCTTCAGCACGATAGCCGTGATGTTGTCGGGACCCACAGCCTTTGCTGTATCCAGTGCGCTCAGCCATTTCTTGATATCACGTGGAGTGAATCGAATTGGCGGAAGACTGGCTTCTGTGATGGTGGGGGCCTCAGGAGGAGGCCGATATGGATCATCCAGTCAGCACTTTGGCTGAAGTTGGTTGCAAACGCTTCAGCCTTGTCTTTTGCACTCGCGTGCTGGGCTCCACCATCATTGAGGATGGGGATATTCATGGAGCCTCCTCCTCCCGTTAGTTGTTTAATGGTCCACCACCATTCACAACTGGATGTGGCAGGACTGCAGAGCTTTGATCTGATCCGTTGATTGTGGTGGATTGTGTCCAATTCTGGGCACCACACTTTAGGAAGGATGTGAAGGCCTTAGAGAGGGCACAAGAAAGATTTACAAGAATGGTTCGAGGGTTGAGGGATTTCAGTTACGTGGATAGACTGGAGAAGCTGGGGTTGTTTTCCTTAGAGCAGAGAAGGTTGAGAGGAGATTTGATAGATCAAAATCATGAGGGGGTCTAGACAGAGTAGATAGAGAGAAACTGTTCCCATTGGCAGAAGGGCTGAGAACCAGAGGACACAGATTCAAGGTGATTGGCAGAAGAACCAAAGGCAACATGAGGGAAAACTTTTTTATGCAGCGAGTGGTTCTGATCTGGAATGCACTGACAGAAAGGGTGGTGGAGGCAGATTCAATCGTGGCTTTCAAAAGGGAATTGGATAAGTACCTAAAGGAAAAATATTTGCAGGGCTACAGGGAAAAGGCGGGGGTGTGGGGCTAGCTGAAATGCTCTTGCAGAGAGTTGGCACGGGCTCGATGGGCCGAATGGCCTGCTTCTGTGCTGTAACCATTCTATGATTCTATTCTACTCCCCTCCCCTCACCACAACCCTACCCTTGTGCCTTCCTCATTTCAGACACTGAAGAAATCCAGCCTTCCCAGCCAGTTGTTGGCCAAGAGGAGGGAGAGGAGCGTGAAGAAGAAGCAGTCACTTGATTTCACAAGCCCAGCCACCAGCTCCTTGAGGCTGTCCTGCAAGGCCATCTGCAGTGTCCCCCACTGAAAGTCAGCAGCCTTCCACCAGCCATGCTGCAGTCATTGGGGTAGCACTGTGTAAGAGCACTAGGATAGGCAAAGGCACACGCAAGATACTCAATAAGGGAATGCAGAAGGGTGATTAATTGATTTTTTGATGAAATATTGGATGCATATATTGATAAAGTTGGATTGGAAAGTTTGCTTTGTAGTGCCTTTTATTTCAGCATTTTGGCCAAGAGGTTGCCGCGATGGTCCTCCTCTTCTGCTTCCTCCTCTTCCTCCCTCTGAGAGCAGCTTGTCCCCTTTGCTGCGTCTCCTCCATCTCCATATCATGCTGCAGCCCAAGGGGGACTGCAGCTAGAGCCCCAAGTCTGGGAGCAAGTCGTGTTCTCAGAGGCCTTCCTTTAAAGAGCCAAAGCCTTGCAAGCACCCAACAGCACTTCCTGCACTCCCTTTGCACTTTAACAACTTTTTAAATGCCTTACACCAAACCACTACTCAAATAAAATGTATAGAAACTGGTACAATAGCAAAAATCTAAACTTATCAAAGTCACGTGTGTCCCTTTAAGAAGCGTTGGCAGGAGGGATCAGTACAGCTGCACGCACATTCTGCAGTGCGTGCTTTGGAGAGGGCGTTAAAAGGGACGTGATCGGAAGCGAGGCGGCCGCCAATTTTTCACCGAAACCAGCCTTATCAGCTGGTGGTAATGGGCCGAATTTCACGGCCATATATAACTTCAAATTCAAACAAACAGTAAGCTGACTTAACTATTGCCACAGCTGGAAACTATATGATCAAAGACATTGCTTCCCCAAAACTCCTTGAGAATTTATTATTTTAAGACTTTCTGAATTCTGAGGGGATTAAAGCAAATCTTCCAAGTGCTATTTTGCTACTTAGGGAGTTGTTGTAAGAGGTTTTTTTTAGGATTCTTCAAGGTTTCTGCATTTGCTGTGATTAGTAAAGGAGTAAAAGGATTATAAATGTGGTATTTCTTGAAATTGGTTTCTTTCCTCATGCATACTAATTTTAAAGTTGATGCGCTAGACTTTTGCTTATAATTCAATAAATATTGCGATGCTTGGGAATCAGAGCTAAACCCAACTGAACTTCAGCACTGAGCTAGATTGTCTAACATCCTTGACTGAAGACAAGTAATTACTCCATACCCACAGCCGCTGACTTCTAATGAACTGTGAACAATGAACACCTCAGGACTGGTAAGAACTGAAGCACAAACCAACAGAGCAGAGCAGATAGTGAAAAATACACCTGATGCACATTTGTTTGCTTCAACACCTTAACAAAGCAGCATCCCCCATCAAAACAAAACCAATAAAATGAAGCCTGGATTCTTGAAGGCAAAGTCCACAGAGGCATTCACAAGATTTTGAAATGACCACGGAATATTCCCGAAAGTGCCAGAACTGGGAGATTAATTGTGCCCCTGGTGAAAGGAAGCCGTGAAAATAGGCTTCTTACTGATTAAAAGGCTGTTTACTATTCCGAAGTGACGAATTGGTCACTTGCTGTTACTTCACCTTAACCCATATTAATTTTGTATTTGGAATAAACACATGGTTGTAATTATCACTTGATGATGTTGTGTGGGGAAACACTGTGTGTATGTAGATAAACCTGTATAATCCCCTTTTAACTGCTGTATTCCCCTCCCCCCGCAAGACAGTTGCAAGCTGAGAGGAATAAGGCACGTTCAGACTTGCCTGCTGCAGAGAGAAGGAAAACCAATCAGGTTTCAGCAGGTGACCAATCCGTGAGTCATCACAGGTTCGCGGGCTTCACGAATTCAGTACTGTATTGTGAGAGTTGGAGTAAAGACCTATTTCTTTTAGCTCACTGTGTTGCCTATTTCTTTACGCGGGAGACCATAGTCCCCCACATTGGTGACCCCGAATGTCGGCGGCCGAAGCCCCTGATGCACGCAGCCCTACAGAGGCCAGCAACGACCCGATGGCAACCAGCAGCAGCCTGATGTCGGCCGGCGCCGCGTCCTTGAAGCTCCCCACCTTCTGGGAACACCAAGCACCAGCTTGGTTCGCGCACTCGGAGGCCCAATTCACCCTTCGCAGGGTTCAAGACGATGAAGAAAGGTACCTCCATGTAGTCTCAGCACTAGCAAGCTCTACCGCCGCCGAAGTTCTCGACCTGCTGGGGAACCCACCACAGACCGGCAAGTACTCAACCATTAAGGGCCGCTTGCTGCAGGCTTACAGCCTGTCCAAGGAGGAGAGGGCCCGCAGGCTTCTCTCACTACCAGGCCTCGGCGATTCTACCCCGACCCAGTTGATGAGCCGGATGCTTGCGCTCCTGGGCTCTGAACCGCAGTGCTTCTTGTTTCGGGCCCTTTTCCTCAGCCTGCTTCCTCAGCAGGTACAGACTGCACTCGCGGGGTCCCCGATCATGGACTGCGTACAACTGGCAGCCGCCGCGGACAAAGTTTTCGCCGTCGCCCAACTCGGCTGTGCAGCCGCGAGGCTCCCCGACACCACCGAGCGCGCGCCGCCACGCCAGGCCGCAGAACTATGCTACTACCACGCGCGTTTCGGCCACAGGGCCCAATGCTGCAGAGCACCCTGCTCTTTCGACCAAACCAAGATGGCCGCCCGGCCCAACGCACCAGCCTTGCGCCGCCGCCTAGGCCCGCTCGACCGCACCCCCGCCGCCACGATGGCCATCAGCACCGCAGGTAAACTGCTGTACATAACCGACTCTCTTTCAGGGCACAGATTCCTTTGCGACACCGGAGCCCAATGCAGCATAATTCCTGCCTCCCAGCTCAACATCCAGGCAGGCCGCAGCGGCCCACCCCTCGTGGCGGCAAATGGCGCAGCCATCGCTACTTTCGGAAAGCGACGGGCCGAGGTTTGTTTCAACGGCCAGCGATTTACGTGGGATTTCGTGACGGCCTCGGTGGCACATCCTTTGCTGGGCGCCGATTTTCTTTGCGCCCACGGACTCCTGGTCGACGTCCGCGACAGGCGCCTGATCGACGCAGCAACTTTCGCTTCACTGGCCTGCCAGCAGAGCAACAGCCCGGCCCTCGTCGGGTCCTGCTCCGCCCCGGCGCATGACGACTACGCCCGCCTACTCGCCGATTTCCCGAGGCTCACACAACCGACCTTCTCAGCCGCGGCAGCCAAGCATGGGGTTGAGCATCACATCGCCACTACGGGACCACCAGTGTTCGCTCGAGCCAGACGCCTGGACCCAGCCAAGATGGTGGTGGCCAAGGAAGAATTCGCCACGATGGAAAAACTGGGCATCATCCACCGCTCGAACAGCCATTGGTCGTCCCCCCTCCACATTGTGCCCAAGCCGGGCGGTGGCTGGCGCCCCTGCGGCGACTACAGACGGCTCAACGACGCCACCACGCCCGATAGATACCCCATTCCGCACATCCAAGACTTCTCGGCACACCTAGCAGGAAAGTCCGTATTTTCCAAGGTCGACCTGATTTGCGGCTACCATCAGGTCCCCGTCCACCACGCAGACGTCCAGAAGACGGCGGTCATCACCCCCTTCGGACTGTTCGAGTTCCTGCGCATGCCCTTCGGGCTTAAGAACGCCGCACAGGCCTTCCAACAGCTCATGGACTCCGTCCTACGAGACCTGAGCTTCCTGTTCATCTATCTGGACGATATCCTCGTGGCCAGCACCAGCAAGGCCGAGCACATCGCGCATTTGCGCTCCCTTTTCCAGTGCCTCAGCCAACACGGGCTAATCGTCAACCCGGCCACATGCCAGTTCGGAGCAGCCCAAATTGACTTTCTCGGCCACAGAATCTCGCCAAGGGGAGCCATTCCCCTACCTTCCAAGGTGCAGGCGGTGGCGGACTTTCCCCAGCCCACCTCGGTTAAGGCGCTGCAGGAATTTTTGGGGATGGTCAATTTCTATCACCGGTTCATGCCCAAGGCCGTCGCACTCATGCGCCCCCTCTACGAAGCCACCAGGGGCAAAACGGGCAAAGAGCAACTCACCTGGTCCAGCGAGATGGCGACAGCCTTCCACCAGACCAAAAGCGCCTTGGCCAACGCCACACTACTGGCCCACCCCATCCCGGGCGCCAAGACCGCCCTCACCACGGACGCCTTGGATTACGCCGTCGGCGCCGTCCAGCAACAGTGGGTCGAAGGCGCGTGGCAGCCACTGGCATTTTTCAGCCGACAGCTGCGCAAGAACGAGCAGGCCTACAGCACGTTCGACAGAGAGCTCCTGGCCCTGTTCCTGGCAATCCGGCACTTCCGTTTCCTTCTGGAAGGCCGGCCGTTCACCGCCTTCGTGGACCACAAGCCGCTCACTTTCGCCATGGCCAAAGTAACCGAACCCTGGTCCACGCGCCAACAGCGCCAACTCAACTTCATCTCGGAGTTCACCACGGACATCCGCTACGTTGCCGGCAAGGACAATTTGGTGGCCGACTGCCTCTCAAGACCCTCGCTCTACGCAGTGCACCTGGGCGTCGACTACGCCAGCATGGCGAGAGACCAGGCTGCCGACGCGGAGATCCAGGCCCTCAGGACGTCAACTACCAGCCTCACCCTGGCTGACATCCACTTCCACGCAGCCGGCACAACCCTCCTGTGCGACGTCTCAGTCCCCTCGCCTAGGCCGGTCGTTCCATCCGCCTGGCGCAAGCGAGTTTTCGACATCATCCACGGCCTCTCACATCCAGGGATGCGTGCGTCTCAGAAACTTATGCCCGCCAAGTTCGTCTGGCCTGGACTCCACAAGGATGTGAGAGACTGGACCAACACATGCGTGCCGTGTCAGCGCGCTAAGGTCCAGCAGCACACCAAGGCGCCATTGGAGTGTTTCCCGGTGCCCGAGAGGCGTTTCGACCACGTCCACGTCGATCTGGTAGGCCCCTTGCCGCCGTCGCATGGTTTTACACACCTGCTCACGATCGTCGACCGCACCACCAGATGGCCCGAGGTGGTTCCCCTCGCCTCCACCACCACGACCGACGTCGCGCGAGCATTCGTCTCGACATGGGTGGCCCGGTTCGGCGTGCCGACCGACATATCCTCGGACAGAGGCCCCCAGTTCACCTCCCACTTGTGGAATGCCATCACCGCCTGCCTCGGCACCAAGTTGCACAGGACAACAGCCTACCACCCGCAGGCCAACGGGCTCTGCGAGCGCTTTAATCGTTCTTTGAAAGCCTCCCTGCGCGCCAGCCTGGCCGACACCAGCTGGATCGACAAACTACCCTGGGTTCTCCTGGGATTGCATACCGCGCCCAAAGAGGACCTCCGCGCCTCCACGGCCGAGATGGCCTACGGCCAACCGCTCAGAGTACCAGGCGACTTCCTCCCCCTGACAACGGAGCCGTGGTCGGCCGCCAGACAGCTTTCCCTGTACCAGGACGCGGCCCAGCAATTCCGTCCAATGCCCACTTCGCAACACGGCCCGCAGCCGTCCTACGTGCCTCGAGACTTACGACATGCGGAGTTCGTCTTCGTGCGCCGGGATGCGCACAGAAGCCCGCTGCAGGCACCATACACCGGCCCCTTCCCAGTATTGGAGACGGGGGACAAAGCTTTTCTTATCGACGTCGGCGGGAAGCCGGACCTTATTTCAGTAGACCACCTCAAACCGGCGCACCTGGACCTCAGCTTCCCGTTTCGGCCGGCTCTTCCCCCACGGCGGGGCAGACCCCCCGTGTTGGCGGCGGCCCCACAAGAGGACCAAGACACGCCAGAACCTTACTTCCCGGCCAGTCCACCGGCAGACCAGCCGCCAGACCAGCCGACGAACCAACCGGCCGACCTCCCAGACAGCCCTCCTCACACGCCGGATGGCTACTACAGTCGCTACGGCCGCTTGGTCAAACCTCCGCAGAGACTGACTTTTACAGTTAACGAGGATTCTGGGGGGGCGTATGTGGCGTTGCCACATTGGGGAAACACTGTGTGTATGTAGATAAACCTGTATAATCCCCTTTTAACTGCTGTATTCCCCTCCCCCTGCAAGACAGTTGCAAGCTGAGAGGAATAAGGCACGTTCAGACTTGCCTGCTGCAGAGAGAAGGAAAACCAATCAGGTTCCAGCAGGTGACCAATCCGTGAGTCATCACAGGTTTGCGGGCTTCACGAATTCAGTACTGTATTGTGAGAGTTGGAGTAAAGACCTATTTCTTTTAGCTCGCTGTGTTGCCTATTTCTTTACGCGGGAGACCGTAGTCCCCCACAATGTCATTTAAATAAATCTTATCGGCTTGATAAAACACGTAGGCCACGAAATTGGAGCCTTTAGCACTGGCCATTCAGGCCGGTTTGGAAGAAATAATGGCGGCTGCCACGCTTCCGCTGGCTTCCGACATGTCCCGCAGCGGCCGCCATTTTGGGCAGGTCAGTAGTGCTGCGTTGCCTGTGCTCACTGCAGATATTTAGATGAGGCAGAGCGTGACGTCAGTGAGTGTGCAACGCTGATTTGATGCACGATCTTCCATTTTGGACGTTGCCGCTCCATTTAACGCCCTCTCCTAATCACGACCAGCTGACCATGCGTTCAGCAGCAGGAAGGACCCCCCACCAGCGCTATTTAAGGGAATCATTAACAATTTGCAGCTGACTTTTTTCATTTCGACTGGCTCTGTGTTTCTCGAGTTGTTTAAAGTTGCTGAGGTGAGAGTGAGTGTTGCTGCAAGTGGAGAAGGCCTTGCTTCTCAGTTAAAGGGTTTGCTCCCAGTCATATGGGCTCTACTTGCAGACCCCCCCCGCACACGAGTATGACAGGGAGATGGAGTGGAGGCAGCGAAGAAGAGGGAGGGGCAGGAGGGCTCTTAGCAGGAGGCCTTACCCCACCTAGGATCTTCAGGGAGCACTTCTCCTACTTGCACCTAGTCACAGAACTCTGCCACCTCCTGCAACCAGACCTACACCCTCAGAGCTGGCTGACGACGGCTCTCCTAGTGGCCCCCAAGGTCACCGCAGCCCTCAAATTTTTGCCAGCAGGTCCTTCCAGTTTGGAGCAGGAGACATAGCTAACATCTCCCTAGCCATCTGTTGGGGGACAAATGGCTGGAGTGCTGTGAGACCCTGCAAGCCCCTTACCACACTCAGAAACCCAGCCACGATGGCACCAGTCTGAGCTTCCACTGCAGCACTGGGACATTGGGTCGCTTCTGCCTGTGCTGCAATGGAAGCCGCGATATTGCCTATCTGGTGCCGCATCATGGCTGGGTCAACAAGGTCTCTCTTGAAGTTGCCCATCATTTCCACCCTGGAAATTATGGACTCTAAGTTCCGCACAAAGCCCCGTGCAATGTTGGAGCCAGACTCCTCCATGCTCCTTGACACTGACAAGATGCTCTCTGGCAGGCTTGTCATTGCATTTAGCATTTCTGTGTGAATGCCGATCATCCTTCTTCTGAAGGCTGCCCCATCGAGGTCATCATCTGAGTCCTATGCAGCAGTACTCATGCGTAAACTCACCCTCTGGGGAGCTGGCACCTGAGCTACCCTTTCCCCTTGGCCTGGCTGCAGCCTGCTTGTGCCCAGTGACTCACCACATGTAGATTCCGCCTCTATACTACCCTCTAAAGTTCACGCAGTGTCATTTTCTGAGCTGGTGCCTGGGAGTGTCAGATGCAGTGACGGTGTGTCTTCTCCTCTGTCACTGTCCTCCTCCATCACTTCGGGGACTGGCTGGCCGGGTAGGAGTTCTTGGGTATCTGAAAGGAGAAAGGCACAAGAGTCGGGTTGTGGTGAGGGGTGGGGGATGGTGTTGGGGAGAGGAAACAAGATGTGCAGGCTTCCACCATCAGCAGCTTGTAAGTGAGAAGAAATCGTGGGATGAGGGGGAAGTGGGATGTGAGAAGAAGGATTAGGTATGAGCATACCATCATCATCAGCAATGCTTTCAACTTCGCCACTCACCACGGACTCAGTGACGGCCCCTCCAATAATCTCCAGCACTGCTTCCTCCGGCTTTGTCAGGTTCTCCTGATGGGCTTCCCTCCACCCGTCTGCTGCTGCTCCCAGCGATTATGAGCCACCTTTGCCTGCAAGAGAAAGGGAAGTGTGTCAGTGAGTGTGGTGCAATGTGTCTGGGTGATGTGCCTGCCATTGTTGAATAGCTGGCAGTGTGTGCAAGGTGTGAGATATGGATGTGAGTCTTGCAGCAGTGGTAAGTGTATGAGGCTGAAGTGAAGCTATGATTGTGAGGTATGAGTGGTGATTGTTAGAGATTGTTGGCAGGTGAGTGATGGGGGTGTGGTGCATTGAGCAGTGTGTGAGGCTTGTGGTGCAGATGGTGGGATATGGCATTTAATGATGCAGTCACTCACCTTTACCACTCGTGTGAGGTCATTAACCTTTTTGCAGCACTGGATCCAGGTCCTGGGGACAACATTCATTGCAGTAACGGCTTGAGTGATCTCCCCCCACAGCCTTCTGGTGTTCTGCTTTGAAGGCCTCCTGCCCCACTGCGGGCAGAAGACCTGACGGTGTCTTTATACCCCAGGACCAAGGCCTCCAGTGCCGCATCAGAAAATCTCCTTACCCTCTTTCTTGGCTGTTGGGCCAGGGCTCTGTCCACAGTGACAATGAGGAGCTTCTGCAACAAAGCACCTCCCCTTTAAGCAGTGCAGAGAGCCTAAGCCAAACTTTATTGGCCAATAGACTGCACCCGATATTGAACCCTCGTGTTCGGTGTTAAGCCAATCAGCAGCACATTCAGCGCTGAGATCAGCGCTGCAATCATTATAATGAGCAGGCAGCACGAATTTCCGCACTGCGCGATGCACACACCCGTTTTCAGGCCTTTTCCAATTTCTAGGCCCTGATTTCAAGTGATTTATAAAATAAAGGGCTGTTAATTCAATGAAAATTCTGGATTTCAAATTGCCAAAATGGTTTGATTGGTTCCAGAGCACTTCTCACAAACTCGAAAATAGCCAGAAATATGTTTCCATTGCTGATTTTTGTCAGAAATTGTACCATGACTGTATGAAGCTCTTGCCCATAATTCATTCAGATAATGCAGTAAATTGTGCATTATAGCGAGACCGTTTGGTTTGCCTAATTGTTGAATAATTTTCATCCAAATCGAATGAACAAGTACATTTAGTGCTCATTTCTTAACGTAAGTACTTACCTCCCTATTGAGTTCCTTTATTGGGCTTTCTCATGCATCGCAGTCATGATAGGCTAGCACCTCAGCTGCAGAGGCTGGAGGGGAGGTTCAGTGTGACATTTTTCAACAGGCAAATGTCTCCAAATCCTGTTATTGTTATACTGGACCCGCAAAATAATTACTATTTTTATAAAATTCTTGGGGCATGAATCTGTCATATCTTGTGCTGATATTCTTGTATCCTGTCTGAGTTTTCAATCAATGTTATTCCTGCACTGCTTTTGCCTGCCATTAGCATTGTTTTCATTTTATATTGACATTATCATAAATGCTATAAAACATTGTAGGTGGTATAAGGTAATTATAAAGTCATAATTTAATCTCTGATTTCAAATAATATAATAATCAACTTTATTGTCATTGTTAGTGCACAAGTGCAGTACAACGAAATGTAGGCTTGCGCCTTCCGAGAGTGTACATTTAGATTAAGACATTTAAACATTCAACATTCATTTGGCTTGTAATACATTAACATAAACATAACCATAATAAAGTGCATTGGCAGATGTGCAGGCTTTAGAGTTTATTTGTGGAGTTCAGTAGGATGACAGCCCTGGGAAAGAAGCTGTTCCTAAATCTGGTCGTTCGGGTGCGAATGCATCTGTAGCGTCTCCCAGATGGCAGGAGGGCGAATCACTCAAGCATTGCTCCCATGCTCTATGGTGCCATTTAAACCTTTGGTTAAATTACAACTTTATTTCTACAGCCAGCCATACATATTTGCATACTGCCTGTCCTTTATGTGGCTTCCAACCACATATCCGTACCATCACTAAGACTGCCTATTTCCACCTCCAGAACCTCACCTAACTCCGTCCCAACCTCAGCTCATCTGCTGCTGAAACCCTCATCCATGCCTTTGTTACCTCTAGACTTGACTATTCCAACGGACTCCTGGCCGGCAAACCTCCATAAACTTGAGGTCATGCAAAGCTCTGCTGCCCGTGTCCTAACTCACACCAAGTCCCATTCACCCATCACCCATGTGCTCGCTGACCTACATTGGCTCCCAGTTAAGCAATGCCTCGATTTTAAAATTCTCATCCTTGTTTTCAAATCCCTCCATGGCCTCACCCTTCCCTATCTCTGTAATCGCCTTCAGCCCCACAACCCTCCGATATATTGGCGCTTCTCTAATTTTGACCTGTTAGCATTCCTGATTTTAATCGCTCAATCATTGGTGGCCGTGCCTTCAGCTGCCACGGCCCTAAGCTCTGGAATTCCCTCCCTAAACCTCTCTGCCTCTCCACCTCTCTTTCCTCCTTTAAGATGCTCCTTAAAACCTACCTCTTTAACCAAGCTTTTTGCTCATCTGCCTTAATATCTCCTTATGTGGCTCGGTGTTGAATTTTTTTTATAACGCTCCTGTGAAGCGCTTGGGCCATTTTACTTTAAAGGCGCTATATAAATACAAGTTGTTGTTGTTTATGTCACAACCAATTTTGAATCAGAGTTCTTAGAAATGGCATGGTGGTGTTCTACAGGAAGCTCAATGGCTCAAAGATTGCCTTAACATCTGGCCAGAATCTGGCAGAGGCAAATTATCGTGCAATTCATATGAGCAATTGGCAACTTGTCTCTTGGGGAAATCGCTGGTTATTTTCCCATTACTGGTGTGCTGGAATCATGCTGATTGTGGAATTTGACATCTGATATTATTGCGTAGACCCTAACATTTAACACCTGCATAACTATTTAAAAATTCAAGCAACATTATAATATATTGATTTGAAATAAAAGAAATACTGAAAAGTGTTTTCCTCAGCGTGTACTCCCATCTTTCCAATGACTGCTGGATTTTCGATCCTCCTTCATTTAGTTGCCTCTTCAATCAAGTTTCTTGAGTATATATTTATTTTTGGTGAAGAATGACAGTGTTAGAATCAGGACAATGTTTCAGTTTTTGTACTTTGTCAGCATCAGGCATTCTGGGGTTATGGTTAGATACAGAGTAAAATTCCCTCCACTTTAGCCCAACAATGTGCCTAAACCTCATCCTTACTGGAGCACCCCCTGTTGGAATAGTGTGCAGTTTCCATTTCCAAAACCAGCCACCTTTATGAACTCTCTTAGACTGGATAATTTTTTGAATCACCATCACTGAGATGACCCACCCTAATGTGCACAGGATTTAAGAAAAATTGAACTCTAGATTATTTTCCCATATTTACATATCAATGAATGCTTTTGTTATATAATTAAATCTTACCCACCCAAAAAAACTAGAGGTAATACACAAAATCCAGTCAAACAAATCTTGTTAACAATGTAATTAATACTGTAATCACCCCCATGGCAATACTAATATCTGTGAGTTGGGAGCTGACAATTTGAAAAATTCCTTTGGTGATCTCAAAAGATCATTGAAACAAATTAAGGACTAGATGAAAAACTTGAGTTTTTATATAGCATCTTTCATGACCTCAGGACATCCCAAAGTGCTTCACAGCCAATAAAATACTTTTGAAGAGTAGGCACTATTTTAATGTAGGGAAATGTGTTCCTCAGGACTCCAGGGGAGCTCCCCTACTCTTCTTCCAACATTGCCATGGGATCTTTTACATCCACCTGAGAGAGCAAATGAAGTCTTAGTGTAACATCTCATCCAAAAGATGCCACCTCTAACTGTGCTGCTTTGCCTCAGTACTGCATTGAAGTGTCAGCTCTTTGCAGTGGGGCTTGAACTCACTTGCTCTGACTCCGAGGGACAGGTGCTGCCACTGAGCCAAGGCTGACATCTAAATGATCGGAAAGGTTTGAAGTACCAAGCATGTGAGAAAGATAGATCAGAATAAACATTGGTCATAAATATCCAGTCAAAGTGAAGCTGTTGTTAATGAGGAAAATCAGGTCCTAGAATGCTTCTCTGGGGCATTTGGGATAAGATTTTGCAAATTAGCACTCCCAATGAAAGGCTGTGCATGATGGGCATGAATATCATGAATTTGAGCACAGAGGTAAATGTGCTCTTCATCCGTTAATGAATGCAAATCACGTGGAACTCTGCACTCAGATTCCTGTTATGAGTTCCCCCTGCAAAGCTCTGCACCAGGAGCACTAATTTGACAAGCCTATGACTTGGTTTCAAATCTAAAAAGGCTATTTTGCTTCTCTCTAACTCATTAATGAGGTCACATCTTTAATAATGGGGTAAAATTTTGTCTTCACCCCCTGAATGTTAATCTGGCGGAGTGGTTTCCCCGCCCATTATAGAACCCACCTGGTTTTCATTCCATTGTGGTTCTGAGACTCGAGAACATAGATTCAAGAGAGTGAAACTGCATGCGAAGCTAGAGCTTCATGTGACTGACATGTGGAAAGGACTTCCATCAGAGACGGTCAGTACTAATTCACTGAGCGTAGTACATTGGAGAAATGGGCTAGATGGCTTTATTGGCCTTTTGCTGGCCCATGTTTTTTTTTAAAATTTCTAATGAACTTAATTGTTTGTGCATAAATAGATGATAGATTGGAATAGTCCATTGGTTCTTAATACAATAAGTGAGTGCATAATATTTCCTGTAACAGCTGAATAGCGCTTTCATTTCCCCCTTCTCCTCAGTATCAAATTAAATAATTTTCCTTAAAGATAACATTTTAACATTGCAATTCCTATTGCTGTGCTTTTGCATGACAACTTGGTACAGGATAAAACCCATACAAGGGTATCTAAAACAGCTGATCCATTTGTTCATTACAGTTCCAGTCCTCAGGCTCAATATCAGCACAAAGAGAAAGGGCAGTGGATTGACTGCTCAATGAAAGAACTGCTCTGATTTTTCATTGTCCATATTAGCCTTTTCAAAGGCAGGGTTCAATCATGTTTTAGAGCTAGATTTATTGCTTGGTGGTTTTGTTACTTCCATTGTAACAGATTGGAGCTTTTGCGGTCACAATCAGGAGACCAGGGAGTAGAGTTTCCGCTCTGGGTGCCATCGGCGATCTGGGCGCAAATTACACCCTAAATTGTGCTAGTTTTGAGAAGTTTTTCCCCCTCAAGTTTCTGCTCAAACTCATTTGCATGTCGCTGAATGTAAAATCTGCCTTGAACCAGCGCAATCGAGCAGCATTTTAGAACTTAATTTTTTTTTAAATTTATTTGAGAAAATATTCCTTTCTTATATTTAAGAGTGGTAACTTGTTTGATTAATACAGCTGAAAATGGGTTTATCACAAAAAATAAGCATTTTAATCAGAGTGTCTAGTCTACCACCTGTGAGTAAACCAATTTTAAATGACTTTTAAAAAAATTATACACAACCATTTGCTTGTTATATTGGTGTAGTCAGTTTCTGAGTAAATTAAAAGAAAATTGATATCAGTAAGCTTTTAAAATGCGCCTATTAGTGTCCTTGCGCCCAAAAGAAACAGAGCCTCCTCAAAGGCCCGCAAATGGGCGCAATTAGTGGAAACTTAGAATGATGATTAATTCGATCAGGGGCCATGGCCAGTTTTGTGGGCAGGGCCAGCTTCTAGTGCAATGTTTTTTAAACCAGTGAAAAAGATCGAGGAAACTCGATTTGCACTGGACATAATTTGCGCTTGAAATTCCGTGATCTTTTGCACTAGCTTGGCCGAATTCAGACGAATTGCGCTGAAAACAATAGCGCAACCTACGGAAACTCCAGGCCCAGATATTTTATGAGACTCAATGGACTAGTAACCTAGAGGTCATGAGTTCAAAACCCACTACGGAAATTTGTGAAACTGAATTCAATAAATTTGGTAATTTATGGACTGGCACCAAAGAATTGACGATGAAAAGTGCTGAATTGTTGTAAAAAATCAACGGGTTCACAAATGTTCTTCAGGGAAAGAAACCTGCCACCCCTACCTGGTCCGACCTACATATAACTCCAGTCCAACGTTGTTTGACTCTTAATGCCTTCAGGATAACTGGAGATGGGCACTAAAATGTTGCCTTACCAATGTTGCTCACATCTCAAGAACATATAAAAAAGATTTGGAATAATGATACTCAATGTTTCAGTTCCCCAATGAACAAATGTTTGTTAAATGTGGCATTCCTTCCAAGAAATCTATAATATTCACTGCATTAAATTTTTGACTATAATTTTCATCTGGATTCTTTATGAAATTCCAGAATATTGATTTTCATATCTTTTGTAATTTGAAGTTTTTTGGCCGTTTTTAAGGAGAACCTGATTCCACTGGCAGGAGATTCGATAACCAGAGGACACAGATTTAAGATAATTGGCAAAAGAACCAAAGGCAAGATAAGAAGAATTTCTTTTACGCAGCGAGTTGTTATGATTGGGAATGCAGGTGATGGAAGCAGATTCAGTAGTAACTTTCAAAAGGGAATTGGATACATACTTGAAAAGGAAAAATTTGCATGGCTATGGGGGAACAGCAAGGGACCGGAACTAATTGGATAGCTCTTTCAAAGAGCTGGCAGAGGCTCTATGGGCAGAATGGACTCCTTCTGTGCTGTATGATTCTATTATAACTAAATTCCTAATATTTCTTTTCATTACCTCACTCACTGTTCTTTCCTTGATCAGTTTATCAATTGTTTCTTGTATGCCAGGCCAGGATACTCCCTGCTCACCTATTTGGGCCACCTTATTTACCATGACATCACTTCTTATGTTAAGAATGATGTGTAAATTATATCAAAGGCTTAGAATTGCTGTTTAAAGATCCCTGCCATTGGCATCTTTCACACAGGAATTAAGACTGCAGTGAGAATTTCTGCACAATGATTAGCAAAGCTGTTTGAGACCATGGCAACCCAGGTGATCTAAGCAGGTGAGCATGGAGTACTCTGGTGTGTAGAACAAGGATTAGCTGAGAAACATTTACAGAAATTGAACTGACAGATGAGCCAACAATGCAAGGAGTTACGTATTTGCAATATATTTCAATGGAATATTAAAAGTTATTTCACCAATTATTTGAGTGATATAATTCATAATTGGTGGAAGGATTTAATCTTTGCTGCAATACTGTGCATGCCAAACCCAACTATGATTTTTGGAAACCAGTCAACATTCTTGAACAAGTAGTTTGTTTTGATTGTTGCCTTTCACTGATGTGCTTGTCCGAGATTGTCTGCTACATCACTTGACACTGCAGTGGTGAAGTAATAGTGGCTGGCTGCTGAATACTGCCTTTGTGCAGCTTTGTAAAACCAGAGTATGTTTTGGCACAATTCAGCGCTCTGTGAGATACCACTGAAGCCAGTTGAGGATTGATAGCTACAACTGTCACAGAGTGAAAGAAGAGTTTGTGTGTGTTCTTAAATATAATTTCTGGTTAAGCAAAATTAATCTTTAATTTTCTGTCCATGGGCGTAAATACAAAGCTTTCCTAAAATGCAGTGTCATGGATCCGTAGCTTGTAGTCATAAAGTTTAACGTGGTGTGAGAGAATATTGATTACCTTTAGCATCATTAATGAAAACGGGGTTGTAGCTTTAAATAGTATTGCTGTGTAAAATATGTGCATTATACAGCAAGTAGCAAGGCACATTGTTCTAGGACAAGTTCCCAAGAAGTCAGATAGACAATAGAGCACTTGGCCTTTGACCCAGGCAAAGCTTTCTGCAGGATGTGATAATCAAGGTTACAGCTATAAGATTTTTGTGTATTTCTAAATTAGTTCCTTTAAATGAGGTTGTACTTTCCGTTATCTCTTGTCCACCCCACATTGTCACTGGGAATTAGAGACTACAAGGTTGAAGGTCCCGCTTTTCAGGAAGGCAATGTCAGCCATAATTGTGGTCGGCTTCATCACATTGAACAATGTTGCTTTGCATGGAGTAGATGAAGATTCATTGCTCATGACTCATGATGTTGGTTGCTTGTCATTGTAGCTTCAAGTCCAGGACATAATTTACATGGAGTGTAAAGTATATGGGTAACATATTGTCGTGCAGTTTTACCATGATAATAACATTAGGAACAGCTCTCTCTCTCCAAGTGTACAAAACCTCATCTATTCAGTCTATTTACATAACCCTCAAGAACCTTTAAAGGGTAAAGTTTCCTATGGGCCTTCAGAAGCTTCAAGATCTGTGCCAATATGTTGAGTTAAAGTAATGAAAACCTCTAGGTTTGCAAAAGACCTGCTGTGAAATGCATTTGCTTTCCAACACTCATTTGCCGTAGATAAGAATAGAACAAGTGTTCACGGTCGGGGAGATGTCTATGTTCATGTCACATTCCACACTGAATTTCTTTCCTAGGACTTCAAAACTGTGGAATTACTTAACTCCTTCAATCTTCCCTTTCTGCTATAATCTTCTGACTTTTAAACCCACACTTGAAGTTACTTTGCCACTACTCTGGTTTATCTCATTGTCTTGTTCTTTTCAACCTAGATGGTCACTGATGTCCTGCACTATGGACGTTGACTTTCCACCAAGGTTCCTCAATTAAAAAAAATCACATATTTAAAATTATTTTATGTATTTGCTGAGGCTAAAAATAGTAGAAATCTGGAGTAAAAGTAGTTAAATTAAGGAAGAGATAACAAAAATAAGCTTGAGAGGCCAAGCACCAGTATCAAGGTCAAGAATTAATTGATGGATTTTACAAAGGCATTTTCCCACACATGTTAACACAAACTCCTTTTGCCATTTCCATTCTTCCACTTATTCATTCCTATTGAACTCAGACCTTTTGAAAACCACTGACACAAGACTGGCCTGAAGCATGTCATATCATATTGGAGGGTAGAATATAATGGAATGCTTGGTCAAGATTTTTTCCTCTTTGCTAGCCCATACAAACGTTAAAAGAAAATTATTGAGTGACAAAAAGAAATCCGCAAGAGCTTGTGGTTCATGACTCAATGCTTTGTAGCATTTAGCCAAAACCACATATATAAAGTAAAGAGAGGTGATGAGAAGTCTGATGTTGGAAGTTGGCTTGTCTTAATACCAGCATTTAGTGTGTTGTGTTGGAATGATTTATACAACACTGCCATATCTCAGTTATAGAACTAGCTTCATATTTTAAAAGGAGTATTGTCATCAGGGTATTTTTGTTGAGATTGTGGACTGTAACAGGGGAAAAATTTGTTAGCGACCATATTGGGTCGCTAACATCGCCTGGGCGCTAAATTTAGCACCCGCCGAAAAATAGTGCCAGCGATCGCTAAATTCAGTTTTAACGCCCCAAGAGGGAAGTGGAGCACTAATTCTTAGAGCGCTAACCCCGAATATCGGGGCAGTGCGTTCTACAGCGCTACGCACTGGGCCACGTAGTGCTACCGCATGGAAGGGCTCTTCCCCTCATTAAAGGGGAGGGCCCAAGCCTAGAACTCTGTGGGGCCCTACCTGGACCACCGGGGAGCGGGGTGCCGTGCCAGCAGCCCGGCACTCGAGGAGTGCCGGGCTGCCAGATCGCGGCACGGACCCCGCGTTGAAAGACGCAACGGGCCGCAACAAGTAAGTCGGATGATTTTCTTCCCCTGCCCGCCACCTCCCCTTTACTTTCTGCCCCGTGAGCCTCCTTCCACTCTGTTCCCACCCCCGAATCAGTCACCATCATCGTCTGGCGCAGATTCAGAGGACGTGGGCCAATTTTGCAGGTGGGGCGAAAACAGGAAGCTGCGTACAATGATGACGTCGTGTGCAGCGGAGCGGGGCGCTACTGGTTACCGCCGCCACTAAACTCCCACTGAATTTAGCGGGAGTCATAAGCGGCATCACGCCCGGGAGAAAAGTCGTTTGCACCCCCGGAGGCGCTAACGGGAGGCGCAAATGCACCAAATTTCTAGCTCAACATGTTTAGTCGTCGTCGTACGTGTCTTCACACTGTTCCCTTTGGGTAACTGTATGAAGTGGTGGAAGGATTTCTGGCCGCGTTAACGCTCCTTCCATGACCGTAACCATCTTCATACCAGCCATTAGGGTGGTTAGTCCTATGGCGGGAGGGTTTTACGGGCTCCCACAACCCATACGAGCGGGGGGGCCGGACGCAAGTATCCCGTTGGATGTCAACCCAGAATTTAGAGCTGGAGCTCCGACTCCACTTGCCGGGACTGTCTGGAGCGGGGTTCGAAACCCTACACCTTCTGGCCCAGCGGCGGGGATGCTTACCGCTATGCCAAAGGCCCACTCCAACATGTTTAGTTATCATCGCTGATGAATCTTGACCTGAGATATGTAATTTGTAAACTTTCAAAGGGATTACCTTACTCTGGCCTAACTTCATTTGAAGCAGTTGTTACGTTATAGGGTGAATATTCTGCTCAAAGTGAGGAAGCTGTGCTTGAAGGAGTGCAGATTGGAGCTAGGGCTACAACAGTGTAGCCTTGATTCAGCAACCTGCACTCCCTTCGTGCACAGCTTTTTGCTGGGTGTGTATGATCACTGAATTTACCCTATAATTTCATGGTATGCTATAAACTCAGCATTATCTTCTATGTATAGGTTTGATGTATGATTGGGCCAGAAGTCATAATCATACCTTTACTCTATTTTAGTAGAATGTCTTAATACTGCCTGCTCTTTATCTGTTTCAACTTACGCTGTCTAATCTGATGGTTTTCTCTTATTTTGGTCCAGTTTGACTGAAAGATTATAAGATTCTTCACTCTTACAGAACTGTATTATTTTTCCAAAGATCTGGTTTCCTGGGGCTGCTTCAGTACGGGGGGGTAGTCAAAGAACATACCTTTATTTTTGTAATCCCAATGCCTTTGAACAGTTTCTACATGGATCTAGATTACACATTTTCAAACTGTTCAAAAACGGTATTGGTACTAAAGTCAGAGGGCGCTGTGATTCGGCCAGCCTAATGAATACCTTAATTGTTTGCAAAATGATCTTGCCCCTTTTGACACAAGCCTTAATGAAGAAATACTTTATATTGTTTTAATTTATTGAACTTATATTTTCTTACTGCATTCTGAATTTTAATATTCTTTCATAATTATATCACACACCTGTCAGGTATAGTATATTTCTTCAATGTATCTCATTGCCAGTATGGGCCTCAGATAGACTTTGTGTTGCTCCCATGGAACATCTGCTCCTAATTCTATTATAGGAGCTTGTGTATGCAGTGGGGGAATGGTCATTGCAGATCCAGGTCAATGACAGATGATGGTGAGTGCCTTCTCTTCAGTCTGTCTGCAGTTCTAATTTGTAATCCTGAATTTAGATCATCACTGGTGACCTATTTATCTTGAGCAAAAATTGAAAATAATGAATCCAATCATCGACTACAGTTGGCTTGCATATGTTTTATAATTAAAGCCATTGCCTAAGTTAAAAGTTGAACCCATCAGCACTTTTTGGAGTAATATTATATTCAACCATTGTTCCCAAGTTTCCACATTTCTTTACCTTGGAGTGGACCCAACTCCAGATGAGCTTATTTGGTAATGCCGACAAGCAATCAGTGATGAACTGAATTATCACCCCTCCCTTTCTGCACAAGCCAAGAAGCTGCCGCCAATTGACATGCATTTCTTAAAGCTGATCAAGCATGATTTGATTTACACTGCTCGTAAAACTACTAAAATGTGTGTCTCCCCTTTAGCCACAGTGCCATTTTCCTGAAATCTGTGCTTCAATTTTATACATTATAGCCCAGAAGTAATTGTTAGCAATACGAACAGACATGTACCCAATGATTCTGTATGAAAATCGTCTGCCTGTTATTTTAATGGAGGTATAAATCCATTTAAAATAAATGAGTTACTGTCTGTGTTTTAGTAGCAGACAGGAATGTCATACAAACATTAATGGGATAATTTTAGATTTTGTTTGGCAGCAGTGTAAAATTGGTAATATCGGATTGGCCGTCCGTTATACAGCTGGTCCGATTTACTTTCCATTAACTTCAATGGAAAGGAAAATCGGGCGGGATGTACAACGGGCGGCCAATCCGATATCGTCCGTTTTACACTAACGGCAAAGTTAAAATTATGCAATATACTCGTAGAATACTCGAATTATATTCAACCATTGTTCCCAAGTTTCCACATTTCTTTACCTTGGGTTCTGGTTTCAAGTATGAGTGAAGGTCAGTACTCTAACCCAAACACCACTTGCTGCTGCTTTCGTTAGGGAATTCCACTATAACTTTTCATGAGACTCTATTAAACTCCTCCGGAAAATGTGCTTCACACTATTTTAGAAAGCTGATTGGAAATGCAAATACTTGGTGCAAGTTAGGACACGGGCAGATGAGTTTTGGATGGCCTCAAGTTTGCATAGGGTAGAACATGGGAGGCCAGCCAGGAGGGCATTGGAATGGTCAAGTCTAGAGATAATGGATGAGGGTGTCAGCAGCAGATGGGCTGAGGCAGGGGTGGAGACGGGCGATGTTACAGAGGTGGAAATAGGCAGTCTTAGTTATGGCGCGGATTTGTGGTCGGAAGCTAGTTTCAGGGACACCAAGATTGCGAACAGCCTGGTTCAGCCTCAGGCAGATGCTAGGGGAAGGGATGGAGTCAGTGGCTAGGGAACGGAGTTTGTGGTGGGGACCGAAGATGGCTTCGATCTTCTCAATATTTAATTGGAGAAAATTTCTGCTCATCCAGTACTGGATGTCGGACTAGCAGTCTGGCAATTTAGAGACCATGGAGGGGTCGAGGGAAGTGATGGTAAGGTAGAGCTGGGTGTCGTCAGCGTACATGTGGAAACTGAAGGGTGAAAGGATAGCGCAGGTGCCAGCTCACCGGAAGGGCGAGGTTGCACACGAGTTCTGCTGCAGAGGACTTGGTTGAGGACTTTGATGGGCCAGGCTACAGAAGAAGGCTAATGGGTGTACACAACGAAATGCTTGGTGCATTGGGAAGCTTGCCAGAAAGCCTGTGTTCAATGTCAAGGACCACGGAGAAGTCCGCCACCAGCTTGGCTCAGGGCTTTGTGCAGACCTTGAAGCCCATCCTTTCCATATTATTTTTCTGTCTACTTGAAGTCCTGAACATTCAACATTAACAGTATAAAACCACAAAAAAATTATATTTATATAGAATCATAGAATTATAGAATTTTACAGCTCATAAGGAGGCCATTCGGCCTGTTATGCATTTGAAAGAGCTGTCCAATTTAGTCCCACACCCCAGACTTTTGCCCATAACCCTGCAAATTAGTCCTCTTCAAGTGCATACCCAATTGCCTTTTGCAAGTTCCTATGGTTCTTAACAACCCCATGGGCACGATCTTGCCAGCCCTGGGGAGGTGGGTATGGAGGCGGGACTGCTGGGAAAATGGCAGAATTTGGGGGTGGGTGCCCATCCCGCCCCCAACCCGCCTCCATGCCATCTTCCCGCGCCGGGTCCCGTCTGCTTGGAGGCGGGAAGGGATTAAAACCTATTAACTGCCTGTTAACAGGTAGTTAACAGGCAGAAAATAGGATTATCCCCTTTTTGCCCTCACAAGTGCAGGCTTCCTGAAGGGTCTGAAACCCGCCAGGTCACCGAGGCGAGTAGTGGGTCTGCGGGGGTCGGGGGGGGGGGTGCAAAAGTGTGCTGTGAAGGTAAGTGATGGGTGCAAGTGTGGAGAGGTGAGTATGTGAAATAAGTGCAAAGTGTTAGTAAAAGTGTACTTACCTTTGTATCTTCCTGCAGGCTTCAGCCGGTGTGTATGCGGAGAGTCTCGCACCCTCACGTTGGAGATGACAGATGGTCGTTGCATTCTCCAATGCAACAACCATCTCATTTCTGCAAAAGAAAGCTGTTTGAGGAGGTCTTGAATTCAAGACCTCATCAAACTGCAGAGACTGTCAGTGTTTGACAGCTTCACAGAGCTGTCAAACGATGACAATTCATCTGTCAAAAATTTTGGACAGATGAAACGTCATACGTTGATGTTCTCTGCAACTGGCTTTCCCTTAATTGGTCTGCTAAGCCCGCTGGGTGGGCTTAACAAGGTCAGTCAAGGGAAAATAGTGTGGGTTGGCCAGAAGTTGTTGGAGGCGGGGCTGAAACCTGACAAGTGGGAGTCCCGCCTCCAAAAGCTCCCCATTGGCAAAATCACCCCCTCTGTATGAAAAAAAATTCTTCTAATTTCCCCTCTAGTTCTTTTGCCAATTATTTTAAATCTGTGACCTCTGGCACCGACCCACTTGCTGGAAGAAACAATTTCTCCCTACTTGCTCTATCAAAACCCGTATAATTTTGAATACCTCTATTAGGTCTCCCCTTAACCACCTGTGTTCTAAAGAGAAAAATCCCAGCTTCTCCTGTCTCTTCACATAACTGAACTCCCTCATTCCTGGTATCATTCTGTTAAACCTCCTCTATACCCTCTCCAAGGCTTTGACATCCTTCCTGAAGTGTGGTGCCCAGAATTGTACACAATACTCCAGCTGAGGCCTAACCCGAGAAGGTTTAGCATGACTTTCTTGTTTTTGTATTCAATGCCACTATTTACAAAGCCAAGTATACCATTCACTTTCTAAACTGCCTTATCAACTTGTCCTGCCACTTTCAAAGATTTGTGAATATGCACCCCCAGGTCCCTCTGCACTTGCACCCCCCCCTCAAAAGAAAAGTACCATTTAGATGATACTGCCTCTCCATGTTGTTCCTCCCAAGGTACATCACTTCACACTTATCCGCATTAAATTGCATCTGCCATGTGTCTGCCCATTTCACCAGTCTGTCTATGTCCTCCTGATGTCTGCTACAATCCTGCTCACTATTTACTACGTTGACATGTTTTGTATCATTTGCAAACTTCAAAAGTGTACTCCCTATACCCAAGTCCAGGTCATTTATATATAACAAGGCAAGTAATGGTCCTAACACCGACCCTTGGGGGACTCCACAGCATACTTCTCTCCAGTCAGAAAAACAACCGTTCACCACTACTCTCTGCCTCCTATCCCTTCACCAATTACATGCCCAAGTTACCACCGTCCTTAATACCATGTGCTTCTACTTTCCAAAATACGTCTGTTATAATATATATAACTCTGAAGCAGAAGCTTAAATAAAAATAATTGCTCCCCACCTAAGTGATGAAAGCATTGCATAAGCCTTTTAACCAAAGAGACAATTATGACATGTGGCCCATTTTTGCATCAAAACATTGTGGATTCTACTTCAGTAAGTTCTGCCTTGACATCATTTATTATCTCTATTTCTAAAACATTACCATTTGAAGAAACTGAACTGACTGCCAGTTATAGATTTAATTGCTACTACCCGGAAACACTGGAATTTAAAGGCAATATCCAGAAATCCCCAGGGACTGGTCAAGCGTACCCAACATTAAAGCAGGCATGGAGTCATTCACAATTTTAATAATGTTTCTGGACAAATGCTGTCAACCAGTTTTCTCCACTTTTTTTCCCTGCAGCACCCCTACTGCACACTCCAATGCTTCACTCTAGAGGACAATGAGCAGCAGGGTATTCAGCCGACAGAGGCATCACTCCGCAGCCTGATCTGGACAGCCACACATCAGTACTTTCCAGCTAGGGATATTGGATAGCTCTACATTGTAGGGACCCTGGCTGATCTTTCCCCTTCCTTGCCCAAGGTTGCTGAGGCCAATTACAGTGACCCCACCAACTGTCCTGCCTGAGCTCAACTAATTCAGCACAAACCAAGGTTTTAGTTTCAATTTTTAGTCAATGCCCCAAAACTATTTCTAGTGCAAAGAATATGCAACAGACTCCTTTAATCCCCAAATATTCCTCAGGTAGCTGAACTGTGCAAGAGGATGTGGGACATTCAGGGTATAATTTGTCTTGGGCAGTAGTGCAAAACGAGCGATAGCGAATCATCAGCTTAGCACTCCGTCTGATTGTTTTCCATTGGACAGAGTGCAAAGCGGGTTGCTGATTCGCTGGCGCCCATTTTGCACTACCCCCAAGACAGATTTATTCCTCATGACTCCTTTAAAATCTTCCTCCAATGTTTATTAACCATTTAAGAGTACAAAGTGATTATCTGCACAAACATTTTTGTTGCCTTCTGCGCATGCACGTGGTATCCCGGAGCTGCGCATGCGCACCTGATCCCTCCTGTGCATGCGCGCTGTTTACCAAGGCCGCACATGCACAGTACCCCACAGTTGCAGCCTGCAGTGCAGTGAGGTCAGGAACTCGGTGGGTGGGAGAAGGTCTTAACCCACGAGGGTGAGCCCTGTCTTCTTGTGAGCTCTGTTCTGTCTGGAACCTGGCAGTCAGAATGGCTCGAATTAAAATTTGCAAAGTAACTGACTATGGAGGCAGGCAGGGTCTAATTACACATTCCAGAGAAACCATTGGGTGTGTCTTGTCCTCCAAGGGGACCAATCAGCAATCAGGATTTGTCATCCATGATGACCAATCAGAACTTTGGTGTTGCGAATAGACACATCCTTAAAAGTACCCTAAAGGAACAGTATCATTATCTACTTAGGAGATCAGTCAGTGGTTCACCAATCCTCCAATCCTTTAATCTCCTCCAGCCCACAACCATCCCCCCGCCCCCCCGAGATATCTGCACTCCTCTAATTCTGTCCTCTTGAGCATCCCTGATGTTAATCACTCAACCATTGGTGGCCGTGCTGTCAGTTGCCTGGGCCCTAAGTTCTGGAATTCGCTCCCTAAACCTCTCTGCCTCTCTACCTCTCTTTCCTCCTTTAAGATGTTCCTTAAAACCTACCTCTTTGACCAAGCTTTTGGTCATCTGCCCTAATTTCTCCTTATGTGGTTCAGTGTTAAATTTTTTTGTC